>NW_028086562.1:1201564-1917109 GCF_014824575.4 Sturnira hondurensis
GAGCTGGGGCCATCAGCTTCCTGCAGAGACCCTCTCTCCTCCCTCATCACCACTCATCCCTGACCCCAACCCTCATTCGTGCTGCCCGGAAGCCCCGAACCAGCGAAGGCTCATTGTCCCAGGAGGGCTCTGGGACCACGGCGCAGAAAGTGCAGCTGAGAGTCATGAAGCCGCTGCTTTGAACCCAAAGCTTCGGGGCCGTGAGGGAAGCCAGGCGGGGGCTCCCCATCCAGGGAGGGGACTGGGGCCCTCCTCTGGGCACCCAGCATCAGCACCGGAATCTTCCACAGGTTCATGAGCCACAGCCCCTTGACCCGGATGCACAGGCAGGGCCAGCAAGGTTCCCATAGGCCGGAGAATTTGCCCAGGTCCCCATGGCTGACAGGGGACACCAGGCTTCCTGTGCAGACAGGTGTCACTCCAGGCACACTTTCTGACCAGTGTCCTATGTCAGCTCACTCAGAAGGTGGTTACACCATGCAGACTCAAAATGCCAACCAGGCCACCAGAGTGCCCTATGGGGAAGAAGTCTCCTGAGCTGGAACACGCCCGACGCAACACGTGTGCCCCCCAGACGGAATGCACAGCCTGACTTCCCCGTGAGCTCTCGGCCCGCCCTCGGGCTGCAGGGCAGCGTTACCTGACGGAGTCATCTCCCATGTTCATTACTGTACTGTGAACTGTGCTGAAGGTGTTCTGATCAATAGAGACCTCTCGCTGCATCTCTCCAGGGCTCGTAAATCAGAGCCCTACGGTCTAACGGCCATGATGTCCCCTAATCATGTTACTGCAATATTAATAAGGCTGCTTAATGCAACCGGTTCCTTTTAAATTGTCACATAAAATTTTGGTAAATGTCAGACACATCATTTAATAGAAAACGATGTTTTACTGCCAGGGGATTGGATGGCAGAGAGGGGGATGAAAAGCCCCATGATGACCTTAAGGCACAAGGCGCTCTAGCTTGGGGCTCCCGCCTTGGGTCCTTCTTCCCTGCAGTCAGAGGCCACCTCAGAAGCCACTGTGTACAGAACAATGGGCAAGGACTCCTGGGGCAGGGTCCGGCTGACAAAGAAGGAGGGGTCCTGAGGACACAGACCCCAAGACCGTGTCCTCAGGCAGCACACAATCGTGTAGCAGAGTCGCTGCTCCCAGGGCCCCTTGTCATAGGGGTTGGTACCCTCACCTTGGGAAGCAGAGAAAGCCTCCAGGGTCACCAGCCCACAGAGAAGCAAATGAACATGGACCAGGGGCTCACAGCAAAAATTCAGTGTCACGTCAACGGCCTGCGAAAGGACAGACTGGTCCTGCCAATCAGGACGGCCAGCGGGACACAGATAAGCACAGAGGGGTGCCCATCACAGCCTCACTGGTGATGGGGATGTACGGGGGCCATTGACACACTGCTTTGGGGAGCTGCCTCGGTGCGTGAGCCACGATGCGCTGATCCGATGGGAGAGGACACAGTCATTAGGGGGAAAACGGTGCCTCTCTGTATTTACTGACATAAAAAAAGCAATCGCCAATGAGCACGTGCAGCAGGGCCTCGTTCGCACAGAACCACCAGCACGCCTGCCCCACCGCACCTGCATGGGCACTGGGGGCTGGGTGCTGGCAGGGTGAGGGTCAAATTTGGCCTTGGCTGCCCCTGTGGAACGGGGGTGAGAGGATCCGTGGGGTTTTGCTTTCTCTTTCCGTGGGGCCCAGAGTGTTCTCCCATGAGCAATGAGAGAAAACCGTGAATTCAAATAAAATTGACGGAGCGGGCTTACTGGGTCAGCGCAGCAAGCATTTAGGGGGTACCTACTCCATGCCATGTCCAAGGGACACAGGGGTGGACACATGCAATCTGGCCCGGAAGGACTTGCAGGCCAGTGGGAATCACAAAGCAGGAGCAGGGATTACAAGTCCACTCGGGGCAGGTGATGATGGAGGACAGGCACATGGGACTCGGGGCAGGGGACATCAAGCCCTGTGTTATCCCCCTTTGGCGTGAACACCCACCACCTGCCCACCCACGAGAGCGGGTTCTTTAGGGGCCGGTGCTGGCCTGGAGGAAGGTTTTCAACAAGCAGAGCAAGAAGCCCCTAGATCCTCACGGGATGTGGGGACAATGAACTTGAAGCTGGAGAAGGAAAGGAGCAGATGTTTACTGACAGTAGCCATGGACCGGGCAATGGGCTGCACAAAACGTGTCCCTTCTAGCCCTGTGCCAAGTGATCGGACCCAGGACGGACCCACAGTGGGTATGGGGGTCCAGACCTTGGGGGTGAGGAAGCAGTGCCTCAGACAAGTTTGGAGCTGGCCAGGGCAGTGGGTGAGCCCGTGTGGCAGGGCCGCACTCAGAGAGGTGAGGGAGCAAGATCCAGTACTCGCCACCTCCCGGAGAGGTCCCCTTGGGGGACAGAGGGCCTCAGACTGCTACACTGGACAGGACTCAGAGCCTAAGAAAAGTCTGTGCAGTTGTGACTGTGACCTTCTCCGGAGACGAAACCAAGGCAGAGAAGTGACCCCAGAATCGGAGCTGAATGTCCTGCCACTCTGCATTTCTCCTGGGTCATTACCCTTGGGGGTGACTTGACTTCCCAGGGTTCTCATCCCCTTGGGAAAGGGAATGTCTAAGCTCCAGAAACCCAATGCCTCAGAAAAGTCATTCCTACTGCGGTCAGAGACACCCCCAGGATGTTGTTTGGGGGAGAGGGGGGCAGGGAGAAGAGGAAGGTTCTGTGGCAAAAGATTTGATCATTAGTGAGAATCTGCACCAGCATGAGTCCCCCACCCCCGTCTAGCCGGCACCCTTTAGCTCCTTCTTAACACCTCTAGACTCTTTTCCAGCCTCCCTGAGAATGCGGGGAGGGCCATGGTCCGCTCTGCCCATCGCTCCGTCACTCCGCTGGCTGCAGGCCAGTGGACTTGCCCCTCGGGAGTCAAGGCTTGTCCCAGTGGCAGCCTGTGTGGAGGCAGCAGGTGAGGCTGCAGAGTGGTGGGCTGGGTGGCGGGGGTCCACCCGCACGGCATGGAGCGGCCGTGATGCTGGGCAGCTGGGCCAGCAGGGCAGCCCGTCCACCGACACCCATGCCCATGCCTTGCCCTCCACGCCTCCAACCTGCTTCTGGGCAGCAGCAGAACCCCACTATCATGGCAGAAAGCAGCAGGCAGAAAAGCTTTAGAGTTTTAAAATGATGATGCTGTTTAAAGATAAAACCAATACACAGCAGATTTCCTTTAAGAAATAATTTTAGCACACGAAAAACAGCTTTAGGGAACTGTTGTATCGTGAACCGCGTTGAGAGCGCGAACACAGTCGCTGGGATTTGGCTGCTCCTGGCCCCTCCTCTGCCTGCAGGGTGAAGCGGGGCCCCCACCACAGTGTCCCTGCCAACAGGGCCAGCAGGCTGCTGCCGATCCACTCCATTCAGCAGAAAGCTCACCGAGTGCCCTAGTCCCTGGCTTACTGCCTGACCTTGACTAGCCTGACCTTGAGCAGCCTGACCTTGAGCAGCTGTTACATTCCCAACTAAAGCACAGTCTCTCCTGCTATAAAGGGAGGCCAGCAAGACCTAAGGCCTCGCCTTGCAGGGAGCTGGCCTGTCTCCCACCAGGGATGCACGAGACTGGTCTGAGTTCTCCAGCTCCATGTAAAGGCACTGCACACATCAAGGGGCCCGAAATAAGACTGCACATCATGAGAGTTTATGGTGCTGATGGTGATTATGACTGTTCCGTGGTCGTGAGAAGCCCAGCTGCAACCTGGTCCTCGGGGCTGACCCGGTACCCGGGAATCTACCACCTGGTTGACTGCCTGCCTGCCTCCTCCTACCCACCGCCCTGAAGAAGGGGCAATGCCCGCGTTAAGGTTCTCACAGATCCAAACAAAGAACTGGAATCTAATAAATTAATTAAAACATATCTAATAAAACCAATTTGAGATGAAAAAGAAAGTTTGCTTGCACATGCATGAGCCAACCGAAAGCTCCGACGAGCTCCCCCAAGCTCCTCACTCACGGGGAGTCAGAGATTTAACGTTTGCAGGGAGACTTGTTAGCAATGTAAGCCCGACAAAGGCACATCCATCCACGAACTTACTGAGCAAGCATCTGTTAACCATTCCTTCGCAATACTACTCATTTCGCATCTCCATCTCTCTCTGTAACCCTGGTACCTCGTACAAACGGTAGGCATTCAGTTCATCGCCAGTTGGTGAAGCTGGTTTTCTAAAACCCTAAAAACAAACCTCCGTCCTCAAGCTGCTTACATACAGTCAAGGGCGCAGGACTCACTTCCTCCGCAAAGCCTTTGGACGAGGACCGGTGATGCTGCTATCCACTTCCCAAGCGGTCCTTCCTCTCCCTGCCCAGCACCTGCCTTCAAAACACACTAACGCACGCACACACTCAACTGTTTCGTATCTTTATTCCTATGTTGGACTGTAAACTTAGTGAGAGCACAGACGGACTCTGCTTTACTTCTGGCAGCCTGGTATGTACATGAAGGGAATAAATCACTAGATAAATAAAGCCAGAGAATGAGTGGAGGGATAGACAGATGGGTGATTGATGGGTGAATGGACGGATGAAGAGATGGGTGGGTGCATGGGTGAACAGGTAAGAAAAGGCAAGATAAACACCTAAGCTGAGGCCCATGATAAAATATACTCGGGGGCGGCCGGAAAAGGCAGGGAGGAAAGAGAGGGCTACCCAGCAAGGGAGACGGAGCTAGAAGGAAATGGCTCAAGAACTTAGGAAAGCGAAGGGCTTGCTCGGAGGAGCAGACTGACGTTTCCGACCCCTTCTCTGTGGGTGGCAGCACACCGGGCACCTCGCGAGCGCCGCGTTGCACCCTCACACTGTATCTGAGGCTGGTGTTTCGCCCCTGCAGGAGAGGAAGCTGGCTTCTGCAGGACAGGCCTGTCCAACTGCAGAGCCAGCACCTGGCCGACCAGGACGGGTCCGCGGAGTCGGCCTGCCACAAGCCCCCTCAGGATGGCTGGAGGACCAGCAGGCATTCCCTGGCCCAGCCTGGGGTGGGGCCAGGGAGAAAGAGGTATCTGTCAGGAATCTCTGCAGAGAGCTCGGAGACAGAGCTGCTAGCATGGCAGCCACGCCCCTTGAAACAGAAAGCAAGGGGTGGGGGCACTTCAGGGAGGGGCCGGGATGCAGGACTCCCCCCGCCCCCACACACAGACATATTTCATGGGGGAAGGAGTGGGCTAAGGAGGCCAAGTGACTTTCCTAAATGACATTCTGCAGGTGCCAGAGTCAGACAACAAGAAGGGAGAAAAGGGACAGAAGGGAGGAGGAGAACGAAGTGCAGGAAGGACCGAGTGCTCCGTACAGAGCAGATCCCCGTCCCCCCTCAAGTCCGTCAGGGTGAGGTCCAGGCCCTCACAGCCAGAGGCACCCAAGGAACCGTCCCAGTGATCGGTCAGCCACCTAGATGAGGACAGACGAGGACAGCCTCTCGGAGCCCCACCATCTGTCTGACCCAACATTCCAGGGATTTTCCCCAAAGCGTCCTCTATGTAGCCGACGGCCCTGAAATGTTTCATCCAGCTGGAAATCACGGTTGGTCCACTTCCCGGATCTAAGTGACATGATGAGAACCCTGCACAATGCGTCTGGCAGCAAAACAGTTCAATAACCCATCAAGGGGCGGGGGGGTCAGCGTCCTGCCCCCCCATCTGGGGACCCAACAGTCTAGACCACTTCTGAAAGACACAGCCATGGCTGCCTCCCAGGCTAGGGTTATGGGAAGCCTGTGTTGTCTGTGCGCAGGCACCTGTGCGCATGCATGTGCACATGCATAGAAACACGTGTGTGTACATGTGTACACACATGCTTTGAGAGGGGGCAGAGGCTGCCTCGTGGCACAAAGCAGTCACTGTCCTTCCTGACCATGGGGCAGAACTTCCAGTTCTTTACCTCACACCCATGCCCACGAGTGCGGGAATCGTCACCCAGACACAGCCCACGAGAAAGCCAAAGCCCGGCGAGGCTCACGTGGCCCCGGTTCCTCAGCTGCAGGCAGTCGAGCTGAGACTTGAACCCAAATGTGTCTCCACGCAAGCCCATGCTCTCAGCTGTGACTCAGGGCCCCCTGGGCAGACCCTCGGGGCACTGGGCAGCGAGGTCGTGGCTCCGCCTGTCGCAGTGTAAAGGAGAGTCGAGTCCACAGCCAAAGAAATTGACAACATTTTCAGTTTAACAAAGTTGGGCAGGTTTGCTATCTGGACGGACTCCCTCCTTCAAAGGCTAACACACACTGTGAACTTCCCAAAGTCACGGGGGCCACGCTGCTCCTCAAAGCTCCCTGAAGGCATGAGCTCTGAGCCTCGCTTTGATCCTCAGCGTCCAGCAGTTTGGGGTGCAAAGCAGGAGAATGCAATATTCATTGAACGCGTGAGTGAGTGAATGAATGAACAAGGACGTAACTGCCACGGATGGCAGTTCTGCCCACAGATTTAAGAAATAAACAAGGCTCTGGGGGAAGGGCCCGCAGCGCCACCCATCACGGACCACCTCCCACCCCCATAGCCTCTCGCACACTGTGCGACCTCCCAGGGCTGCCTCAGCCCTTCCACGGGAGGCGTCTGGAGGAAGCCACACGGTGCGTTTGTGCTGCTGCCCATGGGCCCGTGGGCCCCGGCTCCTACCTTGCGGGGGAGGGTTGGCAAACGGAGCTTTCCCACTTTCTCTGCCTCGCTCCATTGCTCCTCCAGAGCCCGAGAACAGACCCCTTTACAAGCTTCCCCTCTCCTTCGAGGGGGCTGGGATTTTCTACTACAATAACTCATAGGTGCTTTGTTTTCAGAACAAAAACACTCAATTCATTTCTCCCACAGGCATCCCTGTGCTCCTGCAACGTGTCGGGCACTGAGCTGCCCCCTGTGCCGCGCAGAGCCGAATCTGCGCTTTGGGCTCTGTGTGAAGCTACAAATACGGTCGGATGAGAGCGGTCCGTTCTCGACAAGGACCCACACGTATGCACGTCACAGACTAGACCACGCTGGCCTCTGGCAGCAGAGTGGCAATCCTCGCTCCAGGGCACCGCACCACCAGTAAAAGTCTCGCAGAGCCTGGCTCCAAAGTGCAGGAGTCAAGAACTCCCCCATATTCTCCTGAAGTATCGGTGTGTACGGCTGAACTGACAAAGAGCACGAGCACACTCACAGGGGGGGTGCTTAACGTTCCTGAGGGAACATGTCTTTTCACGCATGCCTTCAAGATTCACGGTGTATGTTAACACGAAAATACTTCTATTATCATACTGGAAATCGATGTAACTGCGCACTCTCTTAAACTGCTACCTAGGCATCTTCCCGGGAGCCAAGACAATGATGGCCACAGAAATCTGAGTGTCCCAACACACTCCAAAAGTGACCCAGGTCAACCAGGAGAACCAGTAAAACCACACACAACCCACGACTCTAGCACAATCAGGAGAGAGAGACAGTATAAACATAAAATAAACACCAATCTCCAGTGAAGCTCTTTCTTGAGTTCCACCCAAAACCTTTGAGAAGAGCAAGGAGGGCAGTAAGGGTCCCAACGCCATGTTAGGAGGGCTTGGGGGGGAAGGAACATAACCTGAAGAAAGACAAAGCTCACCCCAAGTGGAATATCACTGAAGGATGCAGAGGCCAGAACATGGGCCGGAGGGAAGGGGCTGAAAAATGGGCCCCACTTCCGGGGCGCAGGGAGAGGGGAGGGGAGGCTGTCCAAGGAGGGGCAGGCACGTTGGGAAGCACACTGGGAACAGAGAGAAAAGAGGAAGTCCACACTTAGGAACCCCCCAACAACAATGGTATTAAGGTAAACTCAAGGACACACACTTCCCCTCCCCCCTGCTCCCCACTGCCACAGAGCCATTAAAGAAGCTGCACTACGCTACACTGACAGAAGAGGGGGCTCTTGAACTACAAATCACATAAACCATACACTCAAAAAGCCAGCCTGACCTGTGCAGCGCAGAGATGTACACAGCTCCATCCACGTAAAGGCTACTCTGAGGAGAACACGCACGAGAGGCCAAATATCTCAGCGGACGAACATTATTCCAAAGACATAACCATAAAGCAGAAGAAACTGAAACTTAACAGTGCAAATGGAATTAAAAATCTCAGAGACATGTTTGAGAAAATGCCTCACAGCCTGCAAACCAAAAGATCAAATAACTTACAAGGGCAAGCGATCTGACTACCACCAGACTTCTCCAAAGCAGCCGACAGAGCCCGGCAGTGACAGCACGGCATTTCACGAGACGCAAAAAGAAGGTGTGAATTGAAGCGTTTACAGCCAGCAGAGCAGACCCTCAAAAGTCAAAGCCACAGAAAATGAGTTTTAAACAGGGAAGAACTGAAGGAATAATGTGCCCGTGAGCCTCTCTCAAGGAATCTGCTTGACAATTCACTTCCTCCAACCAGGAGACGACTCTTTGGCAAGTGAAATTATGGGAAGCAGTTAACATAGTTCAATTAGATATCTAAATTAAATATGGAAATAAGGGTGAAATAATGTATAGATATATTTTATTAAAGTAAAAATACACAACTACAAAATGGTAGACAACAAAAGAAAGGAAAACAAAGCCAGAATAAACTCAATGATGGTTGTATACCAAACTGTATAGAATGTATAGAATGATGGTTGATGAGAAACTATATACCATGTATCAGTTACGTAGAACAATGGTTGGGTAGGAAACTGTATACGGTGTACAGGTGTATAGAACGATGCTTGGGTAGGAAACTGTACACAGTGTACAGTGTATAGAATGATGGTTGGGTAGGAAACTGTATACAGTGTACAGTGTATAGAATGATGGTTGGGTAGGAAACTGTATACAGTGTACAGTGTATAGAATAATGAATAATGATTGGGTAGGGAGTCCAGGGATCCCATCAACAACCGACAAACCAGATAGTAAGAGTTTACAGAAGATTAAGATAATTTCTCAAAGGTAATAAGTACAAATGTAACCATTAGAACAAAAATAAAAACATCTTATATACCAAAAGAAATTAAACAATAAGTGAGCAAAGAATATACATCATGTAGAGAAAAGTACAATAAACAGAACATAATACATAGTTTATATTACAAAAATATTAAGAAAATGTGGATACCAAGAACATCAATCATATAAATACTATACATAGAAATAATTGGGAATGAGTTTAATTTACCTATGAAAACAGATTTTTGATTTGGCTTATAGAGCGAGGTCCAACTAAATGTTGCATACAAGAACCGCACTTTTAAAAAGGGTTAAAAAGCCTAAAAATAAAGAAATGGGCAGAGATATATCAGGCAAATGAAATAAGAACAAAACAATCTTGGTATCAGACACAGTGGAATAAATGCTATAAAACCACATTTTATCATGAAAATGTAATAGCAATGAATATCAATGCACCAAACAGGACCACGACTACACTCGTAAGTGGAAACTGTAGGAAAGCATACACACAATGCATGGAAACACACCAGTACCGGGGCACTTCATACACACAGATACATGACAGTCGAGTGCGTGTCTTCTTAAACGAACACAGACTGTCCCCCAAAACTGATCCCGTGTTAGCTGACAAATAATCAAGGCCCTATTATATAGGAGAAATATTACGAAGTATATTTTCTGATCATGGCACAATGAAACTAGAAGTTAATCTTTTAAGTAAAACCTAAAATAGAAATTCCAAAAAATGCATATATGATAATTAAAATACTACACATCAGAGTTTATGGGATGTATTTAAAGCAGCAACCAGATGAAAATGCATAGCCTGAAGCACACATTTCAATAAAAATGAAAGGATCAAATTTTTCAATGCCAAAGGCATCAACCTGAAAGGGGAAGAACAGTAAGAAAAGCACGGGAAAGGAAAATAAAGTTAGGGGCAAAAATAAGGAGGTAGTTCAGGTCACAAATCAAAATTCTGGGTTTCTTTCAACAAAACAGGGTAACCGCGAGCTAAACTGAACTGAAGAATGAGGACGCAGGAGCGCACCACAGAGGGAAGGCCAGGGAGGCCAGCAGCACCGACCTAGACGAAGGCTCCCCCAGCCACAGTGACAGTGTTGGCAGAGCAAGAGGCCCGGAGACCAACGGGACCACACTGACCGTGGTGGCTGGGGGCTGAAGAGAGTTCAGAGCGGGAAGGAAGTGGGTGAGACTGAGGACGGCACGACCAGCACCCCGGGGTGCCAGAGGCGTCCTGTGTCTTGGCCGTACCAGCTTCACGGCCCTAGTCATGAGATGTCATCATCGGAAGGGCTGTGTACGGGGCGTGAGGATGTGGGTTTCTGTTTCTTACAATTGTGTGTAAACAAACAAGTACCTAAAAATAAAGTTTAATGTTTTTTAAAAAGATTTTATCTATTTTTAGAGAGAGGGGAGGGGAAGGGAAGGAGAAGGAGAGGGAGAGAAACATCAATGTGTGGTTGCCTCTCATGTGCCCTCTACTGGGGACCCGGCCTGCAACCCAGGCATGTGCCCTGACTGGGAATCGAACAAGCAACCCTTTGGTTTACAGGCCTGTGCTCAATCCACTGAGCCACGCCAGCCAGGGCAATTTAATGTTTTTAAAAGTAATATGCAAATGAGTATCTTCCTTTGTACATGAAAAAAGAAGAGAAGAAAACACACATGAACCTGCTTATCTCAGCAGAGGTAACAGGGCAAAGAAAAAACAGAGAGATAGGTCCCCTGCACAGTGGGACGGATGAGTACAAGGACACTTCCCCGGGTCCAGCTTGTTTGCAGTATAACTTTTATAAACATGTTAATATTTTATATACTAAGAAAAAAATCAACAGGGACAGAGAGGGACCATGAAACCCAACACAAAGGAAAGAACCAAGCTGCCTTTGAATTCCAGCAAAAACGGAACCGAGTAAACAGGGCAGGGAGAGGGGGAGTAACTTTAGCAACTTCCGAGCACAGTGTTTCCACTGAGTGCCCTCGAGTTGATGACAAAAAGTGCTATAAACAAACTTGGAGCTCTGGTTAGCAGGCTTGTTTTCTTCCATGGTATGGGTTAACTCATATGGAACTATTTTATATGTATTTTAGGATTCAGAAAATAAGTCAATACAGCCCGGAACACATCTCCTTGTTGAAGAGGGAAGTCCCACGTATGGGAGGTAAAAGGCTAGAGTGAGCCCAGTGGTGCTGGGCTGGAAGGGGTATCATTATGAATGTGTGGTTTTACACACACACACACACACATGCACAGGTACAGAAACAGAGGTGGATGTGTTTCTGAGTATGTACTCACACACGTGGCTTTCAGTTCTTTGCATTAAGAGAGAAAGTGCCTAGAAGCAACGGCAAAGCACTGTCAACGAACACACCCGCCATCCAGAGACCGTTCTCCGCGGGACGGAGGAAAGGAAAGGGTGACCGTGGAACACTGTGCTGTGCCAGAACACGAGGAGGTGCCCCACAAGCGATGGGACGAAGGGACGACTGACACAGTCGGCAGCACGGTGAGCCTTGGGATCTCCGGGACAACGCAGTCCTTACACAAGAGACCACAACTGTGCCGGGGCCATTTAAACGGAATTCTAGAACAGGCCCAAGTAATCTGCGGGAGGAACAGAATCAGCACGGGGGTCGCTGCTGAGGAAGGTGAGTCAGGGCTGGCTGGAAAGGGACAGAAAAGCACCTTCTTGGGGGCGACTTCACTGTCACTCTACGACTTGACGGGGGTCTGAGTTCACACGGGGGCATGTGTTCGTCAAAACTCGTCACACGGTGCACTTCATAGTCACATGCCGCACCGCATGCACATGTGACCTAATAAAAGAACCATAAACAAACCCCGAACTCCAGACAACGCCGTGTCTGCAAAGTGGCTAAAGACCAAGTGCACTGATGTCCACCTTGGAACGCCACTGAAAACTAAGACGGCTTGCCGGACAGCCAGATGGACACACATGCGGTAAAGCCAGCGTGGGAAAACCTTCATCACAGAACTAAGTCACAGGTACATGGGTGTTCGCTGAAAAAAAATCGGTCAGCTTTCTGTATCTTAGAATAAATATTTTCATTATAAAAATTTATTACAAAAAAGTTTATAATAAAATGTGGTGAAAAAATATTGTAGGGGTTTATCAAAAGGACACAGCAGCCACATGGACAGGGCTCCCACTGGCCAAATCAGTGATAATTTAACCTTCAAAATAGCCAGTTTATAAACCACTGAATACTCACATACAACCCGGTGAAAGTAACTTAATCAGTGTCAGTCAGTCAACGCAACCCAGTGACCAAAATAGGAACATATAACTCCATACAGGCATAAAAAAATAAATGAGTAAATTAAAAATGTAAGAAAGAAAAAGCTCTTCAAAACGGGAGAAAGTATTAGAGAATATATAAATGTAGAGGAAAAAACACCATCTGGCAAACATTGTAACAAGTGACTCAGACGAGAATTATCAATGGATGCTACCGCAGGTTTAATGAAATGAGGTATTTACATAAACCTAAACTATCTCCCCACAAGTACTAATTAACGACAAAGGGAAAGTGATAACTTGACGCTGGAGCAACCTCGCTGACGCCATCTGACCCACGATCAGTAACAGCCCCAGGAACAGGAGCGCCCCTTCCCCACGTCCCCCACTACGAAGTCCCGAACAGGACCCCACGTTGTTGCTGTGGCCGCCCCCCAGACGCACACCCTCAATCCAGTCGTGAGTGACTCTCCGACGGACCCAGCTTAAAGAACTGTCTTCAGAACGACTGGCCTGTGTTCTTCAAAACACAAAAGGCAAAGACAGACTAAGGAACTGTTCCGAATGAATGGGGACAAAAGAGCCACAGACACCGAACACAACGGGAGATCTTCAGAGGGAATCCTAGACCAGATGAGGATGGCGGTGGTAATTACATTTCGCTATAAAGACCATGGGTGGGACAGAACGGGTTAGAGAAATAAAATCTGTAGATTGGATAATAACGTGTCAGTGCTATTTCCCTGATTTTGACCATTGTACTGAGCTGTGCGAGGGAATGAATGTCCTAGGCCTCAGGAACAGACGTTGACGTATCGGGAGCAATGGGCAGCGTGTCTGAAACGCAGCTCCAAGTGGTCCAGAAAAAAAGGCGCACCCAGAGAGAACGACTAAAGCAAAAGTGATACCATGTTAACAACTGGGGAATCTGGATGGAAGGGATATGCAATTTCCTCGTATTACTCCCACAACTTCGGAAGTTTAAAACTATTTCAAAATTAAAAGTTTTTAAAATATAAAATAAAAACTAAATGCTATAAATTGTAGGTTATTCTCTAATTCCAACCAGTCTCTCCTGGTCCAAAACGGCGAGACGCCGCAGACTCCAAAACCTCTGAAGACTGAGAGCTACCGTGGCCACTGCACACTCCCTGCACAGACAGACGTTCAAGGTGTGGACCGGAAGCTGCGCACAGGGGTGACCTGCGGCGGAGCAGAGAGGCAGTGCTCTCGGGTGGAGGAGCGAGGCCGGTTCCGACCTTACTCTGGCCAGTTCCACTGCTGACAGGGCCCTGAGTCCTCTCCAAGAGAGCGCCAAGAAACGGGCCTGGCAGCTGCCTCCCCCGCCCAGTCCTGGAACCCGCGCCCACGTCGCAATTAATATCCCAGGCAGGACTCCTCTCTCTCCCACAGCCTCGGATACAAATCAACCCCAAAGCGGTAATGGATCAACAGTTATCTCTCATATCAAATTCGATTTGCATTTAAGATGACATCGACAATATTCTGAAAGCCCAAGTCTAAAACAAAAAACTTGGCAGTTTTTCTGAGTAGCAATTAACACAGTGGCTAATCCTACCAAGGGGACAGTAATTGGCATGGAGCTATCCCTGTCACACCAACAGCCGGCTGCAGACCTCAATCCTAACCTCTTTTAACAGCACAGACTCTGAGCACCTCTGCTCATCAAGGAAACAGGCAATTACTGAGGACCAGGGCAATCGTCCCACCATTGCAACGCAAAGGAACGTGCTCTGACGGCAGCCCCACAGGAGAAGGTGGAGGCTTGACTTGGGCTCAAAGGCTGTTTCTGTGTCATGGCCACAGCGGGTCAAGGCAAAGGCACCTCCATGGTCCTACCACAGTGCCATGCCAGCCAACGCTGGCCAGCACTGCACTGTCCAGAATACAGCTTCTTACACAACACTCCTGAGTGCTAATCTAGTCAAGCAGGAGGTTCCAAGGACATGATAAATGACACTGACAGATCCCAGCCAGCTGGTCCCTCTAATGTCTCCAACACCCGCGATGCCCCTCTGAGCATGCTTAAGCAAGGGATCCTCCCCAAGTGTCACTAGGATGCACGCCCTCCAGAATCTGTCTAACGTCTCCCCACCCCTCAGGGCTCAGCTCAAGTTTTGGGAAGCAACCCTAAATTACTCCAATCCTCAGTGAATACCAAGCAACTCAGGCCTTTCTCATCCAAACCACGACAGCAAAACGCAGAGGTGCGCACGGCAGCTCACTGCTGCATGGGGGCTGGCTTGATGGTAACCTCAACAGAACAACACAGTCTTCAAGAGTCTGGTCCCTCCACCTGGGCCAAACAGGTGAGGCTGTGGCAGCAACTCCACAAGCTCCGAGATGCCCTGAGATACCCAGTGCTCTGTGGGCTAAAGGGGGAGAGGCTCTCCGCAGGGGTGTGTGCTTTGTTCAGTGAAGCCAATGGTTTGTGCTTAACAAACAAACGAGCAAGCGAACGAATGGAAGAACACGCCAACTAGCGTGAGCCTGGGCCAGTTGGCTGGGTAAGCTGGCAAGTGGACCTAGTAAGGTCAAGGCTACAGACAAGATATCCGGAAAAGCCAGCTGGCTTCTCCCCAGAGAACCACTGGGCGTCAACAGTGCACACCCGCAGGCCACCAGCTGTCTCGCCAGTGTGCTGCTGGGCACAGAGGACCAGGAGGTAGAGGCAGGCTTCCAGCTCCAAAGAGGTGTGCGCCCTTCTGTGAAGTGAATGCGGTGACACCTTATTGAGCGGGGAAACTTCTTATCCACGTGCCGTAACCAAACCTTAAGCACATGCGCAGCAGCAGGAGGAAACTGCTCGCTGAGGAAACGCCTGGACCTGGCGTGTGTGGCGCTGGGCCCTGCAGAGCCCAGGAGGGTCAGCAGGGCCCCGGACCCAGGAGGAAGGGAAGCCTGTGCTCGGAGAGGCAGGTGAGATGGCAGTAGGCAAGGAGCCAGCCCTGGCAGTGCCAGGAGCTCAGCGACGGGCTCGCGAGAATCAAGGGTGAGGCACCCGGTCCTGGGTCACAACTGGACCAGCCACCAGATCTCATGACACAGGACCCTGACGTTCACTCACTCGGGAATAAGGCTGACCCCAGATGCACCCACCAGGGGTACAGTGAGCTCAAAGGTGAAATTGGTGACTACAGGTCGGAAAGAGAGGGGCGTCTCGGAGGATGCTCGCACTTTTACAGTCAGGCGAAGTCAGCCCCTTTAAACCAAGGAGAAAGTTTGACGGCCATCGCTCCTCCTGAATTTGTAACACGACCATTCATTTTATGGAGACCCTTCTGTCTGCACTAGCAGCCTGGCACTTAGTGTCCCCACAGAGAGTCACTGATGTTGTTCTCTCTTGGTACCTTCTCTTCCAACTGGGCCATAAGCCCTCTGAGGGTGGGAACAGGTCTCATTCATCACTAACCCTGCACAGAGCCTAGGAGAGCGCCAGGCGCAATTGTTAGTCAGTAAATGCTGATTGTTGATAAGTATATCAGTTATAACTGCAAATGACTCGGCCAAAAAAAGCCACTTGGGGCCCTGAACACCCCTCATCTGGTGGAGGGTACATTGAACATCTGTACAGGCGCCTCTCCCTCTCAGGCACCCGCGGAGGCAGGCCAGTAGCTCCCCATTCCTGCCAGCAGCCAAACGTTGCTGCGTGAGGGGACAAGACGCGGGGGAGGTGTGCAATCCAGAGTCCGGGCCTGGTGGGAGTGGACCGGCTGGTTCATGCGGTGAAAGCATGAAACGGCAGGGAGCCCACTCAACGGCGGGAGTGAGAACTGGTACCGTGACTTTGGAAAACTACTTGGCAATTTGGACAAACAGGAAGCAATCGAAATGTCCACTCACATATGAATAAATGTTGTGGTATATTCACACAATGGAATAGTATGTAGCAGTGAAGATAACTAAACTAGAGTTAGAGCTATCCACATAAGATGAATCTAATGAACATATGCTGGAAAAAACACATTTACAGCTAAATGAAAAAAAAAGAATCAGTAAAGTAGCAGAATATAAAACTGACATTCAAAAATCAATACCAGAGATTCCCAGTCAGGGCACATGCCTGGGTTGTTGTCCAGTTCCCTGCTGGCCAACTCCCAGCAGGGGACGCACAAAAGGCAACCATACATTGATGTTTCTCTCCCTCTCTCCTTCCCCTCTAAAGATAAATAAATAAATAAAATCTTTAAAAAAAAATCAATACCAGAGAGAAAATACCACTTACAACAAGAGACAAAATACGGAGAAATAAACTCAGCAATACATGTACAAAACTATTATAAGAAAGCTTTTCTAAACTAACACAAAACACAAAAATATTCTTGAGTAAATGAGAAGACATAAATTGGTCTCAGATGAGACAATTCAACATCATAAGGACATCAGTTCTCCCTAAGCTAGTTTATTTATACATTTAATGCAATTTTATGGAGATAGACAAGTTGATACTAGAATTTACATGGAGAAAATAAACCTTCATGAAGAGCTGGGCAAATATTGAGAAAGAAAAGCTTCGACAACATGGGTGGATCTTCAGAATATCATGCTAAGTAAAATAAATCAGATGGAAAAGTCGAGAACCATATGATTTCACTTATGTGTAGGACATAAAACTGAAAGCAATAAATGGACCCACCAGAGAAACAGACAAAAACTTGACGGACACAGACAACGGTATTGTGTGACTGGAAGGGAAAGGGGAGGGGGGACGGGGAAGGGTAAAGCCGGTCCAATCCATGGCGACGAAAGAAGACCTCCCTCTGGGCGCCGGACACGCAATGCAGGACACAGATGATGCACCATAGAACTGTACACGTGAAACTTTTATAATCCCATTAACCAATGTCACCCCAACACATTTAATTTAAAGACTTAAAAAATAAAAATTAAATTATAAAAAGAAAGTTCCAGTGGGGAAGTGAGCCCTGCCAGACACTACAAACACTACAGACCCTCCAGAACTAAAACAGCAGGGCACTAGGGTATAAAGGGACAGAGCAGTGGAGTAGATGAGGGAGATGGGGTCTAGATGCGGCTAATTTGGAACTTTTGTGTGTGATGGAGATGGCCTCTCAAGTCACTGAGGAAAAGAAGGGCTTTTGAATGCATGCTGCTGGGACAGCAGGCTAACAAAAAGATAAGATAATATCCATAGTTCATGCCAGACACAAGAATAAGTTCTAAATGGATCAAAGACATAAATGTAAAACAATAAAACCATACAAGGACTAGCAGAAAAGGGGGGTGAATTCCTTCACAATGTGAGTGTAAATAAGATTTTATTACTATGATTCGAAAGTAAAGATGCAGTAAAAAGCTCATAAATATGATTACATAAAATAAAAACATTTCACAAATGAAACACACTTTAGGTTCAAAGGTACAAATATTGAAGAGATTGAAAATGAAAGGATGAACAAATACACCACGCGAACAGCAACCACCAGAAAGTCGAGTGGCCATACTAATATCAGACAAGATAAACTTTAAACAAAGAATGTTACCAAAGGTAAAGAGGAATGTTTAATAGTGATAAAGGGGTCAACGAATCAGGAACTATAACAGTTATAAACACATATGTACCTAATAACAGAGCACCAAAATGCATGAAAAAAACAGACAAAAATGAAAGCAGAGATAGAGAATTCTACAACAGTACTTGGAGACGTCAGTGCCCTGCCGTCAGTAATGGTGGAACAACTAGATAGATTATTGACAAGAAAACAGAGACCTGCATGACACTGTAAACCAACCAACCTGGCGGACATCTCTACATCACTCCACTCAACAACAGAATATACGGTCTCATCAAGGCACACGTTCCATTCTCTAGGACAGACCATACACTGAGCCATAAAATAAGCCTCAGTAAATATAAACAGTTAGAAGTGATACAAAGTATGTTCTCCAACCACATGAAATGAAATTAGAAATCAATAGCAAACAAAAGTTTAATGCGATTTTATGGAGCTAGACGAATTGATACTAAAATTTATATGGAAAAATAAACCTTCATGAATAGCTGGGGGAAACTCGGAAATATGTGTAACTTATATGAGACACCTAAACCACCAATGGGAAGCCAGAAAATACATTGAGATGAATAAAAATAAAAAGGCAAGGTACAAAAACTCATGTGAAACTGCAAACGCAGTCCTTATGGGGAAATATATAGAGGAAAATACATAAAAACAAAAACATCTCTAATCAATAACTTCTACTTCCTCCTTAAAACTGGAAAAAGAACAAAGAAACCCGAAAGGAAAACAAAGGTAGGAAATAACGAACATCACAGTAGAAAATTAATGAAATAGAGAACAGAAAAACGAAGAGAAAATCAGCACAACAAAAAGCTGGTTCTCTGAGAAGATCAACAAAATGGATAAATCTTTGGCTACACTGATGTGTATCATGTGTGTATGCATGTGTGTGCATATGTGTGTGTGCATATATTGTATGTGTGTATACACTGTGCATAAGCCTGTGTATAGTGTGCATGCTGTGTGTATGTGCGTGCACTCTGTGTGTACACTGTGCATGGCTGGATATATATGTGTGTATCTAAGAGAAAGAATGATTAAGCACATATAGATGTTAACTGTGGAGTCTGGTGAATGATCTATCAGTGATATCTTCCTTATTTTTAATACTTTGGGATTGAAATAAAAATTTAATTTAAAAAGTGTTCACGGTGCATGCAGTAACTTACATATGAAGTTTGAAGACATGTGGCAGAGAACCGTTCAAAAGCACATGTGCCTGTAGCAGACAGAAGCGCAGAGCCCCCCACGCCCCGGCACACGGTGAGCTCGGGTGGATACATGGCCAGAGTACACAGGGCTGTGTCTATTTCTCAAGCCAGTTCTCTGGGGCTGTGCATTTTATTGTTAGTCACATTTTTGTTTATCTACAATACTGAACAATAATTTTTCATTAGAAAACCACCCCCTCCCTTTATGCACCCACTCCCTTTCCCATTGCCGTCCACTACCCTCCCTCCCTTCCTCCAAAGATGCAGTGTTACAGACCAGCTGTTTCCTCTGCCCTTAGCTGTGCCTTAGTAGTGATGAGAAATTCTCACTGCACATGGGGGACAGATTCCCTGGAGAAAGGACCAAGGAGAGAGAGCACCACACACAGAGTGTCTGCCTCGGTGGGAAGGAAGACATTGCGCCAGACGGTGGCTGGATGCTCTTGCAAAGGACAGGGGAGGGGAAGGCTCTGCACCAGGGCTGGGTGTCTGGGGCCCCAGGAAGGAGCCTGATGAGGGATGCCCGGGTCTGGAGGCAGGACGGGGCTCCCACTGCTGCCTTTAGGAGCAGGCATTCCCACGACACTGAGCCATCACAGTGTGCTCCTTAAGCCGTGCTCCCACCACCACCACACTTGGACTGTAACAAAAGAGACATCTGCCTGAAACACAGCTGGCCCTCTGAGTCTGGACTTCCCTGTGGTGGCTTCCTGACGGTCAGGCTGAAGAAGGAAGCCCAACCTGCATGGAGGAGGGAGGGCTGGCTGGAACCCAAGCCCCACAGCAGGGCTGGGACAGGCCCCCTCCTGCCCTCTGAGCAACACTGAGTGTGGAGCCAGCAAACAAGGGAAGGTCCGTCCTTTGACAAAGATGGACAGGGCGCCTACTGTGAGGCAGGCCGTGCTCCAGGCTCTTGAGAGAGGAGTGGAAAAAGCCAACAGGAGCCTTTGTCCTCCTGGGAGGACCTCTGAGCAAAGACAAGAGAAGGCAGAGCATGTGGGGAAGAGGAAAAATTGGTTCCAAGCTGTGGCAACAGTGAGCAGAAGGGCCCCGGGTGGAGGCTGCCTCCCACCTCCCAGGGGATCAGGAAGCAGCCAACACGGCCAGTGGAGTGAATGATATTGAGACCACCAAGGTGCCGGGGGTCCTGGTGGGCCATGAGTTTTGCTCAGGGTAGTGTGGGGAGTGCTGAAAGCTGCAGAGCAAAGGAGTGACTGAATGTGACAAGTTCCTAGGGACTTCTGGACAAGATGGAGGCTTAGGAAGATACAGTGTGCCTCCTTGCACACCCAAAAGAAGGACAAAAACAAATTTAAAAACAAAAACAACCAGAACTCACAGAAAATTGAAATGTATGGAAGCCCAACAACCAAGAAGTTAAAGAAGAAATATTCATCCAAACCAATAGGAAGGGTGGAGACAGGCAGCTGGGTGGAGAGGACTCACACAGCAAGGCAGTGGCTGGAGGACTGGGGTAGGCAAGGCGGCAGCTGGCGGACTGGGCAGTCCCACATTTGCGTGTGGATAAACCGGGAGGAACAACTGGGGAGCAAGACAGACCGCACAACACAGGGTTCCAGAGAGGGGAAATAAAGCCTCAAAGCCTCTGACTGAAAACACCTGGGGGGTTGACGTGGCGGGAGAAACTCCCAGCCTCACAGGAGAGTTCACTGGAGAGACCCACAGGGTCCTAGAAGGTACACAAACCCATTCACCGGGAGTCAGCACCAGAAGGGCCCAGTTTGTTTGTGGGTAGCAGGGGAAGTGACTGAAAACTGGCAGAAAGAGTAGCAAGTGGCACTGTTCCCTCTCAGACCCCTCCCCCACAGTGTCATAATGCAGCCACACCCTAGTGAACACCCTTTAAGGCTCCACCCCTCACTGTGTAACAGGCATTCCAAGACAACAACAACAACAAAATGGCCCAAATTAAAGAACAGATCAAAACTCCAGAAAAAAATAAAACTAAGCAATGAAGAGATAGCCAACCTATCAGATGCACAGTTCAAAACACTGGTGATCAGAATACTCCATGAACTCTCTGGGTACTTTAACAGCATAAAAAAGACCCAGGCAGCAATGAAGGTGGCATTATGTGAAATAAAGAAAAATCTACAGGGAGCCAACAGTGATGGGAAGGAAACCAGGACTCAAATCAAGGGTTTGGAGCAGAAGGAAGAAAAAAACATTCAACCAGAACAGAATAAAGAAACAAGAATTCAAGAAAATGAGAAGAGGATTAGGAAACCTTTAAACATTCCAACATCCGAATCATAGGGGTGCCAGGAGGAGGAGAGGAAGAGCAATAAGTGGAAAAGTTATTTGAACAAATAATGAAGGAGAACTTCCCCAGTCTGCCAAAGGAAAAAGACTTTCAGGGATTCCAGGAAGCTCAGAGAGTCCCCAAGAAGTTGGACCCAAGGAGGAACACACCAAGGCACGTCATCATTAAGTTACCCAAGATTAAAGAGAAGGAGAAAATCTTAAAAGCAGCAAGAGAAAAGGAGACAGTTTCCTAAAAAGGAGTTCCCATAAGACTATCAGCTGATTTCTCAAAAGAAACCTTGTAGGCAATAAGGGGCTGGAAAGAAGTATTCCAAGTCATGAAAGACAAGGACCTACATCCAAGATTACTCTATTCAGCAAAACTTTCATTTAGAATGGAAGGGCAGATAAAGTGCTTTCCAGATAAGGTCAAGTTAAAGGAGTTCATCAGCCCTTATTATATGAAATGTTAAAGGGACTTATCTAAGAAAAAGAAGGTCAAAACTATGAACAGTAAAATGACAACAAACTCACAGCTATTAACAACCAAACCTAAAAAAAAAAAAATCTAAGCAAACAACTAGAACAGGAACAGAATCACAGAAATGGAGATCACATGGAGGGTTATTGGTGGGGAAAGGTACAGAGAATGAATGGTAGGTAGAAAATAGACAGTGGGAAGTTTAGAAGAGTATAAGAAATGTAGAAGCCGAAGAACTTATATGTACAACCCATGGACATGAACTAAAGGGGGTGGAATGCAGGTGGAAGGGGGTGTGCAGGGCGGAGGGGAATAAAGGGGGAAATGGGACAACTACAATAGCATAATCAATAAAGTATATTAAAAATAATTTAAAAAGAAAAACAACAGTCCATAGTATAGATATATCAGAGTTTGCATGCCCATTTTGCTTCCAGGTTCTAGCAATCATGAATAAAACTGCTATAAACATTCAAAAAAAAAAAAAGAAAGAAAGTGACAAGTTCCTGAAGCCTTCTCAAATGTCCACAGCCACCACCATCCGAGGAGACACTGGGGTGCATGCTGGGTTGGTGCCTCACTTTGCAAAGGGGCTCCTCACTTACGCCTTGCCACGTTGCTTCCCCTGAGGGTCAGGGTCAAGATGGGGGGCAGGATGCCTGGGATGCAAACTGTCG
The DNA here is from genome assembly GCF_014824575.4 of Sturnira hondurensis. Lineage (NCBI taxonomy): Eukaryota > Metazoa > Chordata > Mammalia > Chiroptera > Phyllostomidae > Sturnira > Sturnira hondurensis. Next base: position 1,224,002 of record NW_028086562.1, read on the forward strand.
GGAGGTGCTCCTTGAGGGGGCCCCAAACGCAGACTCTGCACCCGAGAGTACCGCCCCGTGGAGTGCTGGGTAGGAGCTTCCAGGGAGGCCCACACAGGTGGGCAGTTCTTCCTCCCGTGCAATGAAGGGCGTGTGCAGAAACGACTCCTTTGCTGGGGGCGAGAGGGCAGGGCATCCCAATATCCCGGGACTCACTGAGAGGATAGGCCTCGGCCTGCCGTCTTTGAAACGCCTCCAGTATCCTGAGGAAGGGTGTGGCCAGGACTGGAAGGCCATCCTGCAGGCTCCTGGCTGGGTGCCTGGGGGCAAGGATTCCCCGAAGTCCCCATTCTCACAACAGAGGAACAGATACCCAGCTGTTGGAAGGGCTCAACAACAGCGTATACAGGACCCACAGAGGGGTCCCTCCTTTCCTCCTGTGTCCCCACCTTTCCCAAGAACATCCCACAGTCCAGTAGCCACAAAGGCCAGTCACCCCTCAGGTCCCTGGATTCCTCATGAAATGAGGTTAGGCCTTGGCTACAAGAAACGCCCACGTCTGGTGGAGTCAGACACCTCTAGAGCCCCGCTCCTCGGGCCGCTGGGAGAACCTCGCTCTGTCCTGGGGAACTACAAAAACTCCTTCCTGCAAGCGGTTCTGGCCACGGTGATTCTCCAGCCCGGAGGGCAGACCCTCTCCCAGCACCCACCCGCAGGCAGGTGGAGCCAGTGCTTGAGGACATCACGGCCTCAGCTCCCTGGGAAGCCCCGCCAGCCCCCGCCAGCCCTGGTGACCCCTCTGCTCTCCTGTTCTGGCGAGTGTTCAGGTGCCGCATCAGAAAGCCGGGTAAATTCACAGCTTAATCTTCCCATGAAATGTACTCTTCTGGAGTTCCAGAACCGTAAACGTACTCTACTTCCGGCCTCTTGGGCTCATGGAACAAAGCCAGCCTTCCAGTACGCGTATAATAGGTGCTTGTGGGCTTAGAGGTAATAAAATATATATTCATTTAAAAATTTTAATTAGAAAAAACGACTAAAATTAGATAATAAAAGTTCTCCCTTGCGTCCCAAATTTGAACTTTTTCTGGAAACACTTTGTTTATGGACTTTGCAGGGAACCAAGCAATTAATGCCTTTTCATTACAATTTAAGGCTGGAACTGGGATATTAGAATTGCCGTTCACTGGAATGTGCCTGAAATGCCGAAAGTCTCCTGGTGAGCGATTCCTAGTGATAATGATACGCTGTGGACTTAAATCTTTCTCCTAGACACACAAAAAAAGGACAGTTAAATCAACTTTGTCCATTTAAATATCACTTTAAGATATCTAGAACCCATCTCTTTACTGCTCAACAACCCTGAGCAATCTCTTTTGCCCTCATTTATTTCCAGTTCCCAAGGGAATCCAGTCTGATTTATTGGAAATTAGTTCTTACAGCTAGTAAATGCTTTAAACTGTTTTCACATAAATCACTCCCAAATCTGCGAGTGCACTGGAGCCCGGTCACTGTGATTTCCTCCAGCAAAGCTGAGCGCCGCCACCCCCAGGCCCCGCCACGAGGGGCTTCCAGGCACCGGCACAGGCACGGAGCTCCGTAGAGCAGGCCGACAGGTCTCCAAAGAGACTTATGTCCTCTCCACACACACATGCACACACATGACACCTGTGAGCACACACCATGCATATATGCACACATAGAGATATGCCCCACACACCACATTCACATATGCACACACTTCACACACGCACAGACATCCGCACGACACTCATGCACAAACATGTTACGCACACTCCCTTAATCAGAATGGCCTTTGCCTTCTAGTCTCAGTCAAGGACTGGCTATTTGTCAGCACGTTAGCAGGCCAGCTTCCGCACCAACAGTGGCCGCGTGTGGTGGGTGAGCACACTGTGTACAAAGAAAGCACCGCCAACCGGTACTGTGTGCTTTAACAGACCGGTGTCACTCAGGGGAGGTCAGAGGCTCTGCGGTAGCAATGAAGGCTGATTTCTTGCTCACAACACCGCCACTCTAGCTCGGCTAGGGGCTGTGCTGTGCGCTGGCCTCACCCGGGGAGCCCCACCGATGGGAGCTCGTCTCTAGGGGGGCTCCCACGATCACGACAAATAAACAAGCGTGGTGAGTGACTCCGGGCCTCTTCAGATGTGTGCCTTCAGGTGACAATGTCATGTCCACTCACGCTTCACTGGCTAACGCAAGTGACATGCTCCTCCCAAACATCCAAAACCCAAGGAAGGAGAAGCCCACCACACATGCCCAGAGGCGAACACACCCCACTACGTGATGGAGTTACCCAGTCCTTCTCTGCGTGCTAGCGGGGCAGCACGCCGCCGTTTCCGGGTTCCGTCCATCTGTCAGTTTTCAACAGGCATCTTTCCGCTCCGAGAAGTCTGGCAGTTTGGCACATTCTAGCCCTTGGGCTGCCTAATATACTCTTTGTAGGCATCAATCTTAACAACAAATGGCTGTTATCTAGATAACTACTAGGAATAGGAAGAGAGCGCTTCAAATTGACGTAGAAGAAGGGAGGCCTTGGAGGCATGAGTGGGAAACAAACACCCCCAAAGTCCGGGCTCTTAGGAGAAGAGAAGAGCCGGTGTCCCTCGCAGCCTGGAGCCCAGCGCAGGGCCTCAAGGGAGCCGGGGGTCGGACCGGGGTGCGGCGCAGGCCTCCAGTCCCCCTTGCAGGGCGCCAGGAACACGAAACACAGCAGGCTCTCTTCCCTGCCTTCTCCCCTTTCAGTTTTCCACAAATAAAAAGCTATTTTTGGAAGAAACCCTCCACGCGCTGCTGTAAAACAGCAGGACAGAATGCGCGCCACAGTAACACATGCACGGAAGCCGCCGTCTGCAGAGATCATTTTCAAGTTCAGATACCACTCAAAGGCAAAAATGATGTCTGTGCAGAAAGACAGTGCACATGTGTCATTCAGAGAAATGACGGGGCCTTATTCAATGATTTAAAGAACAGCACCGTAAAAAACTAATTCCCCATATAAATATTTAAATATAGTTTATTATATTCGATGCCCGTCCGAATACATCCTCCATAGAGATCTCTCTCAACCGCAGTCAGAGCTAGGGGAGTCCGAGAGGGTCAGGAAGCACTGAAAAACACCGAAGAGGAGACCTGGCCGTGCTTTGGGAGACAGGGCTGTTCTTAAAATCCAACTTACCAAAAAGCGTTGCTGTATTTTGACCAGATATTGAGGACAGAAGGCAACTGCAGAGGGAAAGAGCTCAGTAAAAGTGTTTAGTATTTTTTATTTGTTTTCGACTTCTCAAGACCGCATTTCATGAGCTAAAAACGCTTCATCGTATTAGGTACAATTCTGAACTGGAAATGTATACTTTCAATTTAGGCCACACACAGCACGTGTGTATCTGGCCACACGTGGATGAGCCAGGGCATGAAGGGTAGCGAAAGCTGAATACAATGCACTCTTCCGTGTGTTCTCTTGCCGTCTTCAAGGGCCCTGTCATGTCAGCATCAGAGATTGTGGCAATCGTGAACAGAAGTCTGACATCTGGTGACAACTTCAAGGCATGAGCCTCTTTCTGCAAAGCCTACCGAACGCCTAAAGGGGCGCCCGGGGAAGATCACCCGAAGCCCTCCTCTCCTTGCCCACTGCCACCATGGGACCCCGGGCGCCCGAAATGTGCGCATCCGCACCACGCTCAGAAGAGCTGTGCCGGGCTCCGCATGGGGCCACGGCTTCCAACCAACTCTCCCTCCGGTGTCATTCTGGATCTGGGGGACAGTGTCCTTCCACCCCACTGATGTCCCTTCTACAAAACCATCCCCAACATCAGCCAGGAAGTTCACTGGAACGTATCTGCAGTTCTCAGAAACATCGACAGCTTCTGAGAAACAGATGCACTTGGGCTGCAGTAAACCTACTTAAGTGCCACAAATTCCAGAGGAGCCTGGCTTTCACGGGAGACGAGGACTTGAAAAATGACACGCTCTCGGGAGAGCGGACAATGGTTTTGAAAGGACCAGACGAAGACGCTGGACTCCACAAAGTTCCGGCACCTGTGAGGGTCTGTTGCTTGGCACAGAGCCCCCCCCCCAGGCCGCCTGGACCCGAGTGCTCTGAATGAGGACATAGCGAGTGACTCAGCAGGGGGACACAGACCAGGATTCAGGACCTCAGTCTACTGTCTAACAGAGAGCCCCTCACATTCTCAGGTCCTTGCATTTTCAGCTCCTGCTTCTCTGAGGATTCTGGGCTGGCCCCTCGCCACCTGCCCCTGGGGGCGGATCCTAACCCTGCCGTGGATTCATGCTCATGGAGTGGCTTTCAGCGAGTCACAGAACCCCCTTCCCCTCGCTTCTGCATGTGCAGAGTGGGAGCCGTGTGCCTCACCTAAGAGGGGTGACTAGAGGCCACGCTGGCACCAGACCTTGGGGGGGCGGGCACTCGAGACCTGGTCCTCACCACGGTCGTCACTGCTCTAGCTTGGGGTACTAGTCTCAACGCTCAGCCATGGAGCTGCTTTTGGCCTCGGCTGCAGCCTTCACTCAGGAATCCCCAAATATGAGACCCTAGGGGCTTCTTCCTGCAGGGACGGGATTTCCACTGCCACGCTCGCCTGCTTCAGCCCTTTCTCACACCGGGGTCTGCCCACAAAGTAACTGCCACGTTCCTTGATGAAAAAATGCAAAAGCTCCTGGAGGTTGCAGCCACTTGTGGTGAAGAAAGCGACGCTGTCCCAGCTGAAGGCCAAGTGCCTGGGCCCTTGGCCAGGTCAGACACCCACACAGCACTGAGCAAGCTTGCAGGGCTCGTCAAACCTTAGCCTCAAAGCAGAGGAAATTGCAGCCAAAGGGGCCTGGCTGCTCACCCAGGCCCAACACCAATGCCAGGGTCTGACTGATCTCATCCCGCAACCCAAGGTCTGGTGCGAGAGAGTCAGGAGGCTGGCAGCAAAGATGCCCAACGCACTGACCTGCGGTTATCCAAGCAACGCCCCCGGACCTGCCCGGCAGTTCCCCCACCAGCCCCCGAGGCACACTGCAGGGACAGGATCACGGCAACAGCCCATTTCACAGATGGGGGTGCCAAGGCCCAGACAAAGAGGAACATGGGCTCAGGGTGACACAGTGAGTCCCCAGGGTTCTCAGGGAGTGAGCCCAGCTGCCTTGATGCCCAGCTGTCTGTAGCGTCCCACCCAGCACAAGGAGAGAACGTCTGGCCCAAGGCGTCACCAGAAGCTCATTCCTGGGGGGTTGCAAACCAGTGGTGCAGAAACCGTCCATGACAAAGTGTTTGCTCGCCCTCCTCTGCATTTGTTACTGCCACGCTGTCCTCGTCCCTCATGCCTCGCAGCTGCACCAGATGTGGAGAAAATTGCATGTTCCCTGAAACTTAATGACCAAATTTAAAGCAATTTCGAGCTAATCAGGGTTCTGTTAAGCTGATTTTATTAATTTAACAGTTTTAAGAGTTTAACAAAATGATGCACTTGGCAATCTTTGTTGTGGAAGCTGCTCATTTAGGTGCAGAAGGCATGGTGCCACCCAAGAAATTCTCCTTCCAAGAAAAGGATGATTTATAAAGTAATGAAATAATGCTCCTCAAAAATGCTGCTCAATTATTAATAACACAGCGCATGGTGGGACACCATACCCACCTCTTAGGCTATTGGGAACAATTTATACACGGTGCTTACACAGAGGTGGATTAATAAGAGGCTTCCACCCAGAAGTGGAGACTTCAACAGTAACTTGAGAATAATCTGTCAGGTCTCCATCCACATCTACAGCTCAGAAGAAAGCTACGCAGTTTCCTGCCTAGTGATTATTTTATTTAAAATAGAAACACAGACCCTTTCGGTTCTGATGGACACCCCTCCCAAGCCCCAGAGTCTGATAAACAGACCTGTGTTCAAATGAAGTCAAACAAGAACAGAAACAAACAAACAAACAAAAACAGACCCTAATGGTCCTTGACTCTTGCATACAGAGTCTGAAGCATCTCATTATTTTTAAAGACAAATTTGAAATTAAAATCCATATTTTAAAAAACCACCTGTGCACCTTGTCTAGAAGAAAGTGGTCTTGTCATTAAAGAACTAAATATGCACCTCTCACTGGCTGAGTGACTTCCAGTGAGGGACAGCACCTCTCTCTCCCTCCCGCCCCCTGTGGACTGCTAGGGTAAGGAACTTGCACAGGAATGGAGCCTGGCGGTGGCAGGCACCTGAATGCGTTTGAGTAAGTCTGACGACCAGCAGTAAGTGTATCTAGACTATGTTGGTGCCGTGACAGAAGGTCTGTGCTTTGTGACTTGCACATCAAAATTACTGAATTGGGGCTTTTCTTTAATGTTTTACTTTTTCTATTTTCTTACCCTCACCTAAGGACATTTTTTTCTTTGCTGTTAGAGAGAGAGAGAAGGAAGGAAGGGGAGGGAGAGGGCGGAAGAAAGAAAGAGAGAGAGAGAAACATCTTTTTGAGAGAGAAACATCGATTGCCTTCTGTACATGTCCTGAGCGGGACTGAATCTGCAACCTTCTGATGTATGGGACAACACTCCAACCAACCAAGCCCCGTCAGCCAGGGCTCTTTTATATATTTTAAATTACAGAACTAATACATTCTTATGAAAAACACTCAAATGATTGGAACACAGAGTAAAAACTAAAATTTCCTTCTCCACTAACCTTGATCTCTTTCTCAGAAGTAACCATAATGGTTAAGGTGGCAAATGAGACATTATCTATACTTTATCAGAGTTTTTTAAAGGTGTAACGGTTTATTTCAGGTCCAGTCCAATGTCCCTGCATCAAAACAATTGTGCCAAGGTGTCCGCTCACAAAGACTTCTGCAGAGAACTGTCATTCCCTGGAATGGGGCCCGGCCCCTGCCTCCCACCGAGTCACACAAATAGGCTGGAGGAAGGATGACCTGGTAAAGAAACTGCCACCACCAATGAAAGTAACAGCGCCAGTGGGTATGAAAGTCTTTTCTGAAGTCCAGAGGGCAGGCGAAACCGCGTTCCTCTTGGGTCTCTGTAATTTTTGTACAATTAAAATATTTTATAATAACAACCATAAATGCATTTTTGAAAACCAGAAAGTGCTATGAAACCCTGCTCAGGAAATCCAGAACACCTAATTCCCAGATGTTTCAGTTTTATGACCCAGTTTTTAAAACTGCAACAAAGAGACAAATACAGGACTGACAACTTTTTATTTTGTTAGGTAAGGACATTTGTAAAAACTGTCCATCTGCTTTCAAAGTTGTTTGTAAACAAAGGTCTTTTTACGTTTAAAAATAGGAACTCGGACATAATGGACTGTCCTTCCCAAGAAAGAGGAGTAGGCGACCCTTCCTGACGTGAGTTTTCTGACACCGTATCACCCCACGCTCCTGCATTTCGCCACAGACCAGTGTGAGCTGCTGCAGAGGCTCAGCCAGCTAGGGTTCCCGGATTTGGGGCGCCACGTGAGCCCACATCCTCACCTATAGCCCAGGCTCCTTTCCAATCTCAGCTCCAAAGCCCCGTGAGCCGCTCCTGCCCTAAGATTCTACTGCCCGTGGGGCTCATGACCAGTGCTGCCCCCCCACCCCCAGTCACTGTGCTCCAGCCATTTTCCCAACTGTCCCAGCCGGACGTTCAGCCCAGTCCCACCCACATTCCTCTCCAACAGGGGGCACCTCCATCTCTCCTCCCAGACTCACCACTAACATTAACTCCCTAGGGAGGCTCTGAACACACCCACGGGGGAGACTCCTGAAATACACCCTCCAGGAACTATTGTCGGGCCATGTGCTTCTCTGCATTGTGTCGTTTGCATATTTCCCTTAAACTGCAGTGTTCGATCCCTCAGGTGCCGGCTCAGGCAAGAAATAGCGCCTGCTAGCTCACGTCCGTAAGTGATGTCTGCTCACTGAACAATCTAAACCGTGAACGACTGAGCCTCGCTCTAACGTACTTCTATCAGAAAGATCGCCTCCAAAAATGGAGGGCTTCATGGGGCTACCCACCTGCAGGCACGGGGGTGGGTGGGGATCAGAGCTGAGCCATAAACGAGGCTCCTCCATCACCTCCCAGCCACAGACACCGTCCAGCTGAGCCGCCTCTGAGCAGCGTAGCACCGAGGTTAGGGAGGGCTGACGCTGCCTGGGGACTTCCGTGGCGGAGACCTGGCACTAAGCCTGTCCGTGTGTTATCTCACTTAATCCTCCACACGCCTGGGAGCATGTTACTAACGCCTTTTTATATGTATTGAAACACTATGCAGAAATAGTGTGCTCTTGCATAGGCTTCACCCAAATTCACCCAAGGTTAACAGGTAACTTATATGCTTGCGCTCTCTCGTGCTCTCTCTCTCTCTCTCACATACACACACACAAATACACCCACATGTACATGTTGTTTCTGAACTGCGTGAGAGAAAGATGAAGCCACGATGCCCTTTACCTCAAATATCTACTTTTTCCTGAAAGTCAGACCATTAACACTGACTAAAACTGGCCTCTAATCTCCAGACCTTGAGATTTCACTAATTGTCCTATAACGTCCGTTAGAGCAAACGAAGAGCACGGGAACTCGTCTGGTGCAGGATCCAACCCAGCATCACCACCATCGACTTTTTATGTCTCTTAGTCCCTCCACGCACGGCCTTCACATTCCTCGTGGAGGACAGGCAGTTATCTCGTAGAGGCCCCTCAGTTTGGGTTTGCCCAACACTTCCTGATGACTGGATACATTTTTGGCAGGAAGACCCCGGAAATGACGCTGGCCCCTCTCAGTGCACTGTCTCTAGAAGCACGGGATGGCTATCATCCCATGACCAGTGACATCAACTTTGGTCGTTTGACTAGGGTACAGTCTGCCATCTACCTCCACGGTAAATTACAATTTTCCCTGTGAAATGAGTGAGAAACTGCGGGTAGATATGTTGGGACTTTATAAGTTCCTTCTCCATTGGCCATCTGCTATAAGGAAACACTTTCTTGACTTCTGCACTTGCGAGCTGTATTAATCTGATGCTCAGTGACCGGGATCTGACCCCTGCGAGCCTGGCTCTCGGGTCCTTTGGCCACGTCCCCATCATCCTTTGGGCACTTCCCGAGGTTCCGGCCCAAACTGTCCCCACTGCAGAGTCACTGCTTTCAGGCTCTCTCAGCCAACAGAGCTACCCCAGTTCCCTCATCCGTATTTCTATGTCCACCTGCGTGTTCATACTACCAGCCCGAATTCCCACGCAACTGCAGCCTTCCCTCTTCCTACAGGAGTAACTTTTCTTCACTGATTTGGAGAAAACTGCCTCCCATCACTCACACACATTTCCACAGTCCCTCACCCCGACTACAAACAGTAAATTCCGAATTGCTAATCCACGTCACTAGGAAACAAGCCTGCCAACCAGGGTAACAGTGTATGTGCTGACAGCTGTTTTCAGTAGTTAACCTGGGACTGCATGGCCCCAGCACCACATGGCCCCGAAAGCCACTCGGGTGCCGTCCTCACCTTCGGAGTGGTTTACTGTCTATTTGGAACACGGCTGGGTCCACCGCGACTCTGCTTCCATTCCTCACTGGGCTTCCTCTCTTGCCCTTGATGCTTTTTTTTTTGAGTTGTGAAATATTGACATGATCATAAATATCAGAAATATACAAAAGTGTGTCTCAGAGAAATTTCACTCCTCATGCCTTCCTTCGCCCTCACAGCCCTACCCCAGACCACACCCCCCACCGCCCCAGGTAATCAATCTCATTAGATTCTAGTCCCCCCTCCTATGGGCCTTTTTTGCTAAACTACACAGATACATATATATATATAGGCATTATTTTTACTTTCCTTACTATGCAGCAATCGCATAGGAAATATTTTTTGTTTAGGTATACTTTTATGTGATANATGCTCAGTGACCGGGATCTGACCCCTGCGAGCCTGGCTCTCGGGTCCTTTGGCCACGTCCCCATCATCCTTTGGGCACTTCCCGAGGTTCCGGCCCAAACTGTCCCCACTGCAGAGTCACTGCTTTCAGGCTCTCTCAGCCAACAGAGCTACCCCGGTTCCCTCATCCGTATTTCTACGTCCACCTGCGTGTTCATACTACCACCCCGAATTCCCACGCAACTGCAGCCTTCCCTCTTCCTACAGGAGTAACTTTTCTTCACTGATTTGGAGAAAACTGCCTCCCATCACTCACACACATTTCCACAGTCCCTCACCCCGACTACAAACAGTAAATTCCGAATTGCTAATCCACGTCACTAGGAAACAAGCCTGCCAACCAGGGTAACAGTGTATGTGCTGACAGCTGTTTTCAGTAGTTAACCTGGGAATGCATGGCCCCAGCACCACGTGGCCCCGAAAGCCACTCGGGCGCCGTCCTCACCTTCGGAGTGGTTTACTGTCTATTTGGAACACGGCTGGGTCCACCGCCACTCTGCTTCCATTCCTCACTGGGCTGCCTCTCTTGCCCTTGATGCTTTTTTTTTTGAGTTGTGAAATATTGACATGATCATAAATGTCAGAAATACACTAAAGTGTGTCTCAGAGAAATTTCACTCCTCATGCCTTCCTTCGCCCTCACAGCCCTACCCCAGACCACACCCCCCCACAGGTAATCAATCTCATTAGATTCTAGTCCCCCCCTCCTATGGGCCTTTTTTGCTAAACTACACAGATATGTGTGTGTGTATATATATATATATATATATATATATATATATATAGGCATTATTTTTACTTTCCTTACTATACAGCAATCGCATAGGAAATATTTTTTGTTTAGGTATACTTTTATGTGATAAAATTCATAAAAATGCAGTCTGATAAATTTTAATAGGAGTGTGCAGGGTGTCACCCTCACCCCCACCCAATTTTAAAGCACCCCAAAGCGCCCTCGTGTTCATCTTCACTCAACCCCTGCTCCCTCCCCTCGGGAAGATGCCCTCTGTACTCTGCTCCAGCACTCCCCAGCACACCCTGGAGGGCTCCCTGGCCAGTTCATGGTGAGCTTCCTCCATCTTTTTCACAGCCGCCTAGTACTCCATCGTGTGGATGTACCGCCGGTACTCAACCACTCCATCATGTCTGGACATTAGGGAGCTTCCAATATTTTGCAATTACAAATAATTCTGGAATGAATAATCTTGTGCATGAATTTGTTCAACCTTTTTAAGTATGTCTCCAGGACTCTTAGCAACAGGATCTCTGCGTCAAACGTACATGCACAGGTGGTTGGGATAAATGTCGCCAAGCCCCCTCCACAGGGCTGCGCCCCTGGCTCTCCTGCCAGCCATGCAGGTGAGCACTTGTGTCCCCACAACCTGGCCAGCAGACGCGTCGTCCGTCTTTTCAATGTTTGCCAACCTGACAGGTGAAAGTGATTTCCCAGAGTCATTTTAATTTGCATTCCTCTAATTATGAGTTTAGTTGAATGTATTTTCAATGTTTAAAGGCCATTTGTATATCTTTTATGCAAATTATCTTATGTTTTCTGCCCATTTTTCTATCAGCTTCCCTCTCTCCCAATTTTAACAGCTCTTTATATATTAAGAATATTAAGCATTTACAACATCTGATGCGTGTCGCAAATGTTTTCTCTCACTTTGTCATTTGCATTTTGATTGTGCTTATGGTGCAGTTTGGGGGTTGTTTGTTCTGCAGGTTCATGAACTCAAACTTGTCAATCCTCCACCACACCGGGATGTTGAACCACAGCTACAAAACCTTTCCCTGTGCCCACGTTAGAGGGAACTTCACTCAGGTTTTCCTATAGGGATTTAACGATACCATTTTTTTCATATTTAGGGCTCAGATCCATCTGGAGTTTATTCTTGCACATGGGGTGATAAAGATCAATGCATCTAATTTTGTCTTTTCCAGAGGGCCACCCAGTCTTCACAGCACAGTGGACTGGAAAGTCGATCTCTGTCTCTGCAATTTGCAAGGCCACCCGCACCGTGTCTGAGATCTCTGTACATAGTCAGATGCACGTCGGGACTTTGCTCGATTCCACCACTCTGTCTATTTCTGCCCCAGGGCAGGAATAGACACTATCTTAATCTTAGAGGCTTTACGATTCTTGTTAATGTCTGGTAGAGCTATTCCCCCAAGCAGCTTTTATTTTTTCAGGAATTTCGTGGTGGTTATTACATGTTTGCTTTTTCACATGAACTGAAGTATTAATTGCCTGGCTCCATATAAAAGCTTATCGGTATTTTCACTGGGTTGTGTTGAAATCATAAGTTAACTGGAAAAAAACATGATGTTTTTATTATGTTGAGCCATCCCATCCAAGACCAGGGGTATCTTTTCATTTGTTCAAGACTACTTCTGTGCCTTTCAGAAGTGACCTGAAGTTTTGTGTTTCAGGCTTTGCCTGGTTCTGGCTAAGGTTAATCCTAAGTATTTTATCTTCTTTGTCGCTGCTGTGTCCTCTAACTGGCTCTTATTCATGTACAACAGAGCTATTGTTTCTGGGTGTTAATTTTCTGTCCTACGACCTTAGTGATTTCTTTCACTGTCTGATTCACTTTTAACATTGAGTTTCTAGGGTTTTCCCAATACATTATCATCTCTACAAACAGAGACAGTGTTGACTCCTCTTTTCTACTCGGCGTCCAGCCTCCACTGGGTTTCTTTTATCTCACCACTAACAGTTCCAGGACAACTGCAGGATCAGAGTGGAGACGACAGCCATCTTTGCCTTGGTCCCGATCTTCCTAAAAACGTCTCTGGTGTTTTTCCATCAAACAGGATGCTGGCCTCAGAGTTCAGACATATAAAAGTGCACGTGTCAAATTCTATAAAAGGCTTCTCAGCACCTATGGAAATGATTTCATGATTTTTCTCCCGTAAGCACACTATTGCATCCATAGATTTCCTCATGTTGAACTAACCTTGCATTCCTGGAGAAAAGCATTATTTGGTCATAGTGCATTGACTTCCTAATGTTGTGTTAAATTTGGTTTACAAATAATTTGTTTAGTACTTCTGTTTCCATATTTACTAGTGATATCGTTCTGTCATTTTTCTACTTGCTTTTTTCAGATTTAGGTATCGGGGTTATACTGCCTTTCAAAAAAGAATTAAAATCTATTTATTTTCAATACTCTGAGACTACTCATAAAAAATGGAGGCTGTCTGTCCTTTGAATACTTGGTGGTAGAATTTACCTGTGAGACCGTTTAGCTCTGGCCCTTATTTGTGGCTTCGTTCCTCAAAGATTCTCGTGGAAATTTATTTAAGCTTCCCACATCCAATGGAGCTAATTTGGGTGTTATATTTTATCTAGGCTTTCACATTTACTTTTATGGATGTCTGCAAAATAGTCTCATAATGTATTCAATCTCTTCTATTTCAATGGTTATGTCCCCCTTGTCATTTCTTATTTTATTTATTGTGTTTTCTCTACATTTTTATTGTTAGCAAGTATTTTGTCCATTTTGTTAATGCTTTTAAAGTTTGATTTTTGAGTTATTAATTTGATCTATTATGCCTCTATTCTCTACCCTATTATTTCCTGCTTTGTCCCATTAGTTTTTCTAGGGCTTTCTTTAGTTTACTTTAGAGTTCTTTTCCTAGCTTTTTGAACTGAAAATTTAGTTCATTTCTTTTCTTTTTTTGTGTGTGTTTTTATTGACAAAAGTATTTAGGGCTGTGAATTTCCCTCTGATCAAGACTTTAAATGTATTCCATAGATTCTGATAGGAAATGTTTTCATTATTTCTTTTTTCACTTTTAATTTTTTCATTTTTCCCCTTTCATCCATGTGTTGTTTAATGGAGAGCTTTTTTAATTTCCGGATTAAGTTTCCTTTTTGTTTTTGTTAACAAATGTCCAGTTAATTGCATTGTGATCAGAATATTGTTTGTAATATTTCTACTTTATAGAACTTACCAAACTTTTTTGTGACCTAATATAAATGTTTGTAAATGTTCCAGATGTACTTGAGAAGAAGTTATATCCTATGTTATTGTGGCATAAATTCATACATACAAGGTGTCTAGAAAAGGTCCAACCACTGTTAATATAATGAGAACAGTTCGTGTAACATCAATACAACCTGGCAGCCAAGGAGAGTGGATGGGAATGCAGATACATGAACAATGACGACTTCACTGTACTAGTCATTGGGGGTGGTAGATGCCACTAAGTGAGCATGTGTACTGTGTGGCCTTCGCATTCAAAATGACTGAGTAGAGCAATGAATGTGCATCCAATTTTGCATTTAGCTTGAACATTCCTCCGTGGGAACTATTCGGATGGTTCAGAAGGCCACCGCTACGGGCATCTGGTGACTGGTAGCTTCATCATAACAATGCACCCACTCACACATCATGTCTCATGCAAAGATTTTTGGTGATTTGTCACCCAGGTGACTCAGTCCCCCTACAGCCCAGATTTGGCACCCCGGGACTTCTGGCTTTTCCCAAAACCAAAATCACCTTTGAAAGGGAAGAGATTTCAGACTATTGATGAGACTCAGGAAAATATGATGGGGCACCTAATGGCACTGGGAGAACTGGGTGATATCCTAAGGTGCCTACTTTGAAGGGAACGGAGGCATCATTGTCCTAGGTACACTGTTTCTTGTATCTTGTATCTTCTTCAATAAATGTCTCTATTTTTCATATTACGTGGCTGGATACTTTCTAGACAGGCCTCATATATAAAAATACATATCTATCCATATCTATCTTGTCTAATTGTGTCATTACATTTTTGCCCACTCGATCTGTTTTGTGCTCAGCACAGACTGTCAAAATCTCCCATTATCAGTGTGTCTCTATCCAAACCTCCTTGTTCTTTGCAGTTTCTGCTTTAGAAAGATGGTTCCTGTGTAATTTAGAGCACCGACCTCAGAGGGACACAGGGATGCCTTGCCTTGGTCATGAAGACACTCTAGGGCCCCAGTACGAACGTCCCTGTCTTTAGGGCACTGATTGTTCTAGAAAGAACTCACGACTCCTGGAATATTCCCACTCAGCCAGCACCCTGGAGAGCATCTCCAGAGCCAAGCCAGGCACCCTCCCGCAGCTGACACAGGTGGCTCCAGTCTGATCGCGTTTTTAAATCACCACAACATAAACCAAGAAAAACCCGGAGTTATGAATTCTTGACACGACAGCATGTTCTGTCTAGCTGAATCATGGCAGACGTCCAATGGGAAGACCAAGGACAGCTTCACTCCGCTTGCTCAGAACTGCCGGCAGCTCTGTACACCCTTCAGCCCCCGTCTACACACCCTTCCCTGCCCACTTAGGGAGCCAGTACCCTCCACAGAAGTGGCAAGCAAAGAGGCATCCTTTCTGAGCACAGAGAGCATTTTGGAACCAAGCTGGTAGCCTGTGACTGAGTCAAAGCAGGATGTAAATGCAGACAGCCAGCGAGATCTCAGGGTTAGTGAAGTACCAGACGGGCCTCAAGTGACCCTGGGGTAATCCCGGGAGGGGAGGGGTGTGGCTTAGTTCAGCCATGCACATGGGCTCCCTCTCCGCCCTTCCACGCAGTCAAAACTGCCACGTAGAACTTGCCAACCTCATCAGAAGTGCCGAGCTTTCATTGGTGGGCAATTAATAGTCACTAGAAATATAAAGCAGACAGAGACAAAAACAGGATAGGTATTCACAAGCCTTTTTAAAATGTCTTTTAAAAACATCAGCAAAGACACATGGTGGCCTGGGGCAGGGATAAAGAGGGGCATCTCCTGTCCCAAGCAAGCACTACACCAATTCTGCAGCCCTGAGCACAGAGAGAGAGAAGCAACAGCTATGGGAATCCTCATGCTTTGGAAGTGCTCCAGCTTTTTCCTCATGCGTACAGGACTTTGCAGGAAAAGAGGCCTATCAGTCTGTGGGAGGAGCCTCAGGGTGTGGGAGGAGCCCCGGTGTAGAGGAAGAGTCTCTGTGCGGGGGAGGAGCCTAGCCTATTGGCTGGTCTGTCCCAGATACACCATTGTGCAGGTACGTGCTCAGCAACGTGTTTTCCTCCTCTTCTTTCTGGGCACACTACAAGATCGCATCTCCCAGCCTTTTGTCCTCTAGGGTCATGGGACTGACTTCTGGAATGTGGCAGGAATGATGTATGCCACTCCCAGGCCTGGTCCATAACAATTTCTCCCCCGTGGTGGTCCATCTCACTTCCCTTCTGCAGTGAGGTAGAGTCCAGCCTTTAACACAGTGGCACCCAAAGGCGGGAGGCGCCTGGGTCCCTGAATGACTGTGTGGAGAACCATCCCCTACCCCCCAACGACGGCACTGGACCGTGACAGAGGGCAGCACACTATGGCCCGTGGTTTTTGTAAATAACATCTCACTGGGACACAGAGACCTATTCAGTGAGGACTGTCCACGGCTGCGTTCACACTACAAAGGCAGAGGACTTTTGGACACAAAGCCCAACGTACTT
Organism: Sturnira hondurensis; assembly: GCF_014824575.4. NCBI lineage: Eukaryota > Metazoa > Chordata > Mammalia > Chiroptera > Phyllostomidae > Sturnira > Sturnira hondurensis. Next base: position 1,240,386 of record NW_028086562.1, read on the forward strand.
ACTATCTGGCCCTTTACAGAAACACCTGTGAACCTCTGGACTAAAGAGCAAACGATGTCTTTTTATACAGCTCCTGAGATCTAGGGGTGCCTACCACTTGTTGACATAAGTTTCCTTTGTGAAAAGTCTTGAAAAGGGAGCAGCCCCTGGAACGGGTGACCCGTGCACTAGCGCACCCGGGAGGGGCTGTGGGGAGGGGCGAGCTGACTCGGCCCCGGACCTGGGTTTCCAACACCTTCTCCAGTGAGAGGAACCAGGGCTCCACGGGGAAATGACTGGCCGTGGGGCTGGTGCACGAAGCGTACACGAGAAGCTGGGACCTGCTGGGAAAAAAGGAAGTTCTAAAAAACCCACACACAGTGATATGGGTATGTCAACACGGAGACAGGAGACAGGGACAGAGACAGAGACAGAGACAGGTGATGACTGAAAGAGGCCCATAGTACGGCACGCTGAGCAATAATACATCCAAAGCTTAAGTCCATGTCGATACAAACAAATGATTACATAAGTACAGAGGAGAGAAGAGACAAACCTCCCACACCAAAAGTCCCAAGTAATTTATGTAGATACCCTGCCCTGAAGGGGGTGGGGCTCACAGTCCTCCAAAAATAGGAGCCAGAACGTTGAGTGGGGGCTGCCTAGAGACCTCCTCCCAGGAGGACGGTGTGGAAGGGGGTGGGTGGGGCAGGGAAACTTCACACTGGAGACCCCTGGCAAATACCACCTGAGCCAGGGGATCAAGGGCAAGAGCAACAGTGATGAGTCATGGTGATGGAAGGCCCCCCGTAAGACATGCCCCTGAGAAGGGCGCTTCACCACTGTGGTCTTCCTTCAAAAGACCCAGAAGCCCAGTCTAGTCATGAGAAAAACAGCAGACAAATCCCAGCTGAGGGGTATTTAAAAAAACACCTGACCAGGACTCCCCAAAGCTGTCAAGGTCATCAAAAACAAGGAGAATCTAAATAAATGAAATCTTTAAAAAAAAAAAAAAAAAAGAGGCCCTGGCTGGTGTAGCTCAGTGGATTGAGCGCGGGCCTGCGAACCAGAGGATCGCGGTTTGATTCCCAGTCAGGGCACATGCCTGGGTTGCAGGCCGGTTCCCTGCAGGCCAACTCCCAGCAGGGGACGCACGAAAGGCAACCATACATTGATGTTTCTCTCCCTCTCTCCTTCCCCTCTAAAGATAAATAAATAAATAAAATCTTTAAAAAAAAAAAAAAAACAAGGAGAATCTGAGAAACTATCACAGATCAGAAGAGCCTAAGGAGACATGATGACTAAATGTTAGGTGATGCCCTGGCTGGAACCTTGGACAGAGAAAGGACATTCTTCCAGTTTTTACTAAGGAAATCTGAACAAAGGAGAGATCTCAGTTAAGGGTCAGGTATCAGCATCGGTTCACCAGCTGTGACAAACGCACCCTTCCAGTGTAAGATGTAAACCACAGGAGGGGTGGAGTCGGAACCTGGGAACCCTGCATGACCTTTACGACGTTTCTGCAAATTTGAAACTGGTCTAAGAAACACAGCTTATTAAAAATTTGTTTCACTAAGTGCTCTATGACCATCAGGCTCAGGCTAAATATCTGACCCACGTCTGAATCCCTCATCAACCCTGTGAGGTGAGCATTTTTGCAGCGTAAGTTAGGAAGGGGTCCCCCCGTTGCCGCCCTTTGATGGAGACCTTAGGAAACTGCTGCATCAGTGATGCCTCCGTAACTGTTCGGTGGGATTCACTAGCAAACCCAGCAACGCCTGCCTCTCTGTTGTAGGTTATTATTTACTCAACCTCTTTAATACCCACAGGTCCATTCAGAGCACTCTTCCTCCTGGGTCAGTTTGGGCAGCCTGTGTCTTTTAAGGAACCGGTCCGTCTCATTTAGGTTACCAAATTTTTGGTCACAGTGTTGTTCATAATGCTCCTTTATGATTCTTTGAATGTCCACAAAATTAGTAACCATGGCTCCTCTTTCTTTTCCGATAATTAGTTATTTGAGCCTTCTTTTTGTCCTAGCCTAGCCAGAGGTATATCAATCTTATCGATCTTTTTTTAAGAAGTTTTGGATTTCTTTGTTTCCATTGACTTCCTCTTGTTAACTTCAGGTGGGTATTTTTATCATCCTCACCTTAAAGATGAGGAAACTTAATTTGAGAGACGAGACTCAAGGTGGCCCGACCACTGATGCAATTCACTTTGTCACTGTGCTGCCTCCCAGCTTGTCACTTCCAAAACTTCCTCAACTGAATATTCTATGCCAGGATCTGGTCTAGAAATCACAACTACTCCCAATGCCCCAGAGCAGACACCCAAACAGGGGGTCCTGGAGAGTCCCCTGGGGATGTGCTTGTCCCCATCCCTGACCCAGGCCAACGAGGACAGTGAGCAAGCAGGTCAGACGCAGCGGGAGCGTCGTCCAGAGGGGCTGCGTCCAGAGCGCCCGTGGACACCAGCACACGGGAGCCCTGGCCCCGAGGCCCAAGGACAGCCTCTGCACAACGGTGCCAGATTTTCTGAGAAGCTCAAGAACAACATCTCATCTCCTGAAGCCACCTTAGTGCTTCCAGAACACAAGAGCCCTGCTCCCTCGGAGGAGGTCCCTCTCGCAGGCTCCCAGCAGGTAGTAGGAGTAGCAGGCCCCTCCGGATCCCCAAGCCCCCCTGGTGACCCCGGGAGCACAGGTTCTTGGTCATCCCAGAGCTCCGGGCACCCGCCATGTGGGATCTTCTTCCCTTTGCTTTGCCCCGCACCCGTCCCCCCGAGCCGGGCAGACTCCCAGCCGCAGCGCCTACTTTAATAGAATCCTTACAGCAAAACCTTCATCTTACAAAATGCGGCAGCAGTGGCATCACAAAAGGATTCCGTCAGTTTAATTGGAGTCGAGCTGCCCCCACCCCACCCTGGTGTCCAGAGAGAAGGGATCTGGGTCAGAAGGGGCAAAGGGGAGAGTGTGCGCAAGGCACTGGAGGCAGGAGCCGGGGCCCAGGAGGCAGTGTGGAGGTGCCCTTGGGCCAAAGGCGGCACCTCTCCCCAGAAGCGCTCGTTCTGATGTCTCAGGGTTTTGCCCATGGAGCATTAATTCTATAAGCTTCTATCATCGTAAGAGCAGAGAAACTGGAGATCAGTAACAACGTATTTGTGAAATCACAGTTTGTGGGTCAGCTTTCCCTGACGCCCCCTTTTCAGAAACCAGGACTGCATTCAAGGAGAGCCTGCCAGCCCAGGACCTGCGAATGGCCCGAGGCTGCAGCCCCCTCAGCCCGCCAGTGCAGGACACTGGGGTGAAAGACCCCATTCTGGGACAGGGCTGCGCTGGGGGCCACATTCCGCTGACTCCAGGATACACGCTGCTTTCAGCGGCACAGCAGGGGGCACTGCAGAGGGTTTCAAGTGCCCTCACAACAAATGCCCTCTCGCCTGGACAGAGCAGGAGCTCTCTGGGTAGCACGAGGGTGGGTCCAGGCTCATCCCCCCACACCCCTCCCTTGCTCAGGCTCAGCTCCACAGCACTTGGGTGTTGCCACGGAGCCCCAGGGCTCCTGAGAAGAGCTACTGAGAAGAGATCCTGAGAAGAGCTACTGCCCTAGTGTGGAAGGACCTCTGATCAGAGAGGGCGGGTCTAGGCCCAGCCTTTCCCAGCGTGAGCTCGAGACACTGACTTCACCTTGGCAGGCCTCAGTCTTTGCTTCTAAAATGGACCTGCCCCCGACACGGTGCCTCATACATGCATGTCCTTCAGCAAGCATTTATTAAGCACCTACTACAGGATAAGCCCCTGAAATATTGAGATGAATACAACTCAGAGGAGCAAATGTCACTACATGTACGAGGGGAGGCCAGTAAGCAAAGGCCACTTGAAAGCCAGAAAGTCAGGGGACACCAAGAACCGAGGAGCAGAAGGGACCAGTGAGGGCAGATTTAGGGTGAAGAAGGGCATTCTGAGGCACACACATCCACTCATGAGCAACCACACATGGAGATGCACACACAGGAGCACGCTCAGCCCAGAATTGGATCCCAGCCCCAACCTGGGAGCAGGAGGGCGCCTCCTCAGACATTCGTGTTGAGGATAAAGCGAAACTGCAGCCGGGAAGGAGCGCCCTCTAGATGGGGGGTCCCGTGGCCGGGCAGCAGGGCTCTGCCACAGCAGTGGGGGCCCTGAGAGAAGAGTGGGCGGCCTCCAGGGCACCCGCTTCACACCCAGACAAAGTGTGGGCACCCACACAGGCAAGCCTAGCAGCCCCGCCCCCCCACCCTGAGGCACTGCATGCCGCCCCTCCCCCAGCCACTGCCTCTGTGTGCCCACTCACTCAGCCTTGTAAAGAAAAGCACACTTTGGAAAGGTCGGGATTCCACATTTTAATTCTGATTATGGCTTAATGCAACACATAGACCATTTGGCATCGTGCCTCTGTGCTGAATGTATGACCATTCTAATGGAATTGGGTTACCGAGCGCATGTGTGACCAACTGTTCAAACAAGACACTCTATCTGCTTTCTTGAAGAACAGAGCAGGTGGCGGGAGCACAGACGACGGGGGGATAGTAATTCTGGCACAGGGCCTTGACACAGTGAAAAAATTCCCATTATTTTACTGACATGCATCGAATGTCCCGCCACACATTCCAGGGCTGCCGCTAGCCTCACAGCCAGATGCCGATGACCCTGTCTATTGTCCTTCCCAGTGTCCACGGGGACAAAAGGCAGCACCTGGACATCTGAGAGGCGCCAACATCCAGGCGTGTGTTGTCACCAGGCCAGTGTCTGTCTCTCTCTTACCTCTCTCTTACACACACGGACACCAGTCTTTCTCAATTTCTAATTGTTTCAATCATTTCTAAAAAAGAACAATAGGGTAATCCTGGGAAAGGCAAACCAGTGCCCGAAGTCTGGCGGCAGGCGGCCCAGGGCTGACGTGGCCTGAGCACCTGAGAGGCCCTGTGGTCTGGCCCAGCGGTTTCTGCACACGGCTCCCCGTGACTGCCCCCGGCCGAGACGCTCAGCTGAAACACAGAGCCACAGAGAACGGGCTTCCTCCTGCTCGTCCTGGGAAGCTGCAGGCTTCACAGTTGAGGTCCAGGCTCCGGTCCCCACTGATGTCCCCACACGGCAGCCACGCGAGCCCCTGGCTGTACGGTGGGAGCAGGCTCCTGGGTGGGCAGGTCATGCCCCTCTGGCTCCAGGTCTGTGCTCATAGCCCCAACACTCAGCTCCTCCCCTTCTGGAACCTTCTAGTCACACAAGGGCTGTTTCGGTTGCCTCTTCCTTCATCCACGGCCCTTGTAAACACTGACTTTTTGAAAAAGGGCCTCTGTGTTTTTATGTACCCGAGATTTATGGAAATAATTAAGAAATTTGATTACAATTCCATTGTGGCTGTTTACTTGGAGAACAAACCTTTCTCGTGAACACTTCCTCACACTGACGAATGCACTTGAGTTTCTTTTTATTTTTACGGCATAAATTTTCCTTGTTGATATTGACTTTGTATAGCGGCTGCAGCTGCAGCTGTTTTCACTAAGTTCGTAATCTAATAAGTCCTGCGGAAGAGTGATACCACCGTTTTCACCGCCTGACAGAGCCGTCCTTCGGGGACACAGGCCCGGAGAGCTGTCTTCCCACTCTCTGCCCTGGGCCCTTCTTCCTTGGGAGAGGGAGGCGGGAGGAGAGGGGACACGTGCAGCGGCCCCTGTGTCCACTGACTAGAGGGGGTGACAATCACGACAACAAGGGACCGAGGGACCAGGCAGAGTTCCCAAAGACACCTTTGAGTGTGGGACTGGAGGAACCTCAGGGACCACGGTGACCCACAGAGAAGGCCGGGTGCCAAGGGGCTTCCCTGGGCCCCACTGGGTTCCACTAAGTTCCGCTGAGGCCTATGGGGTTTTACTCGAGAAAGTCCCGCTATCTCGCCCTACAAAGGGTTACGTAAAGACGTCTAGAGACAAACACGTTTCTCAACAATTATTCTGTTCCTCTGCCCTGCATGACAATTTCGAAAGGGAGCCAGCATCTGCCGAGCACCTGTGAGCTGCCCCGCTCACCTCGTCCTGCCTTCACGACTCCAGGATGCAGAGGCACGACTCCCGGTCTGGGTGCCTGTGCCCAAGGTCGGGACCGGGAAGCGGTAGGGCTGCGACTCAAGTGCAGACATGTTGGTCCTCCAGGGGGTGTGGGCAGGGCAACACTTTCTGTGGCCTCTGAGGACAGTGGGAGCTGAGGGGGACCTAAGAGAACAGTGTCCAGCCACTGGCGGTCCGGAGGCTGCCCTAGGCCTCTCCTTCCCAGCTGTCACTGGTCACACCTCCACACAGTACGGCTGGACAGAGCTGGCCCAGCCCCTCAGGCACTGGGGACAGAACCGAATTTTAGCTGCAGAGTCCCAAACTGCCAGTGCAGAAGATCATTAAACACTTGGCAGCGTCCAACCGAGGGGGCCGCAGGCAGAGAGTCTGCAAAACCCCACGATGCAGGGCTCGTGTGCCGTGTCCCTGCCCCTCACACCTCGCGGCCCAGGGCCCCAGGGACGCCGGCTGTCCCAGGAACCCAACGTCCTTCCTGCTGCCGAGCACGAGTGTCCTCCTGCCTCCTCAGGGGAGGCCTGGGGAGAGCGAAGACGGGCTGTTGGAGAGGCAGCAGCCTGCTGAGATGTCTTCTGAAGACCGGGAAAGGCCCTGAGGCCAGGCCTCTCACCAGAAATTTGGGCTCTCGTGCACTTTCTAACTCCTTCCGTGCCCTCGCCTCCTCTGATGACACCCTAGTAATTCCAGGTCCAGTGGCTCCTGCCATTCCCCAGGCCCCACATGCGGCCCCCTGATGCCCCCACACCTTCCGCCCCTCCCAGGCTCTTTGCAACTAAGAAGCAGTGGGGGAAGATTTCCATGTCCCTTGGCTTCAACTCGCCCTCCCCCGTGCCGGCAGAAAACAAGTGCTGAGTGAAGGGGCAGGTGACAGGAAAGGAAAAACGGGATGGGACACTAGCCCCATGTCCATCAGCGGGTGCTAGGGAAAAAAGGCGTCTGCCACCCAGTGGGGCAGCAACCAGCTATGAAACAGAGGGAAGCGCTGACTCATGCGCTTCCCGCTCAGGGGGAGAAGCCAAGGTCACCTGCTGTGTGAAGTGTCCAGAGTGGGTCAGTCCACACGGACAGGAGGCACACACGTGTCTCCTGGGGTCTGGGAAGGGCAGGTGGGGAGTGACTGCTTCCTAGGTTCAGGGGTTGACCCTGGAGTGATGGAAATGGTTGTTGCACACTTAATAAAATACTTTAAAATAGTTTCTTTTACGTCATGTGAATTTCACCTTGATAAACAGCAAAAAACTCTAAGGGGCCCTGGCTGGTATAGCTCAGTGGATTGAGCATGGGCCTGTGAAGCAAAGGGTCCCTGGTTCGATTCCCACTCAGGGCACATGCCTGGGTTGCAGGACAGGTCCCCAGTAGGGGGCCTGACAGAGGCAACCGACAATGATGTTTCTTTCCCACTCTCCTTCCTTCCGCCTCTCTCTAAAATTAAATTTTAAAATATTTTTAAAAAAATCCTCTAAGGGATGGATTTGCTTTGGGGGGAAATAACTCACAGGAAGGAGTTCCTTGCGGCAGAAACTCATTCAGTCCGATCAGTACTTGCTGACCACAGAGTCCACATCGGCCCTGTGCCCGGAGAATGTGACAGCGGAGCACACAGCCTGGAAACAGGTCACGTACCTGGAGGCAGGCGCTGAGCAGAAGGTGGGAAATGAGGAGACCACAGGCCACCAGGGCAGAGAAAAGGGGTGCTAGGGCACTCTGGGTGGGGGGAGCATGTGAGCAGAGACACAGAGTGGTGGACACAGTGAACGCACTCCTCACAGCTCACAGCTGCGGGCAGTGACAGATGTGACGCCAGCCTCCCGTGAACTGGCCACTGGACAAATGGAACGAGGAATGACTTGTATTTTCCTTCAGTTCCAGGAGAACAGGTTGAAAACAATTTATCAAGAAGTAAAGTGGTCGATAAAGGAAAACTCTGACAGGAAGACGGGGAGACCCTGACAAATCCACCATTGCAAATGCGGGGGGGGCGTCTTAGCACAACTTTCTCAGTAATTTGTAGACCCAATAAGCATGTCAGTAGGGATAAATAGACTTTAAATAACACGGTAAACAAGCTTGACCCAAGGGCCGTGGCTAGAACATGGCACCCTCCCCACACGGAGAATGCACATTCCATGGCCCAACCCTGGGGCTCAAAAGGTTCAAATGGACTAGCGTTATATGTCATGTTTTCCAAAGGCCAATGAACTAAACTATAAATCAAAAATTGAATTTAAAATCAATAGTCAGATTTCTAGAAAAATCTCTTTATGTGATATAAAATATACTGGAAGTCATAAAATATTTAGAACTAAAAGGTAAACAGGATACTACATACTAGATGTGCAGGATATGGTTAAAACATAGCGAGAGAACTTTAAAAATGTAAATACTTATATATAAAACCTAGAGGTTTAAAAATCAATGAGCGAAGTTTCCAACTTCATATATTAGAAAAGGGAAAGTAGAACAAACTCAAGGAGTGTAGAAAGCAGGAACTAAATATAAAAGAAAAACTAACGAACTGGAAAACAAATGGGAAGGGCAAAGCCCACAGCTGGTTCTCTGAAAAGAGCAATACAGTTCCCTGAATCCCGATGGTAAAAGGCAGCCACATGGGGGGTGAGGGCGGCATCGCCAGAGAAGCTTCAGAGACTGAAAAGTCATCGCGACACCGGAGGACAATCTCATGACAACAAAGGGGACCCTTAAATGAAGTAGACAAGTTCCAAGAAAACGATGGTTAAAACTGCCTCAAAAAGACAGAGAGACCTGAATATTCTTGCAAATACACGCAAAATAATGGAAGCAGTAGGTAATTTAAATAGTTCTGTGAAATATTCAAGTAACAATTTTAACCTTACACAAATTACCCTATAGCTTCACACTGACATGATGTAGACACCAACTCGGACGGAAACGTCAGAAGAAGAGAGACGTGCAGGTTGGTATCACGCATAAACACACATGCAAGACTCAACAGAGTCGCAGGAAACCTAATCCAGCGATGCATAAAAAATGACACCACAGATTTATTCTCAGATTACAGAGTCAGCTTAATATTACAAAATAAATTAATGCAATTCACTGTATCAACAGATTTGGGGAGAAAAATTACGTGATCATTCTTAATAGCTGCGTTAAAAGCATTCAAAAATATTCAACATCCACTTGTGATCAAAACTCTTAGAAAACTAGGAACAGAAGAAAAATTCCTTGAATGTTTTTGAAAAGCATTTGTAGGATACCGACAACAAAAACTTCCAGCCAACACCACTGCTAACCACGAGCATTGGAAGAGTCTCCTTCAACATCGGACGTGAAACGAGCAACCATGCCAACCACATGGGCCTGGCACCGTGTGGGCGGCCCTAACCTTCCCAGTAATGCAAGGACAAGAAGCAAAACCTGCACGTTCTGGGAAGTAAGAAGTAACTCTCTCGATATTCACAGATGAGGTGGTTGTCCACACTGAATCCAGAAAAATCTACAGACAAGTATTAAATTAATAAAAAATTTCATCAAAGTATCCGGGTATAAGATTAATATAAAAATCAATTACATCTCTATACAACAGTAACAAGAGAAAATATCATTTCAAAGATACCATTTACACTTGCAATTAAAAGTATGAAGTTTCTAAGGATAAGGTTATTCATAACTATAAAACTTTATGGAAATACATTACGGAAGGCCTAGATATGTAGAAAGGTATAATGTGCTCGAACGTAGAAGACTCAGCATTGTGAAAAAGTCAATTGTCAACGAACTGGTAGATTCGATGTCATTCCAATCAAAATTTCCACAGAAATTTGATGATCTTGACAAGATGACCTTCCAGAATGTTTATAAAACAGCAAAGGCCACGAATAGTCAGGACACGTCTGAGGAACGCCAAGAACATAAGAGACGGGAGGACCTGGTTTGCACTGGCCGACGCACATCGAAGCTACAGTACATCGTGCAGGAGCTCTGGGGAATACGGAAGTGGACACCGGGGCAGGAATACACACACCGACCGCTCGCAGGAAACCAGGAATCCAGAAGCAGACCTACCCGCATGAGACTACCAACTACAAAACAGATGTCACATATGGAAGCAACATATGCAGCCCTTCAATTCATGGTATGGGGACAACTGGCTTTCAACATGGAAAAAAAAAAGAATTTTCCTACACAACATGAATTCTGGATGGATAAAACTTCACTGTGAGCCCTGGCTGGTTTGACTCAGTGGATTGAGCACCAGCCTGTGAACTAAAAGGTCGCCGCCGGTTCGATTCCCAGTCAGGGCACTCCCCTGGGTTGTGGGCCGGGTCCCCAGCTGGGCGCGTGCAAGAGGCAGTCAATGATGTATCTCTCACACGCCAATATTTCTCTCCCTCTCTTTCTCCCTCCCTCGCCCTCTCTCTAAAAATAAATAAAAATAAAATCTTTAAAAGTTAAATGTGAAAGCCAAACTCCTTCATAACTCCTTTAGAAGACAATATTCATGGTTTGGGAGAGGAAAAGATTTATTAAGCAAGAACAAATAGCACTAACCATGAAAAGTAAGACTGACAAAATTAAACTACGTCAAAACTAAGAATTCCTGTCCATCCAAAGACAACAGAAAGAACACTTTTTTTAAAGTCCAAAATGGAGAAGACATTTGTAATACATATAACTTAGGATCTGTGTGTAGAACATACAAAGCATCCCTGTAAGTTAATCAGTGACTAAATAAAAGACAAATAGTTCAATAGAAAGGAAAAAATGGGCAAAGGGAATGAGTGAGCAATTCACAGAAGACGAGACCAAGCTGGCCCATACGTAATACAAGTGAAGAGGCTCAGCGTCACTGGCAGCAAGGGAAGTGGCCCCTGAGACCCACCGAGCTGGCTCGCGCCTTCCAGGGGTGACAATGTACAGTGTGAAGTGGGATGCAGGGGTGGGGACGGCACACTCTGGGAGGTGGGAGCATAAATAAGCACAATGACCGTGGAGAGGAGCTGACCTTGCCTGGTGAAGCTGAAGGCGTGGGCACCCCACCGCCAGGCGCACGGTGGGAATGTGGGGACACCCAACCCACACGCGCACAGCCCACCCCCAGGAACACCAGCGCCTCAACGTCAGGGCGGCGGCATTGTAGCCGCAGTCACGGTAAGTGAACTCGAATCGCGTGTGTGCATCGGTAAGGGTCAAACTTCCAAACAGTGTCGCAAGAGGACAGCAGATGGTCTTGTCCGTCTTAAGTTTTTTTAAATATATTTTTTATTTATTTTTATCTTTAGAGAGGAAGGGAAGGAGAGAAAGAGAGAAACATCAATGTATGGAACTGGCCTGCAACCCAGGCATGTGCCCTGACTGGGTATCGAACCGCGATCGTGTGGTTCGCAGGCCTGCGCTCAATCCACTGAGCTACACCAGCCAGGGCCCCCAACTTAAGTTTTAAAACATGCAAGACGGTGCTATGTATTGTGAATGAATTCATAAACATGTGGTAAAAGTATGAACACACATGAGAACGAAAACCAGCATGAGAGTAGAAATCGCTGTCCCTGGGGCGGGAATAGGGTCAAGACGTGTCGTTTCAGTTCTTTTCAAAAATATCAGATGAAATGGGCAAAGCATAAGACTGATAAGGCTGGGTGGTATCTAAACAGGTTTAATTGTATTGTTCTCCATATTTATCTGTAGTTATCGTATTATGAGGCAGTGAATAACCCATTTTAATCAGCTTAACAATAACCCACAGCCTTCGGACCAACTTAACCCATTTTAAATGAAGCTCTCCATCACTAGTTGATAGTATTTATAATTGTTGGCCATCCTAGGGTGATTTGGTCATCTTCACCAATTTTAAGTGCTGTGACCCACTCTGATTTAGTTTTCTAGTTTAAAAATAGATCTTTTTTTTCAAGCCAGTGAGGTCAACTTTATTATTGTCATACGTTCAACACTTTCAGTTATATTGTGTGGAAGCTGGTTTCCAAACACTTTTTCATAAAGAAAAGTGACAGTCCCAGAAAGGGACAAAGGGACCACCATCCGAACGCAGGGTGTGCCCGGCAGGTGTGTCTGCTGCCCAGACCTCAGACGGGGGGCGGGAGTGCCCATCTGAATCGTTTCCCTTGGCGTCCCTGGGCCCCTGCCCTGAATACGCTCTCACACAACCTCTCCTCTCAGCTCCGTCGGTCACCCTTCATAAAGGCAGAAAAACCTCACTCCTGCTGAAACACTGCAAAACCAAGGAACAGCTTTCATTTTCCCTGACTTCCAAAGGAACAAATGTGAATTCAGCTCTTCCTGCGGGGTCTGGCCTCAGATCCTAGCGCAGCACGCGACGGCAGGGGCCGGTCCTGGGCACAGGACCCAAGACCGGCTGCGTGGAGGCGTTGCAGGCTCCCCAGCTTCGGGTTAATAAAGCGCCAGCAGAGCGCGGGCGGGCGCCAACAGGCCGCGCTGGCCGCTGGCCGCTGGCCGCCGGCCGCCGGCCCATCAAACCCCAGCACTTCTCTAGCATCCTCGGATTAAATAAATATTTGGCAAAGTACTGCTGGCAAAAACGATAATAAACTCAACTCTCAATTCCCACCACACACTGGAAAACTCCTTCAACAACCCAGTTCAATCTGTGTGCCTCAACTTCCAAGGCACTAGTCGTGGGGCCGGCTGGGGCTGGTGGGACGCTCGTAGTTCTATGTCGGTCTCTGATGCCCTGTCGTCTGCCAGCAAATGCTGGGACACAGTGCAGGGCAGACTGGACTCCTACACCAGGTCAGAATGAGGAGGAGCTCGGGAGAGGGGAAGGGGAAAGCCTGTAACGTCAGACCCCTTCTCCCAGGATCCGGCACCACAATGCTCGCACCGGGACCCCGTTGTGAGACGTGTCTCCACCAAACCCCCTTCCACTCATTCAACAAATATCACGGGGCACCTGCCATGTGCTAAGCCTTGTGCTAGCATTGGGGACACAGTGGAAAATGAGGAAGACGTGCTCCCTAGAAAACTGAAGTCACAGGCTACAGGGAGGACAGTTACACCAGCGTCACCCTGGACACCACCTGCCGTGCCCCGAGGACCCTGTCTCCCCGTGGCCTTCCCAGGTGCTGCACTTTCTGATGCCCCAAACCAGAAGCTGGTGCCCTCCCTGCTCCCTACTACCAGCTGCTAACCATTTCCCCTGCTTCCTGCTCCAACACCCCAGTCGTTTAGAGCCGGCACCCCTGCATGCTGCCGCCAGGGCACCCCCTTTAGCACGGCCGCTATCGACCTCCTGGCCATCCGCTCATTCTGGTCTGCGACCCCCGGGTCACTGTTCCTCTCCAAGCCCATGTCTGCCACCATTCTGAGTGACCTCAACACCCAGCCACCCAGCCCCAGCCACCCACTCCTGCAGACACCCGCAGGCACGCTCAGGAGCTGCCCCCGCAAACTCCCCTTCTCTGACCAGCAGCTCCGTCCCCTCCGGCACTGCCGGGCTGGCGGACACCCAGACATTCTCAGGTTGGGATCTCCCCCACACCACTCCTCACTCTCCACTGTGCCCCTCGCAAACCCCCCTTGCTCCTCACCTGGGTTTTAGGGGCTGTTGTTACGTCCCTCCTGGACACGCTGACCCCCTTGGCCCTCTCCCTGCACTGGGCTGCAAGGCAGAGTAGAGGAAGGGAAGGAGGGGTGAGGGAGTGAGGGACAAACCACCGCATCTCAGCCACCCTTGTGTCCGGACAGCAGGTCACTGCTGGGAATAGTCCGTGCCACTGGGGGGACCAGTCTTGGGTAAAATGATCACACATCCTCCTCGCCTTCCCTGTAGGGGTGCTCGGCCACACTTGGACAACAGCATCGCACGTCCTCTCGCTCGAATACCCCATACCACCCTGTGAGCCCAGTGCCCAGGCGATGACTCAATTTTACATTTCCCTCAGTCAGGACCAAACTCCCCGAGCTCCCACCCGGCCCCCACACCCTTCCACCCTGCCTGCAGCCCCACCTGCCCCCCATCTTCCTTCCTGCCCCAGGAGAAAAATCACCCTGCTCCCACCAGGGGCCACCTGGGCTCTGGGTCCGGCCCCTCTCACCTCCTCAAGGGCTTTTCTCCTCCAATGGCCCCACCTCCTCCAAATGACCAAGTGCTCCCTCTAATGGGTCGCTCCCACCTGTATTTAAATACATTCTGGTGCCTCCGTGTTACAAAAACCTCCCGAGACTTCGTATCTCCCTCCTCGTACCAGCCCCCTTCTCTGTCCACCTCAGCAGGAAGGCTCCCTGGAGAAGCCCACTGTTACCACTCCCTCCCTTCCTCCCCTCCACTCTCATTTCAACGGGCTCTCCACGCCCCCAAAACTGACATGCATGTGGCCACACAGAACGGTCACATCTCGGTTAGGAAACAACTATGACTTTCAGTGGCACATGACCCTCTGTTTCCATAACAGCCATAGTCTCCTAGAGGCTCTTCGTCCCTCACTAGAGGCCACTTCCCCACCCCGTTGGTGGGTTCTTCTCTACCTGACCCTGAGGTTCAGAATATACCGAGGCTCAGTCTCAGACCCACTTCTGTGCCTCCGCCCCTTTTGCAGGTGAGCTGCCCTCAGCTTTAAGCAGCCTGTGCCGATGACCCCAGATGGGCTTCTCCAGGACTCACAGGTCCACTCACGTGTCAACTGCCTTCCTCCCAGCTCCTCTTCCGAAACTTCATTGCCCTGAATCGAGCCTTTGGTTTACACCCCTGCCCTCTCTGCCTCACTCAGGGCTGCAAACACCCTCTCCATTGCAGAGTCCAGAGTCACCCTGACTCTTCTTCCTCTCACGTGACATCCCGTCCCCAGGACGCTCCATCAGCCCTGTACAGCAGCCTCTCTGACACCCGGGGCACGACTGACTAGTCCGTGTAGGTCGAGGGAGCTCGTTCGGCTTCAAAGTCGACTTCCGGCTGCGGAGCCTATGCAGCTCACGTGGGCCGGCCACTCGCCTCTGTCTCTGCTCCCATGTGTACGTGTCCATCAGGGCCCGTCCNACTCAGGGCTGCAAACACCCTCTCCATTGCAGAGTCCAGAGTCACCCTGACTCTTCTTCCTCTCACGTGACATCCCGTCCCCAGGACGCTCCATCAGCCCTGCACAGCAGCCTCTCTGACACCCGGGGCACGACTGACTAGTCCGTGTAGGTCGAGGGAGCTCGTTCGGCTTCAAAGTCGACTCCCGGCTGCGGAGCCTATGCAGCTCACGTGGGCCGGCCACTCGCCTCTGTCTCTGCTCCCATGTGTACGTGTCCATCAGGGCCCGTCCCACCTACAACCAGCCGTACGGGCCACGTTGTCCACTAGACGGGGGCCCCTGAAGACAGAGACGACCTCTCCGGTACCTGTGTGTCTCCTTTCTGACGCAGAGCTCGACCTAGAAGAGGTGCCCAGCACACAAAGAACTGAATGAAGAAATGAGGGGAACACGATACATGCATCATGCCCTCCCAAGCACTCATGGGGAGACAGGACCTGGGAGATGTAAGGTCTGGAGCTAGGGGTACACCAGGGGGTGGAACCCCAACCCCTACAAACGAGAGTCTCAAATGAGGGTTACTACCCAGGTTCAATCCATTTGTCTTCTGACTCCAGGAAAGGGCCCCCTGAACTACACAAGGGGGTGAACCCCACATCTCCCTACATCTTCCCCAGCTCTCTCCTGCGAGGACCTCCCAGAGAACCCCCCGCAACTCCGTGCAGAGGAGCCGGAGGGGAAACAAGGGCTCCCCTGCGGGCGGCCTTCTGGACCTGCACCCCAAGGTACACCCGGAACACCGCAGGCAAGGTCTGCTGTGCCCAGGACCACACAGGAGGCCAGTGGCCAAATCGGGACAGGAGCCCAGGACTAGTGGCTCCTGGCTCTATGTCACCACATTACGTTCTTAAGGGCTACGTCTCAACACCAACCTTCTAATGGCATGTGCACTGTCACTCGCAGAAAGGACCCACCACCCGGAACGCCCCCCTCACTCCCTGAGGACCCCAGACAAAGTGGACAGGAAGAAGGCCACAGAGCCCAGGACCAAGAACCTGCCTCGTGCAAGAAGCCCACCCAGGGCAGGAGGGGGGCTCCACTCCCCCCCAACTCACCAAACACCTCACATGGATTGCGGCTGGGAGGAGGGAAGACAGAGGTGCTGGTCACTCACCACCTCCTGCCCCACCCAAGGCCTTTGCCCTCACATACTCTGCTGCTTGCCTTGGTTTATGTCATTTCCTCCGAGACAGCCTCACCCACCAATGCAGGACAGCTGGTGTCGGGGTGGGGCCAACCGTCCCCTCCCTCCAACTAAAACACAGCTCGTACAGTGGAGGCTCCAGGTGGACAGCGATGTATGCCTATAATGCTTCCAATCCGGTCTCTGATTTTCCTATACCAAGTGACAAAGATCCCTGGCTCCTGTGTCAATGTTCATGTCTACACTACATCCAACCTCCCTGAGTAGCAGGGGATTTGTCTTCTCCACGAATACAGAGTATTTCCATTAAAGGGGTGTGTGTGTCAGTGTGTGCGTTTTTCATTCCAAACACTGAGAGAGACAGACACGAGTTCTGGGCATTCATCACGCATCCCTTCCAGGCCTCCGCGGCCCCCACCTGCCGAACTAGCACGACTCAGTGTCACCACAGCCCGCCTCACTTGCTTTGGTGTCTGGGAAGTGGCCTCGTGGTTCTGCTGCGGAGGCAGTATGCAGATTTTACAAACGAGATTTCGGTTCACAGCTGGTTTTCAGAACAGCTTAGACTCAAAGATTCAAAACACAGAACACAGTGAATGGGTTCTTATCAAAATGTCAAAATCGATTTTGCCAGAAAACCTTGGCCTGAAACATCTGTGAAAGGTTAGGGGAGAGCGCCACTCTCTCTGGCTCATACAGACGCCAAGTTAATCAGGGCAAATGAAACATGACAAAGCCACACGAGGCTCCCTGTTCCCTGAGCACACCCACCCCTGTCCCACGGAGTTAGTCCTGGGCTTTCCTTGGTCACTGGAAGGGCCACCAGGGAGGCAGAGCAGCTGCTGGGAACTGAGCAGGGAAGGGCAGCCCAGGCCTCCAGTGCCCTCGCCTAGAAGGTCCTGGAAATGTCAGAGCAGGGACCAGACATCACCACCCCTGTCAGCGTCCCTTTTCCCTGCATGGCCTAGAAATGGCCTCAACACAGGAAGAGGGAAACATGGGAATGCAAAACAAACAAACAAACAAACAAACACCCAAACGGAAGCATCTGGACAGGTCTCCAGGTGGGCCGCACCAACTGTCAGAAACCTCCCTAGAGGGGAACCCAAGTCTGGGGCCTTCAGAGTGTGTGTCTGCCGATGAGCAGACACCCCACCTGCCCTGTGTGTCTCCTGAGAGCACAGCCTGGACGAGAGAATCTCCGGGACAGAAGAACGTCAGCTACTGCCAGGGAAAAGGGGAAACCAAGGTGCTGGAAAGACGGACACGTCTTGCGGTTCTTCTGTTACGGAGACAAAGGGCTCTGCGGCCTTTCCAGAAGATTCTTTAAAAGGCGGGCACTTTGATTGCCGAGCTGGCACTGGCTCCTGCACAGGGTAGGCTTGTGTTGAGGTCGCAGCTAATTACTGAGCCTCATTTTTGTCACTTCAGACGGAATCATAACACTATTAAGATCTAATACGTTAATGACTAGGATTCTCAACCGGGCAGCATTAAAACTTGTGAAAGTGACTTTGCAAATTACCAAACAGTCACCAAGCTAATGAAGCAGGACTTTTAAAGTGACTGAGAAATAATTCCTATATTACAAAGACAGCAATCTGTGAAGGGAGATTTGGTTTTAAAAAAACACATTATAACTTATAATGGAAAATGTTAATCTGTGGTGAATCCAATCAGAGGCAGCTGAAGAGAAAACAGAAGGAGAGTGAGACACAAATCACGTGTGCACTTGAGCCCATGGGAAGGACACCTTCCAGAAAGGACGTTCCCTCCAAGGGCTCCCAGTGGCCACCGGGCACTGCACCTGCAGCCTGTGACGTCCCCCAGGAGACTTCCCCAAAGCTGGGGGAGGGAGGGGATTCGACCAAGAAAGCACCAGGGTCCCCGCTGGCCTCGGCCCCTGGGTAAAGGCCTGGCCGTGGCCAGGAATGGGCTCTGCCTCCGTGGCGCTCTCTGTTACACGGCTTAGGCACTCTGGCAGGAAAGGGGCACTCACGTCACACGGGGCAGTATTAGCCACAATGCTGGCCATCAGCAGGTGGCCATCACCAGGGGAATCCCCCGACACCCAAGGGCCCGACGGCTTGCTAGGCAATCAGGGCTGCTCATACTACAACGGGAGGAGCCGGGCCCGCATCCGCGCTGACCACGAGTAACCAGGCTGGGCGCGCCCTTTCAGAAGCAGCTCTCTCAATACTGAAAACACTTTAGAAGGCACCGCGTCAAAGCACAGGACAGAAGAAAGCCAAGGAGACGGGCGCACAGGCCAGCACCGGCCAGAGAGGGGAAGAGGCCCACGCTTCTCCTTAGCGTCTGACAGCCCGAACGGTGTGGGACTTAGTGAACCAAGTCCTCCTCCGTGCAAAAGTGCTTTCCTCTTTCCTGGCCCAGTAGCTTCAACGGTTGCTCCCCCCAACAGATTTCAAATCCTATTATACAGTAAACATCTGTGGCATTAATTTTCACCCTGTAAACAAATGGAGGCAGCTGGGCAGAGCATTTGATGAGTCAATCAAGGCGTGAACAGCACACAAAGCCTGCTTTCTCCGCTCGGGCAAAATGAAACGGTGCGCCCTCCCTGCCTGCAGCACCCGCCGCAGGGACAACCCTGGAGGGGAAACGGACTTGCCCTTTTATGTCCGACTGGAACCCAGGTCCTTCGCCCAGAGTATCTGGACGGGAGGGCCACTGACTGCCCCGGGGCTCCCGGTCCTGCCCTTTTGCACATACCTGTACTCAACCCCCAAAACCCTCGGAATCTTCATCTCCACATCAGGCAGAGTAGCGGTTATGCCCCCTGGGAGAACTAAGCACCCAGGGGCTTGTCTCCTGTTCTTAGGGTGTGTCGGGGACCAGCTAGGAAATCAAGCCCAGTGTGCAGACGGATACTGCCTTCGTGGACGTTGACCCATTCGGTCCTCGAACAGCCCTGGGATGTGGTGTTGTTATCCCAGTCTCACAGGGGTGAAGCCACTGACCCAAGACCACACAGCGATAAACACCTTGCACCTGGGCTGAAGCTGCATTTCTGCAGCAAAAAAAAGCCATAGAGGGGAAGAAATTTCTCCCGCTACATCTGATCACAATGGACAGGCAGGAAATGAGTGACTCCCTTAGGTGGGGGGCCCGGGGATTTGACTCCTCCCTGACCAGGCTGCCCAGGAGTGGTCTTCAGAGTCGGGCCCCCCTAGGTTCCACTGGTTTGTCACTGTTTGCCCTGCAAGGGGCAACTTCTGCTGCTCAGAAGCAGAGGTCAGTGTGCTCAGATACAGACACTCCCGTCCTCCAGGGCCCAGTGCCCCTTTCTGAGTCCAGAGAAAGGCACCTGGGACCCCAGCTCCCTGCAGGGAAAGCTGCCGTTCCCACCACGCCGAGGCCTGGCTGCGGAATGGCAAGAAGGGACTCCGCCTCCCCCTGCTCCTCACAAGTCCCCAGAGCGGCCCTTGCCCCACCTCTGCCACAGCCTTGTCCCTAGGCAGTTGGCAGGGAGGGCATGGTGAGAATGCCAGCACTGGGTGACCTGCCTAAGATGACAGGCCCTCCCCCCCATCTCTGACTCAGAGGCGTGCCCATGTGTCCTGAAGCATCTGCCAACAGGGTGGCCAGCGTTGCCACGCCCCTCTCCGTGCTCAGCCCTGCGCCGAAGCTGGGCCAGCAAGGCTGGGCAGAGAGGCCGGAACCAGACGTCCTGACAGTGGAGTGGACAAGAGTGGAAGCTGCCCACGCTTGCCAGTCAGTGCTGGGCAGGGGCCATTTTTCAGGGCACTGGGAAGTGGTGGCCACAGTCAGGGACCCCAGGGACCCCCAGATAAAAGGGGGGAGGAGCTAGAACCTGCTGGGCAGGTGACATGCTGGACCTCTGGGTGTTCCCATACTGAAGGGGCCGGCTGGCTGCACCCCAAAGTGGAACAGGGTTGCATACCCAGAAGGCAATGAAGCTGGGATTGGCCCCCCTTCCACCCTCCGACAGGTAGAGATGTCTGGTGGTAAGTGCAGATGCCAGACTTCTGGGCAGGGGGTGGGGGGGAGGGCGGCACTGAGAAGACAAGAGAACACCTCCCCAAAGAAGATATACAGATGACAAGTGCAGAAGACGCTCACTTCGGATGTCTTCAGGGAAGTGCAAACTCAAACAGCAAGACACCACAGCACACCTGTCAGAAGGGCCAAAATGCAGAACTCGGACAACCCCAAATGCAGGCGAGGATGTGGAGCGGCAGGCATCGCACTCGCTGCTGGAGGGCGCGCAACGCGGTGCAGCCACTTTGGGAGACAGTTCCGCACTTTCCCACAAAACTAAACATACGTTCACCATATGACCCAGCAGTCACACTTCCTGCTGTCGACCCAAAGGAGCGGAGAGCTTATGTCCACACAAAATCCTGCACACGGATGTTCATCGCAGCTTCATTCAAAATCGCCAGAACCTGGAAGCAACCAAGTTGTCCTTGGGCAGGTGAGCGGATGAATAAACTGCGGTCCATCCAGACAGTGGAACGCATTATTCGGCATTAAAAAGAAATCCGCTGTGAAGCCTTGAAAAGAGACGGAGAACCTTCAATGGATGTTGCTGAGTGAGAGAAGCCAGTCTACAAAGGCTGTATCATGTGATTCCCACTACATGACCTTCTGGAAAAGGCAGACGTGCGGAGGTGGCGAAAAAACCAATGGTTGCTGGGGTGGGGGCGGGGGCGGGAGGGCAGGCAGAGCACTGAGGCTATTCGGGGCCGTGCAAATCCTCTGCAGGAGACCCCACTGATGGCTACCTGTCAGCAGACATTTGTCCAAGCCCACAGAACAGAATGTCCAACACCAGAGTGACCCCAATGTGCAGGTTCACCAACCGTAACACATGTACCATCTGGACAGGGATGTTGAGAGTGGAGGGGCTGAGCGTGTGTGAGGACTGTGGCTATGTGGGGGACCTCTGTTCCTTTCCTTCACTTTTGCTATTGAACCTAAGACTGCTCTAAAAAGTAAAGTCTTGATTCTTTTTTTAAAAGGCAGGAAAAGAAGCAGGACTAAGATTTGGAGAGAAAGCCTTCTAGGTCCTCCTGAGAAGTCAGCAAAAGTGGGAGAGGAAGTATGCGTGTGCACACATGTGCAGGCGTGTGACGGACACCCACTGTGCCATGCCCTTCCTTCCCTCCCCCAGCTGACACCCAAGCCGTCCCTTCCCCAGCTGTCACAGTGAGAACCCAGCCCTGGGCCCCAGGACAGACCTTTGTGACCCAGAGGTAGGTGTCTGGGGCCCTGCGCGGAGCCCCCAGAGGAGGCTTCCGGATGCAGTGGGTTTCCTGCGTAGAGGGAAAGGCAGCCCCGGACAGAGGGCGTCCTGCGTGGAGGTGCCCACACACCACCAGACACCGTGGATTTCTGTCTCAGCAGCCAATGAAATGGCCAGACCTAGACAAGACCCTCAACGGGAAGAAGGGCTGCCTTTCTTAATGAAAGAGGCCCCCTGATGTGTTCCCCTCTCTCCACCTCTTTCACACCTGCTTCCCCCCCGTACTCTTTGTGAAAAGCAATGCCCAAGACTCCAGGCCTGGTCACCTACATGGCCAAGGGTGACACGTGCTCGGGAGCAGCTCAGGGCAGGGGGGCCTGCTGTGCGCCTTTTGCTTGGGGCACCTTGGGCGGGATCGTAGGCCCGTGGCTGCTTCTGGAAGCACCAGCTGCCCAGAAGGCTTCCGTGGCTGCCCAGTCCTCGGGGCAGGAAGAAGGAACCGTCATTATTACTGAGCATCTCCCAGCGTGAGGTACCAGGGTTTCTAGAGACCTTGAGGATGCTGGGTCTTTAGAAACTGCTTCCCACCGAAGGAAGACGATTCAGTGCAGGCACTGGGCATAGTGCCCTGCACACAGTAAGTGCTCAGTGAACGAAGCGATGACTCACGTTCACCACAGCTGAGAGTGCAGGTCCCACCTCTGCTGGGCCGACTAGGAAGCCGAGGCTCAGGCAGGTCCGGAACCTGGCACAAGGTCACCCAGCTCATAAAGAGCAGAAGGGGTAGGAGCCCGGGACATGCTTTTCCGAAACTCTCTCCTCTTCACTATAAAACCCGCTCTGTTTCCCTTGAAGGCAACCTGTCACCATTCTCAGTCTGAGGCTTCACAGACCCCCCAGGACGCCCTTGTTCAACTGCCGGCTGTGTGCGTGCCCGGGTGACCACCGGGTCCCCGAGGGCTCCCAAACCCATGGACTCATCCTGCTCCGGCCCATCATCCTGGCTCCTGCCACCAACCCAGAGCCACCAGACACTGGCTGCCAGTTCCCTGCACCCCTGCCTTCCCAGGGGCCGCTGTGGGTCCGGGAGGCCTCTGCTGGGCTCGGCCCCCACTGTGTTCCCAAGCCACCCTCCTTCCCAGCCCAGTGGCTTCACCGGTACTTCCCAATCTCTATTTCCATTTTTTCTTTATGTTACAGAGCAACTATGCTCCTCCTATATTAAAGGCCCAATTTTCCCTGCACTATTAAACAAATTTCTTCAAAGATAGAGCCTCACATTGAACTAAACCCTCTTTTGAAGTTTTTAGTGGGTTCCATAAATACAAAAGATGGGTAAGCTGACAGCTCACTAAAACCCTCATTTAAGGGAAGAGGAGAGGGACCTGAGCCCATGGGAGCCCTACAGGAGCAGCCGGAGGCATCAGCCCTGCCCCGGGTCCAGGTGGCCCCTCGGGGGAGGGTGCATCTCCTCACTGTCAGGTTACCATGGATTTCAGGGGGCTGCAGGGAGAGGGGCCCTGGACAAAGAGCTGTCTCGGCGGAAGGATCTTGGCCGGTCACTGAACCTCCCTTTCCTCCACGTCTGCCCCCTCCCCGTCCAGTTACGCAGCAAATGGGACACGACTCTGGGGGAAAGAACCCGCCCAGGTTCGAGTCTAGCTGTGTGCCTTGAGCAGGACACTGCACCTCCCCTTCTCTGCTTCCGCGTTTGTGAAATGGGACGAACAAGCAAGGTCACCTCGCGGTTTGGTGGGAGGGACGGCGATAACATACAGCCACCCAAACTAGAGGGGCGAACCTCAGCTGCTCTGGTTTGACAAAGTGCTACTCCAAGAAGACACGCCAGCTCGCTGACCTCGGCCAGTACCAGTTTGGGAGGCTCACAGAGGCCACTGACAGAACCAGTAGTCACAGCAGTTTGACTCATTATCTTGGGTGGCATCACGTCACAACTGCCCGTTCTGAGGTCTGCAGAGATAAGCCTTATAACAAGCTCTTGAAACAAGGGCAAAGCTCTTACAATATGGAAGTCACAAGCATACGCCTACCGGGCCAATTTTAAGATCCCGCCAGTGGAGTGTGTATCGGGGCTGGTGGCGTGGTGCCGGGGACTAAAGACTATGCCCTGCAAAATTCCTATCTTCGGCCCCAAACCGCAGTTTGGCTGTATTTTAGTAGGTAATTACGGTTTAATAACGTCACAAGGATGGGGTCCTCACCCCAAGGGCCTATGGTCTTGCAAGGAGAGAGGTAAAGGTCACTGAGGACACAGCAGGAAGGTGGCCGTGCGGTCTGTAAGTCGGGAAGGGAGTCCTGTCAGAGCCTGACCCTGCCAGCACCTGGAACAGTCGACGGTGACCCAGGAAGGGCTTTGCATCTCCTGGAGACCACTCCTGGAGGAGGCTGCTGACACAAAATCTGCAACAACTGATTAGCAGGAAGCCTGCTACCTGTGCACCGCGTCTGACCTCCAGCCCCGAAGTCTAAGGCCCTGCTCCCACCAACATCCCCCAGGCCCAGGCTTGTCTGAGTCTTGGGGCTCACCTCACCCTGCTGCTGACACTCCTCCTCCCACCAGGGAGCCATGGCCCCCCTTCCGAGCCAGCACCCCATGAAGCCTGCCTGCTCCCAGAAGCATCTACAGTAGAAGCGGCCTGGTTGCAGACAACGCATCGCCTGCCCCTGGTTCACACGCGTGTGGTTTGCTCCCCAGACCAACCAACCAACCAACCAACCAAGAGCCCCGAGAGGGCAGGGGAAGCTGGAGTCTCTTGAGCCCCTAGAGCGCTCCAGGCCGAGCTCCAAGAAGAATCCTTTGACCAAATTCCCTCCCACACCCAACCCCACAGCACAAACCTCCCACAGACACCGGGTACCGAGGGGCTACAGGTCCCGGAGCAGCGCTTTCGCGGAGCCCACCACGACGCCACCCAGTGCAGGGCAGGCGCGGCATGTCCCGGAGCGTGGTGTGGAAAGGCTGCTGCACACCCAAGGTTCTTTAACATCCAAGGAGACCCTCCTTGGCCAGCCGTTCTGCCTCCAGCCTGGGAAGGGGAGCAGCTGGCAGGCCTCTCTGGACTGCAGCAGGTGCGTGGGCAGTGGTCCCAACAAAGTAACCGGGGCTGTGAGGAACAGCCAAATCCTAGCAGCGTAGCCTTCGCCCTCCCGGTGAACGGGAAGCTGGGATAAGGCGAAGGAGCCAACTCCGCCTCAGCCCACTCTGTGCGCTAGGCAAGTCCCCTCTCTGCTAGGGGCCCCTGCGTTCTGTTCTGAAAATGTGGGGGCACTCAACATGACCATCCCTCGGGCCCCATCCTTGTCTGAATGCCACCAGGTTTCCCCGGCCCTGCAAGGAACTGCTCGTCTCCTTTCCTTCTGCTTGTTGGCAGGTTCCAGAAGGATCCTAAAGAGGACCCACCAGGATCTGATTATAATTAGAACAATAAAATATTCATAACCTCAATAATAGCCAATATTTACTCAGTGCTTGCTGGGTGCCGGGTTCCATCACGGGCACCTTACAAGACGGATCTCACTTAGAGAGTAACACTGAGTGTGTTTCCCGCTGTTAATTGGCCAAGCCAAGTGCGGGGAGGGGTCCACCCCCCCCTCTGCCCTTCTGTGTCCTCTTCTCTCTGCAAAGACCATTTCCTGGCCACCGATCCCACTGTCTTCATGGTCTTGAAGGATCTGGGGGTTGATGTCTGATGAATAACCACCTGTCTGGCAGTGGTCTGTATTTTAACAGAGAACAGAACACCAAATTAAAGGGATAATGTTCCCGGGGGGGGGGGGGATCAGTCATTAGAAAGTCAGTAAGAAAAGCTTTTAGGGTGAATGTGAGGATCCCCCCAGAAATCCTGACGTGTCACTCTGGGGGCAGACGCCTCCCAAAGGCTGTGCACACCTTGGCCAGGTCAGGAAGAGTGGGGTGAGCATCGGCCCCGGGCTCTGCAAAGACCCATTACTCTCATTGCTTCTGGCACTGGCTACAAGAGGGCGGAAGTTTTGACCCACCAAAGGCGTCACAGCCTGGACAACACCGGATATGGGAGGGCTGCCCTTTGGCCTGGAGAGGGGCCACAAAAATTAATATTTAATTGGAAAGCGCTTTCCTCCGTAAACATCCCCACAGATTCACAGGACGGTCATGCGACTTCATCTGCTGTCCGTAAATTTTAGGAAAGAGGTGAAGAGGTAGCAAGAGTGGGGACGGTTCAACTTTAAGGTATATTTTTAATTAAAAGAAAAAGATCAGAGCTGTGATACGGCATCGTAAAGCTGATAATTTTACAGCTGGATGGGCCCCCTCTGATGTAGTTGAAAACCATTTTCAAGCGACATAAAGTTTAACATACCGGTACATCTGCCTACCCGCTAGATTCTACATGGAATTTAAAATTTAATTATATTAAAGCTTTGTTACAGTGTGCATTGCAAGCCTGCTAACCAAGTGGAACTTGAACAAAATCTCTGCAGATAGCTTTTTTGTTTGTTTGTTTCTTTTATACTCAGTTTTGTAGAACCCAGAGTTTGACAAACAGTTGATGATTCTGTCCAAAGTGTTTACTGCTTACATAACAAACCACTTGGGGCCTAAATGTTTATTCTCCTGGGTGTAACTCAGGAGAATGTCTTCTTGCTAAAGCAAAAAACGGCAGTCAGAAACCAAGTAGTCAGGGAGCTGGCTTGACCTTCTGAAGCCACATAAAGGATATCTGGGGTTTTTCTTCCTTTTTTTGCAGAGAAGAGAGAGAGCTAAAAAGAGAATTAGTAACTTTGGAGCTGGAGAGAGCGTCTTCACTACTCATTTTATGTTTAAATTGAAGAATTATTTTTGTTAGGGGGGAAAAGTTGCCATATTAATCTATTGATCACAAGTTGGGTACCTCCTACAATTAAAAATGCAACCAGTTCCAACTGGAAGGAACGACGCCGAGCACGCCTGGCTCCCCATCAGAGCGGGCGAGGCTGGGCTTGAGAAGCCGGGCTCTGGGTTTGAATCCTGGCTCTGTAACTACTAGCCGTGTATTCTCGAGCAAGTTACTTCACCTCTCTGAATCTACTTTACAAAATGGAAATAATCACGGTGTCTAATTTATATACATCGTTGGAAAATTAAGGGAGACAATGTATATAAAGCATTTAGGCGCAATGTCCACTGAGAGTAAACAGCCAGTAAGTGGTAACTGTAATTTTTACTGTTGTTACATTGTTCTTGCTATTATTTGTTTTCTGAAATGCCAACAACTTCACCTGACGGACTAAGGTAAGAAAGCTCATGCCCCAACTAGCAACCCATACAATTCGAGTTATAAAGCACTGTGAGGTGTCTCTTGGGGGGAAAATGAGAAAAGTCGATCTCTCCACTTCCCACTCATCCATCCGTCCATCCAGCACCTCCTGAGTCCACACCTACGGAGGACACAGAACTACAAAGGATGCGCAACGCCTGGTCCCAGAGGGATGTGTAAGCTGACAGATCAGAAAAGAACGGAGCAATGCTACAGGCAGAAAGGAGGCAGCGGAGAGTAACAGGGGCAGCGCCAGAAAGGAAATGTCCCCCTCGGAGAACCCAGCCTTTCCAGGGAGGGGCGTTGTTTGACACAGAAATGGGGCTCACCCCTGGGGAGGGGGGAGGGTTACACAGCCTCCAGGGGTCGGTCACAGAAGATCAAGAGGCGCCGGCACAGAAAACATCTCTGGTATAGGGCTGGAAGTGAGAAAAGCGGTCCACGTGTGACGGAACAAGAAGCGATGGTAAACGTGCGTGTGTGCGACCCGCTTACAGAAATGCCGCACACGACCTGTCGACGGGGAGAAACGACTGTGGAAAGTGTGGTGGGAACACGGAGGGGTGGGGGAGGAGGAAAAGGGGCCGTCTCTCACCCCTTAGCACGCATTTCTGCACAGTTTGAGCCGTTAAAAATTCGCGTAAATTTTTTATAATAGTTATTAATGATAAAAATGCACGTTCGAATTTTAAGTAATGTATTTCTTTTCAGACATTACATTTAATTTCTGAAATTTAGATTAATATTAAAGAAGGGCAGGGGATTTTCATGTTTCTTACTCAAGGACGAAGGTTAGCACTGATCCATTCTAAAGGTCTGCTGAGTCCCCACAACAGCCGCACACTCCGGCAGGCACCGGGAGCAGAGCCACCGCACACTCCGGCAGGCACTGGGAGCAGAGCCTCGGGCGAAGGAGTCAGAAGACTGCTCTCTGTGTTCCGCCCGAGGGACACAGAAGGTAGCGAACGCAGAGCCAGNAGAAATGCCGCACACGACCTGTCGACGGGGAGAAACGACTGTGGAAAGTGTGGTGGGAACACGGAGGGGTGGGGGAGGAGGAAAAGGGGCCGTCTCTCACCCCTTAGCACGCATTTCTGCACAGTTTGAGCCGTTAAAAATTCGCGTAAATTTTTTATAATAGTTATTAATGATAAAAATGCACGTTCGAATTTTAAGTAATGTATTTCTTTTCAGACATTACATTTAATTTCTGAAATTTAGATTAATATTAAAGAAGGGCAGGGGATTTTCATGTTTCTTAATCAAGGACGAAGGTTAGCACTGATCCATTCTAAAGGTCTGCTGAGTCCCCACAACAGCCGCACACTCCGGCAGGCACCGGGAGCAGAGCCCCGAGCGAAGGAGTCAGAAGACTGCTCTCTGTGTTCCGCCCAAGGGACACAGAAGGTAGCGAACGCAGAGCCAGGTGACAGGTGAGGGAGGAGAAAGAGAGAAGGGACAGGTGCCGTCTTTTGGAGGGAGGCCAAGGAGAGCTTCCTGGAGAAGGTGGCACCCGAGGAGACGTGTGCAGGAGTAAGGGAGGGGCCCCGGGGATGCCTGGGCGCACGGCACTTCACGCAGAGGCTCTGAGGCAGAACGTGCGAAAGCTCGAGTCAGGAGGACGCTGGCGAGTTTAAGTATGTGGCCGAGGAAGACACGGCGAGGGAGATGCGGTCATGAGGGTGGCAGGCGGCAGGCCCAGCAGGACTTCGTAGCCCTCGAATCAGACGGGAGCCACTGGGGCTTCTGAGCAAGGGGTGGACTGGGCTGAATGTGAGGGTAAGGGAAGTCCTGAAAGAACGCTCTAAGGATCACGCAGGAGGAAGGTGTGGGCGGGGGCGGACCCCAGCAGTGAGGGTTTGGGAGGCACCGTGGCTCCTGGCTCCATTTAGCAGGTACAGACGACAGGATCTGCTGATGGAGGGGATGAGAGAAGAGACGGAAAAAGGAGTCCAGGGTGACTTGTAGGCATTAGGGCAAGCTGGAGTCAATGCCTCCTGAGATGGGAGGGCTGCGGGTGTGAGCATTTCAGGAGGGAGCAAGCCGACTCCTGTTTTAAACACGCTAAGTGTGAGATGCCTACTTGACATCCGAGCAGACAGAGGAGTCTGAGGGTCATGGGAAGGTCGGGGCTGGGGTCATCAGCACATAGTTGGCGGGTGAAC
The DNA here is from genome assembly GCF_014824575.4 of Sturnira hondurensis. Lineage (NCBI taxonomy): Eukaryota > Metazoa > Chordata > Mammalia > Chiroptera > Phyllostomidae > Sturnira > Sturnira hondurensis. The sequence goes on from NW_028086562.1 coordinate 1,269,338, forward strand.
CTAAGGGCCTGGCCTGGAAGAGGTGTCCAGGGAGCGTCTGGGCAGAGAGACAGAGACTGTGATGGCTGCTGAGTCCGGGCGCTCTGCAGTGGTCACAGGCTGGGGGTAAGGAGACGCTCAAGGGAAACAGGAAAGGACCCGCAGGAGCGCCCAGGAGAGGGGACCAGCCAGCAGTGGTCTGTAATCTTCTCCAGTTTCACCAGGCGGCCTGGATGCAAACCTTCAGAGGCACTAACATGGATTTGCCTGGTGAGAGCCAGGAAGACATGCTGGGTGCAGCAAAGAAATAACCTTTGACTGAAAGAAGCAACTGAGATTCTGAGGTTTGTCCGTACCTTCAGAGAGTGCTACTTACTGTAACGTACTCCTGGGTTTTAAAAGGATCTCTATGTAGATATTAAAACCTCCAAGAACTATGACAGGCATGGTGTTCGAAAGAGACAGTGATCAGGTGCTAAAATATTCACGGGATGAGAGGCAGGGAGTCCGGGAATACGAGTTAACTGCAAGGAGAAAGGATATTGGGCAGAGGACCTCCACAGCATGAGCTTCGGAGGAGTGGGGGCCTTCAGGGAAGATGAGATGACAGTGGGCAGGGCTGAGAGCGAGGCAAGCTCCTGTGGTGCCCAGAGGGTGGAAGACAGTGACCACGTCCACATAACTTTGATTATAGTGTGTTGTTATAATTATTTCATTTTACTGTTAGTCATTGCTGTTCATCTCTTTCTTGCCTGATTTATAAATTAAACTTTATCCCAGACATGCACATATAGGAAAAAACACAGTTATCTACAGGGTCTGGTCTATCCACGGTTTTAGGCATCTACTGGGGGTCTTGGAATGTGTCCCCTGTGGAAAAGGGGGGACCAGTGCAGTGCCATTAAATGCTTGATTCTTGAGCCTTGTGAGAGTCCTGGGAGGAGGTCCGTAGACAGGAACAAAGAAAATCAGATGAAAAGGCAGCCTGGGTGGTAAGACACCACAGTCTAGTCTCAATGAGAAGGGCAAAGCCAAGGTCAAGGAGTGGGCACAGAGGCACTCAACGGCTAAAGACCAGTCTCTGACCCCAAGGGGGCAGTTTCAAGCTCAATGAAAACAAAAAGCAAAGCAACCCCAAACTCCCTCTGGTCTTCCCTTCATACCACAGCCAGAGGCACCCAGGAGAAGCCGAACAGTCAGATAATTCCCTTGGGGTTCCCCACATCTATGGGGTTCCCCACATCTACTGGTTTCCACATACAGAAAGCCACCTGTCCCCAAGGCGCCACTCTGGCCAGTGCCCCCCCTCAAGAGTGGCGGCTCCGTGGGGGAACAGGAGAGTGAAGACAAACAGACACAGGATTCCAAACACCTTTGCAACCTACGCACTGGTTGGATCTTCAGCTATTAGAGAAATAAAATTTTTAAAAGCATCCCAAGTTCTAAGGATTACTCAATTCTTTTAATACAGCCAGATACTGCATGATCAATATGAATCCTTGTATTTTTAATGTGAATCATTATTCAAAATATGTCACCGCCCAATCAATACAAAAGTTAAAACTCACCAATATTTAAATTTCCCCAATTGACATCTTATCATTCTGTCCAGGACAAAGCTCGGCAGATCACAAAATCCATTATTTAATCTTCCAAGTTTGCAGAGTTCAGAATTAAACTCTGCTCTGCGTCGTGAGCTGCCTAAGCAGAGGGCAGCGGTCAATCAAATCGGGGAGGGGGAGGGATGGGAGCAGGTGGGGAACCTCTGTCGGGGCCCTCGGTCGGAGGGGGTCCCCGAGGGCAGGAAGGCCTTCGCCCACTGTCTGCAGGTTGCTGGGCCTCAGGAAGAAGGTGGAGGAAAGACCCCTTGGAGCATCTGCCCCGTGACCTGGCTTTGGGGCCAAGCTGGAATGCATCTTGGGTGACATGTGAGGCCCAACCTACAGCCCCCCAGAGACCCTATGCTGTGGTCCTACTGAACCCCACGCCCCCAGTCACTCCAGGCTTATTCTCTTGCCTCTAGACCTGCCAGTCAGTCCACCCCTCCCCAAATACCCTTTGCCCTCCTCTTCTTCCCATTATCACAGAAACTGGTCCTAACCACCATCCCTGGATCATTGTTGCCCAGGATGGCACCTGGGACACAGGAAGGACTCAATCTGCATCAGATGGATGGATGGATGGATGGACAGACGGACGGACAGCACCCTAAAACCTGGCAGATCTCCTTAGGTCCCTGAGGTTGACTTGGAGGAGAGTGGCGAGGGGAAGGGACAGCCCTCTCTCTGCAAGCAGGCAGAGGCTGACTCCCACACCTGGCTCAGCCTCCTCAACAGATGAACGCGTGCTCCATCTTCACGTGGTTGGAAGCAGAGAAACTGTCCCCTGGGGACCCTATGCAGGGGGCAGGTAATGCCTGGGGTAGAGAATGGAAGACAGCTGGGGACTTCACACTCTGAAATGGAGTATTTGATCTGATGGGGGAAACGAGACTCAGCACTCCCTGCAGGCTTGCAGATGAGAGAGCAGGGTGCAGACGGCACTTAGAGTAGAATCGGGGCACTAGGAAAAGCTCCCACCCGCAATCTCTTCCCCTTTCCCCTCCTGACCCCACTTCTCTAGGTTTACAGCAATAAAAAGTCATTTCTTTAGAGCCTGGGGTGGGACAGGCTTTGTTCTCTAAGAGTTCCTCACTAAATTGCACAAAACCTGGGAAGGCAGATGTTACAGCTTCTCAGACAGCGACTTCATTCATTCCATACACACTATACTGTCTGCACCGGCTTCACCACAGGGACTCAAGAAGGAGACCCACGGAGAACTCCAGGCAATCTGCTGAACATTTACCAATATGGCAAAGCCTAAAAAATCAGTCAACAAATCTACTGGGTGCCCCCAGGTGCAACATCAAGTATAAATATCCCATCATCCCTGACTTCAATGAGTTCACAGGCAACTGAGGGACAGGCAGGGGACAAATGTCTACTGAATGCGTTGCGGTTGCTCGGGTGTCATCTACAAGCCACATCAAGTTTCCTCACAAGGAAGAGCCACTGCATGGGGTGGTAGGCATGGAAAGGGCATCGAAGGGCCGGGCAACAGGTCCAGACACAAAAGGACGAATAGCTCTCCCGGTCAGGAACTTGCTCCAACAGCAAGAGGGAGCCCAAGTTTGCTTCATCCATGGCCCCTGGGGCTGGAGAGAAGAATGCGGCCCAGAACAGGTGGCTGGGAGGGAGGGGCTCATCCCAGGAGGAGGGAAGCAGCCCAGGAAGCAGGTCGGGACCCCGGGCCAAAGCATGTGCTGCCCAGTGCAGCCCCCGGACACAGCACTCTGAGCTCTCCTGCTCAATGGAGTCACCCACTGGTGACAAAATACAAAGAATGACAAGGTATCCAGCAGGCCAGCCAGAGACAAGGTAACGGATACGGAGTGGCAGGCCTGTGCCCCCCAAACCTGTTCCCATCTGTGAACAACACACCCCTACAGAGGAGAAGCAGGAGTGACTGGGGTGGGCACGTCCTCAGGGCTCATGACCAAGTTCACACTCTCAGGCTGACCCATGAAACACCTTCCCAGCCAAGCCCACAGCCCCTCCCCCGGCTGGCCTTGCATGCAGCCTCACAGGCCTCGCCCACAGACAGGTGGAGGTTCCCACTACACCACCAAAGAGTTCAGCTCTGAAAGGGCTACTGTGTCCCCCAGAAGAGGCTGATGTCCTAACCCCTGCACTTGGGAATGTGACCTTATTTGGAAATCGGATCTCTGCAGACAATCAAGTTAAGGTGAAGTCACTGAGGTGGGTCTGATCCAAGATGCCTGGTCTCTTTACAAGGAGAGGAAATGTGGACACAGAGACGAACCCAGTCAGAGGGGGACGTTGTGAAGACACCGGGAGAAGAAGGCTGTCTGAGAGTCAAGGAGCGCCCAAGGGCCCCAGAAACCAAGAGAGTTTTCGCTCACAGCTCTCAGAAGGAGCCAGACTTCTCACCCCCAGAACCGAACAAAGGGTTTCTACTATTTAAGCCACTTGGCTGGTGGTGCTTTGCCACAGCTGCCCGGGAAGCTAATGCAGCGTCTAAGACCACACAGGGGTCAGGGAGGGGAGCACGCTGGGGCCCGCCTCCAGGGCTTGCTAGGGCCATTGCCTCGGGAGCTCCATCCTGGGAAAAGCTAGAGAGATACGGTCAGAACCACCTGGCTTCAGCAGGAACAGCGGCTGTGGCAGGCCCACCGCAGTGTCCAGCTGGGGCCAGGGCAGGGGCAGGCATGGTAGAGGACGACAGCCAGAGGACTCAGGGATGGTGCCAAGCTCCGGCCCAAGCCACTGGGCTAGGGTGGAGGGCCCGAGGATGGGGTGGCCGGGGCAGTCTCACCCTCAGCATCAGGGTCCAAGCCATTCTCAAACCCGACAGCCTCTGAGGAGAGAAACCCACTCACTCCAGAAATGTTCCTGTGAGCTCGCTTGGATTGAAAGTGAGTGGGAATTTCTCGCACCCCCATGGGGAGGGGCACGGGGTCTCCATGAGGAGTGCTGGGTGGAGAGGAAGAAAGAAAGAGCTTCTGTCCCCCCTGTGCCTTGACACGTGCCATCCCTTGGCTGCAGGGGCCCGTCCCCTGCCCCAATGACTTTGCGCAGATTCTGCGGGAAATGATTCAGAATCCTCTGGAGAGCACTCGTGGCAGGTCCCCAGTGATGTCCCCCCATCCCCGCCTTTTATATCCTGCCTCAAAAGCTCTCTGTCTATTCCTCCATGGACGCTGAGCTCCTTGGGGACAGGGGAGCCGTGTCCAACTGGGAGATACCGCTGTCTACTCTAATCTGGCACATCCCAACTGCAGGGAGCCAGGGTGATGGGGAGGCAGAGTTCAAGTACTGTCAGAGCGAGGAACATCCGAGGACTGCAGCCCCTGTAGGGGAAGGGGACAGGGCAGACACACAAGCAGCACCTGCTCCCCCTCGGCCACTCTGGGGCCCAGCTCACTCTCCACTGAGTTTCCGAGAGCTTCCTGCTCTGCTGGTAGGGGTTCCCGTGGGTGCAGGGTTCCCACGGGTGCAGGGGTTCCCATGGGTGCAGGGGTTCCCGCGGGTACAGGGTTCCCGCGGGTGCAGGGGTTCCCTCGGGTGCAGGGTTCCCGCGGGTGCAGGGGTTCCCGTGGGTGCAGGGTTCCCGCGGGTGCAGGGGTTCCCGCGGGTGCAGGGGTTCCCGCGGGTGCAGGGGTTCCCTCGGGTGCAGGGTTCCCGCGGGTGCAGGGGTTCCCACGGGTGCAGGGGTTCCCGTGGGTGCAGGGGTTCCCGCGGGTACAGGGTTCCCAGGGATGCAGGGGTTCCCGTGGGTGCAGGGGTTCCCACGGGTGCAGGGGTTCCTGCGGGTGCAGGGGTTCCCGCGGGTGCAGGGGTTCCCGCAGGTCCCTCCCTGAAGCAATCCCAAGGAGTCGGGTGAGTGCCCGACACGCCAGAGGACAAGCCACTGGGAGAAGGCAACAGCAGTGAAGGAACAAAAGGATGAAAGCTGGGCCTTCCCTAAACGGGGCCTCTCACCCCATCAAACCCCAAAAAGACTCAGGGGCACAGAGTGACTCCCAAAGAGTGACCATGCACCCACCCCATGGCTTCCTTCCCTCCGCCACATGTCACTTCCCAAGCCTGAGCAACGACCAAGAACAGGGAACAAGTCCCAGAAGGGCTGTGGGACCTGACATGCCAGCCTCCTGTCCTGGCCAGGAACCCCCCTCCAAGAGCACAGAGGAAGAGCCAGGTTGTGACTTCTTTCTGGTAGCACCTCAGGCCGGAGGTGACGTAACGCCCCCATAACAACACTGCACGTTCAGAAACTCAGAAATGTACCTGGTGGGAAGGGCACACCCACCAGTGCCCGTGAATCACCAGGGAGAAGTGAGTTAGTGGTCACTCGTCACAGCTCTTGCGTACACCTTCACTCATGCACGACACCCAGGACCCTACGGTTTTCTACCTCTTTCAACACTGACCGTTTCTACAACTGTAGATGGCTGCTCTCTAGTAACCAGAATATTCCACTAACAGGAACACCTAATTACCAAATTAGAGCTTCATTTTACCCACCGGATTCACCTACTGCACATTGAACACTGCGGCTAAATTTTTGGCCCCTCTACAGTATCTAACAGGATGTCCCAGTGGGTCCCCACGGGGTCCCTTATACGCATAGCTCAATCACACTCTTTCCCACCACACCCAGTCCTGGGCTGGCCCAGGCAGGGAGTCAGGGTGACTCGGAGCCGTGGGAGTGAACAGAGACCTTGGACTCAATTCTCCCACTGCACTCAATTCTCCCGCCGCCATGCTTGACTTGACTTCTCTTGGAGATTTTTTCCCCCTCACATTGTGGCACCAGGCCCCTGGGAGGCCACCTGGATGCTCACCACCACTGGCAGAACCGCAGGCGTCCCTTAGCTGCCAAAAGTGAGGGAGCTTCTGCAAAACCACCTGTGCCCTTGACTTCTCTCCTGGAAGCGGCTTCACTTTCTTTGAAAGATAATTTTATGAAATGTGTAATATTGCATCTCATACATTAATCAAAAGCGTGGCTCGGAGATTTTAATTCTGTCCCTGATAACATCAGAACTGCAGAAAACAATGGAACCCGAATCACCAAAAGCAGACAGTCTAATTAAACTCTCAGCCAGCGCCGCACATTGCCAACCTTCACCATGCCAGGTCCTGTCCACTCCGCAGAGGGGCTGGCAGGGCCTGGGCAGTGGTGGACAGGCTGAAAGATGCCTCCGTTGCCCTGCCTCCCAGGGATCACACCTGCTAGAATCCCCTCCCCTGGAGAGTGTGGAGAAGGGGTGCATTGCCTCCAACCAAGACAGGGCAGCAAGGCAATGGGGCATCATTCTGCAATTGATTTGCACGCCACTGTAACCTCTGTCTTGCTAGAAGACTCCCTATTGCCTTCTTGATGTACACGCTTTAAGGAAACATGCAGCCACATTCAAGGGGCCCCTGGGGCAAGGAGCTAAAGGCCATGAATCCTGAAACAAGCACGTGAACTTGGAAGCTGACCTCACCCCAGCTGGACCTTCATACGGGATTGTGGCCCCAGCCGACTCCAGGGCTGCAGCCTCATGAGAAACCTTGAACCTGAGGACTCAACAGAGCTGAGCCTGGATTCTTGCACCACAGAAACCGAAAGATGTATTCTTTTAAGCCACTCAGTCTGCAGCTTAAATTTCTTACACAGCAACAGCTAATAGAGTCAGACCAATCTGGGTTCCTGTCCTTCTGTTCGCCAGCTGTGATCTCCAGCAAGTTATCCAGTATCTTTAAGCCTCAGTTTCTCCACCTGTAAAATGGCGACAGTAACCACCCCTATCTCAAGGGGCGACTGGCTGTAAGGATTCAATGAGACAAAGCATGAAAGGGTGGAGCTTCTTTAAGTAGCTGCCAGCCACCAGGGCTCCCTGGGGGAACAAGCCCTACTGCCTGCAGGCTTCTGCAGAACTAGGAAACTAACCGCTGCCCTGTGCATCAGAACGGCGCTAGCTACGCACCAGCCTTGAAGGAACCGAGGGAAAGCCACACACACCACTCTGGACGGCTCAGTTCTCACGGAGCAGCAGGAAAGAATCCCTGCAAGTACTCAACAGGAGCTCCAAGTCTCCTCACTGCTGGGTGTTACTACCCAAATGACACCATTCCCCGAAGGCGGAATTTCAGTATCGTCTGCTGCAGCACCCAGGGACCTCTGCCTAGCCCCTTTCTCCTGCTATAGAAACAGTTGCCCAGTCTACCCACCAATGAGCCCAGAAGACCCCTAGAAGACAGCTCTCAGGACAATGCAAGGACAGCAGTATTTCTCGCCAACAATAAGCATTTCCCCCTTGGTTGTGGGATCAGGGGGTCATCCACCATCACCCTCTAGAACTCAAACTCAGCAGGAAGGAAACAGAGGCAGCTCGGCCGCCTCTGTTAACCGCCAGGCTCTCCACGGACCACACAGGTCTGGAAAGGAGTTGGGGCGTGGGGAGGTCATGGGGTCTGGGGGTTTGTTCCTTGCACTGAATGCTTTGGGCTTGTGCCTGCCTGCTTCTGAGAGGCTGCCCCCACACCTGACTGGCTTTCGTCTGGGTCCCAGCCTCGATGACAGCTGGACCTAAAGGCAGGGCCTAGGCAGGGCCGAGATGGCCCTTGATTGGTTTTGTGGGGACACTGCACCGAAGGAGTCATCGTAATGAGACAGATCGAGTGCTATCTGGTCTTCAGAGAAAACAGAAAGCGTTTAATCCTTTAATTTCTGGAAATGGAACCGACATCAGGGGTCCTCTAAGAGCTCTGTGAAGCAAGGCGATCTCCTGGGCTCCAGACCCCAGGCTGTGCTCAGACTGCACGGGAGTCTGGGAAATACAGAAGCTACTGGCTTAGCAAGTTATTTCTCATTCCACACAAAGATAAACTCTGTACGTTACACACGCCACACTCTGCTCTTCAGCAAAAAAATCAGCTTCTGAAGTCGGCTCATCTTCCAACAAACAGCTTTTCACACAAACGGGTCTGTATTCAGGGCATCTGAAGAGCAAGCTCGCCATTATGTGAGTTCCTCAGCCAAGGTCTCTCGCCCCAGCCCCAGCCTGACACGCAGACGGTTCTGGGGCCGCCTAGCTGCACCCCCACTTCTGATGTTCAGTGCATGTTTGCAAAGCGGGCGAAGGGCCTTTTATCTAACACACCAGGGCATGCATTTTTTTTCACAATGAAAAATTTCAAACAATGTGTGAAAACACGGTCATAAACATTTCTGACTCCAAAACCACCTTTTGATGAGAATCAAAAGCATCAAAGCCCAGACGAAGCGGGATGCCAAGAATCCGAGGTCTAATCCTGACCCCCGCTGCTCCCAAACGAGGAGACCCTGCTTCAGCCAGCACCCCGGGGGGACAGGAAGAGCGGTGCGGGGATTCCAAAGTGGGCTCGGGGCCCTCAGAGGCAGCTGCCTCCGTCACCAGAGACAATCATGGTCACGGGAGGATCTGAGCAGTGCCCTGGGACCTGAAACACGTGACGCGTCAGCCTGTCAGCCAGGCAGGGCACAGAAGTACATGAAGGCTCTTTAAGCTAACACCTTGGCTGAAAATGCTTATTAAATTAGTCAGGCAACCGCCTGCTAGGACCCTAAGGGGTTGGGACACAGAACAGAGAAATTCTGCAGGAAGAGTAAAAGCCAGACAACCTCCAAGTGCCATCTGAGGAGGGCAGGCCCAGCGGGGATCCCTGACAGCAGAAAGCAGCGTGAAGGGCCTGGAGGATGAGGCAGAGGAGGGCGGTGGTGAAGAAGCAGCATCGCGGGAGGAGGAGCTGGACGCTGCGTGAAGACAGTGAAGGCTAAGACATGCGGATTTCTGGGTTCAGTGAAAGCTCTCAACTGCTCCGTCCTTCATCCAGGAGTCAGACAAACCACCCCTCTCCATCCCCTCGGGAAAACCCAACGCCTAGGCCGCTGCCTGCCCAAGACTGCAGGGAAAGGGATGGACGGGCAGCGAGTGCTGGAGTCCACGCTCACCCCTCAGGACAGCCAGCTGTCACTTGTTCGGGAGGGTCTGAGTTGGTTGGTGTCGGACCATTGGAAACTTGAAATCCGCACGTTGGCGTTCATGCCGTGGAAATTGGCAAACACTACGGATCAGCACCGTTCCCCACACTGAACCTCTCCCAGCGCTTTCACGGCAGGTGGTAACTGCACCCCAGAAGCCCCTGCATTTACTGAGCCGTGAGCTGAGTCTGCACGTGTATCAAATGTCAGGGGTGGGCCCTGGCCGGGTCGCTCAGTTGGTTAGGGCCTCATCCCAACACGTCAAGGCTGTGGGTTTGACCCTCAGTCAGAGCACACATAAGAATTAACCAATGAACGCCTGGGTAAGTGAGACAACAGACCAAAGTCTCTCCCTCCCTCCCTTCTCTCTCTCTCAATCCCTTCCTCTCTCTAAAACCAATTTTTTTAAAAAGTCAGCTGTGTACATTTCCAAAATCATTTGTGTTGGCCATACTCTTTATTGAAATTATGTAGCTACATCATACATAGAATAGTGAAGTATGACGATAAGAAAGATGGCTGTTTCTGTGAAGCCGCTTAAAGAAGGCTGCCGAGTCAGAGAGGACCGGCACGGCCCCGCCATGTTGGTGGAGGCATAAAAGGCTAGAAGGGTGCTGCACCCCGGTTGCTTCCCAGCCGTCCTGGTCCCCCTCGGCTTTGAAGAAATCACAAGCATTCCCAGGTCGCCTGTGCAAAACGGTGGACCCAGCAGACCTGCACAGGGAAAACCAAAACATCCCTGGCCCCAAGTCAAAAGACCAGTAAGTCAGCACCTATCTTTAATGATTTCTAAAAAACTAAATAATGTCTCAGTGCAGCTGGGTCAGTGATCCAGCATGAAAGCATCTGCCTCGAGGTGCCGGTGAAGGCGCGGGAGTTGAGGCAAAGAACAAGAGACCAAGGCAAGTGGAATGCCGAAGGTAGGATGCCGCCCCTGGCTGCTCCTCACTCCCTCTGCCACGCTTCCCTCTGACCTCCCACCCACCTTCATCCCGGCCCCTCCCTGCCCCCTCTGGCACTGCGGTCTGGGTGCACGCGGCCCCCAGCAGACCCGAGCTCTGCAGGTGGATGAGAGCCTCGTCCACCGCACTGGGCATGTGTCAGGCGCTCCACAGATCAATCGCAGAGGATTTTGGCTATGCATCAGTCTCGTCTGTGGGGTCAACAACTGCAGACAGTCGAGGGGAGTGAGGATGGAGGGAAGGTCCCTTCACTGGCAGGTCAGCCGGTCATGGCCACAGTGAGAGGGGCCCTAAGGAGCGAGGATAAGCAATGACTGATCAGAAACAGCGGCTCCCATACTGTACTGATCGGAACAGAGGTCCCCCCAGCCACAAGGCCAAGGGCTCCTGTGGTTACTTTCCTAATGAGCCCCTGCCTCAGACCAGAAGTGCTGAGGGGTGGAAACCCCTACGTCAGCGAGACTTCACTGTTGCCAGGCATGAGAGGTAAGAAGCACTGACTTCTGTCTGTCACATTTTCGAAGCATGAAGTCTATTGCTAAAGCCAAAGAATATCATTAAAGGTTAATTACAAGAAACCGAAAGGTTATTTTTGCATATCTCACCTCTTGGACAAAAGCCACTTCCTCATTATCATGTTAGAATATAAATTAATCGGAAAACCCTTGAAAATGCCACAAACTCTTTCACTTTATTATGATGTTAAATACCATGAATAAGTCTGTGCCACCTGGTCTGCCTGTGGTGGGAGGCGTCGCCTGAGACCCTCCTTCCCCTCTGCACCCCCAGGAGCTCTGACCCGAAGACACTGCAGCCCCCAGTCCGGCTCTGAACAAGGGAGTGGGGTCGGGGCCCTCCTGCCCTCGGGAGCTGCGCCTGCCTCCTCCCGCCCCCCGCAGCCCAGCCTGGCCGAAGGGGCCGCAGACTTTCACCTGAGCACAGGCCGAGGGCCCCCCCACGCTGGGACTCGGCCCGGGCCAGCCACAGTCCTCAGGCCCCAGAAGCCACTGGGTCCCAAGGCCTCCCGCTGAACCTGCCCTGTCTGTGGTTTCTGACAGAAAGGGATGATTCTGGCCTTAATAAAGTTAGACTGTCACTGAATAATTTATCTGCACACATTACATTTCAGAAAGTTGCTGCTTCTCTTGCTGATGCTACACTTTCCTGGATGAACCAGGAGTCCAGTGGAAGAACCAGAGGAGCGAGGGCCAGGGTACCCAAAAGGGGGCACGAGGCTACGGAGGAAAGCTCCCACTGATGGTGCAAAGGGAGAAGGACGAGGACTGTGACCCGACACATTCCACAGGCGGCCACAGAAAACCGAGAGTCCTGAACCCAGCGCACCACCCGCCACGCACAGAAGTGAGTCCTGGAAAGCGGAGGAAACAGACGCACGGGGCCTGGGCCTTAGCATCACACCCCGCTCTCTCCATGAGCAGGCGCACGAGAGCCCCGAGGAGCGCGGTGTCCAGGAGCCCCAGAGCCTGAGGGAGCAGTTCAGTTCCAGGGACTGCCACCTTGCCCTGCATGTGTCAGGGACAAGCGCAAACAGGAGGCTGGTGGCCCCAGAATGTGCTGCCACACAGGGAGACAGAAATAAGAGGGGGAAGGAAGGGAGGGCCCCAAAGCTTATCAAGAGCAGCCACTGTCTGCCGGACGTCCGAGGAGAGGACGAGCTAGAAGCCAGAGGAAAGGCTCTCGACCTGGATCAGAAACCCTTAGGGTTGGTGTTCAGCTCCACCACTTACCAACCACAGAGCCTGGGACAGATCATCCTGTCGTCGCCTTCTGTCTGCCAAACGGTGACAACAGTCTCCACCTCCACCAGTCATGGTGAGGAGAACATGAGTCGGCACAGCCCAACTCTTGGAGGATAGGAGAGAATGCAGATATGGAGATTCCGATTACCCACAGGGATCTTGAGAGTGACAAAGAAAAAGGTCTGCCCGTGCTTCTAATGGACATATGGTCCCATGTCACGAAAGTAAGAGAATGAGTTTGAATGAAGCCAGACTCAAGGGACAAACAAAGAGAACCGGCAGCCACAGCCCCGTGCCACAGTCCCACAGGCAGGGCACCGGCTCCTGGATCCCCACATGCCCCCAGCAACCCTGCTCATCCTGCCCTACAGAAAGGTCAGGGAGGTCATTAACAAGACACGGCGCCCACCTCCCAACAGAGCGATGCCCACCCACGTAGGCCAGAGACAGATACATGACAATCACAGCATCTGTTACCACAGATTGCTTTTCTACATATTATCTCACTTAATCTTTGCTAAGGCACGAAAGGCAGGTATTCACATGCCTGCTGAGCAGAAAAAATACTGGGGCTCAGGGCGACAGAGCAGCAAACCCGCTGGTCATCTGCTGTCAGGCGTCCAACACCATTCTCTTAGCTCATGGTGGACAGAGGTATGTCTGTCCCCAAAGCCGACACTTAAAATTACGCTAGACGGCCTGCTCTCAGAGCTCTCAGAGGTGTTCTTCGCAGTGGAAATTTCCATAAAACCAGGAACAATGGAGCCAGAGCACAGATGAGAATAATGTTCCCCAAAGATGTCCACGTCCTGCTGTTTGGAAGCTATAAGTGTGTCGGGACACCCGGCAAGGGGGAATCAAGGCTGCTGGTGAGCTGACCTAGACATAGGCCACTTGCCCCGGTTTTGCCAGGTGGACCCAATGTAATCGTAAGGATCTTTAAGAGTAGGAGAGGGAGGCAGGAGAGGAGATCAGAGACAGAGACGGGGCAGGGAGGTGCCGTGCTGCTGGCTCCTGCGATGGAGGAGGAGGCCGAGAGCCGAGGAGCACGGGTGCGTCCAGCAGCTCAGGAGGCCAAGAAACGGATTCTGCCCTGGAGCCTCCCGAAGGGACCGGCCCCGCTGACGCCATGGTCACAGCCCAGTGAGGCCTGTGTCACGCGTCTCACAGGCAGAACTGGAAGATAGGAAGTGTGTGCTCTCGCTCACCACTACACTTGTGGTGATTGGTTACAGAGGCAGTGAGAGCGGGGTAAGTGGGGGGAAACCAGCTGCAGCAGAGTCCCTAAGCTGGGAGGGACCTGGGGCCACCACCTGCTGCCCCAGGGAGAGTACCAACCTAAAGGGAGCCTGGATAAGCCCGAGGATCGGTGCTGTCCCTCCGGGACAAACCAGAGGACACACCAACCTCCTTGAAAAGGCAGAATCTGACCCTTTTCCAAAGAACACCGTTCATCTGCCCGAGGTCAGCAGCAGCTGTCTGTAAAAATGACGCGGGCCTCCCAGGTTGCTGATTAGATGTTACAACAAGGGGCCCCTCTCGCCCCAGCTGAGGGCCTGAATAATTCATAGCAGACTTATCTGAATGAAGCCACAGAAGGCAAGGAGCTGAACTGGGTCGGGCTGGCCCGGCCTGCACAAGCGATTCAGCTACTAGGTCATTTTAAAACCAAAGGGATGAGCTGTAGAAAGGATTAATTACTGGCTTCTCAACTCTCCTGAAGCACAGTGGCTAAAAATCATTGTAAATCGATGTCTATTAAACTGCCTCTGAACATTCCAGCCCTTCAGGAAAGGAAACTTTAAAGGGGGGGTGGGGAGGGTTGCTGGAAAGTCTAATGGGTTGGATAAAGGGTTGCATAGCCTAGAAAATGTGCTCTCCTCCCGTTGACAGAACACCCCAGCAGCTACTGGAAGCAATGAACCGGTGCTATGGAGACCTCAGAAGCAAATTAAGCCAACACCTGGAGCCCTGGAGCACATTCCAGGAAGGAACAGAATGAATCACTTGAAAGTCAGATGCACTGAATGCAGAAATACCTCAGGCCCCTGGAGCTCATTTCCAGAATGACCTGTGCTCCCTTTTTAGGCTGCCATAAGGCGGCAAGTCATTGGAGTCAAATCTGCCACCAGGAGGAACCAGACGAAAGCTCAATGGAAGGCCAGGTCAAGCCAACCCCACTCTGGGCTTCAGGCCCCACGGGCTCCTGGCCAACAGGAGGACAGTCCATCTTCCTTCACTGTAACATCTCGATAGACTGCCTGAGGTGCCATAGCCACGAACTGTCCCTTTACAGATGGCTCAGAGAGGGCAGATGGATGTCAACACAAGTAGCGCTGGCCATCAGAAACCAGCGCTGTGCATTGGCGAGGTCTCGGGGCTGCCTCCGGCCGGCAGGGAAACCACATCGGGATTGGTGACGCTGCCCTGGGCAGTGATGGGCCACACAGGTCTTCCCTCCCTGAACCCAGTTCAGCTGCCATTTTAAGGGGGAGAAAACTGAGTCTTAGAGGGGCAAAAGCACTCTGCCCACAGTCACAGAGAAAGTGAGTGTCAGCGCCCTAGCCAGTCACACCCAGCCTTGGTTCCAGCCTCCATGTAATACATGACAGCAGTAGGCAGAGTCTAAGGGAGCCCCCAGTGATCTCTGCTCTGGGCTCCGTGCCCCTGTGAGATCCCCTCCCCTGGGTATGACCTGGACCACGTGGCTTGCTTCTGAGACACAGATTTCAGCAAAATGACAGGACGTCACTTAGGGACCAGATTCCAAAGAGACTCGGGCTCGGTCTTGCTCAGCCTCCCCTCCTCTCTTGCCTGCCCGCTCTGAGGAAGAAAGCTGCCGTGGGAACCTCTGGCCAGCGGGAGGGAGGAACTCAGCCCCGCAACAGCACCACAAGGAGGCCTGGGATGAGCCGCACCTCACCATGGTCGTCAGAGGAGGCTGCAGCCCCAGCTGACCCCGGGGTGCAGTCCGTGAGAGACCCTGGGGTGGAGGCATCCAATTAAGCTGTCCCGGATCCTGACCCAAAGAATATTTGGGTGCAATAGATCGGTACAATAACAAATATTTGTTCTTTTTTGCCACTGAGTTTTGAGGTAATTTGTTACACAGCAATAAACAACTAGCATGGTGATCAATAAGTATTTTTTGCATGGGTGGATGGGCGAGTTCATTTATTCAACACAGGGGCTCTGAGCTTGGCCTCCGCGCAACTTTTGACTCTTGACAACCGCCTCGTAATTAGCGCTCTTCTCTGCTGGGTTTTCTGACGAGCCCTCCCTTCCCTCCCTCTGCCCTCTCCTCTCTGAAACTTGCTTTTCCCAAGGACCGCTCAGTCGTCCCTGGTAGTCGAGGATGACACGAGACCGCCACGCTGCACAAGCACAGGAACAGGAGTGGGACGCAGGTGAGCTGTGTGGCCGGGCCGTCTGGGGCTGCGGCTCCGAATGGGTTCCTGGCGAGACAGTCCCAGGAAATTCACCAACAACACTGCGTCCTACGTGCTCGGTATGAGTCACCCACGTGCTCCTCACAACAGTGGGTGCCATTATAATTCCCATTACACAGATGAGGAAACTGAGGCAGAGAGGGCAGGTGATAGGCTGCCAATAAGTGGTAGGACTAGGAGCGAAATGCCAAGTCTGCCTCATGACCACGCTGCTCTCCAGCGTGAATTCTCCTCCCTGGCGGCAGGGTTTCTCAGCCCCAGCACTCTGACGTTTGGGGCCAGATGACTCTCCAAGGTGAAGGGCTGTCCTGTGCCCTGCAGGATGTTTGCCAGTGTCAATGACCACTAGAGGGCAGAAGCATGTCCCCGCCCGCTGTGACCGCCAAAAAGCATCTCCAGACTTGCCAAATATCCTAGAGGTGTTGGGGGGCACGTGCAGACCAAAGCCAAGACAATCCCAGTGGCCCATCAGATGACCTTGCAAATAGCTCTTCCCATGGCCCTCTGTGCTATGCGAGTGCAGAGGGACAGACAGAGGCTTTCAAATCAGAAAGCCAGGCTCCAGAGCCCAGCGGGGAGGCCCTCGAGCCCCCAGCTAGCCATTCAGGCTGGTCCTGCCTCGGGGGCAGCTCTCCAGCATCTCCGGCAGCTGTGCTTCTGCACTCGGCCTCGGCAGGCGCCGGAGACCAAACGCACACGAAGACCAAACGCACATGAAGACCTCCAGCCCATCCCTCCTCCCAACGTGGCTTTCCTGCCATCGTTATGCAGTCCATGGCCCCTGGCGCCCCTGGATCATCTGTGCCAAAGCCCCCGATTAATCTGCTCCCCCTGTGGTTTCAGGATGAAAAAAGTGGCAGTGTCATCCCTCCTGTCCCTCATCAGGGACCACCGTCCCCTCACTGAAGGTCATGGTTTTCTGATTGAAACTCACCCTTCCCAATGCTGCTGTGCTGTTTCTCTCAATGAAATCAATTGATCTTGGCCTCTTTTGCATTCCTCCTGCATCCTCTGTGTGTGAGGATGCGTGTGTGCACACACACACCCCAGGCTCTCCTGTGTGCGCTGTCTGGAAATTACTCCCAGGTTGTCTCAGATATGCAAGCCTTGTCTCTCCAATTGGATTGGGGGCCATGTTTTCTACTGCCCTTGGAACCACACAGTGCCTGGTACAAGCCCATGCACGCAGCGGGCACTCAATAAAGGCCTGTTGACAATGACTAGACATTATGGAATTGCATTTTGATGCCACCTCTCCTCACCCCACCTGCCACCGGACGTCCCTGAAGGGACAGGCTTCCCCTGGTGGTTTCCACGCCACCTCGCCTGAGGCAACACTTCGGTCTTTGCATCAGTGACGGGGCCTTACCCTCCAGGTTAACGAGATCACGACCCCACCCCAGACAGAACCCTGGCGCCTCCCTCAGTCGCAACCAGAGTCAAGGTATTAAGCCATTTGCCTATTGGAAGCCATTTTCCACGCCAATTAGTGATAATTTTAGGAAAGCAGGTTCATGAGACGCAGCGTCAGATGCTCCCCTCTGAGATGAAGGCTCACCAAAGGATCAACTTCTCCAGAGCAAAAACGTCGCCGGAAAATTATAATGAAGACTCGGTGATGCAGAGAAAACTGTTCCACTGGGTTATAAATACTCCCAAGGGCCCCACTACTCGGGGTGGTTCAAAAACTATTTTAAAGCACTAGGGTACTGAGGTTGAAAAAAGCACTCAGATGGAATCAGAAAGATCTGGGCTCTAGTCCCAACTTCTGAGGCTAATTAGCTGAGTGAACTTAGGGCAGGTAACATAATCTAAGACTGTTTCCTCAACTGTGAGCTAAGGGGAGTGGCTGGACAGGGGGAAAGGGGGGCTGCTTGATGTGTGGTGCTCTCTCTCCTCCCCCTCCTGCTCCTCCTCCTCCTCCTCCTGCTCCTCCTCCTCCCCCTCCTGCTCCTCCTCCTCCTCTTCCTCCTGCTCCTCCTCCTCCTCATCCTCTTCCTGTTCCTCCTCTTGTTCCTCCTGCTCCTACTCCTCCTGCTCCTCCTCCCTCTTTTTATGCCTCGGTACCCAATACTTTGCCCACTGTGCAGGGCTCTTATGAGGATAGAGACCCCAGATTTGAAGAAGCTTTGCAGTCATCAACGGCCCGTGAGGTACTAGGAAACCTCAGTACTAGTCTATGGATCGCTGCTCTAAGCAGTTTTACAAATTAATTTAAACCGGATCTAAAAGAAATCAGATAGCTAGAAAAAAATGCAAATAGAAATGGATTCTACTGTTAACCCTTGGCTGATAGCAGTAATAGATAGGAAAACACAGCACCAGTCTCCTGAAACTCCTTGGGAAAGCCCAAAGTTATTTTAAAGTTGACTTTGAGGCACACGTATTCACTATTCTTTTACCAGGACGTACATCTTCATCACATTTGGTTTGGGCTAATATTAAATTCTGCTGCAACTCCTGAATAAACAACAAAGAGCTCAAAGCCACAGGCAGAAGCTCGCTGCAAAAGGTCCTGACCTGCTGCCCCCCCGCAGGCCAGCCTCACCACGCTCACGCTCACCTCGCGCCTGCGGGGAGGTGGGGCTATCACGCACAAACCCTCAGCAGACTCAGGGAGTTTTCCTGAGCTAACGGCAATGTTACTTCTGTGAATTCAGATACTTAGCCAGATGATGAGGCCCTAACTTTCTGGCAGGGGGGTAAACTCACAAAGCAATGACCTTAACTTAGTAAATTAATTCCAAAGCACAATTGTTTTCAATCTTCATTGAAAATCAGCCTTTGTTAATCTAGATTTAATGACATAGCAAATGGAAATTCCCTTAATAAAATAAGTTATGAATATTTATCACCCCGTTTTACCTGAAAATTGAATAATTCATCAATTAACTTTACTATTAATTACTTAATGCAAAATTAATAAACTGCACAACTCTTACGTATCCTTGCAGACCTGCTGGCACTGGGCCAGGAAATTAGGCACCAGAGAAATAGCGTAACTACGGATAACTCCAGACGTGGCTGACGGGAAGCAGGGGTGGAACTTCTCTACAAGAAGAACCAAACGCTTTCTCAGAAAGTGAAGGGGGAGTCTTTCTCACCTTCTGCGCCACAGCCACAAAGGACTCCAAGTGTGGCGATTACTCCGAGAGAAGACCTCCCCCACCACTCTCTCTGCCACCCAGCACCATCCACGTCACCATCAGTGTTGTTCTCACGCAGAGATGGACCCACGGGGCGAAGCTCTCTCACAGCCTGCAGAGCCCCTCCCTCTAGAGACTACGCTGTCCCACGGGGCCTCAGTCAGGACCCCGTCTGAAGAGGAGGGACTGAGCAGCAGAAGGAGAGAGAAGGATGAGCACAGAATGCAAAAAGACAGAGGGACGGGTGGGGTGTGACACCGGCCAAATGCTAAGCAAGTGACATCCTAGGAGGACCAGAGCTGTGAGCTGCGGACACCCAGTTCCTCCAGGGCTGCCCGACTCACTGAGCATCCTCTGACTCTCCACACCGGGTAGGTCAGCTCTACTCTGTCTCCTGAGGGACAGCAGCTGACGGGGCATGGAAACTCTCAGCCAGTGCCTCAGGCTTCCCATCCCTGAAACAGGCACCTGCAGCAGCAGGTCAGCACGTCAGCACACCCTCCCAGTTTCTCTGAACTTCCATTCTTGTCCATCCAGTCCAGAGCAACTGAGACCAGCCTGTTCATCCTATCCACTCGCTTAATCACCCTGCTGGGAGGGCAAAACCCTCCACTGGGAGTCTGAGCCTGTTCCACCCGGCCCCAGCTCCCCCAGCCCCGCCGGCTTCTCCAGCTCCACCGTTCAGGGTCTCCCCGGCCTCACCATCTGCAGCTGCAGGCCTCGCTGTCTCATCTCACACTCCCCTAAGACCTTCCTACCTCGGATCTGCAGGTTAGCACCGCACGCCCAGGCATCAGGTACTTCCCTTCATAACATACCCATTTATCAAACCCTTGGCACACACGTTCATACACATGCTCACACTCTCACACGCCCATGCTCATATAGTCTCATACACTCATACATATACTCACACATGCACACACTCATATATATGTGCTCGTGCACGTACACATTCACACACTCATGCATACACTCACATACATAGATACACTTGTATACACACATTCATACATACACATGCATGCATTCTTGCACTCACATACAGGCACACTAACATGCACGTTCATGCACTCACTTATGCTCATACACACTCCTGCACACATTCACACACTCACACATGCACACTCAAACACATGTACACACACATTCAACCTTTGGGTCTCTGCCCAAAGCTCAGCCTCTAGGGGAGGCAGCCTGCCTGTCACAGCCCCTCCTGCCCACCCCCACCAGTGGGGTAGCCTATGATGGCACTTGTCCCTGTGGCACTCCTCAAAGTCGCCATTATTACAAAGTCCCTGTCTCGTTCTCTGCCACATCCCCAAAGCCTAGTATGGCGCCTAGCACACCCTGAGCAATTAAAAAGTATTCAGTAAATAAACAGATGACTGGAAGCAGGCCAACGACAACATGAGGTGACCATTTGGGATCATCTGTCCAAAAGCAGAGGGCTCACAAGTAACCCTGGAGAAGACCACACCCCTTCCCCAAACAGAGCACCACCCACCCGGGTCAGAGGGACAGCATGTCTCAGAGTGGGTGGGCTGAGTTGATTCTCAGGAGCGCAGGAGCCTGGAGGTTGCCTGTGGAAATACATGGAACCGGCACACCTCACAGTGCGGGCTCAGCTCCTGGGGACGTGCCTGGCCTGCTTTCGCTCCCCCATCACTGCGCCTGAGGTTTGTTCTCTCCCGAATTTCATTACTTTCCCCTGAACCCTGGCCGTGGTGTGATCTCCCAACACCTCAGCTCGGGCACCAGATGCCCTTGTCCACAGAAATCCATCTCTGCTGCAGTCGGAAGGTCCTGGGCTTCAAGAATTGCCAACAAGAAAAAACCCTCGTCCTGAACTCCTGCCGACTTCATCAGGGCAGCGATGGGAGTCGCACACTGGCCAGCCTGGAGGGACTTGGCCGGTCCCCCAACCCTCGGCATCGCCAGGGCCCGCCCCCACCCATGGCTGCCCAGCCTGAACCTGGGCTCCCTCTGCCCCCAGAGTCACCTCTAACTAAACAGCTCAATCAACAGTGAGTTCCTGCCAGGTGAGGTCAGGGCAGCCAGCACAGAAGAACTGATTTCCCTCTTCAGGAGTAATTTTCCTCTACCCGAAATGTTTCAATGTTCCATCTTATTAAGTCATTGAATAAAAAGAAGGAATTGTTCCCAGAAATGTTTTCCTTACAAAAGAAAACCACAACTGAAGACAATGTGTCATGTGTGCACATATATTTGCATGTGTTATCTGTACATGTGCATGTGTATCATGTGTTCTATATTGTACGTGTATGGTATGTGCCCTATGCATGCATGTGATGCGCATCTGTGTGCATGTTTCTATACGTGTCTGTGCATGCCTGGGTCTATGGGGGTGTTGTATGTACATGTGTATGTGCACGTCTGTCTGCATACACATGCATTGCCTGTGTGTGTGTCTAAGTGTGTGCATGTGTGTTACATGTGTGCATATACACTTGCACTTGCATGTACCTGTGCATATGTCTGTATGTATCTATACATGTGTACTCTGCATTTGTATATGTGTTTTGAATTTCTTTAAAACCCCCCAATGAAGGACTGTGGAGGACCTAAGAATAGCACAGACAGTCATACCTCCTGGCCAGACTGAGAGCAGCACAGAATACCCAGTGGACTTGGCAATGACTCACTGCACAGAAAATTATGAATTGTGCAAAGGGTCTGCCTCGAGAACATGGCTCTCCACCTTCCGTGCTGCTGGGCACTCAGGCAGCTGCCTTCCCTGTAGCCAATAACAATTAATTAGATCAGCATTGATTCAGAGAAAATACCACAGATGCCAGTCCAGCCCATTACAGAAATAACAGTCCTAATTTTCCAAACCCAGGATAGGGGAGTGAGGATGCTACGAATAAATTCCCAGGCAACAGAAACAAAACAAGCCCACGACCCATGAATGCTGACGGGCAGGCTATGCAAATGACTATCGATCTGTGTGCGCACAGTGCCAGCAAGCCATTTCGTTCTCAGTCACCGTCGCCCCTGCCAGGCTGTGCTTAGAGACACCAGCAGACGTCACCCTGGGGGAACAGCCTCTAATAAGGGCACCCCAGCACCCCCCCTGCCTCACAGGTGCCCTGATCAGAAGCACGCAGCCACATGGGACTTCTGTACCATCCAATGGAGACACCTTCACACCACTGACATAAAGGGCATGGAGAAGCCATCGTCAGGTGGCACACCGGGTGGCCCTGGCCACCCCCTGGACCCTGAAACTCTGCCCAGGGAGCGGCCAAGCCGCTGGGCCAACATCGCAAGGGGCTCTGAACAGAGGGCAGCGCTTGGAGCAGGTGGGGAAGCAGATGCGTGGGCTGCACTGTTAGCTGGGCTGCAGGCCTCTGCGGCTGTACCCTCGCACCCAGGGAGCATGCGCGTCTCAGCAGCAAGGTTTCCTGGGCCCTGAGCAGCGGTGCGTTTAGAAACCTCAAAACTGCATTATGAGGCATTTCTCCCCCCAAAAAAGAGAGAAAAGCAAGCGAGAAAAACGGAAGTCAGACTGAGGATGAGTGTGAGGGGGAGAGAGGGGGAGTAAGCGAGAGCCAGTGCAGCAGCGGGGCCAGGAGACGCGGAGGACTGAGCATCGCACCTCTGGTCCAGTGACGGTAAAGGGACGAAAGCAGGTCTAGGCCCACAGGGACAGAGCAAGAGGGAACAGAGATGAGCATGGGTCAAAGGTGTGGACACATCCTAGAGAGCTGGGAAGCAGACGTGGCCAAGTGGAAGAAGCTCAAACCCATGTGCCCAGAGGGGACACTGGGAAAAAGCCAATTCACCTGCAGAGCCCCAGAAAGACTCGGATGCGAGAGAAGGCAGGGGCGAGGGATGGGGCCGGAGGCAGGAAGGGGCCGCGGACCCATGTGGGGAGCACCAGACACTCCCTGCCCTGCATGGGCCTGAGCAGCCAGACCACCGCCTGGCCTCTGTCCCCACCGGAGCGGCGATTATCCTCCGGGGAGAAAGCCCGAAAGCCCCGGACCTGCAGGCCACACAGGAGAGACAAGAAACACTCACACATGCCAAGAAAGCGAAGTCGTGTCTGGGGAAATTCCAAGCCTCCCCTGCCTGGTTCCCCAACCCCAGGCAGCTAAGCCAGCCCACGCCACCAGGCAGCATGGTGACGGGTCCCTCTACGGAGAACCCAAGTGGCACCCAGATGTCAGCCTCTAGAGATATCGAATGTCAGAACTGCCCAACACTGGCTACTCCATTAACGAGCGCTTCCATCATAAGGAAAATGAAGCGGAGGGCAGAGCAGGACTAAAGCCTCACTGAGCACACGAAGAAGTCACAAGATAACATCTAAAACAGAAAAATCAAGTAGTAGCAGAATAAACACACTAAGAAATCCGGGGGTAAATATCAGAACTAAAAGAACCAAAAGTGGCCACTCCTGGGAAACAGGGTTGAGCTGTAGGGCAGAGGAATGCTGTTTTTTCTCATGAGCCTTTCGACCATTTAACTTACTAAACTATGAGCATGGCTGTTTTAAATATAACAAAAGAAAGTAGAGGCAGGAGCTGACAGCTGTCCAACCCAGGGAGGCACACGATACATACACCCCCTCCCCTCCATCAGCCTCCTCCCACAAGGACACCCAGGGCGAGATGAAGGCTGGCACAGCTGGTGGTGCCATTTCAACCAGGGGCTGAGTACAGCTGAGGACACGTGAACCTAGGTGTGCGTGACAAAGTCCCCCTGCCCACCCAGGTACCAGATGCACTGCCCCTGCCTCGGCCCCTCCCGTGCACGGTGGGGACTTGGGGAGGTGGCCTCTGCCAGCTCTGGCTGCTCTGCCTCCTCTGCGGTCTGCAATTCCGGATAATGACCTAGAATCTGGGACAGACCCACTTCTGCAGGGAGGCTTGGGATTTCCCCACCGCCGTGGAGACACCAGCCGCTCTCAGGATCCAGGTCACAGCTAATTCCCGCCTCATCCAGAAACCACGGGACCCCTGAGGCACAAGCTTGGGGTGGGGAGGGTCCCAGGCAGGCTGGGGCTCCTCCTGAGCCCTGAGTCAGCAGACCCCCGGTGAACTCCCCTCACACTACACCAGCTCTGTCGTTAATGAGGATAGTTGGGACTTCGTCAAGGATTTGCTCAATACATTAGGCAAATGCTGAACTGGATGCAACATGACACATCATTATGTTAATTTGAGAGCAGTTCCCCAATTCAGCATAATGCAAAGGTCACCGCATTGAGATGATTGCTGACCTAGTTTATTTTTCTTCCGCGGTTCCAAAGAACAGAGTCCCTGAAATGATCTAGGTACAAGGCTGCCCTTCCAAACTCTGTCCTCAACAGCACCCTCCTCGCCTGCCCCCCCACACACTGAGCCCAGCCCCACCTCTGCCCACCTGTGCCAACGGGGCACAGAAAGACCTACAAAAGCAGCTCTGGGAGTCTTTTTTCTAAGTGTTGTAAAATATACATAACATAAAATTTTCCATTTCAACCACTTTTAAGGATTCAGCTCAGTGGCACGAGGTACATTCACAGTGCAGTGCAGCTGTCCCCGCCTTCGTCCCCAGATCTGCTCACCTTCCCAAGCTGAGACTCTGCCCCCGTTAACCATTCACTCCCATGTTCCCCTTTGCCACCCCTGGCACTCTGCATTCTGCTCCGTCTCCAAGAACTCCGCATCTCCCAGGCCCCCCGCTCTGTGCCATCAGACCTCACTATCCTCTGGCTGCCAGCTTGCCTCACGGAGCCCCGTGCCCTCGGAGCTCGTCCACGCTGTGGCGTGTGTCACAACCCCAGTCCCTCTTAGTTTGGGAGACGTCTTAATCATCCAGACGGGATCTCTGCAAGACCTAAGCAATTCTATCCCGACCCCTCGAGCAGCCTCCCCAGGAATAAGGGCTTCCTTAGAAAAGCGTTGTAACTTTCCCAAGGAGCAGATGCCCCAGAGATGGCCAACAGGTCACCCCCACACGTCACTCGCAGAGGGGCCAGCCAAAACAACACCACTGCATGGGAATCACCCCAGAGCCAGGCCAGGTTGGCTCCTAGGTGGGCTGTCTGCCCACACATGGGCACCACTGCCCCATTCCTCTCCTGGTCTGTGCTGCCGCCACCAGCCACTTGACCAGGAGTCTGCACAGAGCCCTATGCCCACCCCACCCCCCCATCAAGGCTCCTGTCCCTCTGTGCACAGCCATTCAGAAGCAAAAAAGACAGCAGAACCCACGGCAGGGGAGCTGGCCATCTCACTGAGGAGGCAAGACTTACACACCAGCACAGCTACACTGTCAAACGATGGAAGACAAGGTGATGTGAAGGGCGCTTTAGGAGTGGGCATGTTTGCAGAGGGTACCCAGGAAGAGGGGGATCTGAGGACGGGCAGACTAGGCTGGACAGACGGATTCAAGGGGAAGTCAATGGCCGAGTGATGGCAAAAGCAGGGGACACAGAAGGTGTGTTTGGAGGGCATTAAGCAGCCCCCTAACTGGAGTGGGTCCTTTGAAGGGAGTCACAGCAAAGCACTGAGAAAGGTAGGCCCAAGCAAAATAATGACCTTGACTTCAACACCAGAGTGTGGATTTGATCTCGCAGGACATCTGCAAGATTTGCAAGTGGAACAGCGTTGGGGTGAGGGCGTCCGGCCAGGAGAGAGAAGCACAATGGGGGCGCTGCTCTGATGCTCAGCCTGACGTGGAGGGTAAGGGCTGAGCCCGGGAGACACAGGAGTAAGGATGTGAATTCATCTGGACACTGGCAGAGCTGGTGACTAATTCCACTCAGGGGACAAAAGAAAGAGAGGCCAAGAAGTAGAGGTGTGAGTTGGGAGTCTTTAAAGTGAGGTGGCTCTTCCGAGAAGCAGTGAAGTCAGCAGTGGCCCTGGGTGGGAGGGAGGGCTTCCCTACTTCCTTCTTAGGAAGAGGAAAGATGACACATTTGAGATGATACGACATGCATGTGACCAGGAAAGGGACTCAGACTTGGGGAATGGCCCACAGAGAGTGAACCATCACATCCTTGGAGCTCTGTGAAGGGGTCACAGTAAGACAGAGTAGAGGAAATACCACGCAGCAGAAAGAAAGAAAGAGCTCCTACCCTTCACATCGGCATGGATGGAACTGGAGAGCATTATGCTAAGTGAAATAAGCCAGATGGTAAAAGAAAAATTCCATATGATCTCACCTATAAGTGGAATCTAATCAACAAAAGAAACAAATGAGCAAAACAGAACAAGAGGCATGGAAACAAGGAAGAAACTGACAGGGACCAGAGGGGTGGGGAGAGAGGGATAACGGGGGAGAGAAGGGGAAGGGCCTGGTTAAAGAACGAGTATAAATGAGCCACCCTCCGGGACTGACGGGGGAGCTGGGGAGGTGGTGTGGGGCACGGGAGAGCAATGGGGAAAATGGGGACAACTGTAATAGAACAACAATAAAAAAGAAAAGAAAGAGCAGAGGAGCCAGGCCTTGGTGTCTCCTGGGGGGAACAGGTCCAGAACGGAGGGAGGGGCTCCCGAAAGCTGAGGGCAGGAGGGTGGGGTCTCTCAGCATCCCTGGACCTTCTTGAAGTTCAGGTCTTACTTTTCTTCTCTTCCTTCCAGACCTTCCCTCTACTTGACTGTTTTACTGCGTCTTATTAGCCAAAAAGCATTTAGTGCTCATTAAAAGAAAATTCTATTACTAGACCTTTAGTGCTTCAGTGTTAAGGTGCTATCTATATACACCTAATTAATTAATTAAACAATTAATAGCATTTTCCAGCCTCCTTTCACCTAGTCACACAGGATTCCTGGGGAGGAAGTGCTTTCAGCTCCATCGTGAGCCTGCCTGCCCCAGCTTCCAGGGACGGTTGCTCATTTCCCAGGAGAGGAGAAATAAATCACTGGGGTTGCTAAATTCTGCAGCCCGCCTGTGGGACTCCACTTGGCCCTGCACTCCGCCATACAGGGGACAGTGCCTTTCTCCCATACTGCCTGCCACCTCAGGGCCAAATCCAGTTCAGGAGGCAGCCCAGGAACACACCTGGCTGGTGCACCTGAGCCACACGCACTAAGGGAGGCTCTGCCTGGTGCCTGGCCGCCCCAGGGGTTCGGAAGTCATGGAGCTGGGAGGTGGAGAGGCGGAGAGGGTTGCCTTCGATCCCCACACCCACTGCGAGCAGCAGAGGTGTATCATAAACGTTGAGACTGTGTTGGCTTTATCCTGGCTTCAAATTCCAGTTCTGACCCTTGCCGTACAACCTGGGCAAACCCGGGGCCTTCTCCGAGTCTCAGTGCCTGGCACAGCTTTGAACAAACTTCAAAGTACAGCACTGGGGGTAGACAAGCTGTGGTACGTGTGCACAGTGGAATACTACTTAGGCATAAAAAAGGAAATCTTACCTTTCGTAATGGCACGCATGGACTTGGATAGCATTACGCTAACTGAAATGAGCCAGCCAGAGAAAGACAAATACTGTGTGATTTCACTTATATGTGGAATGTAATAAACAAAATAAACTAACAAACAAAATAGAAAGAGACTCATAGATACAAAAAACAGACAGCTGCCAAGGTCGGGGGGGGGCGGTGTTGGGGACTAGGTGAAAAAGGTGAAGAGATTGAGCAAAAAAAAAACCCCTCATAGACACAGACAACAGTTTGGTGATGGCCAGAGGGAAAGGGGGTGAGGAGAGGTAGAAGAAGGTGAAGATGGGGTACGGGGTGATAGAAAGAGACTTGACTTGGGGTAGTGAATGCATAACACAATATACAGATGATGTGTTACAGAATTCTACACCTGAAATCTAAATATTAACAAATGCCACCCCAATAAATTTTTATTTTTTTTATTTTCTTTTAGAATCTAATAATGAAAAATACTTTGAGCAGGGGGGAAGGAAAAAAAGCACCCCACTAGCCCACCGAGGGCTTGCTCCAGAGCTCAGTGTTAGTCCGTTAGCCAGTCCTGGGCGGGGAAACTCAGGACAGAACTAAAACCCGGTAAAGCAGGTCTGTTCCTTCCCAACACCCAGAGCCATGCTTTCTGCCTCCCATCACACATATAGGGCGGGGCAGTGTATGTCCTGAGCACCCGCCATGTGCCCAGCCTGCAGTGAGCGTGGGGGACACGCCACCCACAAGGCAAAATCCCTCTCCTCGTGGCACTTCTGCCCTGGGGAAGAGGAGGCCAGGCAGTGAGTAAAGGAACCAACAGACGGGCAGGTGAAACGCACGCTGTCAGATGGCGACACGCACTCCAGAGAAATAACACAAGAGGAAGCGGGACCTGGTGAGTGGAGGGTGCAATTTTAAATTGCGTGTTCAGGGAAGGCCCGGCAGAGAACATGCCCCCTGAATCAGGCCAGGAGGAGGAGCTGAACGATCATTCTACACAGAGGCAGGAGGCTCTGGGTCCCAAGACTGGAAAGCCACCTCATGGGGTGGGGAGCACGGAGCTCCCCAGGGTCTCCAGATGGGATTATTCCCACGCTGAGCACACAGCAAGCGCCACACGAAGACGTCCTGCAGGGCGACTTTTCAAACTGCCACCTCCACAAGGCCCCAGTTGCTGATGCTACTATACGGCTGTTTGAACGTTCAGCTCTCGGTCCTGTCTCAGTGCCATGGCTGCCCCCCAGCCCCCAGCCCTGGGATCCCCCGCGTAGCACACTTCATTATTGGACGGGGGGCGGGGCTCCCGGGGCCTTCTCTGTACTTAGGGCAGAATCGGAGCAAGGGCTATGTTTACAACCCCTGGCCGTCACCCAGCCACCGAGCCAAGGGGTGGATGCCGTGCAGCTCCTATACCAACATCTATATGTGAGCTGATTACCACAATTAATTTAATAGGGATTCCTCCACACAAACAATGTATCATTTTATTAGGAAACTCTATAAATGTCAGTGGTGCAATTCATTTTTATTAATTTTCTAAAATGAAATTAGCAGTGGCGGCGGCAAACAGAAGTTGTATTGCCTTCTCATTCAGCAGAGTATTGGTGCCATTAATTCCTTAATACCAGGAGGCCGGTTTGTATGAACTCAGCAGCTAACTGCACCAATTAATTTCCATTGCAGAGATGGGCGGAGGGATCCAAACTCGACTAAACAACTAATTTAGGAAGGTCCTTGAACAACCGCAGCAACTTTCCTCCTCCTGGGACGAGCAGCATCCGAGTGCAAACAGGGAGTGGATGTCCTGATACCGGAGGAAGCGCCCCCATCTTCGGCCCCTGCGTTCAGGAGGCAGCTGTCCTCCCCAAGCCTGCAGAGATTCTGGCCGATGCACCCTGAGGCCTCCAGCCACCGGGAACTGCCCTTCGCTGACAAGAGGAACGGCGGCGTCCCCTGCAGCAGCATGGCCCCCACCAGCATGCAAAGCAGGGCCACAAATATCCTATCGTTCAATCCCTGTGATGGCCCAGTGAGGACGGGGCAGTACCGGCTCCACTCCACACATGAAGAAGAAAAAGTGCGGCTTTTCAAGGGGCTCAAGTGACTTCTTTAACACCACAGAGCTGCTCGATGACAGCCAAGTTCAAGCCCAGATGTGTCAACATCTGACATCCACATTCCTTCTCTTTGCCACGCCTTCCCCTTGTGCCTCCGGATGGGGAGTCTCTTGCCTCTAACTATACTCCACAAAGTCATGTGAGTCAGGTATGGCCGTGAGTGGCACTCACTGCTCATTTGGAACCCAAACTCTGAGGGCTGAAACGTGAGGGTGAATCCCCCCGCCCCCTGAGGCGTTCGACTGGCCGTCAAACCGTGGCTGCAGCAGAGCTCCTGTCTTTGCGTCTGAAATCAGCTGGCTGGCTGGACTCGGCCTGACACGGCCCCTCCTGGCTAAACAGAAGCTCCTCCCTTCCACTTGGACTCAAGGAGCATTTCGCTGAGGAGCGAGGAGCACAGAGCAGGGCTGGAGGCCGCTCGAGAGGAGAGCTGCTGCTGGAAGACAGGGAACGGTGCAGAGGCAGAAACCAGACTGGCCCCCTTCTCCCCGAAGAAGATGGGGCAGCGGTTCTCGAAGCAGGGTCCCAGGTGGGCCACATCCCCCATCACTTGGGATCTCATTAGAAATATCAGATGCTCAGGCCCCAAACCAGACCTACTGAATGAAGCGCCAGAGCTGAGCCCCACATGCCGCCCACTCGAGTCTGGGAATAACCACCGTGGAAGGAAATGGCCCCAGAAGAGAAGCCAGATGAATGGGCCAGGCTCCCCATAGTCTGGGATATGGCTGTGCTCACCGAACAGTAAACTGTGTCACCCTTCACTCTCCACCCGGCCCCCAGCCCACGGCCTAAGGAGGAATGCTCCTTTTGGCCCCATTCTTACTGGGTGTGGCCAGTGGGCTTGTGAGCAGATGTGACACAGACGCCACACGCAGCAGGGCGTTCCACTCTGCCTGCGTGGGTTGCCTAGGGCTTCTAAGCCCCTGCCACCCTCCAGGAGGACCAGACGTCCCAGACAGGGAACAAAAAGATACGTCAAGTGCTCCTGAACCCACCCTAAAGCCACAGCCAGCCCAGAGACCTGTGAGAAGGACATAAAGGTCTATTGTTATAAGCCACAAAGTTTGGAGATGTTTCTTACATAGCATTATCTACATAGCAAAAGCTGACTGTTACAAATCACCTGATTTTATAGCAAGGGAAAGCATGGCCCAGAGAGCTGAGAAGAGGAGGGCACACTGTGGCATTCAGGTAAAGCTGCTCAGAGCCGGCCTCTCCCCCGACCCAGCCTCTCCTACAACCTCAGAGTCAGCCTCTCCCCCGCCACCGGAGATGGCAGACTCTGGGAAACAATGTCCCTTTCCTCATATCCTCCAACCGCTCTGCAGAAATGGCCGTTCTGTCTGAAGGATTCGAACCACTAAAACCTAAGCCTGATAGAGTCATCTTTTAAAGTGACTTCTAGAATGAGTTAACATTCTAGGGGACAAGACCCTCTTCCCTCCATGGCTCAGAAAGGATGAATGGGTCAAGCTGGTGGCCACGGGGACAGAGGATACACACCACTCCTTTCCCTGGTCCCAGTTAACAAACAGAAAATCCAGTGCTTCTGCCTGAAGTGGGTCAGACTGGGCATTCTACCTCTTCAATTCAGTGCACAGCCTAGGGCTCCTGCAAGCCTTGCTCTCGGAACTAATAAACACCTGGCCCTGTCACCGCTGACAGAAAAGCTATGGCAGTTGGAAGAGAGGAGCCACATATTCCTGAAGCTCTAGAATGTAGCAAACCAGCACATAAAAGCTGAGGGCTGGAGAGGAGAGGGGAAACTGCCTTTAAAACGAATCCTAAATCTCTATTTCACCATTCAGCACAAAATAATACCACCAGCACAAGCAGAACACAAGTCGTGGTGTCCTCACTGACTCCCCCTCCTCCCAGGGCGGGGAGAGGAGCTCCGTGCTTGTGGCCGTCAGCAGGTTCAAGGACACGGACCGCACAGCGAACTGCACACTTAGCCACCGGTTCTGATCTGAGAGCTCTCCTCCCCACCACCAAGAATAACAGGACTTTCAGTTTGTAAAACACATTGGGATGAAAGTTTCCCTTTTAAAAAGTAAGTTTCTGGTCAATATGGGAGGCAGGTGGGCACGTTCCCTGAGAGAAACGCCCCCTGACATTCCTGCCGACCAGGGCGGTCAGAGCGCCCGGCAGAGGGCTCTAGCGTGAAGCCGCCAGGTTCAAAGTCCCGACCTAAGTGCCAGCAGCTGTGTGGTTTTTAATCCACCCCACGCAGTCACTCCCACGGTCTCAAGCCACTCGGTGAGGCCTCAGTGTCACAAGCTATCCAACAAAATGTGGCACTGTCAGCTCACCCAGGAATTGACAGGTCCGAGCAGGTAATCAATGAAAATCAACCCATTCGCTGTACATACGTGGAACACCGCAAGAGCTGGGGGCACTTACCTTGTCTTAGGGGACGTGGTCAGCCATTCTTCATGTTTCTCAAATGTGATCAAATAAGCTGCAATTTCCTGAAACAGAAGAATAGAGAGATAATAACAACAATTAGCTCACGTTGGATCCTCAGAGGCAAGAAAATGTGTTGCTCCCCAGCTGCTTTCCCCCCCTGGCGAGGCCGGAACCCAGCTCTGCCAGGAAACGCGCGACTGGACTGCGCTTCTATTTTGATTTTTTTAAGCCTTGTCCATTCAACCTGCCTCACGATCGTAATCAAAGCACTGGGTTTCAAAAGATGAGTCAGTGGCGAGGACAAAGGTGTTTATTTCTCTGTGGGGGGAAAACATCAGACACCATTTCAGAGTCTAAATGTCATTAATTTAAGGAGGGGAAAAAACGCATGCCAACAACAGGTCTCCGCTCGTGCGAGGTCGTAATTGGAAAGCTCAGTCTGTCTTCCTCTGAAGCTGGACTAATCTTTCATCACTGTCACGGGAGACAGTGCGTTCTCTCAGCTGGATTCCCAGCCCCCTGAGCCAAATCACACAAAGATTAAAATGAACCAATAAAGCCATATTCCAAAGAGAGAGAGAGGGGGGTGGGGAGTTAACCTTTTGCACTGCCGATAACTTAATCTACTGAGCTGGGCTCCAGGAAGAAGGGCCGCGTCAGCAGAGTTTAAGGCCGAGATGGAGAAAATGCGGGCACCTGAAGGTAAATTAAATATTTATAAACACAACAGCATCGCTGCAGATAGAATTACTGATTTATTAATAATTTCCATGAAAAGCTAGTGGGCGACATCCACATAAGTCACTGCTCCAGCTCAGAGGCATGATACGGCCCATTACTCCCAGCCCCAAACAGGCCCGCTAACGTGAAGTTGGCAGGACTGGAAGTTAAATTAAGGTTGCGGCTGTACGCACTTCCCTTGATCTTGGTGATGATACAACACGGAGCTGCTGCCCTTCACCATGAGGAGCGTGCGGAGAAGAGGCCCCGGCCTGAACTCTCTCTGCAGCCAGGGGCCCTGGGAGCAGCCCTCTGCCCAGAGGCTCATGGCCTTTTTCCGTATCAGCCTCTCCTGGGCTTGGGCACAATGCAGTTGCCACCTGTGACCTGAGATGCTAAACTTGGCTTTGAAGAAAAAGCAGAGATTACCACCAAAACCAGGTAAGCAAAGCAGGTTAACGTGGAAAGTGCCAGCCTGCCACGCCCTGTGAAGACCTCAGGCCCCAGTGGAGATCGGCATGTGATGTGATCGTGGAAACCAGCTGCTCCCACGAGGTGGCCAGTGACCGGTAACAAGGAGCCCAGGCCACCTCGGTCTGGAAGCAGAACCTGTGGCCAACACAGGCTTGCCTCATTGAATGGGTTTCCATCCTTGATTACAGCTAAAGAGGCTGATGAACTAGCACACTGTCCCCTCACATCCCCGAGCCTTTCATATTCGATTTCCTCTCCTTAGAAAACGCTTTCCCTAAGATCTCACGAGAGAGAGGCATCCGATGGGCTGCCTGCCCATACCATGTGCTCCCCCGGCACCCGGTGCCCTCCACAAGTGCAGAGGATAGATCACTGTGTGTCCTAATTGCTTGTTTATCTGGGTAGCATCCCCCACTGGCCCATGAGCTCCTCGAGGGCAAAGAGTATGTCATCACTGATGGATCCCAGGACCTAATAGTGTCCTGATACATGTTTGTCCGGCAGATGAATGGCTGGGTGGGCAGATGGATGGGAGGAGAGAGGGGAAGAGCAGGCATTATAGGGATAAATGTGCATATGTAAGTGAGTACTCGTCTGTGTGCGTGTGTTCGGAATGTGTTGTGTGTTTGTATGCGTTTACCACTGAAGACAGATGAAGCAAGAGCTTAAATGCAGCGAAACCACTTTTCCTGGGTGTGCTCGGGCCAGGGACTTGACTGGGCGGCTGCAGGAAGGTGACATGCTGCCACAGCGAAGCACGTGGGCTCCAGAAGCAGACAGACCGGCACTGGCTGCCGGCTCTGCCCCCTTTCAGCTGCCAGATCCTGAGCTCAGGACTCAGCCCGCTTAGACCTCGGTTTGCTATGAAACCGAGCTACCAAACACTCGGGCAGTTACAAGGAGTGACAAGTCTTCTTAATACACACACTACATCAGCAATGCCCACAACCGTGTCTACCATTATTGTTGTTACAAGGTCTACACAGTGTGAGCCGCCTGTCCAGAGGCCTGTGATGAGGTAGCAGGTACCAGTGGTCCATCAGAAGTTGCCGGCGCAGCTGGACTTCCTCTCATTGATCCCTGACCTACACCCTCTACCCCCTGGGCGCACAGTGAATGGTAATGTCACAATGGCTGGCCCAAGTGAGCTGCAATAACCCTTCCATCCGTCTACGGTGCCCACTGGCTTTCGCAAAGCACTGAGGGTAGACATGGCTGGAGCCAGAAAGTGGCTAACCCAAGCCCGTGTGTGTATTAGCCCACCTATCGGAATTTTCGGAGGCTTGGTATCAAAGAAATTGTCTGTGCCAACTGGAGCCCCTTGGGTCCCTGCCCTTGCCCAGGATCATGCTGAGAGCTAAGGGACCCCTTGACCCAGAGGATGAGGACACGGTGCATCCAAGCCACCTCTAGGTTTATCACACAGTGCCCCGATGACCTAGACACCCAAAGACCTTCGTGAACACCCCCTAACCCCCTGGATTCACCCGAACCCAGCAGGATCCTCCCACGCCAACTGCCCTTCGCAGAGAAAAGCTTCCTGGACCACTCATTGCATCCCTGATTTACTCTGCAAGTGTTTATTGAGCACCTGCTATAGGCTAGTCAGTGAACACGACCACTATGAAGGCTGCCCTGAAAGAGCTCACAGTCAAGTAGCGGGGAGACAAGCCACTGTAACTGTTCAAGGTTAACCCTCTTGCAGGGCCAGCCATACAGTCAGCTCTGTAACCAGAGCAAGCAGGTCACTGCAGTCTACTGGGCTGCTGTACAAGTAAGCAGAGGCCGCAGGAAGTCACATGGACTTAGGAACTACCTTTGAGCACTCCCTCCCACCCCCAGACTACAGTGACACCCCCACAGAGAGCCCCCTTGGTAGACCACCCACCCCACTTCCAAGCAGCTTTTCTGAGCTAAGGAAACAGAACGCCTTGAGCCAGGCTCCGCGCTGTCCTGTTCAAGTTGGCTAGGCCCTGGTGCTGACCTCGGCCACCAGGAAACATCACCACGCTGCTGCCTGGCTCCCGGCTGACCTGGGCACGTCTCAGTCACCTGTCTACTCCCAGACCCATGCTACCCAGTCTTCCCAGCCCATTTCCTTCACCCACATCTCGGGTCAACTCACCATCAGGTGGGCAGACCACAGGCTGAAGCCTGCCTTCCCAAAGCTTAGGAGCAGGTCGGAGAGAGGGATATGCCCATGCCAAAGAACCACACAGAACATTTAGATGCTGAGCAGTGTGGAGCCAAGTAAGTCATCAAAATTCAGAGCAAGAAGGTAAGAAGAGGGCTCTGGGCTGAGCAGGGAGATGACAAGGGGATGAGGACATCACTGCCTGTGTCATCACCACCCCCCCAATGGCTGACACTGGTAAAGGACGACGCTGAAGGCCGACCGCTGCTCCGTGAGCCTGTGGAGGCTAACCTCACGCAATCCTCATCAAACACTACAAAGTGGGAACCATGCCCATTGTACAGGTGGGGAAACT
This sequence comes from Sturnira hondurensis, assembly GCF_014824575.4. Classification (NCBI taxonomy): domain Eukaryota; kingdom Metazoa; phylum Chordata; class Mammalia; order Chiroptera; family Phyllostomidae; genus Sturnira; species Sturnira hondurensis. Next base: position 1,304,791 of record NW_028086562.1, read on the forward strand.
GAGGCCCAGGGTCCCAGGGCTAGTCTCTGTAGAACAGGAGCCCAAACGCGTGCACAGTGGTCCCAGGGCCCACGCTCTCCGCCGCTGCTCTGAATTTCCTAAAGGATAACCACGGCAGGTTCAGATGGAGACATGAAAAGCTGCAGGTGGAAGACCACGCTTCCCCCAAGTGGCTGACAGCCTCCTGCTCCCCATGGACCTCGAGTCGGATCACCACCCCGCCTCCTGTCAGGAGACCAGACAGAGCTGCCAGGAGCAGAGGCCTCTCCTTCCAGCAGGACCAAGCCTACTTCTACCCGCAAACCCTTGTATGACTCGTCTCCTTCGGGGAGAAGGAAATTCCTTCCATCCATGAAACCTTTGCTTGAGGCAGACAAATCAGACCGGAAGGGGGGGCTGTATGAGAGGAAAAGAACTTTGGAAAAGAAGGATCACAGCCCCTTCCTGGCTGGCCTCCCTCCCTCCCCAAAGCACCCCCAGCCTAGGGCCCCAAAAAGGGTGGGTAGAAACACGAGTCTGATCTATCTCCTTTTCACAGCACAGGAAACTGAGTCAAAGAGAGCAGAAGGGAGTGGCCCGAGGCCGGCATGGTTGTGGCCGACCCCGGGGCTCCTGGGGCCCAGTAGGTGCATGATTTTCCCACACGCTGCCTCTCACACCCAAGTCCGGCCCAGGAAACCCACAGGACACCCCAACAAGATGAGTGTGTGTCCCAAGACGTGAAAAGACACGCAGACGAAAATGTGCCCATGAATGTCTGGCAGCTTCTTGTCCCAGCAGCCAGAGCGTGCAAGCAGCCCAAGTGTCCGTCGGCAGATGGATGGACGGACAGAATACGGTAGATTCTTGTAACAGAATGTTGCTCATCCAAGAAAAGGAACAGAGTCATCATACATGCTACATGGATGAGCCTTGAAAACATGATGCTGAGTGAAAGAAGCCAGACACGAAGAGCACACACCGTGCGACTGCCTTTCCATGGTGCGTCCAGAGTAGACAAATTCACAGAGACAGAGGAGAGGCGTGGCTGCCAGAGACCGGAGGGACAGGCGTGGGCAGTGGTTTCCAACAAGGCGTGGTTTCCCGTGGGGTGATGAAACGACCGAGGTGAAGGTTACACAACATTGCGACTGTTCTAAATGCCACGAGTGGCCAATGTCACGTGCATCTGGTTGCAATACAAAGGTAGAAGGGAACGTGGACAGCCTTGCCTGCCTACAAAGAGGGACCCTGGACCTTCGGGCTTCGCCCAGCTCCCTGGCTCCCTGAGCATTTCTCCCTTCCTGGGTCCCGAGCCCTGCGTCAATGCTGAGGAGAACAACTGGACTGTCAAGATGAAGGAATTCGCTGCAGGTTCCAAAGCTAAGACTGTCCAGCTTGCAGATTTTAAATGTTTAGTTTGTCCTTTGGATGCTCAAGCAGAAAAGCCGCCGCCAAGCCCTGATGTCTGTGTGTGGCAGGGGAACAAACGGGAGGAGGCTCCCAGGCCCCTTTAATCTGCTCACGCCAGGGAAGCGAGTGGGCCCGTCCCCAAGACACTGAAAAGCCCCAGCACGAAGGGCAAGAAGGGCAGGCCCCGGGGGCAGCACAGCCCTGCCCTTGGCATACGTGCCTCGCCACACACCGTATCACCGCTCATTGCCACCACCCACAAGCGTGCCGATCGCCCACCAGATGGGGCCAGGCCTTTCTGCCCTGGGCCGATGCGTTCAGATGGAGGAATGCAAAGGCCATCTGGGGTGAGCCAGCTGTGGGCAGGCGAAGCTCAGGGGACCTGCGTGGAGGCTGCCCTGGTGACTAGCACGTGCGGATGCACTGTTGTGCCACCCTGGCTCCTTGCGGCCTTTTCCACCTCAGCCCCCGTGCACTGATTCCACCAACATAACCTGCCCGGCCCTGTTCACAGACCATCTCCTCCAGGAAGTCTGCCCTGATGCCCCATTCCACAGTGACCTCCAGCTTCTGGAGCCTTCTTGGCAGTGGCTGCACCAGTCCTGGACCCTTAGCTTTGTGTCGCTAGCATTTGTGTGCGTGGTGGGTGCCCTCCTGGGTTCTCAGTGTCCAGGGAGGCTCCAGGTCTCAGTTCCTACACCCTGGAGAGCCCCATTGAGATCACGTGTGCGGGGATGACTGTTGGCACGGATGGCAGCCGAACGAAAGAGCACAGCATTCTCTTCTCTCGGACGCAAACAGACAGAACCTGCTTCTGAGGCAACTCTCACTGCCGTTAGGGCTGTAACCCCACGTGAAGAGGGGAGCGCCCCCACTCGGAAGGCAGCCCCCAGCCAGGCCCGCGGCGGCACAGTCCCCTAGAAACGTGACAAGAGCCACCAATGCCAACCACAGGAGTGATTTTAACACCACCAGAAGCTATTTAAAAAAAAAATAAGTAAAAAGAAGCAGGAGAAATTAATATTTAGAATGCATTTTATTTATTAATATGTTTTCTGCTTTAAACCAATGTATCCAAATATGATTTCACTAATTTAAAAAAAGGGTCACAAGCCATTTTGCATTCCCCCCATACCACATTTTCCAACGCTGCCATGTGTTTTCCACGTACAACCCGTCTCAATTCAGAGCAGCCGTGTTGCACATGCAGCCGAGCCCTGTGCACGCCCGTGGCCGGCACGGGGTCCTGGTATGAAGGCAGGTGTGCGACGGCGAAGGCTGACTGGGAAGCAGAGCTCCTGCCCCACTGGTCCGCGTCAGAGTGCAGAGCAGCGTCCGGTCTCTGGTGTGGAGGAGCCTGCGTTTCTCCAGGAGAGGGGGTGGGCTTCTCAGAGGGACTGAATGCCCCTCCATCTCTCAGCCCAAGCTGCTGTCACGTCCATTCCCTCTCCAGAAGAAGAGACCCCCCCCATGGACACCCCAAAGAAACACCCTCCCAACCCTGGAGAAGGCAGCTTCCCGGCACAGTTTCCCCTGTAGCCGCCCTCAGACAGGGGCAGGAACCCCTTTCCTTCCATCGTCCCCAGTCAGTCCTCCTGGTGCAGCCCACCCTCACCCTGTCTTCGAGGCACGGGTCCAACTTCAGGGAGCGGAGGGCCAGTCTCCAGGGGCCCCGAGTCCTCATTGGGACAAATCAAACAAACAAAACAACAACAAGCTATGCTTTGTTTTTTATTCTCCTGAGTCCAAGTAGTAAAAACATTTGTGGGCTACAAAATCTCAAGTATTTTGCCCCCCCAAATTGGAACTTTCAACCAAGGGATGATTTTGTCAAGTTAGCTTTTTATGAGAGTTCCACGCAAGGGTTTTAAGGGACGAAAGCTGAGTGGGGAAAAAGCCAGGACTCTCCTAGCAGCTGGACCCCGCATCTGCTAGAACCACAAAATGCAATTATATTACTCCCAAACGAGAAGTAAAAATATCTTGTTTCCAACACTCTTGGTTTTAAGACGCATACTTAATGTCCTCTGGGTATTTCCAAGGTGCCAGATCTCTGGTTATGTACTTTATTAGGGACGTGTGAATGTCATATTAATGACTTCTAACCAACATGTTTACAGTGGAAGCAAGTTTTCCCAGAACTCATCACTCACTGCACTTGACAAAAAATAACTGGCCTTGACTTAAGTGAGTGAGTAGCCGTTCGGTGCCCAGCCGCCAACAGCCCCTCTCACCTGCTTTCTCCCTGACCCCGGCTTTGACCCCGGCATTTAGCTGGTGGGTCTTCTCCTCTGAGATACATATTCTAACTCCAGGTTCAGCAGTGCAAAGCCCCCTCTACACATCCCTGTTCCCACCCATTGACATACTTCTGAGCACCCAGAGGACCAAGACAACACCCTCTCTCTGCAAGATGTTCTGGGTCTCCACCCACAGGTCCAAACCAATGCCCAAATCATGCCTTCCAAATGACCAGCTGTTGTTCTAAACAACGAGCTCAAAGAATAACGGTCTGTACGTTTGTGCTAGGGGTAGCAGAGCTCTGCTCTGATCCACGTGTCTGGAGAACTTCCTACAAAATACTAAGAAGCAATTCAGGATAAACTCCTACCAGCCTGGACATGCAACATAAAGCCTGGCTCACTTGGCTGCCTGTTCTTCAGACACAGTAAAGCACTCTCACGACCAGATTGCCAATCAGGGCAGACACAATGAGCCATCATAAAAATGGAATTTGGAGTAAGATTCAGGCAAGAGGCAATCCAGTTAGTCTTCATTCATTTCATTATTCACTCATTCGTCCAACCCTTCAGCGAATTACTGAGCATCTACTATACGCCAAGCACTGCGTGAGGCCCTAATAATACAAAGAGGTGTGAGTGATGATCCTGGGAAACACGGCCGAGAAGGCAGACAGGATCCAGAGCTAGTGTGTCAACTGCAAAACAGACGATGGGCACTAAATTAGCAGCAGGAGTGATGTGCTCACGCTGAGAAGACAGGCAAAGGTTGCAGCAAGGAACTAACACCTCAGCCGGGTCTTGAGGACTAAGTAGGAGGTTGCCAGGCTGACGCAGGATCAGGGCATCGAGGAAAGGAAGCAGCGTTGCAAAAGCAGGAACGTGGGAAGAGCAGATGTGTTTGGGGGGCTTTGGGTCACATGAAGCAGCTGGAGTCTGCTGGGCAGGGGGAGGTCAGGGTGCAGAGGTGGAACGGGTAGGGATTAAAATGCGAGGGGAGTGGAGCCTGAGCCGCAGGAACTGGGGGTCCCATAAAGCTCTGAAGCACAGGGGAGACACAGAAGCACTGTGCTGAGGGCCCACGGTGGGGAGGAGACCACGACGGGACACTGTGATTACAGCCCAGGAGAGAGACAATGAGACCTGGACTATGACAATGACAATGACAATGAAGAGAGTGGGACAATGTTGAATTTTTTCCAAAAGTGAAATAAATGCCGCTTGCAAAACAACTGGCTGCAGAAACCGAGGGACAGCGAGGCCGTGAGAATGCCTCCGACGCGAAGGAAGCCCAGGGCGAATCCGCCCCAAGACGCACTGGCTGGGTGCATACAGTACACGTCCCCATCCGGTTTACTTGTCAATATGTAAAGCCTGGGAGGGGGAAATTCCCAGCTTCTCCTGAAAAGAGAAGGTCTGGCACCTCTGGGCCCACCTCCCTGCAGAGCACGCACTGGCTGGAGCTGTGGAGCAGCTGCCCCTTTGGGGGGCACCCGCTTCCAGGTGGCCACCTTCCCCACCTGGCTGGCTTCACTCACCTTACCTGCTCAGATTTTGCAGGCACAGGACTCTGGGACTCCCACTCTGATGTTTCTGGATTGGAAACTGAGTGCATTGCAAGAAGACCCCAATGATCCAGGTCATCCAGAAATACACACATTTAGAGCAACAGACGGGAGCAGAGAGACAAGGAACCAGAGCCCTCACTGAAAACCCCTTCGTGAAACAACATTCGCTGATCGGGCTGTTCTCAGGACTGCCCAACTTGTATTTCAAACGTGTGCCCGTTGCCAATTCACCATCTTTTTGTGCTAATCTCACCCTTCTGTGCCCTGCTTTGTGACCCGGAAGCTGGGCCCTATAAACATTTCTCCTGTACCGCTCCGCAGAATGGGAAGCCTCATCAAGAGAGCAATGAAGTGACCCTGCAAAGTGACAGTGGCAAGAGGACCCCTCCCTCCTGGTTCCGTCCTCCATTGTCCCCATCGTCATCACTGTTATTCACAGCAGGTGCCCAGGGGCCATGGAGATGAGCTCCATGATCCCCCGAGTGCAGCCCCCAGTCTACCCTCAAGCGACCCCAGGCCCCTGCTGCGCACCCCTGCTCCTGTGCCCCGTGGTGGCAGCGCCCGCGGCGGTCTGCCTTCCAGCCTACGGGGACGAGTACTAATCTAGTCCTCGGCTTATTGGTTGTCTACTCTTCCTCAACCCAGAAGAGTAGTGGTCTCAGAAAATTCTTTCACTCCTAGTAGTGGTTGACCACCTAGGATTTACTAGTTAACAATGTCTCATGCTAAATTTCTCTGTTCAAACATCCAGCATGGTTCCTGCGACCTGTCTGGACCCTGACTGATACAAGGATCACCCACAGCCCTGAAGATACTTCACATCCTAGAAAACATGCTAAAGGGGGGTGCGAAGACCAGGTGAAGAACAAGGGAAATATCTGAATGACACCAGGGAGGAGCCCCCACCGAGTCTCCTCAGTGCCAGCCACGCAGTACTGTGAAAGGCATTGGGACAGGGTGCGTCCTACACTTCAATTTGTGGTAAGAAATAACCTGCCAATTTAGGGAGATAAGGAGCATTTCTCATAGAGCAAAAAAAAGGTTACTCCATCTCTCTTCAGTTGCATGACATGGGTAAGGCATTGCCCTCCCCTCCCCTGACACAGGGGGCAACACATATGTCACATGAGGTGATGCGTGCAGACTCCTGGCCCCTGGAGGTCACTGGGTTGAAGCTTTTTTTTAATCAGCTCCACTGAGCTACAATTTGCATACAGTAAAATGCAACTCACTTCAAAAGCTCGATGCGGGTGAACAAACCAACCCACTGCGTCTATACTGCCGCTTCGAGACAGGGGACGCTCCCAGCAGCAGGAAAAGTGCCTTCGTGCCCCTGTGCAGCCTCCAGCCACCACGGCTCTGCCTCCGTCACCGAGGGCTAGCTTAGCCTGTTCCACAGTTTCACACAAAGGAAACCAAACCGTATGTACTCCCTTCGGGTCTGCCTCGTTCACCCAAAGTCAAGTTTCTGAGATGGACCCGTGCTGCCGTGTGAAGCACTAGTAACCCGTTCCTTCCCACTGCAGAGGGTAATTCCACCGGATGGGCATGTCATCACTGGCGTACCCACTCAAATGTCGAGTAACGTCTGTGTCGTTTCCAGTTGGGGGGCTGTTACAAATAAACTGTGATTAACATTCATTTACACGTCTTCGTGTGGACACAGATTTTCATTTTCCTTTGGTGAAAATTCAGGTGTGGAACCTCTTGGTCATGTGTTAAGTATGTGCTTAACTTTATGTGAAACGGCTGAAGTGTCTTCCGGAGGGGCTGTGCGGTGGTATAGCCCCGTCCGGAATGTATACGAGTCAACGCTGCTCCACTTTGCCAACGCTACTCGCTGATCTTTGCCAACACTCGGCACTGCTCGTCTTTTCCATCTCAGCCATTTTAGTAGGTGTGTAGTTAACTCACCGAAGTTTCCATTCGCTTTCCCTTAATGACTGAAAATATTTAACATTTTTCATGTGTTTATTGACCATTATATATCTTCTTTTGTGAAATCCGTTTTAATTCTTGCCTCATTTTTAATTAGGCTCTTTGTATTGTTGCTGTTGCATTATAGTAGTTCTTTCCGTATTTTGGATATGAGTCCTTCATCGGGTTTGTGCACTTTTTTCTTCCAGTCTCTGGCTTACTGTTTCACTTTCTCCAAGTCCTATTTCAAAGAGCGGAAGGTTTTCATTTTGCCAAAGTCCAATTTATGACTTCCCCTCTTCTTGTCCAATTTAAGGAATCCCTGTCTACTCCAAGTTCTGTGCTTTTTATTTGGGATGTTTAGACTGTTTGTATTCAGTGTAATTACTGACGGGGTCAAGTTTGAACAGATAGTCACACCATTTGTCCCAGTTGTTCTCTGTCCCCTTTTCCTCTTTTTTTTTCTGCCTTCAGCTGGAATAACTGATTTATTTTCAGTGTTCCATGTTAACTCCACTGTTGACTTAGTAGGTTTGCCTCCGTCTTATGTGTGATTGCTCCTGGACTTACACTAGGCTTCCTTAACCTAAAAGGATGTACCTTCAAATAATATTATCCCACTTCACGCATATCGTCAGGGCAGAAAGGGCACTTTCACTGTGACCCTCCGTCATTCCTACTACTGCTTGTTGTCACGCATTTTACTTCTGGACGTGTTATAGACCCCGATGCAGTGATGGAAGCCATTAACCGCCTCTGAAACAAATGAAAAATGGAGGCAGCATATTCGCCTGCATATTTACCACTCTCAGCACCCCTTGCAGTTTAGTGCCGTTCCAGGTTTCCTTCACGTGAAACTTCCTCTAACACTGCCCACAGTGCAGGTCCCCCCAAGCAATGGAGCCTCTGACGTGTGCGCATGTGTTGATCTGTGTGCCTCTCTGGTTAATGAAAAACATCTTTCTCCCCTTTAATTTTTTTAGGGCAATTTCACTGCATATCGAATTCAAGCTGACTGGCTTTTCTCTTTTCCGCACTTAAAAGCTTTTGTTCCAACTTCCGCCAAGATGGAGGCATAGGTGGAAACACTGTGCCTTCTCCCACAACCAAGTTTGAATACAACAAAGGTTTGGAGAAACAAAGGCACAACCAAAGGACAGAAAATTGAATATATGGAAGTCCGACTACATCTAACCGTTCAATGGGGACGGTAAGAGGGGCGGAGCCAGCAGCGAGCAGGGTCGGGCAGGACAGGGCCCCCGACCGAGGCGCGCAGGCAGACGGGAACCAGTTGGGGTGCGGGGCAGACTGACCGCAGGCACACATTCGCGCACAGTGAGACGGACCACACAGGCCCCAGGGGGCGAGGGCTGACGGCGGTGGCACACTCGAGTGCAGTGGGACGAAACGCTTGGGCCCGGTGACGGCAGCAACTGCGGCACCAGTGAGGGCCGCGGCGGCAGACGGGATGCCAGAGTCCCTCTTTGACCCCGCCCCCACATACAACGTCACAACCCAGCGACTTAGTTGCCCTGTTCTAGTGAACACTTTAGGGCTCTGATCCTGCTATGGAACAGGCACAAACAGCCCAAAAGATGGTGCAAGAAGAACTCAAAGTCCCAGAGCCAATAACTCTAAGTGACCGAGAAATTGCCAGCCTCTCAGAAGCACAATTCAGGACACTATTTATCAGGATGCTCACAGAACTGGTAGATTATAGTCACAAATTAGAGGAACAAAGTCACAAATTAGAGGAACATATGAAGGCTAAACTAATTGAAATGAAGGGAGATGCACAGGAAACCAATAGTGATGGAAAGGAAACGGGGACTCAAATCAATGGAATGGACCAGAAGGAAGAACAAAACATCCCACCAGAAAGGAATGAAGAAATGAGAATTCAAAAAAATGAGGAGAGGCTTAGGAACCTCCAGGACATCTTTAAACGTTCCAACATCCGAATTATAGGGGTACCAGAAGGGGGAAAGAAACAGCCACGAGTGGAAAACGTATTTGAACAAATAATAAAGGAGAACTTCCCCAGTCTGGCAAAGGAAATAGACTTCCAGGAAATCCAGGAAGCTCAGAGAGTGCCAAAGAAGTTGGACCCAAGAAGGAACACACCAAGGCACATCATAATTACATTAGCCAAGACCAAAATGAAGGAGAGAATCCTAGAAGCATCAAGGGATAAGGGGACAGTCACCTACAAAGGAGTACCCATCAGACTGTCAGCGGATTTCTCAAAAGAGACCTTACAGGCAAGAAGGGGCTGGAAAGAAGTATTCCAAGTCATGAAATCCAAAGACCTACAGCCAAGATTGCTTTATCCAGCAAAACTTTCATTTAGAATGGAAGGACAGATAAAGTGCTTCTCAGATAAGGTCAAGTTCAAGGAGTTCATCATCACCAAGCCCTTATTATATGAAATGCTAAAGGGACTTATATAAGAAAAAGAAGATGAAAAATATGAACAGTGAAAGGACAGCAAACACACAGTTATTAACAACCACACCTAAAACAAAAGCAAACCAAGAGGACAGCTAGATCAGGAGTGGAACCATAGAAATGAAGAACACATGGAGGGTTAGAAACAGGGGAGTGGGAGGGGGAGAAGGGGGGAGAAGGCACAGAAAATAGCATAGATGGTAGGTAGAAAATAGATAGGGGGGAGGGCGAGAATAGTGGGGGAAATATAGAATCCAAAGAACTTGAGACACGTGGTTATAAACTAAGGGGGGGGAGAATGGTGGGGGAGGGAGTGTGCAGGTGGAGGGGAATGAAGGGGGGGGAATAGAACAACTGTAATGGTATAATCAATAAAATATATTTGAAAAAAAAAGCTTTTGTTCCATTGTCTTCTGGCTTGCATGGCTTCCATGAGAAATCTGCAAAACTTCTTATCATTGTTATCTTCAGCAAGTCCCCTTCCCCCCTCTGCTTGATTTTAAGGTTTTCTCTTAATTGCTGATTTGATGTAATTTGATTTCAGTGTGCCTTGCTGTGGTTTTCTGTGTATTTATCTTGCTTGGAGTGTGTTGAGCTTCTGGAATCACTGGCTTTACAGTTCTTGCCACATCTGGAACCTTGTCAGCCGTGATATCTCTAACTACAAAGTGTAGGGCTTTGCTCAGGCAGGCATCTGTGTTACTCGTGGATCAACCTGATCCTCGAGACATTTCCAATCTTTGCAAAGGTGGGTCTAAGCCCCACTGCTACCCCTGCTCTCTCTGTACTGAGTGTCCAGTGTATTTGAGGGGGACTCTGCAGTCTGGCTGGTCAGAGTCTGAAGACCTCTCAGTCATGTGTGAGCTCCAGGAATTTCTCCCCTGACAGCCCCTAGATGCTTTGAGCCCAACCTTGTGGAGGGTCACCTTATACTTTAGCAGCTTAGGACCCAACAGAACTCTCCATGAGGCCCAGGAAGATTTCTGGAGAACTTTCTCTATAAGGCCCTCTCTTCTCTGATATTTTGCCTTCTGAATTCTTACCATTTCAACCTCCCCCAAATCTGATGTCCATCTCCTCAATCAGCAAGATGACTATACTCTGCATAGGGTACATCTCCTGAAACCACAGGTCTGAAAAGCCTTCGGAACCAGCCGAAATACAGAAGAGAGATTTCAGGACCCACAGTCTCCTCTTGGGAACCGCAGTCCTACCTTGACTATTGTATAACATCTGAAAATGTTTATTTCAGATATTTTGTCCAGTTTTATAATTGCTGACGACAAGAGGACAAATCTGGTTCCAGTTAATCTATCAGAACAGCGGCAAAAGCCCTGCCATGAATTTTTAGATTTCCACTTTGTTCTTTGAGACGTCCGCGACCTTTGATAAAGGACGTAGCTAGCCTGAGGCAACAGGGTTAAAACTTTGCGGGTGTCCCTGCAGCCTCAGAGAGTGGCTACCACAAAGCCCATGGGGATCCAGGCTTTCTCAAAAGAGTTTGGGCGGGGAGAGAGTGTCCGGGGACAACTGAACACTGGTTCTGCTAAACACCACCTGCCCCTCACCTCCACCCCAGCTGGATAGAGACGCTGATCGGACACATTCCACTCCAGAGTCAGAGGAGCCTAAGCGAGCCCAGATCACTGCTTAAGTCCTTCCAGGTTGTTACAACCCTCAATATAAAACAGAAGCAGTGTTGCAAGCACTTGGCTTCTTTTTCAAGCTTGGCAGGATTTTATCTGCACAGAAAGTGTCGCTGACAGCTATACACTGCCAACTCCCATTAAGAACCAGGGACAAAGGACAAGCTATATAAAAATACCCTGCACCCACTTGGTCTTTGTGTAGCCACCACCCTTTGAGGTAAATTCTGATCTCTTGGCTAAATAAATCAGAAATTCATATGACAGCATGTGTGTGTGTGTGTGTGTGTTCTCTTCCTAGCAATAGATAACCCCTCCCACAAAGCTAAAAATCGCCACCTCTGCTCTAACGTGTCACTGAGTACAGCCCTCTGCAAGTGGGCCTTAACCACTGAAGGTGGTCAGAACAGGCTCTGAACGGAGCCAACGGCCCTCAGAGGCCGCACACAGGTGGGCAGTATGCCTTACACCAGGCCCCTCCTGCCTCCAACGAAAGCAGAGGCACCTGGCTCTGAATAACTAAATTTCCTTGCAGAACAAACCCCAACACTGGTCCTAGCCCCTCCCCCTCCCCCAAATACAACAAAACTAATAAAAACAGAAGCGAGCAATCTTTAAAATTAACACATCCAAGATACAAGCAGAAACCATCGATCCAAACCTCCTATCTTCCTTCACAGCCGACAGTCCTGGAACAACCCTAACACCCCATCATGGAATCCCATTATCTGCAGAGGAGACTCGTTCCAGGGGGGAGCCACGAACAGAGGGGCACAGGCGGCTGGCAAAGGGGAGGCTCCTCAGCTCCCACAGAGGGGCTTCAGGGCTCCAGGGCTCCAGCGCTCCAGCGGGGAGGGCCACGAGAACTGCAGCTGGGGGCGGCACCTCCCACCAGTCACAACACTGTGGGTGGAATTAAGGACGAGTGCAGAGGGGAGGGAGGCTGGAGAGCCACAGGACGAGTGCAGAGGGGAGGGAGGCTGGAGAGCCACGTGGCCCCATCTGGGCCAAAGCAGAACAGACGCCGACCTCACGTCGGAAGGAAAGAGAGTCAACAAATACCTTTCCTTAAATTCCAGAACTGCCTGAATTCGGAAAACACGGGGGTTGCAGCTAAAGTAGGCAGCAAGTAAGATTAATTAGCAAATGCCTCAAATCCTTAATTCACACTTCAAACAAACAAGTTAATTGTGTAGCTAACAGAGTGTGACTGGATGACAGGCCACTGGCGGCCATTAGTAGATGAAAGGTGTTTGGATTTCATAACCCGCCTTTCATAGGAGAAGTTCAGCTTAGTCACCGTCTTCATCTGCCAACACCTGTGATCGCGAATCCCATGTGGTGAGCAAGCACCCCGGCTTTGAGCCTTTGCAATCGAAGAGTAAACACACGGAGAATTCACGGATTTCCAAGAGGTAATTGTTCCGTCTGCTTTGAAGAGCAATTGAGTGTACTTCTCAGCAGACCTTAACACTCGCGGGAGCACAGCCCTCCCGGCTGCCACACTGGACCCCTCGGGGAAAGCGGAACAGGACTGGGCTCCCACCCGCAGGCCTTGCCGCTTCGCCACGCACAGGCCCTGTTCTCAAGGGCGCGAGCCTAGGTGCAGCCGAGGTCTTAACGAAAGGACAAACGGGAGATGCCGCAGAAGGTGGCTGCGGAGAAGTCTGTGCCAGCCCTCCCTCTGACCATGTGGGCTCCATCCTCGGGGTCTCGGGTGGCTTTGAAAGCAAAAGCTCCGCCTCTTTTCTTCTGCCGTGGTAATGTCAAGCAGGAAGGTGAGCAGGAGGAGCCCGCGAGCATCACCTTTGTCACCTGAAGAGCAGCATGGGCTGCAGGTCGCGGGCACAGTGTGCCGAATACACCCTCCTGAGAGCCTTGTGACGTGAAGGTGCATACAACTTCCGGACGTTCGTGCAAAGGCAGCCTGCTCTCCAGAGCATCCTCACAGGCCATGGCAACAGGACCGAACTGGCCTTTTCCTCTGGTGAGGTGAAAAAAAGAGATGCCGACACAGGGGGCCCTCCCCAGCCAACGTGAAGACAGTCCACAGAGTCAGTCTCAGGGGGGCCACAGCCCCAAGGGAGCAGCCTCAAGGCTACATTCTGATCCTCACTTGTGGAGCTCCCTGCGTTCCTGGCAGATCTGGGCCAAGCATTAGGGGAACCAAGGCCGCGGACAAGACCTGGGCCTTCCTCTCCCGAAGACCAGGCACGCAAGTTGCACACTGACGTGAGACTCGGACACCCCTGACATCCCGCAGAGGCTGGAGGAGTCACGATGAGAAACCACCGTGGGACAGTGGGGAATGGCAGGAGCGGGGGCCGCTGTCCTTGGTCCTGAACTTGTTTTGCGTTCCAGAGAGGCTGTTTCTCACTGCATGTGAAAAGTCCTGAAACCAATCTAGGGTGGATATTGTTGTTGTTGTTTTAATGGCATTGAACAGCATGGGGTGAAGTAGAAAATAACACAGTGCGCCACAGGTGGTGATGTTCCTGGAAACTTTTGTTCAGATATTTCATAAGTACATACATCACACATACATACATGGGCTCCCTCGTCCTTTGGTCCTCACACTCAATGAAAAGCTTTCACCACGTGCCAAAGGGGTTAACTGTACACCAGGAATAATGGCCATTCCTATGTCAGAGTCAGTAATGAGGATTAAATGAATTAATTTATGTAAAGTACTTAAAAGAGAGCCTGGCTGAACTAACAAGGAAAATAGGAACAGACTCATAGATGGAGAACAGGACGACAGCTAGTGGGGGTGGGGAGGTTAGGGGGTGGATGGATTGAGGAAAAAGGAAAAAGGACCCATGGACATGGACAGCGGTGTGGAGACTGCTAGGGGCAGGGGGTATAACGGGACTAAAAGGTAATGTAAAAGATACGATAATTTTTTAAATAAAGTAAAATAAAACAGAACCTGGAACTCAGTAAATGCTATACAAGGGTTAACTACTATTAATATTTTACTTTGATGTTAGTTTAAGTGGCAAAAATTCCATATTACGCAGCCATTTAAAAAACATAAGAATTGAATGCTTATCATACAACACTGCAGAGGAAAACCAAGAAACAAAGTAGCAGTGTACAATCTAAAATAGGTTTTAAATATGTAAACAGGATAATAATCTCAAATATGTAATTAAAGAGTTTCCGAAATTCTGGAAGAAAATTTACTACAATGGTAACAGCAGTTGGATTTGGGTGTGAAGCCTCAGATAAAGTTCTCTTTCGTACATTTTCTTCAACTTTCCATTTCCCCCTACAATTACTGTGTTTTCATCATCAGAAAAGAAAAACCTATACTTCAAAGCCTCTAACTCAAAGTCAAAGTGGCTTTCACCTTGGGATGCGCCATTCTGCAAAGCAAGCACTGAAGCCCCCCATAGGGACGGGGAAGGCAGCACAACTCGTTTGCACAGTCACCCAGACGAGCCACGCACTGTGCTGGAACATGGCGCTTCTGACTTTCTGGTCTTTCTATGACACTTCATTACTGCTGAGATGGGAATTTCACCCAAACTCTTGATTTACTTCTGACCATAGGAGGGCAGAGTAACAGAGATTACCTTAAACAACCCAGAACCCGGACTCCCCAGCTCAGGGCCTCCTGCCCACACCTCGACCACACAGGGCCAGTCACAGCACTGGCAAATGCCAAGTACCGAGTTGCCAACAACATCGCATGGAATCTTCCCAATAACTCCGTGACATAAGTCCAGTCATTGTCCTGTCTGATAAAATCAGAAAACTGAAAGTTTTTTAATTAAGCGACTTTATCGTTCCCTGTCTAAGCGCCCCTTCACGGCAAACCTCCTTAAACAGTGCCTAGGCTTGCTTCCTCCCACCTCTCATCCCTCATTAAGCCCATTCCTGTCAGGTCTTCTCCACCCCCCATGCCCCCTGCACTGCTCACTCCATCCACATAACTCTTGATTCCCCATTGCCAAAGCCAATAATAAGACCCAGCCTTGACCTCACTCGCCCCGTCAGCATTGCCTAGTATCACTCCCTCCTTGCTGAAACACTATCTTCACTCAGCCACCAAGACTGCCCCCTCCCCCCTGTGTCCCTGGCTGTTCGGGCACTCATCCCCCCCCACCCTCCGCACCCTGCCCCCTCTACAGTGGTCTGCACCAAGCTCGGCCCGGGCCTCTTCTTTACCTCCACTCACTCCCAACATCTCGCCGAGAAGCACAGCTCTAAACATCTCTACACCGACTGCCCCAAATTGGCATCCTCAAGCTGACTTCCTCCCTGAACCTCAGGTTCGCACATCCAACCGGATACTAAATAACCCCCCCAATACTTGCCAGGCACCTTCAACTGCACGTCTCACAGGTGAACACACACACAGACACAACCCCCATCTTCTCGGCAGACGATGGCTCCCCCCGCCCCCCAGGGGCTCTGGCCCAGCCTCTGAGAGTCACTGTGGTCTCCTCTGCTTCTCATACATCTCATATTCTGTTCATGAGCAAATCCGGTCACTCTACCTTTGAACTGTGTCCAAGCTCCAAGTCTGCTCCCACCTTCCTTGCTGTCCCCTTGCTCAAGCCACCAGCGCTCCCGACCTGCAGGACCCCATGGTCTTATCTATCTGCTCACAGTCTTGCTCCCCTGTCACCAGCCAGGGCAAGCCTTTCAGACGGCTCCCACCTCACTCGGGTCGAAGTGTGGCCCTCCAACCCTACGTGTTCCGGCGGCACGGCCTCCCTGGTCTGTGCCCTGCCACTCTGCTCCCGCCACGCTGCACCCCAAGCAGTCCCACACGCTGCTGCCCGGGCCTTCCCACCTGCAGTTCCTCGTGCCCAGAAGAGACTCTTCTCCCAGAATTCCCCCGAGTTCACTTTCTCACTTCCTCTGGGTCCTGAGGTCCCTTGATCAGTGAGGCCGTCCCTAATCACTGTACGAAAGCGGCAACACCCCCTTATATCCCCTGCCCTCCGCACCCACAGTGTACGCCCCACAGTGTACGCTCCCCGTGATGCTCAGCAATCCACTAGACAGACTGCCACACCGTTTTTGGGGGCCCCTCTCTGGTCCTTACCACCACCACCCCCACACTGGGAAACAGATTTTCTCCACCTCGATCATGGCCATATCCCCAGCCCCTAGTGCTTCACTGAGACTCAATAAATATTTATTGAATGAACAAAAATAGAAACAAAAAAAGCCCATCCAAGGCCATCTGGCTGATACATTCTGGTGGCACATTTCAGACCTAGACCTTGTGTCTCAGAGCCCGCACCCCTCCCATTGACATTCTCTGCTTCTGGTTGTCAAGACCTGTCTCCTGACGACCTTGCAGAGTCAGAAATATCCAACCAGCACACAACAAAGTGGAAGCTGGTGCAAACCCCCATGTAGGGACCAAATATTTTAAAACAAGAGGTTTGCGCTGGGAAACTGAGTGCATCTGACCAGGATGCTAATACCGCCTATCATTCAGCATAGCGTTGATGAGTGCAGTGTGGAGGGAAGGTGGGCAGGTTGCTGATCTCCGTTTCAACAGACTGCAACCAAAGCCCCAGGGAGCACAGAACCAGGATTTGCCCTTGGTCTCAAGAAGGTTCAGGAGGCACAACACAGGTAAGCTAGCACGGACCTTCACCACTGGGGAGCTGGCTCCAAACCCCAATTCTGCAGAGAGAGCTCCTGGCCTCAGTCCCCTCCCTCCCAGACTCCGGGGACACCCACCTCCATCCTCCCCGCTCTCCGTGGTCATGACGCCCCGGGCAGCACGGAACGGACATCTTCCCGCTTCCGGGCCCAAATGCATTGTTTTACTTGGTCTCAGGCATTTCTACTTTCAGAGCTTCCTTCACTTAGTTGGTTTAAAAAGTCATCTCTACTTGATCTAAGAGGAACCCAGAGAATAGATAAGATAGTAAGACTAATCTATAGCATTTGTGTTTAATGGTTAGATATTAATTGGCTTTTTAAGTGTGTAAATCGGTTCATTTTCAGTCTCTGTAATCTGTTCGTTCTCATTAATGGAGGAGCAATACTCGTCAACAGCTCTGCTCTCGCATCACCTTGTAAAACCATAGTCCATTTATTTTAAAAAAATAAAACAGATTTATCACAATTTGAAATACAGAAAGTCATTAAAATAATAATTAAAAACACAACTACAAGCACAATAAAAGTTCCATGATAATAAACTACATTTTAATGTATATTAATCCCCTAATGATTTACTCCATACATCTTCCAGGGTCAAATCAATATCTGCACCAAAAAAAAAAATTCAATTAAATTCTATTCACTGTATCTTTCAAGTGAGTCTATTGTTTGCTCTTGTTTCCTATCAGGCCATTTGTCAGTTGTTCTAGCCCAAGATTACAAATAGAGGGGATGTGGCCTCATCAAGGTCAGAAGAGACGCGTGCCCAAACCCCACCCAACCCCACTTCCCCATCTCTCATTCATTTGTCACGGGTGACCTTGTTGGAGGAGGGGACCAGACAGGGGAGGCACCGTCCGCTCCGGCTCCTGAGCAAGCGGGGGCCTGTGGGCCCTCATTGACACACTGGCCGGCACATGCATCCCTGCAGAACCAGCAGGGACCCACTGAAGGCAGGTCCGCCAAGAGCAAGTCAAGTTGCTTCTGCCAGAGGGACAGATTGGCACTGAGAGAGCCCCTCTTTGAACTTGCTTTTGCTCAGAAACAGTCCCCCACTTCTGCAGGGCCCCAGGGGCTGCTCCCAGCCATGTACACCAAAGCAAGTTACTTACCAAGTCTTTACCGGGCCTCAGTGATCTTTCTAGAAATCAAACACACAGAGACTTTTTCTCTCCTTGGAAAAAATTGGCTGCTACTGACAATTTGACGAGCTAGAGGAATGGATGGTGGAATCAACTGGGGCAGACGCTCCTCCCTGTCCCCTACCTGCCACCATCAGAGACCAGCACTGCCAGAGACGTGTCTTGAGCCAGCAACAAGACCTCCCTGGTCCAGGCCAGGGTCTGAGCCGACCACCCGCTGCTGTCACCACTAGGGGCCACTATGCACACCTTCGGGTCAGGGGTAAGGCCAGGCCCTCGCAGGTATTTGTCTCCCAAAGCCCAGGGGGCTTCAGAATCTGGAAAGGGAACGGGTAACCCCAGAGTGTCACTCTGTAGCAAAGGGCAGCTGACAGTGACCACCAGTGGCACCCGAATCACGCCCACTGTTTAAGTGATGAAAAAGAAGTTGCTGGATGAAAAATTATTTCCTTCAGGACCCAACGTGAATTCACGACAAAACTCAAAGGAGAAGTGACTGTCGAGACCCAGGCTCTTGCCCGGAAGTCCAGACAGTCCAGGACAACATGCATCTCCTCTCTGGCCCCTCCCAGGCTCTCACCTGAGCCGGCCCCTCTCACCTGAGCTGCCCTACTGTGTGGTTTCCCTGTCTGACGATGGAGGGGAGGAGAACCGGTGGCCCCCAGAAGCTTTCGCACCGGGGAACTGGTGGTCTCAGACCCTTCCAGACCCAGAGTCTTCCCTCCACCAAAGAACAAAGGGCACTTTCTTCTGAGTCCCCTCTCCCCGGCCCTAGGCTGGGGCGGGGGTGGCTGGGGGAAGGGGGGAAGGAGCAATGCAGCAGAGGCTCTCACCAACCGAGACAGCCTCCTGCTAGGGCCGCCTTTAGAAGTCTCGGCTGCACAACACTTTTTAAAAATACGGGTGCAATTTCAGCCTGTGGTTAATACTGTTTAATTTCATTCTGTGCTGTGTCATATTTTCCCAAGCTGGGCCAAGAGGGAGTAAGTCTGGAGTCTCGGACTTACTCCACACTTAAGTCCGAGAGTAAAAGCTGGCTGGCTGGCCCAGCACACCCACCTGGGTGGGCCAGTGCCCAAAGCCACAGCCATGTCAGAACACTGCGGCCCTGGCTCCGCCCCCCACCCCGCAAAGGGGCCCAGAACAACCCCTTGACACGAGATCCAGCCTGTCGGCTGACCCGTGATCCAGTTTGTTCATTTATTCCTCCAACAGCCACGGAGCTGCCTCCCTACGCTGTGCCGGGCAGCCTGCATCCAGTTTGGGGGTTGAAAAATGCTATCACGGTGGTCCCGCTGGGAGGCGGTTGATGCTCTAGAAAGGAAACTGCAGGTTCTAATCCCGATGCCCCCACTTGTAAACTGTGTGGCCTTGGGCAAGTCACTCAGCATCTCCTCTGACCCCGCTGTGGTCCAGAGGGGTCAGAGGGTGAGGTCAGATAACCCTGCGCATAGAGCGCGACCACAGCAGGCGCTCGGCAAGTGACTGCTGGTTCACGGCTAGTGAGAGTCTTCCCCGTTGCTTTGGGTTACAGGGACCATCATAAAATACAGATGCTACATGAAATGGGACATCAGGGACCGAGTGAGGTCAGGAGTGAGAGAGGGCCCGTGAGAGTGGTGGGCATCCCAAACCTCTCTATCTTGCTTATAGCTCTGTGCAGGCCCAGCAGCTCCCAGCTCCACGCCTCCCACTGTCCTCATGACAAAGGAGGGTCCCCATGATGGTGAAGGGTCCCTGTGATGGAGGAGGGTCTGTGGCAGACAGGGGTGCAGGCAGTTTTTCAGGAGCTATGGGCCTGTGGCCATGAATCTTTCTGAATCCCAATAAAGTGCCTTTTATTTTATTACTCCAGATTACTTATAAATGGATTTTCCAATAAAAACAGCTCAGGACACATGACGAATGTGCTCTGGCACCTCTTAGGAGGTCCGTTCATCCCCACCGCCGGCGCCTGGCCCAGCAGTATGTGCCTTGATCAGCCCGTCCACCCCTTGGGCCACTGATTGGCTTCCAATACATTCTCAGATGCCCACGGGTAGTCACTAGATTTAAACTCCTGTTCTAATACCTCAAATTCAACTCGCTAAGCACTTACTGATATCCTCCCACATGCAAGTCATCAGGCCAGCCAGGAGCTGTGCTGGAAACGGAATGGGAGAGAAGCAAAGATTACCACGGGCACCTGAAAACCTAGAAAAGAATATACCTGTGCACAAGACAGAGCACAACGCAAGGAAGCTCACTCAGGGTCAAAATGAGGGCTGGTGCTGACGGGATGGGGAAGGAAAGCGTCTGCCAACAAAGGTAATTCTGGCTGAAAAAGTACAGCGAATCCAACCTAAACCTTAGACAAGAAGGAAAACATGTGGCCTCGTGCCCCTGAGGCCCAGAGGTGGGGCAGACGGCAGCAACATCATCCGGGACCTGGGTGAGTCCTCCAGCTGGGCCAGCCTCTGGCCTTGTCCGCACTGCAAGGCTGCAGACGAGCACCGCGCCCCGCCCGCCGTTGCACTCCCCTGTCCTCACAGACGGCAGTCTCACACCCCTCCTCAGAAGCCAGGCGATGCCCCCAGGAGCTCCTACACAGCTCACTGGCGATCACTGAGTCATGGACGCCCTTAAACCAACCATGGACCCAGACTTACTCCCCAGGCCTGGAGAGGGCCCGCCTCTCCCAAAGAATCTGCCCATTAATAACCTGTTAGCAAGAAGGAAAAGGGGTTACTGCTCGGCAAACCACCCAAAGTTACTCCTGCGGAGAAGCTGACACTCTCCAAAGACGCTCTGCATGACACCAGCAAAACACGCACCCGACAAAAGCAGGGAACTTGTCTGGTGTGCTCCTCGCTGTATCCTTTGGAAGTAGCACAGTGCCTGGCCCACAGTACTCAAACGAAAAAATGAGTGAGATGGATGAGTAAATGAGTGATGAAATTAAGCTGAGAGGCTGCCTGGGAGTAGAACAGAGAACATTCAGCCCCCCTCAGGCCTCAGGACAGCAAATGCAAGTGCATTTGCTAAGCCCCTGAGCCCCTCTGAACCCTGAGCCCCTCTGACTCCCCAGGTGACAACTTGAATTTGGCAAGCAAAACATTCTCTCTCTTAATTTCACCCATTACTCAGGTCTGCAGCCCCCGGAGCCCACCTGGAGACATCTGGGAAGCTGTCTCTGATGCGGTGGGCACCACGGAGTCCGAGAGGAGGCGACAGCTTATTCACGTGGACAGGCTGACCTGCACGTGCGGTCTGATGTCAGTTCTACCCGACCCAGCCAGATGGCGGGAACCAGGTAAGCCATCCACCTGCAGAGGCCGCTGGTGCTGTTACCACAAGCATGTACATTCGCCTCGAAAGCGGCACAGTCTGGTTGATCTGTAACTAAGTCAAGGTGATGCTCAGAGACCCGAAAAACCAGTTCCTACTTTTCTCAACGACACATCCTATCTGTCATCAACAAGTGTGCACACAGGGGCAGATGTGCCTTTCATGCTCCATGTGCCCAGGGGGACAGCCCAGCTAAGATGAGACCCAGGGGACAGAAGGGCCCTGGGCATCAGGCAGGACAACCAGCTGAAGCCACCAGGGCAGAGAATGATGCTGGTGAGGCTGTCCCCACCCCAGCCCCCACCCACCCCAGAAGAAGAAATGATTTGTAAGAGCAGGAAAAGACAAGAGAGAGAAGATCCTGGCAAGAGTGGGGCCCAGAAGATGGGGGGCAGGGCAGGACAGGAATTAAGCAATCAGAACAGGAACAAGTGTGAAGTCAAGGTCAGGCTGCCTGCAATCTAGGGCTCAGTGTCCCCCACGTGAGCCGGTCTGTCCCGAGGTCAGCACTGACAGCCTCATTGCTTTCCTCCAGATGTGCAATGCAGACGCCCCAGCCAGCGGGGACCCCCCAGGCAGAGACAAACGCTCTGTCCTCGTCTTCTTACCCCATCTACACACTGCTGCACGTCCAGATGCAGCAGGGGGCGGACACTGATAAATGCGTGGGAGGCCACCTGCCCTTTGAAGGGAGGACATGCTTCGCCAGGTGGGAAGGGAAAAAGCCGTTTCCTGGTTGGCTGGCTCTGCACTCAGACGTTGGGACTTGGGGCTTCTGCCTCCCCGCCCGCCCACCGCCCTTCCCTGGATTTCTCAGTCAGCGGACACAGAGCCCAACAGCAAGTGTGCCCCACCCTCCATTCCCTTCCTGCAGCCATGAAGGGCACATCCCTCCCAAGCCAAGTCAAATCCTCAAGCTTGGCTCCATCTCCCATCTTCTCCAGCTTCCTCAAGGACCGCCAGCCCTCGCTCTATGGGTGCCTCTCTGCACCGTATTCAACACAGAACTTCACGGCCGCCTTTCACTGCCAGGCCACCAAATACAGCGACACCTTTTTGTCATCTCAGCTTCTCCACATCCATCCACTGAGCTGATGGCTGCCCTCCCTCCCCTGTCCTCCCCTCCTGGCTTCTGTGAGCCCACAGGGACGTGCTCTCTCCCGGGGCACCCGCAGCACCATCGCCGCGTCCTCCCCTTCCCTGAGCTCCGAACGTCCCAGCCCGGTGGCCTCCCACCCGGCCCTCTGCTCACGCTCTCTCTGCCCTCCCTCCTGCATGGTCCTCAAGGCTTTCAACGTGGCTCTTTGCTGAGCTGACTCCAGTCCCACCCGGCCTGCTCAGCCTCTCCATGGGGACATACAATAAAAACCTCACACTTAACATGTCCAAAATCAACTTCTTTTTTGCTTCCGTAAACCTATTTCTCCTCAGGCTTCACCCTCTCCATACCCTGCACTGCAGACCACCTACCTACTCAGGTTGAAACCCCAGGAATTCTCTGGTTCCAGCTCTACGGAGTATCACAGAGCTGCCTGCCCTCCTCATCTCCACTGTCAGGCCCTGCCCTCTGTTACCCAGGCAACGGGGACAGTCACCCTACCAACCCCAACTACACTCCTGCCACTGTCACCGACAGAGACCTAGAACCCACGCACACCCCCTGAGCGGCCCCCCGAGGCCCCACCACCTCCCGACCTGCGATCTCTGCGCTGCAGGTACCAGCAACCTCCGCTCTCCTCCCCGGAAGCGCTCCTTCCACTCCTTTCCCAGCCTTCCCCGCTGCCCCCGCCCCAGCTCCTCAGGGACCAGCCCGAAAGTGAGCACTGCCCCTCTTTTCCCTAGCTCACCTCACCAGCAGCAGTCTCGGTTATTAAGTCACCAACTGCTGCAGACGGAACTATGTCCCCCTCACACCCCAAATTCAAATGCAGAGGCCCTGACTCCCAACATGATGGCAGTGAGGTCATGCGGTGAGTCCCCTGTGATGGGATCAGTGGCTTTATAAGAAGAGGAAGACAGAGAGGGGGGACATGGTGAGAAGGTGGCCATCTGCAGGTCGGGAAGAGAGCCCTCACCAAGAACCGAACCGGCCGGCACCCTGGCCTTGGACTTGCAGGACTGGGAGGAGGGTCTGTGACGAAGCCGCCCAGCCTGCGGTGCTGTGTTACACAGCAGATCGAGCCGACTGAGCCCGATTTATTTTCCTCTGTCCCACAGGAGAATATAAACTGGAGGAGGCGAGACGTGTGTCTGACGCATTCACCGTTGTGTCCCAAGCTTTCAGGATGCCGACAGACGGCAGGTGCCCCAAAGTGAGGGTGTCCGACTCGCTGTCTCGTGCAAGAAAAAAACGTCTAATACCCTAAACCGAAATATGACTGCAAATCGGCACCAGGGAAGGCACTTCAGTTCCAACAGCTTTCAATCCAATCAAAGAAGAAGAAAAGGAGGAAGGGGGATCGCGAAGCAATGTTTCTGAAGAAGAAACCTTCCATTTCAAGAGCTGGAAGGTCTTGTCCGTCCCAGCCTCCAACCTGCAAGGTAGCTGAACCAGCATTTCCTGTAGTGGGAGCCCCGGATGTCCCCTTTGAGGGTGCTCCCCAAATAACAGGCAGGTGCTCGCAGTCAAACAAGGGAGTGGGGAGCCCCAGATGACACGCACCTCTGGGGAGGCCGCACCTGAGCACAGGGGTGCGTCTGAGATGGGCCGCAGTACGGACACCCTTTCGGAGTTTCCCACCAGATCTTGCAGACAGATGGGACCTGCTCTGATGGCTTTAGCTGTGTTCCCCAACGATTCTGTTGAAGTCCCAAATGTGGTACTGTGACCGTATTTGGAAATAGGGTCTTTGCAGATGTAATCAAGTTAGAATGAGGTCTTACTGGGTTGAAGTGGGCCCTGCTTTATGTGACTGGTGTCCTCATGTGTGTGGCCTTGCAAAGACAGATGCCCAGGGAGGAGGCCACTAAGACAGGATGCAACGGTGAGCTAAGGACACCGAGAACCAGTGGCCACCACCAGAAGCCAATGGCGGAGCATCCGCTGGCCATGCCGGTGGTCTGATTTTGCACTTCTAGTCTCTGGGACGGTGAGAGAACAGGTTTCTGGTGCTTTAAGCTGCCCTGCATGTGGCACTGTTAGAGCAGCCAGAGAAACAGGCACACCGTGACCTCAGAGCAACAGTGTGGGCCCTCAGGGTAAGGCGGAGGCTGCGGGAGGCCCATACAGCCTCCCTCTCTCTCCTGGGCCCAGCACACTGGTCACCACGCCCCCCCCGCACTGAGCGCCACCCCCACGGTGGGTGCAGCCTCTCCTTGCGTCACCTTCCCAGCACCCCCTCCCTACCCTTGGTGATCATGTGGTCCATGCACAGGACGCTGGACACTCATAGCCACATCTGATGGTCACGTGTTGCACATTCTATATTCACCTTGCCATTCCTCAGTTTTTGCACCAACAAAGAAAATATTGGTTTGATCATATGTTTCTTTACAACTTATTTTAAATACATAAAGTATTACACAGCTACTTGTTAAGCATCAGCTATGGGTTGGGAACCCTGAATCCCTTATGGAAGGAGTCAGGGTGCAAATAAATAAATGTACACATTTTACAATGTCATGGGATCATTACGTTGTCAAGTTACACCCTTTCCTCTCTCCTCTTCCTGGCCCTCAGTGCCGCGGCGCAACAGGCAAACCCCTGTGTTATCAGAATCCTGCTGTCCTTTCAGCCCAGTACCTCCCCTGCCCCGTCACCAACGTACCAAGTCCCCCATGCCGTCTGCTGCCTCGGCGCCTTTGCACAGCTGAGATCCTCTGCCTCCTCCCTGGTCCGGCTGCTGACCTCCTACTCCAAATCCGACCTAGCCTTGACCTTCCCAACACTTGACAAACGCAACCCCTCCTGTCCATGTGCCCTCCACAGGGGTCACATTCAAAATATTTATCAACGGGTCTGGCACGGGCACACTATCGGAATGGACACGGGCCCAAGCGGTGCATACTCGGGGAGCTCGGTAGCACCTTGTTATCAAGTTACAAAATGATTCTGGTGGGTCAGCAGCCTGTGGGCACGGGTGGCGAGCAGCCCAACCAGACACGCATTCTGCGGCCAGCTGGGGCCCAGCCCGAGAGGCAGTGTGCGTGCGTGCCCGTCTGCCCTGCTCGGGACGGGACGGCGGGGGCTCACCCCGTTTCACAGCCTCCACACCCAACATTGTAACACTGTTCCTGGCACAAAAGAGCTACTCCATTAATATTTGCTGAACTGAACCGAACTCTCTTGGGCAAAAACAAAACGGAAAGACCGGGGTTTTTCCCAGACTGTGACAGCGCCTCGGTGAGCCGAAGAAAACCTGCTCCCAGACAGTCTGTGTGCTCAGATGGGGAGCCCGTCAGATTTCACAGCTTCGAGACCTCGTGAAGCTCTGACCTGAAACTAAAGTGAGAGGGAATAAAAAAAGAGAAGGAAGAGCAAGAGAAAATGACTGGCTCCTTCTGAGGCGTTATTTGGCAAGCACACTCCAGTCAGTTCCAAGAAACAAAGGGAAATCTTCGTTCTGTCAGAAAAACCGACATAAATCTCCAATGATTCTGCTTTCCTGGCAACACTTTAGGCGTTCCGAGGAAACTGGAACCCTCTTCCTGGACAATTGCAATGCAGAAAGCTTGTCTTGTGTTATACGAGAGGCCACGAAACTTTCCACTGGACAGAAAATAGACACTGTTCTGAACGGAACGCAAAATGAAGGGTTGAGGGGACATGTGGCCGTGAGCACTTGGCATGCCCTCTGGACCTCATGGCCTGCAGCTCTGGGCTCACTTGCTCCCCCCGTGGTCTGAAGACCTGTGTGCAGGTGGCAATGGGGCCACCCCGAGGAGACCCCTCCAATGTGAAGTACAAGACCTGTCAGGGGCTGGGCTATATCCCCCCAGAGTCGTATGTTGAAGTCCCAACCCCCAGGGAGCTTAGATGTGACTATGGGGACAGAATGTATGTGGGGATAGGGCCTTCGAAGGGGAGTTAGGTTGAACTGAGGCTGTGTGACTGGTATCCTGATAAGACGAGATACGGACACAAAGAGACCACACAGGGTGCAAGCGCACAGAGGGAGTGAACCAGATGTGAGCCTCTGGGGCCAGAAAAGCAGCAGGGACCCTGAAACTCCAATCCAAAGGAACCTGTGCACCCCAATGTCCACAGCAGCACAATTTACAATACCAAGTGTTGGAAGCAAACTAGGTGCCCGTCAGGAAATGAATGGATCCAAAAACTACGGTACATTTACACAATGGAATTCTATGCAGCAGAAAGAAAGAAGGAGCTCCTGCCCTTTACAACAGCATGGATGGAACTGGAAAGCATTATGCTGAGCAAAATAAGCCAGGCAGTGAAAGATAAATACCGTATTACCTCACCTTTAACAGGAACCTAATCAACAACAAAAAAAACAAATAAGCAAAATATAACCAAAAACACTGAAATAGAGAACAGGCTGACAATTACCAGAGGGGAGAGGGGAGGGAACTTCCGAGGAAAAGGGGAAGGGTTTGCAGAAACCAGTATAAAGGACACACGGACAAAAACAAGTGGGGGTGGAAATGGGAGGGAGGTGGAGAGGGCTGGGGGATGGGCTGGGATGGGAGTAAAAGGCAGAAAACAATACTTGAACAACAATTTAAATTAAATTAAAATAAATAAAATAAAAACTATAGAACCAGTCGATAGAAAACTAGAAGCAAACAAAAAGAATTAAAATACTTATACCCAAAAGGAAAGAGAGAGAGAGAAAAGCAGCAAGGAGCTCAATGGAGCCCTCCTCCCGAGTCCACCTACAGAGAGACATTTCTGGGTGGCAGGGGGCAGTCTGAGATGGAGAGGAAGGCAAGGCGACATCAGGGGAGGCCCGGGGAGCAGGTGAAGAGCAGAACCCAGGGACCATGCAGCGATCCTGCACCCTCCAACGGCCCGGGGGGGGGGGGCACCCAAAGGTGAAACCCTAGCCCAAGCACTCACAAAAGGAATTCAGCCTTCAGAGCCTACAGAAATGGCCTGGGAGACGCACAGCAGGAAAGAAGAGGCAGGACATGTGTGTGTGCATGAGTGCACACCATTCTCCACACCAGGGCTCCCCAAGCCCCCGGGGCCGCACCTCGAAGGAACCAGGCCCCAAGCGAAGCTCACCTGAGCTCTGCCTCCTGTGCCCCGCCCCATCTCCCACGAAACCAGTGCCTGCCGCCAAAAAGGTCGGGGGCCGCTGCTCCACACTCGCTTCAGTCACTGGAAACTGATTAACCAGCAATGTTTTTCATCCTTCCTCGGGACCAGGATAACATCTAGAATGTGCTGGTTTAAGGACAAGAGGAATTTCAATAAGCTCGGGCCTCTGTGCCCAGGCCCTGAACCTGGGAGATGCTATCAGTCCAGATGCCACCTCTGGCAGAGGGAAGCCCAGCTGCCAGTGATGCCGCCACGCTCAGGACCTGGCTTTCCACTCCCCCTTCGCTTGTCCGCTCACCCCACCCACACCCGCTGGGCCTCGCTCTGCACAGAGAAACTGCAGTGATGCCTAGCTTTTCGGGCAGTGGCACCATCTGTATAGCAATGCACTGTATCTGGTGTCCGCCCACCCAGAAAGGAGGGTCCCAGGTGCCCGGGAATGCAGTGCCTGCTTATCTTTCTCCACTCTTCCTCCCGAAGAGACATGAGAAAGCCTAAGCCATCTCCAGCCAAGGAGTGCACGCTGAGAATGAAGTAAACCAGCAAGGCCAGAAAATGTCTCCAGTTCCAGAGGAAAGAGGCAAGAAGCCCTGGATATGGGGGTGCAGGGAGACGGGTCCTGGACGTCACAGAGGTGTCACACATGGGGACTCTGGATAAAGAGCCCCAAGCAGGCAAAGCCGGGTGCCTGCGGGGCTGCTTCTATCTGATGTGAGGAGAGGCGGAAAACCCTTCTCCCACACTCTGGACAGGAGCTGCTCCTGGGAATAGCAGCCAAGGTCATGCAATCCCACCTGGACAGTGCCAACCGCCACAGCGTGGGCCACCTGTGAGAAAGCCTCATCTTGCTGGCAGTGTCCCCTCCCTGCCTCTGGAATGCAAAGTAGCCCTCGTCCTCCCAGTACTGCCACCACCAAATGACCCGGCCGGGCCTCTGGGATCCGAGGACCAGGGAAGGAATGCCCTCAGACAGGCCATCTTCCTAGGCCTGGCTCCGAGGTGCCAGTGTCCATTCCTGCTTAGAGGGGAGGCTTTACGACCGGAGCACAGGCCTCATCGAAGCACAACGACCCATCGCAAGCCAGGGGACCCGCTGCAGTCAGACCTCATCTGTATTTCAACCAGGATGTTGTCAGGACCAACTGCCAAATGGTTCCAAGAGGGGCCTCACACCACGTAAACAAAACCACAGCTCTGCATTTCACCTGGGTGGGATTTCACCCTCGGGTCGGACCAGTCCAGGCAGCGAGACACCTTCCCAGGCACCTAAGGGGGCTCCTGAAGTTCTGGACCCTCGTCCGGAGGGTGGGGGGCAGGGAGACGTAGCCTAAGCAGGACTTGAACACAGCAAGAGCCATCCTGCCAAAAACTAAGACTTTGCCAAATGCTGCATAGAAGTATTGCAAAATCCACTTTAAATCTGTGTTTAAATACCTGTAAAGTTGGTCCTTCCAAATACTTTTGTTCTGGCAGAATTAGAAGCTCTTTCACAGACTGATCCCAGGACTGCTCCAATAAACAGCCAGTGAAGGAGAGGGTCTGTGCACACGGGACTCGGGGAGACAGACGGCCAGTCCGAGAGAGGGTTGGCGCACACAGGACTCGGGGAGCAGGGCAGGGAGCCCTGAGCACACCGCCCCCCCCCCACCTGCGAGCTCAGAAACCCAAAGGCAAAGGGAAACAACTGCCTTTGTCTTCCAGACAGGCAGACTTCCAGAAGGACCTCAGACCACAGAGACAGGAGAAAGGCCCCTGGACCCACTCTGAGGCTGGAGTGGGAGAAGAGCAGAGAGCTGGGGGCTCAGTCTGTGTGCACTTTCATTCTGTGCCAGACGCTCCACCACCCTGCAGGCTCAACCCCAGGCTGTGAGGGCGGGCAGAAGCAGGTGAGGCCCAGGGACAACGTGAACAGAGCCAAGGACCATGTGAGCCTGGGAGCTGTTGCCGGGCCCATAACAGGATCTCCCAGTGGGTCTCCCTGTGGGCCTAGTGGTCCCCACCCCTCCACCTGTGTCTGTCCCCTGAAATGTCACAGGCCCTGGGCCTTCTCAGACTTCTCGTAGCAGAGCAGGCCCCACTTCCCAGCCACCGTCCCATGCACACCTCATCTTCGACACCTGCCGGGTGTTCCCCAGCCATCTACCATCCGGCCCCAGACCGTGAGCGCTCCTCCCCCAGGGGGGCCCTTCCTGCCCACCTCTGCGTCCCAGAGCCAAAGACAGGGCCTGGGCTTAAAAGCTGTCCAGTAAACACTGGCTAATGCACCGAGCTGTGATCCCTACGGTGGGTATTCTGCAACATTCTTTATATCTCTGTTTTAAGAGTACTTTATTTGCTTTTAAAGATAAAAAGAGCCGAAAAAGAAATGACTCCAAAACACTGTCCAGATCATCGCAAGCAGCTGAGGCAGAGAGTTCAGGCCACAGCCCCTCACCCACCTGGCGGGCCCTTCCCCACCTGGCGGCAGTGCGTTCCATGTGTTCCCATGGTTTGGAACGCTTATTTGAAAACAGCTATTGGTTCAATTATTTGACTTGTTGGAAATCAATGATTAAAGCCACCCATTTAAATATTCAACCGTACCATGGTGATATCAAAAAGGACATCCAACTCTGCATGTTTGTGAAGTGCCATTTCCAGCCTGACGCCAGGCCAGGAACCGTCTCAGAGGTGTGTGGCCCGCAGCCTCCGGCTCCCGCTGCAGGCTGGCCCTGGGCACCAGCTCTCCGCCCCTGTGTGTCCACACTCACCTCCTCGCCCTACTGAGGCCTTGTCTGAGTCCCAGGACCCGAGTGGGATCAGCCCAGAGAGTGGCAGGAAGCACAGAAACCAGGGGTAGGAAGGAAAAAGGGCCCGCCTTGCACAGAGTGAGGAGCAAGGACACGATGGGTTTTCAACGGACGCTCACAGCATCCGCCATCCTGCCTCAGGGACACGACACTTGCCGTGCCCTCTTGAATGAATGTCCTTTCCCCAATGCTCACGTGACCTGCCCCCTCCTCTCCCGAGGCTTTACCCAAACATCGACTGGGGTGGCCTTCTGACTGCCTGGCTGCCCCTTTAATGCTGCCACTTGCTCTTTATCCCCTGTCCCTTCCTTCATCTCGGGGCTCAGGTCACCCCGAGACTTGCTAAAATTCACCTGCTCGTCCTGTTGACTGTCTGAGCCCCTCCTCCCACCAGGCCAAACACCCCTGGAGGCAGAGGTCGCAGGCTCTCCCAGAGGAGGCAGCTGGGTCCCAGCTCCTGCACAGGGCCCGGTCTACACTAAGGGCTTAATAAATATTTGCAGGAGAGCTAAACAATTTGAAAAGCATCTGATCTTATTGGCTGTTGGTTGTTTCTTTGAAAACCAACACAAAACAAGGAAGGAATGCATCAATACGCATAGTATGACCATCACAGAAGCCAGTATCCGTGTGAAGGTGAGGAAAGGGTGGGCGGCTATCAGCCCTGCCCCTGCCCAGGCCGTCCTAACCAACATCCCTGTCTGCAGGCGATGCACGCTGCCCATTGTGGCCAGGCAGTCTCCCCCTCCACCATTCATAACGACCCAGCTGGATCTGCAGTTCCAGCAGAGACCTCAGAACCCACAACGGGTGAGGGTATGGCCCCCAGCCCTGAAAGGCACTGAGCTCACAGTCCAGAGAAGGGCTGACGTTCCGTGCCAAGTTAACCAGCTGATGTTCCGTGACACTCCCTTCAGGTTCAATGTCGGGACGCTAGTTGTTAAAATGAAGCTACATGCTATACTTTCCAGAGTCAGCCTGGGTCTAGGGAGATCTGGCCTGTCTATAACTTTAATTTTAAACTAATTCCTAAAGCTGGAGGAGATGCACAACACCAGTTGGTGGGTCATCTTAAAGTCTCCAAAGTCCTATGAACAATTCCAATGCATTTGGGGAAGGCCTGATCCCAAAGCGCAGCTTTAGGTGGCCATCCCACCCTCTGAGCACCAGGGTCTGCACACGTTTGCAGGTCCACAGGCTCCTGTGTGAGGCAAGCCACCCTCTGGCTGGGAATGAGGTCGCCCCTGCAGACTCCGGAGCAGCGGAGAGAAGAATGGAAGGAAAGCAAGAGCTTGGCCAGAAACCTGCGGCAGGGGTGCTCCAGACACCCCCAGAGGAACGCTGGGTTTCTGACAGAGCTAGAATGGGACAGAGTTTCTCCAGACCAAGGCTGCCAAGAGCAGGCCCCACCATGCTGCCAATGCCCCACTGCTCCGAGCAAACAGCACGCTCCCTCCTCCAGCGAGACCCATTCCTCCAGCTCCTCACTTACCGATTCCATCAAGTGTCCAACTCTTCACTGCGTTTTGCTTTTCGAGTGACTCCCGCTGTGACTACCCAGTTAGTGTTTGTCACACCTGGACCTTCCAACGGCAGTGGCCTGTTTCACCTGGAGCGACTCTCTCCCTTCCCCTTTCCAGAATCAAAAACCTCTCCTTGTCACAGAAATCAATAGGTCCTGTTCCTGCAGTGGTGATACTCAGATTATCTTAACAGAGCACAGCTCCGAGTGCCGTTCCGTGTAGTCCTCTTCCCCTCACCACCAGAAAAACTCTGGGTCCCAGGCCCCCAAGTCGGTTGTACAATTGTGACCAGTGGCCTCCCCTGCTCTCAGGATGACTTAGCCCAGAATTCACCCACTAGTTAAACAGGGAACTCACTGGAAGGCAGGGGTGAGTGACATCCTGTACTCTCTCTGTCAACGAGAGAGAAAACCAGAGACAGTCACCTGGCAGGAGAAACCCGGGGTTTACAAAGAGCCTTGCCAAGCCAGGGGGCCTCTGCTCCTGGGGGTGCACTGAACATGGGTAGTCTCCAGCTCAAAGATGCCCCATGTGTGGCTGACACCGAATTTAAGACCGGAGCATCGCCTTCTCACCAAAAGGAGAAAATGTACCCTCTCCAAAGTTTAGTCAGGACGTGTGAGGTTACAGTGCAGTAACAACCAACCCTAAAATTTCAGTGCCTTAAAAGCAAAGATGTTTGCTTCCTGCTCACACACCTCACAGGTCCAATGCACGTGGGGGAGGGGACCCTGCTCCTTGCCATCACTCAGGGATCCAGGCTGATGGAGGCGCAGAGTTCATTCAGGGAAGGACACAGAGCAAACTGCATTTTGGCTCTTAAAGCTTCTGCTCAGAACAGACCCACGTCACTTCTGGCCACAGACAGCCGTACACCCACCTATGACTTCAAAGAGGAGAGGGAACAGCAGTCCCACCAGGGGTCTCAGGAGCAAATGCAGAATCCTGACAACCAGCCCTGGGGCCCCTCCCACACCTACCAGGCGCTGGCAGGCCCCGCCCAATAGCCTGTATATTCATTCTGATGATTTGCTGTTAAAAAAAAAGCCTGAAGGAAAGGCATCACTGTGCATATTTTTCAGATGAAGAAACCAAGGCTCAAAAAAGTTGAATATGTTTCCTGAGGCCAGACATCCAGTGAGTGGAAAGAGCAGTATTCCAAAGTGGTCCCGGGTGAGTCCCAAACCCATACTCCCTCCCAGCTGGAACTACCCACTCTCTCGTCTCCCCCACTGTTTCTCCCACTGGACCGTGAGTTCAAGGGGAAAACAGGGCCTTCTTCTGTGTCTGGCAAGCAAAGCGTCAGGCACTCAAGAATGCCCACAGAGTGAGCACGTCAGATCCACCCCAGGCAGGAGGAAGCCTGTGCCCCTGCAGGGGGCCCGCTGAGCGCACGGGGAGCTGTTCCAGAGCCCGGCCAGCGGCACCTCGAAAAGCTCCTGTGTGGCCCGCACTGGCCTTGCAGGCTGCTGCCCGGGGCACTGTCAGGAGACTTGGGAGTCTTGCAGTCCCGCCTCCCTGCTGCTCTGGATCATGCTCAGACCCAGATAAGCCACCAGAAAAATCCAGGAGGCTGCTGGCTTATTAAATAAAGTAAATTAGGTCTCAATTATTTGCTTGCATACCAAGCAGGGAAAATGAAATCTTCAATATAAAAGCAATATTGCTCTTAACGTGCAGAAGTCGGTCTGCAGTCGGACTTCCCGTGCACTCCTGCCACAGGAGCCCGCGTGGGAGATCCTCACGGAGGGGCCTCTTGTCCCCACAGCAGGGCACCCGGAGGAGAACCCCCGGCCATTCCAGAGGAGCTGGGCCCTGGGCACCTGGAAAAGCAGTCTGGGAACCAGCAGCAGCACCGGAACCTCTCGTTTCATCTTCTCCTGCATTGTATTCAGGTTTAAGCACCACGTCAGTGCCAAACGCCTTGATTAACATTGCCGTTCGGTATCAAAAAATCTACCTCGGGCGAATCCAAGGCCTCTGCATTTACATTCTTTAATGGAAAGGGGGAACTAGCACCAGGCAGGGACGTGTGAGCGTCTAGCCCCGTCAGTCCCACGGCCCACGAGCAGACGGTGGAGGGCTCCTCAGAGGGGACACTCGGAACCCACTCCACTGCTGCTTTCCAGCCTGTCCACACGGCGTGCCCCACGAAGCCCACTTCCCATCTCGGCTTGAAGGAGCCAGGATTCAGCCACATCAGTCACATCCCAGGCCCCCCCTTCCAGAAACCGTTTTCCCTCAAGGGCACCTGCAATAAGCACATAATGGTTCTAATGGAATAAAAATAACCTTTCAAGTGTGGAAATATTTAAAAGTTTAAAGAGTTCCAGGCAGGCCTGGGGCAACCTAATGACTAGTCAGACTATACAAGAACGGGGCTTCCTGGCACGCAGGGGCCAGCTGAGTTCTGTTTCAGCAGAGGGTAGAATGAGCTGGGACGAGTCTCCCAGCTGCAGCAGAGGGACTCAGACAAGCAGGTGTGGCCAGTGACTGCCGGGCCTTCCCAGGAGAAGCTGACCCCGTGCCTGCAGGCAACAGATCGCAGGGCATGAAGGATGCAGGCCTTGGGTGCGGCCACCTTTCCCTGGGTGACCTCGGGCAAATCATCTCTTAAATGCTCTGAATTTCGATTTTGCATCAAAAACTGGGGCTGGTATTAGTCCTGCTGTCTTGGGGTCCCTAGGAGGACTGAAGGGTGAGCCCCTAAAACGTTTGCTCGGTATCTGCATGGTTAAAGACCGGGCCACCTCATCATCAGTGCAGAGCATTCAGGCGCAGGCTCCCCTCACAAGGCCTCTTCCTGCAGCGGTTCTCCCCAGTGGAACAGGTCTACTCGCTGCGTCTATACAGACGGCTGCCTCCAAGGAACTCCAGAACCTGGATAGAAAGCCCTCACACCATGGGTTTGGGTTTCAGTGT
The DNA here is from genome assembly GCF_014824575.4 of Sturnira hondurensis. Lineage (NCBI taxonomy): Eukaryota > Metazoa > Chordata > Mammalia > Chiroptera > Phyllostomidae > Sturnira > Sturnira hondurensis. Next base: position 1,339,565 of record NW_028086562.1, read on the forward strand.
TTAAGTCAAAACAATGGGATGACGTAGGGAGAGCAGACGTGGCTGGCAGACAGGAAGAACAGGAAGTGGCAGGAGGGGGAGGCAGTGAGAGCGAGGAGGAGAGGCAGCAGGCGGCAGGCAAGAGGACCACACGCAGGGATAAGCGCGTCTCCGAAGCAGGTGAAGAGCGGAGGCTTCAGGTTGCCTGGAGAGGGAGAACTGAGAACTTCCTGCCTCCGGCTCAACCAGCTCTAAATGCCGCGTCTTCAAGGTCGGGGCGCACTCGCCCTCTCAGCGCCCGCTACCGCACCTCGGTGCCGGAGGCCCATCACCCCCTGCCACCGTGCCTGTGCCCTTCCGGCCTCAGGTCCTTTCAGACCTGCTGAAGCCCCTGAAGTCCACACCGTCCATTGCCCCGGAAGGCACATTACGACCACCATGGGCCCCAGCAGCACTGCTCTGTCTCACCACGTCTCTCCACCTACCCCAACAATCAGTCAGAGCCTGTCTAGATGGGGTCACAGCCCCAGCAGCTACAGCACCTGCTCTGTGTCCGTAGTGGTTGTCTCTGTGTGTGTGTGTGTGTGTGTGTCACCTCTGCAGAGACATCAGGGAAATTACCACTGAAGGCGATGGCAGCAGCATGTCCTGTAGATCACTGCTCCTGACCTCCTCCGCTGGCAGCCCAACGGCCCCCCAGAGGACCCAGGGAGCGCATCCACCTTCCCGAGACCCATATATCCTCTAAATGTTCCTGGTGAGCAACGCGAGCACCTGTCCCCATAGCCTGCCTCTCCCCACGCCACCCGGCTGCTTGCGGAGATCTGCACGCTCCTCCGGTTTCGCTGTGTGCAGGCAGCCCGGGCCCTCGGAACCGCGGGAGACACCAGTGCACGCCAGGCTCTGCATGCCAGTGCAAGAAGGGCACCAGTGCACCAGTGCACACCAGTGCAAGAAGGCTCTAGCCCGACGGCCCAAGTATTTGCTCACTGCAGGTCCCCCAGCCTCCCCTCCAAGCCCCAGAGTTCTCCTGCCCACCACCCACCGAAGATGACAACACTGCCCTGGGATGAACGTGCTTCAGGAACTGCTGTCTACGAAGACAGGCTTTTCTTCCTTCTCCCGATGGCATCGACGTAAGAAGATGACCAAAGAAGACAGGGAGGGGAGTGTCTTGGCTCCCCAAGAAAGAGTCCAAGACACTTCTGGGGTGTTAATGTTTCCACTGACCTTCCTCCAAATAAGAATATATTATGACCAACATTTACTGAGCACTAGCTGTGAGCCATGCACTCGGCCCTCAAGCCCTACATCGTGCCTCCTCTCTTTTTAACACTAACCCCTCTAGGGGACAGTACTGTCACTGGCCCCCTCACACACACATGCACACACATGCACACACGTTCACACATTTCCTAAGACAGCCTAACCCCAAGACTGCTGCAACAAACGGATTTTGAGGACGGAGCTCAGCTGTGTGCTGGGTGAGGCAGGGAGGAGACCCTCCTGCTGAGTGAGGAGGGGCCTGCGCCAGGGGCCTGGGGAGGCCGCCTGCCCTGGTCCTGCCGGGGCGCTGCAGCTGGGCAGCCCTTCCCCAGCGAGGAGAGCGCTCAGGCTGCAAGCCCACGCCCCAGAGCACACTGCAGCCCACTAAGGCCTGGTAGGAAGTGTGGGGGATTCTTGCCGGTTTCCTTTTATTTATTTTATTTTTTTAAGCCAACTACCAATTTAAGACTCTCTGAAACACCTGCTTTCTACCTTATTACAGTGACCTCTGGTGGTCAATAACTAGACACTACAGGCCCAAATTAGAATTACACTGCTTAATTTCAAGCAACTCTAAGAAACAAAGGCCTTGAGGTCCTTGAAGAGCTTCGGAGAAGAGCAGAAGAAAAGGAAGCAGAGAGTGGAGCTACCACTGCCCCGTTTCAGGCCTGAGGCGACTCTCACCTGACCGTGAGTCTAACCCAGCACGGGGCCTCTCACAAGGTGTTCCCTGTACAGGTGTGAGAGGCCTCTGAGCTCCAGCCAGGGTGACACCTCAGCCTCTGCTCCCCCTCCCCTGCCCCCACTCCCATGCCCACCCTCACCCAGGCTGGTGGCATCTCAATGCCAGGCTTAGAGGGCAAAGGCCCAAGGAGGATTTGGGGGGATGCTTCGATGTGCCAGGGGACCTTCTAGGAGCACGGGGCGGGGGGGGGGGTGGCGGCAGGAGAGGTGGGGAAGATTTCTTGAAGGCTTGCATCTATCTCAGAGCTGCATCTATCTCAGAGCTGCAGCCAGCCGGGCCCAGCTGCCTGGGACCACTTGCCGACCTGAGGATTGAACCCAGGAGGCAAAGAAATACTGCTTCCTTTCTCCTCCGGCATCACAAGCCCCAACCAAAAGAAGCAGTTCTGCCAGGAACACGAGGGAAGAGGCTTCCACCCACACCGTACCCACGTGGAGGGCCCAAGCAGCCCAGCTGAGGGGCAGCATGAGGCATTTGTTTTTGAGGTCATTTTGGAGACTGGAGCTGCTGGCTTCAGGGTGGGGGGAAGGAAGGACACCTCCAGGGGGTATAACAAATAGCCATTTAGCCCTAAGCCAGGTGAGTGGGCATACGGGGGCGGGGGGAGTCTCCCATGGGAAACAAAGCCAAGCAGTGTCTCCTGTGGGGTGTGTGGACTGCAACCCTGCCCCCAGCTGAAAACAATGAGGCTCAGCCCCAGATATGAGTCTCCACCACCTGACCCCCAAGACCACCACCAAAGCAACCTAGACAGAAGCTTTTGCACCCCAGAAACTCTTCAGAGAAAAAGGATTGACCACCTCAGTGTGACCCAATTCAGTAGCTTCCAGAAGCTTCCAGTTCAGAGCATACAAAAGTTAATCTTTCCACATGTCATTTCAACTTCTTGGTCCATGCATGGTGTGTAGGCGTCAGCCTGACCCCCAGCATAGACGGCAGAGCCTGTCTGCTGTGGTCCCCACAGGCACCCACTGAGACAGGACGGGCCCCGAGGTGTGGACTAGGAAACCAGGCTGGGTCGCCAGCCCAGGAGTCTCTGAAACTCAAAATGGATGTAGAATATCAATGTTGTCTCAATTTTCCTTTATCTACAAGGAGACGTCAGCAAACCTTTCTGCCAACGATTGTACAAGGATCATTAAAAGAAAAATGTCCGTGGTAATTGTGCCTTTATGCATATTTCTTCCCTCCAATATTCTATAACATAATAATGTTTCACATTTCTACAGAACTGTCTTTTCAGCATGTTTTCACATTATGCTTAATTTCGTAAGAGTTTCTCAGCCCCACATAACGACACAGTTCAATGCAAAATCAGATATAAATCTAGCTTAAGAGACTCTCAACAGGAATTTCATTTAAAACTGTAAATGTTAAAAGATTCTGGCTCTGATTTATGTTATGTTGTGTGTGTGTTTTCAGAGAGAAAGCTTAACTGGCCCCTTAAACAATGGATGGACACGCACACGTGGCTGTCTCGGTCTAACCTGACCGTCCCCGCCCCTCCAGAAAGGAAGCGGGGCAGAGGGCAGACAGGGACCTGGGGGCACGGAGCCCGCGCCCAGGCCGGCAGGGCCGCCAGCAGAAAGGCGCAGCCCATCTGACCCTACTGCCCAGGAGGGCTCGGGGGCAACCTTTAAGGGATCGTTTTCCAGCTTCTTTTCTTCCCCCCGCCCCTCTTGACACAGGGGCAACACGTAAGGGCCCTCCATGCCCCTGCCTTTATAAAACATGGGGGAGGGATCAAAGGGAGAAGCAGCAAGTCCTGGGCCCACATGTTAGTCGGCACTCTCCCTGGTGATGTTGGCGACCTGCATCCTTAAAGGCAAACCAGGAAGCCCCGATCCTGCTCTCACACGGACAGGCAGTGCCAAGGGCCGGTTTGAGAGGACGCAGGCAGGTGCCTTCGGGAGCTGGGAGCTGTCCTTCTCGATGGAGATGATGACCCTGGAAGAGGCATTCCCACCCACTGTCTAAGCACATCCGAGCCAATTTTAAAATGTGGACTATTTACACGCCAGGCTCTGACGACTCAGAAGCAACTATTAAAGCCCGTCATGTGAAGCCACGTCGAGGAGATCTTACTGCAGCCCGTCACACACACACACGTGTTTAGACAACATAGAACACACAAGTCACTCACATCGTGACATCTCTGCGGCCCTGGCATCACGCTATCAACAAGAGACAACGCAGCAGCGGTGACTCTCAGTGACATACGCTGCCTGCTTATGAAACTTCGAACTTGATTCCAAAATGCTAACAGCCAAGAAATTCAGTCAGCATTTTGAAACCCACTGCGTCTGAAATTTCACTTGAAAGATGGGGCTACTGCGAGTTGCAACCCCCCAAAAAAGAGCAAGTCGCCACTCTGCGACCGCCAAGTCCCTTTACTGAAAGATGACTGAGGGAGCCGGGCCCTCCCCGTGCATTTAACGTATTAACAACATGCACAGCAAGACTCTCAGAGTTGCTGAATTCCTCCACAAGAAAATGTTTTCGCCACTTCTAATGGACTCCACCCAACTCCACTCAGGATGTATAGGGTTCACGCCTCCAGAAGAAAGCGACTGAAACGACTTGACTATATATCTTTCCAGAAAAGTAAATTATATATAGGTCTGTACTCACGCCTCCGCTCCCTTACAGGTTACCCATTTTTTTCCTCCCACACTGAACAGCCCACGGAAATGAGGAGAAAATTATCAAGTGAGTTTAAGCGCTTGGATACCTAATTACAACAAGCCTAAGAGCCTCATCTTTCTGCCTTTTAGAACTTTGGTTTCAGGCTTTAAATCAAGTCCCATTAGCCAAGTTGACACCTGCCAATTAGCTTCATGCCTCGCACAGAATAAAACGCCCTTGAGATAAATCACCCCGCATACCTACACATCTTCCGCTCAGTATCTCCATCTGTGTTTTGGGATTTGGTTAAAATCAGGCTCTGACGTGACTCTGCAGGTGTTGACAGATGCGCTATGAGCTGCCCTTCAGAGTCCTCAGGTGAAGCCATCAGAAAGGACTCCAGACTTCGGGACAAAACGGGTGTCTCGGAAAAGAGCTCCATGTCCCCTCTGCCGTGTGCACGCAGGGGTTGTGTGAGCACTGTGTGCAACAGAAGCAAAGCTTTCTAAAACTGTTTGAGGAGGAGGAGGAGGGAGGGGGAGGAGGAAAAGCCACAGTGCCATGTCCCCAAACTATATTAAGTGGCATAATTCAAACTTGATATACTTATAGAGCAGAAGTACATCGCTCAGTCACCCTGCTCCTAACAGGTCACCACCAAAGCGGTTTGCTGTGGTCTGCACAGAACTGTATATAGAAATGTCTCTGTTTTTACAGAAGTGGTCTCATAGACTATCCGTACTGTTATAAAAACTAATTTCTTACAAGAACTGTACACAAATGATGAACTTTAATTAGTGACATGCATGCATGCCGAAACATTTGATGGGGAGTACTGGCACTTGCAACTTTCTCTAAAATAAAATCAAAACACTAAGACGAATAGATGGGTGGATGGAGGGGCGGATTGGTGATAAAGCAAGCAGAACAAAATGTTCATTGTGGAGGCCAGTTGGTGGGCATACGGGTTTCGCTGCAAAATTCTCCCAGTTTTACTGTATGTTTAAAGTGTTCAATCTGAAATGGCATAAAAAACTAATTTTTTCACTCAGTAACGAGGCACCGGTTTCTCCCCACGTCAGCACATACAAACCTCTTCATCCTTCTTAGAGCTGCAAGGACTACGCTCCACGGTGCGCCGCAGCCCGGGGAGCCAGGCCCGCCTTGGCGGACACTAAGGAGAGACACTAAGGAGACATCTCAGTGACCGCGCCACAGCAAGTGTCCATGCAGGCGTGTCTCTGAATGTCTGTGGCTCCTTTTCTATGGGATCAATTCCCAGATGTGTAAATGCTGACTCAAAAGAACACATAGCTTTATTCTGATGCATTATAGTACCAACAGCTAACACCTACTGCAGGTTCACACCATGTAACCGTTTCGTGTGTTACCACTCACACTCCTCACAACCACCTAATTAAGTGGGAACAGATGTCCCTCACCACAGAGTTCCAGGAGGTGGGGCACAGGGAGGTCAGACGACTCGCCCAAGGTCTTCCAGCCAGAAAGTGGCAGTCTGACTCCAGAGGGGGCACTTTTAACCCTCATGCTTACAAATTATGGTCACAAAAAAATCAGACCAATGTATATTCCCACCGACAGTGTCGAGGGTTCCTGTTTCCCTAGGCTGTGTTGTTTNGGGTGGATGGAGGGGCGGATTGGTGATAAAGCAAGCAGAACAAAATGTTCATTGTGGAGGCCAGTTGGTGGGCATACGGGTTTCGCTGCAAAATTCTCCCAGTTTTACTGTATGTTTAAAGTGTTCAATCTGAAATGGCATAAAAAACTAATTTTTTCACTCAGTAACGAGGCACCGGTTTCTCCCCACGTCAGCACATACAAACCTCTTCATCCTTCTTAGAGCTGCAAGGACTACGCTCCACGGTGCACCGCAGCCCGGGGAGCCAGGCCCGCCTTGGCGGACACTAAGGAGAGACACTAAGGAGACATCTCAGTGACCACGCCACAGCAAGTGTCCATGCAGGCGTGTCTCTGAATGTCTGTGGCTCCTTTTCTATCGGATCAATTCCCAGATGTGTAAATGCTGACTCAAAAGAACACATGGCTTTATTCTGATGCATTATAGTACCAACAGCTAACGCCTACTGCAGGTTCACACCATGTAACCGTTTCGTGTGTTACCACTCACACTCCTCACAACCACCTAATTAAGTGGGAACAGATGTCCCTCACCGCAGAGTTCCAGGAGGTGGGGCACAGGGAGGTCAGACGACTCGCCCAAGGTCTTCCGGCCAAAAAGTGGCAGTCTGACTCCAGAGGGGGCACTTTTAACCCTCATGCTTACAAATTATGGTCACAAAAAAATCAGACCAATGTATATTCCCACCGACAGTGTCGAGGGTTCCTGTTTCCCTAGGCTGTGTTGTTTTTAAACATATCTAAAACTTAAGAAACACACTATCCACACTTCCAGACGCCACGAAGACAGATGCAAGAACAAACGCACAGAGAAAGCAACGGAGAATGCGCTGGGCCGGGAATGAACGCGGTGTTAATCAGAGCAAGGGCCCGACGCAGGCTTCTGCCTGCACTCAGCTCACCGCCTCTCTGCAGAGCGCGCCCTCTCCGGGTTCTGCACTCATGCTGGCAGGTACACACACCTGCAAAACCCTCAAGCTGCTGTTTTTAAACCCTAAGAGCCCCTGCCCCATCCCCCAGGTGTACTGAGGTACACTCCAGGATGCTGCCTCCGTTTTTTTTTATCAGACAGCTGCAAGAAGAAAGGACTACAGGAGTACATATATCATCTCTCTTTCCATCAGCTACTCAATTAATCCAAATACATCTCCAGACAATGCTTGACGTGTCAGTGGGATATTATCGTCAACAACCTCAAAAGGTTCTTTTGTTTTACTACCTGAAATATTATTAATGATCCCCTTACAAGCTGATAAAGAAATCTTCCTTACCACAGGCTATCGGACCAGCCCTAACCTCGGCCCTAACCAGTCCCAACCTGGCCTTGCCAAAACACAGCCTTGACACTACTGGCTTCAAAAACAAGAAAGCTGCAGCTGCTGGAGAGAGCCCTCTGCAAATCGGGGGCCTTGGCCAAGCTGAACCGCACGGCCAACAAAACAGTAATAATGCCTAATACCCCCGCCGCACTGTTGCTGGAGCAACAAGCACAATGTAACTGATATGGCTGGCTCACATAACAAACTACAAAAAAGGGGGGGGGGTGTTGAAGCAAGAGTTAGAAGAGAAATAGAAACAGAATCACTTCAGATAAAAAGTCAATCATCTCAGACATTAACAGGGTAGAAAAGGCACAGACATCGAATCCAAAAGACCTGGGTTCCACGTGTGACTTCAAAACTAACGGCCTGAGCTTGGGCACATTAAGCATTTTGAAGGCTGCAGGGGCTAAGAACCCCCACTTCACAGGGGCTCACAAAGCTCAATGTTTAGCTTGTGAAGTCCCTGGCAGACTGCAGTCTCTCCGTAGACGGGGGCATTGGCGCTGTGACACCATGGTGAGCTCACCAACCGGAACTCCCTGGGACTTTCGCAGACAAGTGGTGATCTATTATGTGTTGACTCATCTTCCCTTTTTGTGTGTTGCTTGACGAGAATGAGGATTAGGAAGGATTTCAAGCTTCCCCCAAACTGTACAGGGTAATCTCAAAAACCTACCTGCCAACCAAAGAGACTTTCAAATCTAACAACTCTGCTACATTTTCTCAGATTTATTGTTTAAAAATAAAAAGTAGGAATTAGAGCCCGGACTGGCGACTGGCGTGGCCCAGCTGGTTGGGCATTGTCCCGCAAGGCAAAGGGTCGGGGGTTCAAGTCCCAGTCAGGGCACATGCCTGGGCTGTGGACCGGGTCCCAGGTTGGAACGCGTGGGAGAGGTGACCGATCAATGTTTCTCTCCCTCTCTTTCTCCCTCACTCCCCCTCACACTGAAAATAAATAAATAAATACTTTGGGGGGAAGTAGGGATTACACACATTGCCAGGGTTCCTGGTAACCAGCCCATCTCATTCTCCTCCCTCCCTCTAAGAGGTAGCCGCTATTTTTCACTTAGTTTGTGTTTGCTGCACATGTAGGTCTCCATCAACAACATATTTTTTTTACATTTTAAGCTTATACAAATGGTACCATACAATACATCTCTTTCTGCAATTTGTCTTTTTCCCACTCAGCTCTTTTGATCTCAATACATATAGATACACACAGCCCTAGCTTATTCATTTTAACTGCCACCAACTATTCACTGTATAAACACACTACAATTTATCCACTCTTCTGGCGATGACCAGCAATTTTCCAAGCCTGTGACAGTGTGCGCGATGCTACCAGGACACCTGTGCACACACATGGGCGCACAGGTGGCCTGCCTGCAGGACAGCAGTTCTCCGAGTGTGGTCTGGGGGCCATCGAAGCCAAAACTACTGTTGTAAAATACTAAGAAGTCATTTCCCCCTTTCCCTGTGTTGGTGTTTGCCCTGACACAGCAGAAGGAATGGTGGGCGAAACAGTTGGGGCCTCGGCACAGAGGAGGACAGTAGCAACAACCTGTGCTAGTACCCGCCTATTCCTCATCACCGTGCAATCACAGAAACACACACCAGTTTCACTTAAGAATTCCTTAATGAAGCAGCAAAAATTATTAATTTTAGTAAATCTCACCCTTCGATCACGTCTTTTCAATGTTCTGCCGCAAACCACAGTGTGATGACGGCCTTGAAGAGACCACCTGTGTAACTGTTGCAGCGTCCGGCTAAAGCAGCCACCGTTTCCACGGGACACCCTTTCCACTTAAAAGAACGACGGACAAACTACGGTTATTCGGTCCTGGGCGTCTGGCACAACTCCTTCTTCTGGCCAAGGTACAGCAATGGGGGCTGGGATGTGACCTCCTGCTTGGAACAACTAAAAAGCTGGACAATGTATGGAAAATGCCAGCTTTCTAGCCACTGGACATGGGGAAATNAGTACCCGCCTATTCCTCATCACCGTGCAATCACAGAAACACACACCAGTTTCACTTAAGAATTCCTTAATGAAGCAGCAAAAATTATTAATTTTAGTAAATCTCACCCTTCGATCACGTCTTTTCAATGTTCTGCCGCAAACCACAGTGTGATGACGGCCTTGAAGAGACTGCCTGTGTAACTGTTGCAGCGGCTGGCTAAAGCAGCCACCGTTTCCACGGGACACCCTTTCCACTTAAAAGAACGACGGACAAACTACGGTTATTCAGTCCTGGGCGTCTGGCACAACTCCTTCTTCTGGCCAAGGTACAGCAATGGGGGCTGGGATGTGACCTCCTGCTTGGAACAACTAAAAAGCTGGACAACGTATGGAAAATGCCAGCTTTCTAGCCACTGGACATGGGGAAATGAAGGACAGCGATTCTGAGAGACGAAAAGCAGATAAAGTGAGACCTATGATCACCCCAGCTACTCTCTAAAGAAAGTTTCAGGCCCTGGAGCAGGAAGGAAACCCGGGCACAGCCCAGTAACCTCCCTGAGTTGCGGAGAAGGAACCAAGACCCGCAGGAGCCAAGGCAGCTGAGGGTAAGGGTAGCAGAGAGAGTGGCAGAGAGAACTCCAGAGCCGTCCAGAGATTCCCCCCTGAGTATTCTAACAAATACAGACCAGTGCATGTGTGTGAGGAAGCTTCTGAGCACATGTAATGTGAATCACTCAAAAGAATTAGAAAAATCACCTCCATCCACACTTGGGCCTGGAATAGCGCACCTGTTCCCACCACCGAGCAGGGGAAAGCCAACCCGACTCAGTGCTGCAGTGGGCCCGCCCACCAAAGCGTAAAAGCAAGACCTGAGCAGATCAAACTGATTCCAAGTAATAAAACCACGTTGTAGGGCACACTCAAGGCTATTTACAGGCCCCGGCTGGGTAGCTCAGTTCATTACAGTGTTCTCCCAACACACCATGGTGGTGGGTTTGATCTCTGGTCAGGGCATATACGAGAATCAACCAATGAAAGCATAAATAAGTGGAACAACAAATCAATGTTTCTCTCTCTCTTTTGCACACACACTCTCTCTCTCTCAAATCAATAAACTTTTTAAAGACTATTTATAGAAATAAAAATATACACTGTACCCCAAAAGTGGAATTCATAATATCTCAGATCAAAGAGAAATTTTCCAAGCATGCAAACAAGCAAGAAAATATGACTCACCAAGAGGAAAAAAAAATCCATACAACCAAACCAAAAATTATACGTGATAAAATTCTAGATAAGAAGATTAATCGTGTTAAGAAGAGGCACAGGGATTTTAAACAGACCCAAGCAAACCTTTTAACAAAGAAAACTGCGACGAAAACCTAAGATGCAGTATAAGATGAAAAACACACTGGTTAGAATTAACAAGAAATTAGATCAAAAGAAAATATTAGGGAACTTAAAGACATAGCGATAGAAAATTTCCAAAATGAAACACAGGCAGAAAAAAGAAAAAAAAAAAGAACAAACATTAGTGATCATATACGCATCAGATTCCCAAACGAGAAGGGACAAACAATTTTTAAATAGCCAAAATGTCAAAAATCGATTTTAAAAAAGCTATAAATCTACAGGACCAAGAAGCTCAATGAGCCCCAGGCACAAGAAACGTAAGAAAATCGAAGCAAGGCCCATCATTATCAACTTGCTTAAAACCAGCGGTGAAGAGAAAATCTTAAAAGCAGCCAGAGAAAAAGGGCACATTACAGACAGAGAAATAAAGATTAGAGAACTGCGGATTTCTCGTAAGAAACAATGCAAGCAAGCCAAAAGACATGAAACACCTTCTTTTTTTTTAAAATATATTTTATTGATTATACCATCACAGTTGTTCTATTCCCCCCCTTCAATCCCCTCCACCCACACCCTCCCTCCCCCACCATTCTCCCCCCCTTAGTTTATAACCACGTGTCTCAAGTTCTTTGGATTCTATATTTCCCCCACTATTCTCGCCCTCCCCCCTATCTATTTTCTACCTACCATCTATGCTATTTTCTGTGCCTTCTCCCCCCTTCTCCCCCTCCCGCCCCCCTGTTGCTAACCCTCCATGAGTTCTTCATTTCTATGGTTCCACTCCTGATCTAGCTGTCTTCTTGGTTTGCTTTTGTTTTAGGTGTGGTTGTTAATAACTGTGTGTTTGCTGTCCTTTCACTGTTCATATTTTTCATCTTCTTTTTCTTATATAAGTCCCTTTAGCATTTCATATAATAAGGGCTTGGTGATGATGAACTCCTTGAACTTGACCTTATCTGAGAAGCACTTTATCTGTCCTTCCATTCTAAATGAAAGTTTTGCTGGATAAAGCAATCTTGGCTGTAGGTCTTTGGATTTCATGACTTGGAATACTTCTTTCCAGCCCCTTCTTGCCTGTAAGGTCTCTTTTGAGAAATCCGCTGACAGTCTGATGGGTACTCCTTTGTAGGTGACTGTCCCCTTATCCCTTGCTGCTTCTAGGATTCTCTCCTTCATTTTAGTCTTGGCTAATGTAATTATGATGTGCCTTGGTGTGTTCCTTCTTGGGTCCAACTTCTTTGGCACTCTCTGAGCTTCCTGGATTTCCTGGAAGTCTATTTCCTTTGCCAGACTGGGGAAGTTCTCCTTTATTATTTGTTCAAATAAGTTTTCCACTCGTGGCTGTTTCTTTCCCCCTTCTGGTACCCCTATAATCCGGATGTTGGAACGTTTAAAGATGTCCTGGAGGTTCCTAAGCCTCTCCTCATTTTTTTGAATTCTCATTTCTTCATTCCTTTCTGGTGGGATGTTTTGTTCTTCCTTCTGGTCCATTCCATTGATTTGAGTCCCAGTTTCCTTTCCATCACTATTGGTTTCCTGTGCATCTCCCTTCATTTCAATCAGTCCAGCCCTCACACGTTCCTCTAATTTGTAACTTTGTTCCTCTAATTTGTGACTATAATCAACCAGTTCTGTGAGCATCCTGATAAATAGTGTCCTGAATTGTGCTTCTGAGAGGCTGGCAATTTCTTGGTCGCTTAGAGTTATTGGCTCTGGGACTTTGAGTTCTTCTTGTGCCATCTTTCGGGTTGTTCGTGCCTGTTCCATAGCAGGATCAGAGCCCTAAAGTGTTCACTAGAACAGGGCAACTAAGTCGCTGGGTTGTGACGTTGTAGGTGGGGGCGGGGTCAAAGAGGGACAATGGCTCTCACTGGTCTTGCAGGGCAACTCAGTCGCTGGGTTGTGACGTTGTATGTGGGGGCAGGGTCAAAGAGGGACTATGGCGTCCTGTCCGCCACCTGCCGCCACGGCCCTCACCGGTGCCGCAGTTGCTGCCGTCGCCTGGCCCACGCGTTTCGTCCCACTGCTCGCGAGTGTGCCACCGCCGTCAGCCCTCGCCCCCTGGGGCCTGCGTGGTCTGTCTCACTGCGCGCGAATATGCACCCGCGGTCTGCCCCGCACCCCAACTGGTTCCCGTCTGCCTGCGCGCCTGGGTCATGGGACCTGTCCTGCCCGACCCTGCTCGCTGCTGGCTCCGCCCCTCTTACCATCCCCGTTGAACGGTTAGATGTAGTCGGACTTCCGTATAATTCAATTTTCTGTCCTTTGGTTGTGTCTTTGTTTCTCCAAACCTTTGTTGTATTCAAACTTGGTTGTGGGAGAAGGCACAGTGTTTCCACCTATGCCTCCATCTTGGCGGAAGTTCATGAAACACCTTCTTTTAAAGTTCTGAGAGGAAAAATTGTCAACCTAGAATTCTTTACCCATTGAAAATATCTTTTAAATACAAAGACTTTGCCCCAGCTGGTGTGGCTCAATGGATTGAGTGCCAGCCCGCAAACCAGAGCGTCACCAGTTCAATCCCTAGTCAGGGCACACGTCTGGGTTGTGGGGGCACTTGAGAGGCAATCACACAGTGATGTTTCTCTCCCTCTCTTTCTTGCCCCCTCCCCTTCTCTCTAAAAGATAATAGAATTTCTAAAATTATAATAATAAAAATAAAGACTCTTTCCAGCAATATAAAAGCTGAAAGAGTTTATGACCAACAGATATGAGCTATGTGAAATGTTAAGGGGAGTCATTCAGGCTATAGAAAAATGATCCCAGGTGGAAATCTGAACCTCCGGTGGGAAATGTGGAGCATTTCCACATTTGGTAAATATTTACCATTTCCACAGAATGGTAAATATGTGGGTAAATATAACGATGCTTTTCTCATTTGTCTCTTTAAAAGATAATCAACTATCTAAAGCAAAAACAATAAAAACTGTGAGGTTTTGCATTTACCCAGAAGTAACATATACGAGTGGAACAGGGAAAGGATGGAAGGACGGGACTCTGCCCACTGCTGCAAAGTGCCTGCACTGTGGGTGAAATGGCACAATATCATTTGAAAGCAGACTGTGACGCGTTACAGCTAAATACTAAAAACTCTTTAACAACCACTAACACAACAGAGCTATAGCCAATAAGCCAATAAAGTAGATAGAACCTGAAAGAGGGCAGGAAGGGGGGGCAGATGGATAAAACAAAAGTCAAATGGAAACATCACCACATTGATAATCACATTAGATGTAAACGGCCTAAAAACTTCAAATGAAAGACGGAGGTTTAAGATCAGCCTAAAAAGCAGGATTCAACTATACACTGTCTACCAGAAGCCTACTTTAAATACAGAGACAAAAAACAGGTTGAAAGTAAAGGGATGGAAGAAACTATACCACACCAAAACTAATCAAAGGATCACCCAAGAGGATTTCGGAACAAAAAATACTACCACTGATAAAAGGGGTCATTTTATGATGATAAAGTTGATTCATCAAGCGGCCTTAGTGATCACAAGTGTGTTTCTATACCAAACAAGAGTGTTCCCACATATATGAAGTAAAACTGATGCAAACAGACAAATCCATAATTATGGGCAGAGATTTCTAAAACTCTCCACTAATAACGGACGAAACACATAGACATAAAAAGTAAGAAGTACAAGACTGGAACAGCACTATCAACCAATGAACTTGACCTGGTCGCTACTCTAGAACATTCCAACTAACAACAGCCAAAGACACATTCTTTTCAAGTGTGCAGAGTGTTTACCGAGACAGACTATCTTCTGAGCCATGAAATAAGTTTTGATGGATTTAAAAGACTTCGATTCACACAAAGGATGTGCTCTGACCACAACGGAATAAATCAGAAATTAACACCAGGCAGGTATTTGGCAGGTAGTGTTTCATAGCGAACGTACAAGACTATCACTTCAACTGACCATATTCAGTGCCGACGGCAAAATTTAAGTTTTTAAGGAACAATCAGAATTTGAGGAAACCTGTATTCACCACAGGGAACTCAACAGCTTACAAATCTTAATGGCTTTTCTGATGACATCCACTGAAGTGATATTACAAAGGAAATTTTGTGGTGCTGTACAGTGAAATACACCAACATTGCTAAGATGTGCACATCTCAGTAAACCAGCATTTTCAAAATGACCAATGTAATTTTACAAAACCACGGCTGGGTAGAAGATCTTTTCAAATATCTATATGAAAAGAGAGTTCCCTGCCCTGGCCAGGTGGCTCATTCATTCAGGTGGCGTGTCATCCCCTGCACCGAAAGGTTGCTGGTTCGGTTCCCAGTTAGGGCACGTATGTAGGTTGCGGATTCGATCCCAGGTGGCGTGCATGTGGGAGCCCACTGGCTGATGTTTCTCTCTTACACGCGTATCTGTCTATCTATCTATCCATCTGTCTATCTCTGCCCCTCCTCTCTGTCTCTAAAATTAATAAACATTCCTCATGTGAGGATTTTTAAAAATGTAGTAATAAAAATAAAAGCTAGCACCCCCCCCAAAAAAGAACAGGCTAACAAACTTAAAACAGGGTATAAAAATTGTTGATACAGTTTCAGATTCCACATTGCAACTAACCTCTAAGAAAGTACAACTTGCTAAGTTTTGGTGTAGTATCAAAGAATACTTGCAAACTCTGAAAAGGAAATTAAAATTCTGCACTTCTTCCTTTTCCAATGAGGTATCTGTGTGAGGCTCCAGTCCTTCATTTATTTCAACTATCGCAACAGATTAAAGGCAGAGTCAGACGTGAGAATTCAATTACCTTTCATTAAGGCCAGATGTTAAAGGGAATGACAAAAACGTATAACAGTGCTATTCTTCTCACTAAATTTTGTTTTGTTTTGGAAAAAGAGCTATTTTCCATCAAACAATAGGCTATTTATGTGAACATGAAATGAATTTATTCCTGTTATGTTTTAATGAGTTAATACAGATTTTAACAATCTCTCGGCTTTCATTTCTAATGCAGTAAATACCATCACTCTCTCCCAGACACAAAATGTCTCTAGAGTTCTCAATCCCCATCAGAGTGAAGAGCAGTCCTTAGACCAACAGTACCAGGACCACAGGCTTTGCCAAACGAGAAGGCACTTGTCAATGTTTGCAAGACCACTCTCAACAGACTGCTGGACATGCGCGACTGACAGCGTCCTTTCTTTCACAGGAACAACCCCAAAGATGATGGCAACAGCAACCAAGGCTCCCACGTATTACGTGCCAATCACACTCACACTGAAATCCTTGTCATCCTCAACAGTTACCCTGGAGAATGAATATTGTTCACATGCTGAGCACCTGAGGTTCAACAAGCTTAAATTAGTTGCCTCGGAGGATGAGGGAGCCAGGATTTGAACCCAGATCCGAATCCAAACCAATGACGCCTCCCACTTCGGAATGTCTCTCCAACTGTGCCGTGAGATTGTCTTTTTCTCTGCTGTCTTTTCCTTCTTCGCACTTGCCTGACAGCATGTCACACAGCATTTGGGTATCATCTCTCTCTGCCCATCGGAATGTAACTTCATGGGTTCGGCAGAGATTTCTGTCTGCCTCCCTACATCCCACAGCCTCTCTCCGTAGCTGGGCCGTCAGAGCAGATGGCTCACTTTTGCTGAATGAGTGAAGGAATGAGTCACCATGGTCACAGACAATTCTGTCATCTGCGGTGCTCAGAGCCCCAATTGCACTGGCATTTCTTTTAGTCCTCATCAAGTTTTTACATTAAAAAAGTTCTGTAGGGCCTAATCTATGCAAATCACACATTCATACAGTGGAGAAGAGCAGGGAGCAAACGCCCCGTGTTGTGGCAGGAGAAAGCGAAGTCCAGATGGTTGGTTTGCTCCGGGTCTTGCAGGCTAGACGTTAGCCCCCAGATCTTAGGACAGCCCTCAGGGGGTGGAGGTGGATGAGTCCGCACTCTCAGCTGGATCTAGGAGGTAAGGGGAGGAGGGATCGGGAGCTAAGCACTCAGTCTTCACAATCATTAAAAATCCTAACTTCAGAAGGCTGCGAGGGTCTGGTCAGAAAGAACAAGAGTGTGCACTTGTTCTCCTCCCACAGGCCAAACACTTACAGAGCACGAGCAAGTTCCAGGTGATGCCCTGGGTAGGAAAACAGGCCAGAAGATGGGCCTCAAAGCCGAGAGGTGGGAACACAGAATGACGAATGACAGTACTGAAATGCCATGGGGACGCCACTGGACAAGTGCCACAGGGAGTCCGGTGCCAACACGGTGGCCAAGGGCTGGAATGATCAGAGAAACATCGGGAGGAAGGACAGCCATGAAAGCAGGACTTGGGTCCACAGACAGGAGCAAGGAGGAGATGTGGGAAACGACACTGTCATTGCAGAGAGAAATCAGGGACCCCCACTCACTGCTTGCTGGTCTACATTACACACTCTTTCTCTTCAGCTCTGTTTCTGCCGTAAACTTGGACCCAGGAGTGTGTCAGGAAGAAAATGCTAAAGGCTATTTCTGGTTGACATTAAGTGCACATCCAGGCCTTACTATCAAAGGGAACAAATAAAAAGTCAAAGTCACCACAACTGCCAGGAACACCAGTGACTAAGTACACGAGAAATACAGGGGCAAGTGAGGGCCAAGATTAAAGAACAGATAGGACAATGTCGACTGGCACAAACGGACCTCTGGGTAGTGAAGTACATAACTAAGGCTCAATGACTCCCTCCCCCTGCATCCAGTGGGCCTCCCCGGGGTCCCACTTTCGGGCTTTGACCTTAATTGCCAATATTTAAACGCAGCACAGTGTCCTGCTATTGAGCCTCAGAGCAGCCTTTTCATGCTGATATTCAGGATGTTATCAGGAATCTCAGCACCAAGAAGGGGTGTGTGGGTGTGTATGTGTGTGCAAACACAAACAGGAAATGAGGGTCAGAGGGCAGAAACTTCTGGAAGCGTGAACTCCAGCCACGGCTTAAAGATTCCCGGCCAGGAATGCACCCAGACCCTCTGCTGTGAACTCTCGGGAAAAGCCACCAGCACCAGGCCAAACCTACCGGCATGGCCAGGAAGACTTCAGGCCGGAGGTGGTGGACAATAATCGTTGCCCCCAGGCATCAAGATCTCGGTCTGTTCAGAGAAATGCCACCCCCACCGCTATCTTCCTGAATGGGAAACTCATGAAGGTCTCTAAGCCACTTTGAAACTAATTTCATGGTCTTAGCTTGTGTCCAAATTCTGACGGGAGTCGCGGTGCAGCAGCAGGCCCAGAACCGCCGCCCCCAATCCTTCCTCTTCTCCCTCTGGCCTCTCCCTCCGGGACACATTTACCTGGGTCACACACTGGCCGTGACACACGTGCCCCCCTACGTACAAGCAGAAGGGTAGCACGCTCGCAGCCCCTGGCTATGACGGCACGTCTCCTTTCCAGGCCGCTGCCCAGGCAGTCCCACGCCACCGCCCTGGGTCAAGTCTCAATCACTCCTTGGAGGCAGCTCAGACACCACTCCTCCAGGAAGCCTGCCGAGACCCAAAACCCCGCCACCCTCCACCCCACGAGTGGGTAAGCAGCGCTCATCTGCGCGCTAATCAGATTCTCTACCACTTCACGGGGTGGCTCCACTGAGATCATCTGTTTGGGTCTCCGCCCTCCCACTCCTCTGGGAGCATCCTGAAGGCAGAGGCCATGTCTCAATTCCTGAGGTGTCTACCCAGTAGACAGCCCGACACCTGGCAGAGAGATGCCCCCCAATTCCTGGTGAATGCAGCTACACCCACCCTCCTCAACAACCGCGCCCCGCTGAGGCCAGAGAGGCGGGTGAGACGTACCCAGAAAGAGGCCGATACATTGCACCCCGGTCTCCCACAGTTCCTTGCGCACCTGGGGCCTCGACCACCCCCTCTCCACAGCACAGCTGCACAGCCCGGGCCCCAGGCCTGCAGAGCCAGCTCGCGGGTCTCCTGGCCCGGACCCCCACAGGGGAAAGTCATTGCATTCAGATCAGCTGCCTCGGCAATAGGTCAGGCTCCCAGAAGCCTCCCCCAAACTCTGATTAACGAGCAGGAGCAGGCCCCGCGCATCTCATTACGCACATAGCGGCAATGAAACCACCTCTGCTTTACAGTTGTGCGCAGGCCATAAAAGTGGGCACTATCCCAGCCTTCAGAGGGAACAGGCTGTGAATACTGAAGCAGCCCCGGGCTATTAATCCGGCACCATTAGTCTTAGGGAGTCACCCTAGCCCTGACCCCCAGAAGTGAATTTCTCTTGCTGTCCATTTCTCACTTCAAATTATCCACAGAGCCACAGTACCTACCACCTGTGAATTATTTGATATTTTGGAGAGGAAAGTAAACAATATAAAAAATCAGCAGAACTTAGGGGATCTATAAATTCTTAGTAAGTTATTTTCGGAGTGAGGGAAGCTGATTCATATGGCACTTTACTTCTGAAGATTAATTTAGGTTGCTTTTTTCTTTTATTAATAGGAGGTAAGCACCCTGGAAAGATCCCATTTCCATTCTCCGCAGCCCCTGTCAAGGGGATCCCAGGCCCACAGCCCACATTTGAAGGTTTATCCCCCAAAGGCATTCGTGGAGCAGACACTGCACCAGCGACCCGCCAGGCGAACAATACATCACACGGCACCAGCGAGACATGCACCTCGGCGGCTTTGTTTGTGAAGGCGGCGGCACACTGCCGGGGCCGGCGACGGAAGACCGGAGCCACACGTCTGCCCCGCCAACTTTCCTCGAAGGACACGGGAAGCGGCGCCTACCCTGCACGTTCCCTACTTTACACCTACGCAAACCGACGAGGCCTGACTGGCCACTGCTCTCCCCGTCGTTTTTGAAGCTATTTCCCTCTCTCTGGGGATCCTTAGCCCCGCCATGCTGTTCCCACACGTGGGTTCTGCTTTGTTTGTTCCGTTGGGGCCCTGCCCTCCTTTTCCATAGCAGGGCGCGGGTCTTCTTTGTGCCCTCAGCCACAGTTCTCTCGAGCACGCCTCCTCGTTCGACGGCAGCTCAGACTCCCATTACACGTGTGTTGGACCTTCTTCCCCACGTGTTCCATCGGCACACCCTGGGGCTGCCGCCCGGAGGAGCTCCTCGGGGTCGCCTGATGCTTTGTGAACTCTCTCTGAGCAGAGCGTCCATTCGCTCACCCCGTGTCTCAGGACTTGGTGGGGGGCGCTTTTCTTTTTAACTTTCAATACTATGTATTTGTATTTTTAGAATAACCAATGGATCCACCTTTTTAAACTGCCCCATTATCTCCTAGTCAGGTCTTATGGATTTTACTTCTTATTTCATCTCTTCAAACAGTTTACATGTTCGGTCTAACATCTTCTGACTGCTCTGTTTTATCTGGTTCCTAACATGTGGGTCCCCCTCCACCTCATCCATCTGTTATCTCCTGGGATGGTGGATTTACTGTTTGACTTATAATTCTGGTCTGAGAGCTGATCTACATTGAGAGTCCCCCAACCCTCCCCCCGGGAGTCCCATGTGTGCCCCGAGTTGAGGAAGCTCCCCACGGGTGTAAGTTTCACACATGCAGCTGACAAAGCCTTGAGGCCCCGCCAGCTCTAGACTGGATATCACGTGAGGGTCTCAGCCCCGCGTGGCCAGGGCGTGATTTGCTCTCTAATCTATGTGTGTTGTAGGCTCGGCTTCCCGTTCTAGCAACAACCTGGACGTCCAGAAACTCAGAAACCGAGATCTGACCGAATCTGACTTTTTTTAAGGGAAGCTGCTCTGCGTCGCCCTAGACGACTTAGGGAGGCTGAGCCGAGATAAAAACCTTGCTCCTCAAGTTCCCTGTTTCACAGCCAAGGCCCAGCACTGCCCCCACCTCCCATCCACCTCACACCCATCCTTGGCCCTTCCCGTGGGTCGCTCTCACCAGCCAACCAAAGCCGTAAAGAAGGGACAATAAGAGAGATTGCACACTGCTGGGGACGGGGACACAGGAGAGAGGCGAAGGGGCGATGCCCATGAGCAAGAGAAGGAGAGACCATCTTCTCCAAACTCCAGCCAAATCTCAAAGGTACATGACTGGCGACTTCCAACCCACTCTGCCAATCGTCCTGAGTGACATTTCTGTCCCAGACGTGACTGGTCACAGAGGAAAGGACAGGCCCTGGAGCCTGGGGGTGACGCAGAACTTGGCCCCTGACCAGCTGTGTGGCCTTTCCCAGGTCACCTCCCTTCCCCTCCCTGAGTGTCTGGGGACAAACAGAAGCACAATTTCCGAGGTTTGTCATGCAGACTAAGCTGCTCCCCAGGGAGCGGTCGTTGGTGTTGATGTTGATAATGACCTTGGAGCACTCAAACCCCAGAAATAACCCGCCCTGGCCCAGAGCTCAGCGTCCCACCCTCCACCCCCGGCTTTACAGGGAAGCAGAGTACAGGCTCTTGTTCAAGCTGAGTGTCCAAAAACATTTCCTCACTGCCCTCCCACTGCAAATGGGTGAGGCTTTCTAACAAACGCTTCATTGGAGTAGCACCGAGAGCAAATAAACCGGGTACATTCAGTGTGTGCAGCTGACTGATCCTGACGTATGTCTACACCTGAGGACAGCACAAATCAAGACAGCGAACAAACCTGTCATCCTCCCTCCTGCCCCTGCGCACGTTGTCCAGTGGGCAGGGTTTGGTTATCACTGAAAATCAAATGAAAAAGAAGGAGAGAGAAGGTGGAAAGGGAGAAAGAGAGACAAAGGAAAAGCGAGGCAGCAGGGAAACACGTGTGTAGCGCCACGCTCCGGCCTAGAAAGACGGGAGAGAGAGCCGACTGGTTCACACGCAGGGAGAGACAGGAGGGAGGCTGAGGCGGGCACATCTGTCCGCTGGAGGAGGCACCCACTCCTCCGGTGGCTCGAGATGCCTGCTCAGGTGTGGGGCTCCAGCTCACCAGGGACCCCACACCGCTGGGCTCCATTGCACTGCCCCATTTTTCACTGTCAAGGCCCTGCTGGAGCACAATCCATCACAGGCACGCTCGGAAACCACCCGTGTAAATGCAGAGTGGTCCCACCTGGCAAGGGCTTGCGTGCCCAGAAGGGGGTTCTCAGAGCACCTCTGACCCCGGGGTCTGGTCAGCCTCAGCCACGATGGCCACTGGCCCCTGGGCAGGTCCACAGGCTTCTTCCTTGGCCTGAGCATAGAGAAGGGTTAAGAGCAGAGAGTGAGCAGGCCTGCGAGACCCATGCTTCTGCAGGATGCAGCCACCATGGCCTGGAACCCGAGAGGCTGGTCCAGGGCAGGTGAGGCCCCAGCCCAGAGCACGAGATCTACCCAGCTTTGAGCAATGGCCTGTGAGAGCAACTGCCGAGCTCCGGTCCCCATGGAGGAGGACGCCCAGGTGCTTCCTGAGGGCTGGGGTCAGCCCTGCCACTACTCAGCCCTGTGGCTGGCCCTGATCATCATGCTGTCCCATGTCACAGCTCAAGGCTCAACTCGCACCCCTGAGTCTAGGATGAATTACTTCAGGACTCAGAACAGAACTGCCCATTCCACGCACGCGCCCTCACAACTCTTGTGGGAGAGCAGACCGCGGCCATGCCTGTGTCCCTGGATAACAAACCAGCAAACACCAGCCAATCTGGTGTTTGGGTCTAAGCTGTTTCTGGAACCACAAGCCACATACTTGGGAACGAGGAGAAAGGGGAGCGCTGGCCCTCAAGGCTGTGGCGCAGAACGTCTGCCCAGGAGCTGGAGCAGGGAGGGTCCGGGAGGAACAGGGACTGAGTTTCTCCGGGAAGCAGTCTGGGTCGGAGACAAGGGGCTTGCAGTGCTCTGCGTCCTTGTTTCCTGTCTTGATGAAAATTTGTCCATGTTGACACGGTACCAAAACAAACAGGTCTGGCCTGTGGTATTGTCATTTATGTGGCTGCTCTCTTGTTCTCTGACGCCCTGCAGCATTTGTGACAGTGAAGCACTGTCCCCTCTGGGAAGCTGAGAGGGAACCTGGAGCCTGTCACTCCACAGTTTTGGGCCTGGTCACTGCCGCCCCACACCGGGAGCTGCCCTCACCCCTGCATCTCCTCCTACACGGTATCTTGTTGAATTCGCACGCAGCCTGAATCCCAGCCCCAGCCCCAGCCCGATCTTCCTCCTTCGGAAGGTCTGCTCTGACAAGCAGGCTGGAGTTCAGAGGGAACTGTTCCACATGTCCCCAACACACCTTTACAGAAAAACAAAGACCCGACCACCAAACCCCTTCAGGTAGCTCCCCAGGCCCACCCCTGTCTTCAGGGAGCCCCACCCCCCCACGTGCCAGCCAGGGAACCCAACCAAGGCCCAAAACTCCGGGGAGCACTGGACTGAGGCCACAGCAGTGGTCTCAGGCCTTGCAGGACCTCGGCCTGCACTCGGTGCACGGGCCAGGTGCGCCCTGCCGCTGGAGCACCAGGGCGCGCAGGTGCCCACTCTGCCTGCCACAGCCGTCTGGCCAGGGCAGCAGCCCACAGAGTCAGAGGTGGACCGGACACCCTGAAGCAGGGAGGCACGGTCTTCTCCTGTCCCCAGCGCCCTCTCCTCTGGGTCCCCGGGCTGCTTCCCGGATGCTGAGCACAGACAGCAGAGCCAGGGCAGCAGGTCGAGCTGGCTTCTCTCGGGGTAAAGCGATGCCAGAAGAGGCTAGAAGCTTTAATGTCTAGGAAGAGAAAGGATCGACATTAAAACTGAGAAACGACTCCAAAAATGGCTTTGACCCCAAGGACGGGAAACAAATCTCGCCTCACATATGCACGCTCTGTGATTACCATGGCTACGTGACTGGAGGAGACACCGCTACCGTTTGGTACCGAGACCATATTGTCCCTGCTAAAAAGACATCTATAAAAGCAGCCTTCCCTCAGAGCTTGCTTTGCTAGTCTGTCTGCATCATTGGTGGGATAAGTCTGGGAGGGGCGGGGCAGGGTTCAGAAAGAGAGGGAATATTTCTAAACTGACCACGGAGTTCCCAGATAGGGAGAAAAGAGCGTCCTACTGAGTCTCATCCCTTCCTACTC
The DNA here is from genome assembly GCF_014824575.4 of Sturnira hondurensis. Lineage (NCBI taxonomy): Eukaryota > Metazoa > Chordata > Mammalia > Chiroptera > Phyllostomidae > Sturnira > Sturnira hondurensis. Next base: position 1,363,462 of record NW_028086562.1, read on the forward strand.
TTTCTGGAGTGAAGACAGTAGTGCAATGTTGTCCCCCCTTGGGGCGAGCACACTGGGCACAGGAAGCGCCCACCAGGCCTGCACCAGAAGCAGTCATCACAGGCGGGCCCAGCACTTCCCTGTCGCCTCCAGCTGGGTCTCACTCACTGTCTCCATACCCCCTTTGTGGTCAACCCATTTGAGACCATAAAAAAGTGTGCCCCACGGAACCACTCTCTGACCTGGGAGTGGACAGAGGATCCAACCCCCCAGCTCCACCCACCAATGTGATCTGGGCGTGACTCCTGGCCCCAAAGGGCACGACAGGACTGGACAGGGTCGGTGCAGAGTCTGTGGAAACCGTGGCGGGGGGACCCAGGAATGCTTCGCAAGTCTGTCTGACTCTGATGCTCCGGAGACTCTGTCTGACATCGAGGCCTGGAGGGGGGCCACACCGTCATGTGAGGACAGAGCTGCACCCAGGGCCGCACCAGGCCCCCCCGGGGAGAAGCCCCGTCAGATTCCTCACTCTGCTCTTCTGCGGGAGGCAGAGCAAACGGTACAGAGAGCACAGCAGGGCTGGGCTCAGGCACCCACCCCTCGGACACACGTTTCCGGGCCACCTGGACAGTCCCTCCTCAGGAGGTTTATCCACAGGACGCCCACCTGAACCTGGTGACCCCAGGGAAGGAGGCAGAAGAAAAAAGAATGATCCACAAAAATTAGATGGGGCCCCATCTACTTCTTCCTGCTCTCCCTTCGTTTAAAGAAAAGACATCAAACAGTATTCCCAAATCCTACGAACACGAACTCTCAAGTTCAAGCTGACACGGAGCGGGCACCTCACAGACACATGCGGAGCAAGTGCAGGTGCTAATGAGCAGGGACCTCACCTGCGTTTTTCGGACCGTAAGACACACCTAGGTTTTAGAGGAGAAAATGGGGAGGGCGGGGGTTGAAGCAAAAAACGTGGTAAAATATTTAATACATAAATAACATAATATTTCACCAATGTAAATGTAAACAGAAGTCAACAGCAGCGTTAACAACCATTATTCCTCCCAAATCCGGGGGTGGGGGTGGGACGGGGGGGTGTCTTATAGTCCGAAAAATATGGCATGTCTCACACAGAGGGCAAGCTAGTGCGTGCGCGCGCCCTCCCTGCACGTCTGTGAGTGTGTGGGTTAGGTCCCATAGCCTGTCTCAGAGTTTGAAAACACCATACACATCACCTGCTCCAGCCTCCTCACTTAACAAATGGGTGCAAAGTAAGGTAAACAAAATAAAGATCAGAGAGGGAAAGCAACCGAAGCAAGGCCACACAGCTGGGATTGCAGGGCCAGACCACAGCCAGGCTGCGCCTCCCTCCCTCCCAGGGAGGTTCAGAGTCCTCGTGGAGCCACTCCCACAGGGCCTGGTGGCACCTCCTGGGGATGTGGCCCCGTCCTAGACACGAGCTGTTGAGGACTATGACGGGGGACCTGAGAACAAGAAGGACATGAATACAGACCCTGCAACTGAGCCCGAGAGGTGCTCACAGAGATGGGGAGGTGGGTAAGCAGGGGGAGAGAAACCCCGTTATCAGGTTACCTTGACTCCCTTCTCCTGTGTCTCCCACCGACAGAAAGCAGAGAAAGAGCAAGCGCTTTCGATTCAGGAAATTGACCGTTATGTTTATCAGAGAATTTTTCACAACGGGAAAAATCCTAAAGTTTGAAAAATTGATTTCCCTTCCACATCACTCACTGTGGTTCACTCATTCATCCGTCCGACAGCCGAGCGCCCACTATTTGCGCAGCACTCGGAAGGTTATAAAAACGAATCCGTGACCCTGCCCTCTTGCTCTAGCGACACAGGACCTGCAGAAAAGGAGGTGGAATTCACCGAGGGAAGGTGCAAATAACATGCGAAGGCCATGGACCCCGCAACCAAGAGGAACCAGCCCTGCTGCACACCTGGGATGAGTCTCAGAGGCCTCGGGAGAGGGGAGGAGCCAGCTTAAACATGGTGCTCTCGAGGGGACCAGCCCGGGAGGGTGGGCAGCTGCTGAGTGACTGCCGGTTCGGCCGAGACTGGGGGGACCCAAAGGAGCAGCACCAGGGAGTTTGGGGCGATGACGCGGTTCTCTACCCTGATGGTGGTGGAGGCTCCATGCATTAAGGTTCGTAGAACAACTGCACACACACCGCAAAAAGCCAATTTGACAGTATGGCAATATAAAAACAAAATTTTTTAGAGTTGAAAAAACATAATACCACGTGGATTCAGAGGAATGACACAGTAGCTCCGGACTCCTGGAAGATACCTGGTCAGACCCTGAAGGCTGCCAGGAGCGGGAACCGGGGCAGCCGGCCACTTCAGGCAGAAGAGGCGAGCCAGGTGCTGTGGTGGGGACGCACTGCAGACCCCTGGACTCGATGGACAGGGAGATGAGGAACACAGTGTGGGGGGCTCAGGACACACGGCAGAAACCTGGTGGTTACCAATCGCCTCGAACCGTCTCCCCTCAGCCCAACTGCTGTGCGGTGAGGACAACACAGCGCAGGGCACAGGAGCCAGGGCCTCTGAAGACCAGAAATCTCAGACATGCCAAGGCGCCGGTCACCTAGCAAAACCCACAGTGGCACAGGGATGGAAACTTCCAAATCTGTTCTGAGAGTGAGTTCAGCTTTCACACTGTCTTGACCTAGGATAACAGCATCTGAGACAATTAGTGCAGGATGAAAACTTACAGATCAGCCACCTCTTGAGAGAGGTAGCCTTCAAGAATTTGGAAAAGAAAGCTCCGTACTTTCTCCAGAAAAAGACACACAGAGACCCAATTCTGCAAATGATTTCCAGATTTTCCTCAACCCCGATGCTCACCCCAGATGCATTGGGGCTCTCACTGTCCACATGGCCCCAAAGGTCACAGATCTCCCCTAGAACCTGTAACCATCGACACACTGAACCAGGCCAGTCCCCAGTCTCATGAGGGGCCTGGAGACGGCTCCGGAGGTGAGTTACTGGGAGAGTTACCGGCTTCGAATGCTGAGTTACTGGGAGAAACTCAAGGCAGGCAGCCAGGGCAAGCGCTCAAGGCCCTCCCGCATTAAACAGGAGCTCCGGCATTTTGTCCTGCAGTCTGGTCGAGCTCAGTTGCAGAGGGCTGGTCCCTCCAGGCGGCCCTGTCACTGCAGTGTGTGACCGTGCAGGGAGCCAAGACAGCTCACATTTCTGGAGGGCGTTGGGATCCCGGAGAAGGAGCCTGTCTCCAGCTTGTTCACAGTTGACTGAATCTCCAACCCCCTCAGGCCTCCTGGCTATTTATAGCTTCACACCCCAAACACAAACTGTTGTTTGCAGCTTTTCCAAGGCCTCGCTCAAGGCTGGCTTCTATTCAGATTTCCATATGTGCAGACATTGAACAGACAAGGGGTGTCAGGACCAGAGGCCGGTGAGGCCACCCCAGAACCCGAGTGCCTGGGAGCAAAGCCCAGGCCTTCCCTTCCCTGGTCGGCAGGGAACCAGCCCCTCCCCCAAGGCACACCGACCCAGCCTGTGAGCCAACCCCAGTAGGCCCTGTCCCCTCCCCCCGGTACAGCGGCCCCTCAGAGCCTGCATGGTGGGCACACTCCCCTCCCGTGCAGACTGGTCTATTTTAAGAGCCGTATTTTTAGAACAAGCACATGTGCCAGGTTTCTGTTTCAAGATCACGGCCTCACCTCTGGTGGCAGCGGCACAACCCGGCCTCCTCACCCTTGGCTTTGGAGGATGCTCTCAGGACCCGTTTGTGGTTTGGGCTTTAAAAAGGGACAGTCTGTAGGGCCTGGGAGAGGAGATGCACGACATGAAGGACAGTCCCACCGGCTCCTGGAAGCTGAGAGCTGAAAAGTCACCCTTACCCTCACCCCCCAAAATATACGCATGAACCAGCATGCTGTAAAGGGCCAGATGCACACCTGGGAGGCAGCGAGTTGGGTTCTCACAACTCCGGGTCCCATCCTGACCTCCTGCTACCTGCAGCCAGGATCAGAACACACTTGTGAGGTCCCTACAACAGACAAACTCATAGAGACACAAGGCAGAATCGCAGCTGCCAGGGGCTAGGGCAGAGGGGAAAGGGGTGTTATCATTTAGTGGGAACACGGTTTCAGTTTGGGGTGATAAAAACGTTCTGAGCACGGCCCCGTCCCGGTGGCTTGTCTGGAGCATCAGCCAAATACACCAAGGATGCAGGTTCGATCCCCAGTCAGGGCACATACAGGAGTCAACCAATGAGTGCACAAATAAATGGAAAAACAAATTAATGTTTCTCTCTCTCTCTCTTTTAAAAAGTTCTGGAGATGGATGGTGGTCGATGGCTGCACAACAATGTGAGTGCACTACACCCCACTGCCGTGCACACGGGAAAGTGTTTCAAATGGTGGACTTTACGTTACGTGTATTACAGCACAGTTTTTTAAAAGACCGCTTCATTCCCAGTTCTACTTCGAAACCGGGCTCTCCAGGAGCCGCCAAAAGGTCCACTGTGGTCCTGAAACACACGGGTACCACCTTACTTCTGCTCAGACGCTCCCTCTGGTGGGGGGGGCAGGGGAAAGGCTTCCCATCTATCACTTCAACAAATCCATTCAAATATTTATCAAGTACCTGCAATGCGTAAGCCAGCGACCTGGGTGCTAGGGACATAGGGACGGAAAGAGAAACGAGCAGCCCTGGGCTCACGGGACTAGGACTTCCACTCAGACAAGGAGAAAGAATCATCAGCATCACCTGCAGTTTATTAGACAGCGACAGCGCTGCGACGAGAAACGAAACACGGGAGAGATGGGAAGCACCGGAGGGGCGGGGTGCACCTGTTGCCGTGACCCGGAAATGCCTGGGCACAAACGTCTTCCCTTTTCAGAGCTGAATCACATTCCATCACACGGATCTACCACACTGTGCTTACCCACCCATACCCCTCTGTGGGCACGGGTGTCACGGCCGCCACTGGGCTAATGCTGCTAAGAACACAGGTGCATGGATGGTCTCCAATACCCCGCCTTCAGTCCTCGGGGATAGACACCCAGAAGGAGAATTGCTAGGTCACAGACATCCTGGTTTCCACAGCGGCTGCACCACTTTACCTGCCCCCCAAAAGTGCGCACGGGCTCCCAATGCTCCACACCAACAGGGGCATTTTTCAGATGGGACAAAGTGTGGCACGTTTGCATGCTGCCAGGACAATCCAGGAAAGAGAGGAGAACAGATGACTGGGAAGGCGGGAGACCAGGATCAAGACCAGCAGAGCCGGTCACCCGGCAGGCCACTCCCTCCCCGACCACGCTTAGCTCGCGGGTGCAGGCAGGTCCTAGGCAAGCCCTGCCTTACCCAGGATTGTGGTCTTTACCAGCTGAGCACTGTGAAGTGAGAAAGGACCAGAATCAGAAGGAACAGAATTCATGGCCCTTAATCAAAGAGGGCAGGAAGTGAGAAGCAGGGTTAGGGCAGGTAGGAAGAGGCCCTCGTGGCATTGAAGGCTGGTAGTCCCGGGGGCAGCAGGGAACTCGGGAGGTGTAATGTTGGTGAGGACGAGGTCACACACAACATACACTAATGAGTGTCTCCATCTGCCAGCCTCTGAGTGACAGGACATGTTCAGTTCCCACCTTGCGGAGCTCACATCCCAATGGGGGAAATGGACCAAAAAGGAACAGAAATGCAGGGCCACAGGGCTTAGCACACACGACCTGGCCTGGGGCCCTGGGTGAAAAGCAGACCCAAACCCACAGCCTCATCAGTCGGACCTGGCTCCGAAGCAACGCACAAACCGCCTCACTGCTTGCCTGCGGGGGCGCTAGGCGCTTGCCATGACTGAGCTCGGCCATCCATCATGTCTGGCCACCGCCACGATGTCCCTCTTTCCTTCCTGTCCTACGCTCACACTGTACCATTTCTCCTTCAGCCACTATAAAAATCAAACATTGGCAATGCTGTACCACAGCAAATTGGACACAACCCACGACCCACGACCCATGACCTGCGACCCATGACCCAACTCCCTCGCCAAGGGTCATGGATAAACAGCACCTGCAGACCCAGTAAGGGGCAGATGGGCGTGGAGCCTCCTGAGGGCCCCCCACCCAGGACAGCAGTCTGAAGGGGCTGTTCATTCCCCCCAGCTCCTTCCCCGGCACTCGATGATAACAATACAAAGTAGGGTAATTATTTCATTCACCAAATAGCTCAGATAGTTTCAGATGCTACCAGAAGTGAGTGAAAAGGAAATTCTCTGCACTTAGTAATACGAAATAATCACCACCCAGCAGCTCGCCCTGGCTGGCCGTCCAGTTCCTTTCAAGGCCACTTGTGAGGGGTCCCAAATTCTTATGAGAGTTCAATGAGCAAGACAAAATCATCCACTCGTACAAGTTCACCAACCGACTCAGTACAGACACGGGGTCAGAACGCGCCCACCTGGTCACTGGCCCAGGGGCTCTGGGGAGGTTGCCTGGGGCCCAGCCACCTCAGCTCACCCACCAGGCCAGACCCAGCTCCTCCCTTCTCCAGGGACCTTCTGCTGAGACACAGGGGTCTCCCCCACCCCCCCAGAGCCAGCCTCATCCCTGGCCCATCCACACCCTCCCACCTTGTGTCGTTAATTAAAACCAGAAATAAACAAGCCACAAAGCTTCCCTTCGGCATGTACTCCGTGCAAGGCCTCCGCCCCATGACACGGCTGTCACCATCAAGGCCCACTGACATCTTTGCCGATGGCTCCCATTCCCAGTTCGCTCTACCTCCTCTCATTTCTGCTCACGCTACTTCCCTGCACTCTCTCACCCGGTATCCCCGTGTGGGGTTCTAAGAGTTTCATTGGTGTGAATCTGAGGCCCCAGATAGGAAAGAACGGTTATCTAAATGTCTGGTTGCTGTGTTGCATATCTGAAACTAATACAATAATGTGAGTCAACTGCACTGAAAAAACATTTTTTAAATTTTAGTAAAAATAAAAATATTGTGCCCTGGCATCCATTAAAAAAAATGGGTGTGTTAACACCCATTTTTTTTTTAAAGGTTCCTTTTCCACATGCTTCCATTGCCCAGACTCCGGGGCAGCACCGACGACAAGGTCGGGCCTCCAGGCCCCTGCGCTGCAAACCCAGCTGCCGAGAGGTGAGAGGTCACGTGCACTGAGGCCCCACACCTCCCTTTGTCTCCTCCCTGCCCGGGAAGGGCGCCCACCTGGGCCTCCCTCTGCCCACTCTCAGGGCCCGTCCACATCCGGGACTTTGTGCACCAATGGTGAGGGCACAGTTTTTACAAACTCTAGGTGTCTTCTAGGTCAACTCCACAAATAATCATGGAGTATCTACAACGTGTGAGGGTGTTGGGGTGGGGAGGGAAGTGGGGTAGAGCTAAAGGCAGGACTGCACACTGAGTCCCGACCACGAGGACCATGAAAGGCGTCCTAAGACCTTGAACCGGTTCCTGGGGAAAGTGGGAACACCGTGGGGGTCCCGAGGCAAGGAAGGCCCTAGGGAGGTGTTTTGTGTCCTCAGCTGACCCGGGAACCCCTCAAGGCTTGCCTCCTCCGCAAGGCCATTGGCTGCAGTACAAGCCACAGACGCTCTGAACCCTGGCGTCCCCGGCACAGGCCCCACGTTCAGACCCGGCGCTTCCTGAATTCTCTTCCCTGAGGCCTCAGCTCTGGTTAGCAGACAATTCTGGGAAATGCTCCGCACCCGAGGCCACTGCTGATGGCAGGGTCGGGGTCCTTCCTCCTGAGATCAGGGTCCCTCATGTAAGACACTGTGTGATAAAAGATCCATGAAGGGCTGGTGGCAGAGAGGCCCTCTTCTCAGTGTGGGTCTAGTTCCTTCCAAACCGATAACCGTCCCCTGATCACCAGGCCCGTGCAGCTAAAGGTAAGGCCAGTTACGGTAATGTCTCAAATGCTGGTTTTTATATTTACTTCGCTCTGGCAGCCTCATTGAAAATGTGAGTGTCATTAAAACCCATCACTGGTGCTCGATAGAAGCCAATGGGATATAAAGCAAAGTAAATACCTAAGTCCTCTGGTAAGAAAAACAAATCTAAAAATGGCACAACAATGCCAATGTTCAATTTCCTAGTGGCTAAAGGAGAAACAGTAGAGTGTAAGTGTGGGACAGAAAGGAAAGAGGGACACGGTGGAGGTGGCTGTACATGACAGGTGACCGAGCTCAGTCACAGCAAGCGCCCCGTGCCACCGCAGCCAAGCTCTAAGTCCTCCGCTCAGCACCCCGAGCAGCTGCCCACCCCCTCCCCAGCCCACTGCCCGCTTCCCTTGGGGGTGGGGGTCTTCTCCCACATCAGCTCATCCCGGTCACTACGCTAATTTTCGGTGCCTGGGCCGCAGGGCGATTCTGGAAGAAGAGGGTTGTTTGTTTTGTTCTGTCTTTTCATTAAATGAACAATAAAAGGAATCCAGGCAGCCCTCTTCGATTCAATAGGATTTCTTCAACTAACGCCACAACCCTGTATAAGAGCCCCATTCACTTTTTCCTTCTTTCCTCTCTTCCGTACTTTCTGAATTTCCTATGATAACCATGTATTAGTAACAGGGAAAAGGAAACTACGGTCTTACAAATCTCTGTGCTCACAGGCCTTACTACCCAGGGTTTCGAAGGCAGCGCTGGGAGAATCAGAAGACATCCCACCGCCCAAAGCAAGACTGGGTTCAAATCCGGGACGTTCCAAACCCAGAGCCCGAGGACAGATCTAAGAAGCAAGTCACAGTCTGACCCCAAGTCTAGCTAAGCCACGTTGACAGCGTTCATGGATGGTGAGAAGAAAGGAGACAGAGGAGAGAGAAGGCAGGAGGGAGCGGGGAAGAGAAGGTAATGAACCCGTCCATGGGTGGGCTAACTGGTTCTTTCCCCACAGCTGACTCGGGGCCCCTTGGAAGAACGCCCCCCACCTCATGTTCCAGGAGCCTTCAGATGGGCATCTGGCATCGGTCAGGCTCAGCAAATGGACTGCCCGTCTGGCTCGCTGGCCTCCGTGTAACCAGATGACCCAGAAGCCTGGTGAGGCTGGCATCTGAGAAGTTCTCGGGTGAGAAAAAGTAGATGTGCGCATCCCCAAATGGTACGGGGGCCCATCACTTTCCTCTGCAACTTCTCTGAAGGTTTAAAAGTTTTCAAACTAAAAGGAAAAACTGAATTACAGTGTTAGAAGTCAAGACTAAGTAACTCTCTCTAAGAAGGCGGGGAACGACTGCATCTGGACCTTTTCGCTAAGATCCGGTGTGGAGGAGGGGGCCGAGGAGGGGGCCAAGGAGGGGGCCGAGGAGGGGGGGCCTCTGAAGAGGCTGGCCCATTATATTCTGAAATGAGATGGTTTCCATACTTCCACCGCGGGCACAGTTTTGTTAGGGACACTTTTTTGCCTATATGCTGGCCATCATAAAAATGGCTTACAATTTTTTTAATGCAAACAAAATACACACATTTCCAAAGGTTCCGTGGGATCATGAGAACATTTAGCCCAAGTATGGGGTCACCGGAGCTCCGCCCAGCTGACCGGCCAAGCCCCCAGGCGGGCCTTCCAGAAGCCAGTCCAGGGCAGAGGCCCCCCCTCCTCATCCCCTCCCAACCAGTCCTGGGTTCCCTGACACAAGTCCTGCGACTGAGGCCCCAGCCGCCACGTTCCGAAGTCTGAGTGCAATCGACGCCAAACCCCCCACTTTGCAGGAAAAAACAGACATGGGCTCTCTGCTCCTTGGCAATCACTCTCTCAGACAGATAATTTCTCAGCATTAACCGGATGATGGGACTTTAGTGCATAAGGTGATCCACGCAGAAAATAACGCAGTGTCCACCATAACCCTACTTCTTAAGCATGCTGGGCTATTTTTATTTCAAAGAAAACGAGAGAACTCGTTTACTGTAACTGGGGTTCCAGTGTGCTCAGATCATCTCAAAACAGCCTACGTTTCAAAGCGGAATATACTCAATACCTTTGAGAAACAGCACAGCCCGGACCCTTTGGGGAGTTCATTTTCAAAATAAAAATAATAATGATGAATAACCTCATGTTTGACAAGTAATGAAAGACTTTGACATAAACCAGACACTTTGTAAAACTGGAGATTTCCCATCATTCTCTCCTCGACCTGTGATAACATGGGCCCACTCTTGGTGGCGTACGAAAATCACTTCTCTAACGGAAACAATCAGCCCTGAACAAAGCACCCGTGTGTCCTCCCCTGACCACCACCCTACGTGAGTAAGAGGTTACTTAAAACCAAAGAAATGGAGAAATCCCCCTTTATTTGGTTTTGCTGCCCCTCACAGTAATAAAAGTCCCAAAGCCGCCTTTGCCATAAGCGTGCACTGGTGAGGTCTGGGATCCCATCGACATCTCCTCCAAGAGCCGGGTCTAACTGCCACTGTTCTCACGGGGACCTCCCACGTACCCAGTGACCTATGCCCCTACATCCCAATCTCACACCCCACCCCCAACTCCCAGTCCCCAGACATGCTTCTGGATCCCAGTGTTGACAGAGCAGAATCAAAACAATCGAACTCACTTTAATACTATCCTTTGCAAAACCACAAGCCTGTGTTATTCTGAAGCCGAGGTCAGAAAAACACAGTGGTGGTCACGGGTATTGTTGTTCTAAACATTTCTGCCCCCCTGCTTTAGGAGACCCGAGGTCCTCAGCCACAGCAATTTTCCCCACAAGGGGCACTTGCCAATGTCTGGACATATTTTTTTATTGTCACAGCTGGAGACAAGTGCTATTGGCATCTAGTCGATAGGGGCCAGAGATGCCACTGAACATCCTACAAGGCACGGGACGGCCTCCGCCTCACCAGCCCCCACCCCCCACAGCAAAGAACAACCCAGTTCAAAATGTCAACAGCGGCCGGGTTGAAAAGCCTGGAGCTGAACAGAGCACCAGCAATTTGCCCCGGACCTTATCATGGGCCTTCGCAGAGTTGCTAGGACTTGTGTGTTTTGTCCTGTGGGCGGAATGCTGAGGACCAGGGGTTTAGGGAGCGCTTAGAAGCTGTGACGCCTGGGCCAACACAGCGTCCTCAGAGTGAGCCGTGACAAACCGGCACATTCCCTGTGTGACAGCCCTCGCACCCACACGTCCCAGAGCCTCTGGACCTCAGCAAGGCAGCGGCAGAGCCCCCCAGGTGGTCCTTATGCATTACATCAGCTAAGCCCTTACTGGCTAGATAGTAGGAGAGTCAGGTAGATTCATTGTTGGGTGAATAACAGAACTTGCAAATATGAAATACCAGATCCTGGTCACCCCAGAGGGAGGCCTCCAACAGCGTGCCATGGGCTTGGCCCTCAGCCCTACCCTGTAGGACGTAGCTATCAACACTTGAATAAGGTCACAGAAAGTACTCTTATGAAATCCCATGAATAACAACATCGAGAAGAATGCTGATACTCTGGCGGGCTGAGACGCGATTCACACAGACCTCAGCGGGTCTAGAACAGAAGAAACCGGCTCCATTGCAATCAGAGGCAGCCTTTCCGGCTCCCAAAGCACTTTCATACTAGGCTATTCCATTTGATCGCTGCCACCAGGCCATCGCGTGGGTGGGTCTCCTGACCCCCAGCCCAGTGTCCTCTCTGTTTCCCACCTGGCTCAGTGGTCAGGAGCCTGCACCTCGGTCCAAAGCCTCTCCTGGCTGGAGTCCAGGACCAGGGAAAGAATCCACTGGAAAAGGGTTTAGTTGAGCACAAACTCAAAAGGTGTCAACTTGGTGGCACTGAGGTGAGGGTAAGGTCAAGGGAAGGAGAACGGCAAAGCCACAGCCCTCCGGCTCTGATTGGCAGCCACGCCGGTGGCTTGGTGTTGGTCTGGCTGCCACATTTCAAAGCAGCACTGAACACAGAGCAGGACAATTAAGATGGAGAAGAATGTCAACACCAAGTTCTACGAAGCAGATGAAAGAAAGGGGACATGTGCGTGTTCACGGCCCCCTGGGAGCCCACGGTGGCCGTCTTCAACAGCGGGGCTGCTGTCATGGACAAGACAGGCTCGAGGTGTCCTCTGTGGTTCCAGAGGACTAATTCAAGGGGAATAATCTAAGCTCAACAGACAGAAGAACTCGCTGACCATCTGTACCACTCAGAAGTGACAGGCAGGTCCCCTGCCAAGTGGTGAGCTTTCCAGCCTTGAAAATATTCAAGCTCAGGATGGAGCTAAGAAAAGGGATTCAGACAGAGGCAGGGGCATTAACTGCCATGTGCTCATTCGGTAAATATGGACTGAGAGCTTTGACCTAGGTGCTGGGAGCGACAGCAGTATGCAAATGACACAGTCCGGTTCCGGGTTCCGGGTAGATTTGAGGGTCAGGGAAGATGAAGTCGTGGGAAGTGCTGCAAAGACATGAGTTGTTTTCGATAATTACGAACTTCCAATGGAATTTTCCCCTGATACTAGGGCTCCAATATTGAGGTCCTTAAAATGTAAAAGAAGTTGCAGTGTAACAACAAATTAGCTATAAATATTTAAGTGTGCAGCCAAAAGAAATTGTAGGGGATTCCCAGCAGCTTGGGATCTGTATTCCTTAGATGAGTAATTAGTGAGTCACTATAAAAGAAGCTGAAATCAACAAGACCTGTCACCTCCAAAGCCCCCCTTCCTGTCAGAGACACTGGGATGCTATAAAAATACGTCTCTGGCTCCCCACAAAGTCTCTTTGTGAATCAAACCTGACCATTTTAGACCACGAGCTGCAAACTGGGGCATCAGCAGCCCATTAGCCAAAAGGAGAGGCAGGACTCGGGAGAGGCTAACAAGTTAGGGTGGGGGAGTAGGGAAACCGAGTTTGGAAGTAAACATGCAGTGAACAATGAATCACTCAAGGTCAGAGCCAGGCCCCCAAGGAAATGGTCTGCAGGACCCACCAGAACAGGACTGTGGCCCTATGGCCTGGCCTGCTCCCCAGGATTTGGAAAGACTTCCAGACTACTCCACTGCTTGCTTTCCAGGTACTTCCCCACAGGACGAGCTCCTGAGTCATCAATGACCCTGCTCCGCAACTTATACCCAATCAAGGCCACCGGGAGCCAGCCCCATGCACCAGTGACCTTTAGAACAAAGACCTTCAAAGACAGAGGAAGGTCACAGGAAATGCACTGCCACCGGGTGCTGGCTCTCTTTGCAGAAGGTGCAAGAAGTACTAGACTGGGAGGTGGGAGAGGAGCCGTGTCCACGATCATCAGGGCTGCAAGGAAGAGGTCCAGTGTCCCAAAGCCCTCCTACATCTTGTCCCAGAGTCACTTCCCATCCTGTCTCTAGGGCGAGGACAGAAAAGAGCAGAAGCACCAGCCCCTCACACAGCACCAGCTGCAGTGACAAGGCCCAGCGAAGCTGCGGAGTTTACAACAATGGCAACAAGCCACCAGTGGCCCCTGAATGCACCACCCCATGAGCGAGGAGACTGCAGCAAAGGCCTGCAGCTCATAGAAAAGAACCTGCCAGGCCAGGATGGCCGGAGCGTGGGCAAGGACCACCTGAAATCGGAATGAGCAAGCCCAGACGTTCATATCACCAAAGTTCTCCACCCTGAGGGGTCCCCTGACCCCGTCCATCCTCCAAAACTCACCAGGAAAAGCCCAAGTGCAGCTCTGGGCGTCACCCCTCCCCCTGACTCCGAGGGAAATACAATGAGACCTCTAGGAAGCAGCCGCCCTAAAAGCAAGACAGGAGACACCTTGTATGTGTCCACAAAGCAGAAATAGTAGATAAAGCATAAGAATTCAAACTAAGCAAATAAATATCCTCCAAGAAATCAGAGAAGACCCCGGGACTATAAAGTGGGACCAGGCGGTTGTACAGCAGAACCAAGTGGAAATATGGGACATGAAACACACAAAGGCTTTCCCGAATGGCCGGAGTTTTGGTTTGCGGACACGAAAACCGTGCTGGAGGGGACGGTGGGTGGGATGGCTGTACAACGGTGTGGCTCGATGCCAACGAATGTCCAGTCACAAATGGTTAAAACGGCAAGCTGGGTATTATGTATAATTTACCATAACCAAAAAGGATATATTAGTGGTTATTTAATATAATCAGTATTTCAATGATACCATGACCGAAGAGACCCTGGCATTTTTTCCAGCACAAAGATGTCCAATAAAAGGGAGCTCTTAAACAATAATAGGTAAAATGACAAGAATGGTCCAGCCTCCACTCATGCAGCAAGTCTTTACTGAGCACCCACTACGTGCCAGAGCACGAAAGACAGCACGTGCCGCCTCCCGGGCCTCCTCCCACCCTGGCAGGAGAGTCAGAGAACGACTAAGATGAAGACATCAAGTGGCACGAGTGCAGCGTGGGGACAGGGGCTCTGGAGGCGGCCCGGAGAATGGGAGCGCGTCCCCAGGGGAGTAGGGAGGACAGGTGTCCCTGGGGAGGGTTCCTGGGAGTCAGGGCTCCTCTTGGTGACCGACGACCGGGGCAGACAGGGGTGGTGAAGGGATGACGACGCCCGGGGAGAGTTGGGGGCACGTGCCCAGCACACACGCGCTCCGGACCGCGCTCCGGACTCAGATGAGGGGGTGAAGGCTGCCAGAGGCTCAGACTGAGCATATTTTATCCCTAAAATAAATCACTCAAAAAACAGACAAAGAATAATTTAGTGAACAGAAAGATCACTCCAGGAAACTTTCTTGGAAAGCATCGAGAAAGAACGAAGAGATGGAAAATGTTTTTAAAGAAAGGGAAACACGAAGAACAGAAATGGACCTGTCGACATCCATGTTCTAGTGGGGCAGGGACACACATGGAGGGGACACAATGAAGAACCAACCACCGAGAATTTCCCAGAATTAAAGGAAGATGTCAAACCCTCACTGGAAAGGATGCTCTGAGCACCAGAGGCCAGATGAGCGAGACAGAGAAACATTCGACACTTCCGAAAGGAACAATTACTCAAGAAGACAGATGACCATGAAAGACATGCACCGAAAAGTCTGCCCCCCCAAAAACACAATGCACAGTAACAACTAACAGAGCTACAAAAAGAAATAGATAAATCAAAAAATTCTGTTGCAGACTTTAACATACTTTTCTTGGAAATTAACGGCTGAGACAGAGAAAAAGCAAATAACAAAGATAAAGAGATTTATGAAGGCTGAACTAAGAAACACCTGGAGAATTCACCCAGTGGAGAACACACATCTTTTCTGAGCACACATGGATCAGTTACAAAAATTAAACATGCACTGAGCATAAAGGAAGATTCAGTAAACACAAAAGAATCAATATCAAAGAAACCATGTTTGAAAACATAGCATAATACAATGTAAAAATATTAACAAAAGGGTCACTCACAAATCCAAATATTTGGGCACTAAAAAGCACTCTACTGATCCTTGTTGAAGGAAAAACTGGAAGGGACACTTTCATATACTAGAACACCTAGTAAAATCACTATCTGTCAAACTCACAAGATTTAAAGCAGGAATATGTAACCCACGCTCAAGACAAAAGGCAACCCATGGAGACTGATTCTGCGATGACACAGATGTTTACACTCAGCAAATCTTTTTACTCTGATGCTTTGACATCCTGTGGCCTTGCTGGCACCTGGAAGAGACTGCCCCTCCTATGATTAGCTAATTCTAGGGACGGCAAACAGCTAGGCCAGCTATGCGCCCCTTCCATATACAAGCCAACAACCTGAAGCCCGCACCCCCACCAGTTCCCGTACTGGGACCTCACAGAGCTCACACATGCGTACCACCATCCTCCTGCCCGAACCGCCTCTGAGCCAGGAACCAGACAAGCAAGGACGGACCCCAGAGCCCAAAGGCTGCTGGAGTTGCTCAAACCAGCCCACCCTACCCACGCATACCCTGCCTGGCCTTACCCTTTCCACAGAAACCACGGTGAAGGCTCCTGGCCGCATCTACTCCCCTCCGCCTCCTGAGCAGCCCTGGTGCTTCCCCGTGTGGCCCAACATGGCACACGGTGCCCCTTCATCCTGGCAACTGTGAGTAACAAACTATATTCAAAGGCAATCATCTTCTGATCTGTTGGGCGCACCATAGCTGAATAATAATGACCTATATTTTAAAACAATTTGAAATTAGAAGACAAATATTTTAAAGCAATTATTACAACTATATGCAAATAATAAAGGCAAATAAGTTTCTAATGAATAAACCGATAGGTCATCTCAGCAGAGAGGTGGAAACTACAAAACAAAATAAGCAAATTAAAATTCTATAACCAAAAAAATAAAATATCTGAAACACAATCATTCGATTGAAGATAATAGAAAAAAGAGTTGGTGAACTTGAAGACTTCTGTTCACTATAATTTCTGTTGACTTATCTTGGTGATTCTTAACTAGAGTTGTACCCTGGCTGGTGTAGCTCAGTGGATTGAGTGTAGGCCTGTGAACCAAAGGATCTCGGATCGATTCCCAGTCAGGGCACGTGCCTGGGTTGCAGGCTGGTTCCCAGCAGGGGATGCATGAGAGGCAACCATACATTGATATTTCTCTCCCTGTCTCCTTCCCTTCTTCCCCTCTAAAGATAAGTAAATTTTTAAAAAATCTTAACTAGAGTTGTTTTTGTACCCTTAGGGACATCTGGAAATGTCTGGAGACATTTTTGGTTGCCACAGCGGGGGGGCCATGCCACTGGCATCTAGTGACAGAAGCCAGGGATGCTGCGACACATAGTACAATGCACAGGAAACGCGTCCCACAAACCGAAAATAACAGTCTGACCCAAAATGTCAACTGTGCTGAGACTGATAGATTGTGATCTGAAAAACAAAATTATTTTTAAAAAGTGAACAAATGTCAGTGACTTGTGAAAAGATAATTCAAGATCAAATTTATGTACAATCGGATCCCCACCAGAAAAGAATGAAAATAAGGCAGAAATATATTTGAAGAAACAAATATATTTCTTCAAATGGATTTCTCCAAATAATACACAAAATTTTACCAAATGTGTTGAAAAACAGAAATTTTCAGATTCAAGAAGACAAAATAAACAAAACAAAGCAAAATACCTAAGTACATCATGGGCAAAGTAAATAACACCGAAGATAAAAAGAAAACCTGGAAAGCAACCAGAGACAAACAACACATTTTGTAACGGAAATAAATAACTTCTCATCAGAAATAAGAAGGCAGAAGAGAGAACATCATCTTTAATGTGCTAAAAGAAAAAAAACTGTCAACCAAAAATCCTATACCCAATAAGAACTTCCACCAGTAATAAAGACAAATAGAAACATATTCTATTCTATAAAAAATAAAATATAAAAAATCACCACCAAGAAAAGTAAAATGCATTACAGGGCCTATAGCACATATAGATGTAATACATGTAACAAGTGTAGCACGAAGAAGTGCATATACATTAAACTATACAGCTGCAAGGTTCTCACAACTCACATGAAGGTGCAAACACTAATTCTAAGCAGACTGTGAGAAGTTGAGAATAGGTTTATTATACTACCTACTGCAACCACCCAAAAAATGCAAAACATGCAAAGAGCACAGCAAAAAAGTCACAGAGCAATTAAAATAAAATTCATTTTAAATATTCAACCAAAAGAGCAGTAAAAAAAGATGAGACAAACTGAAAACAAATGCCAACATGATAGACATATAGTCGTCCCTCGCTGTATCGCGGTTCACTCATTGTGGCTTCACTGTATCACGGGGTTTTATTAAAATCTCTTGATGCAGTGAAGCCACAATAAGTGAACCACAATACAGCGAGGGACAACTATATACTTCACTGGTGAGTACCCATATAGAATTTTATATGCTATTAAAATTATGTAGGCTTATGAGTGAAGAAAGTGTTTAAGAGCATATGAAGTGTTCATAAGAGTGTGGCAAAGGTTAATAAGAGTGGGAAAGGTTTATAGGAGTGTGGGAAGGGTTTATAAAGCCTTATAAATATATATATATAAATATATAAATTTATATAAATATATATATAAATATATATAAATAACAAAATAAATATAATGCGCTACTTCGCGGATCTTCAACTATCATGGGGGTCTCTGAAACGTAACTCACGCAATAGGTGAGGGGTCACTGTAATTCCAACCATAGTGATAATTACATTAAATGTAAGTAGACTAAACAATCCATTTAAAAAGCAGAGATTGTCAGATGGATGACCTAGCTACATGCAGTCTACAAGAAACATACTTTAAATCTGAAGACAATGGAAGCAACAGATGAAAAAGATATACCATGCAAACCATAAGCATAAAAAGGCTGGGGTGGCTATATAAAGTTGTCTTCAAGGTATAGGGTGTTCCCAGGAAGAGAGACATTCATAATAATAACTGAGGGAATTAATGAGAGAGATTAGAACTCTAAATGTAATATGCTCAATAATAGAGCTTCAAATAGAAGAAGTAAAAATGGACAAAAATAGAGAAATGGACAAATCCATTCTCTTAATTGGAGATTTTAAAAATAGTGTCCGAAACGCATAAAACACCTAAGAATAAATTTGACAAATGATATGTAAAACCTTTCCACTAAATACTATAAAACAGGGAAATTAAAGAAGACTTAAATAAATGGAGATATATATCACATTTTTGGACTGGCGGACTTGGTGTTTTAAAGACGGCGATTGTTTCCAAATTGGTCTCCATCTTCAGCACCATCCCATTAAAAATACCTGCAGGATTGTTTTTGTCGAAACTAACAAGTTGATTCTAAAATGTATATGAAAAGGCAAAGAAAGTAGAATAGCCAAAGCTATTTTTAAAAAGAACACGGTTGGAAGACTAAATTTAAGATATATTCAATACTCGAAGCTATAGCAGTCAAGATTATGAGGTAGTGACCTCAGGAGAGACAAACAGGTCAGCAGAAGAGAGCCCAGGATAAATCTACTCTGAATGTCAATTTGGACAAAGGTGCCACAGCAATCCAAGGTGGAAAGAAAAGTCTTCGACATACGGTATTGACATAACTGGACGTCAGTGTGGAAAATAGCAAATGTCTTCAATCTTGTATCACATACGAGAAGCCATTTAAGATGAATAACACAGACGCATGTAAAAGCTAAAACTATAAAGCTTCCAGAAGAAAATACAGGAGAGTATCTTCATAATGAGACGGTGAGCAGACATCTCTTAGAGAGGACAGAGAAAGCAATAACTATGAAAGAAGAAAAACAAATAAATTCAATTTCAATAGACTTTAAAACTTCTGTCCCTGAAAAGACGCCATTATAAAAAATGAATAAGCAGGCCATGTACCCTTGGGGAAAATATTTACAAAACATATAGGTGACAAAGGACTTGTGTCCATGCTTTATAAAGTGTTTCTACGTGCCAATAATAAATAGAAAACCCAAACTCTTTAACAGGCAAAATGTTAGACAGACACTTCATAAAGGAATATGTACAGATGAAGATGAACGAGCATGTAAAAAGTATGGTTAGTGATCAGGGCGACGTGAAACTACAGGGAGGCCGCTGCTCACCCACCAGAACGGCTAAAATCAAAGACTGACAGCATGAGCTGGTACCAAGTATGTGGAGCAACTGGAATGATCAGACGCTGTTGCTGGAAATGGGAAACAGTGTGGTCGCTTTAGAAAAAAAGTCTTCCAGTTTCTTTTAAAAGAAAAAATGGCATCCAACAACCCTCTCCCAGACGTTTACTCCAGAGATACAAAAAGTGCAGCTCCCAAAGCGCCACGCATGAAACATCCACGGCGGCTTTATCCCACTAGCCAACCACCGGAAAGACCAGATGCCCGTTAACGATGGATAAACAAACTCTGGGACAGTCCCACAACAGAACACCACTCGTCAATAAGGAGGGAAAAACTACCAACACCTCCAACAACACACATAAATCTCAGAAACACGCTGAGTGACGGAAGCTTTACCCCAAAGAATACACGTTATATGAATTCATTTATATGAATTTCTGGAATTGGTAAAATAATTTATGGTCAAAACAAAATCAGAACAGTGGTCGCCCGGGGGAGGGGAGTGCTGACTTGGAGGAACGAAGAGAGTATCTGTAGGGGTCACGAGTATGTCTGTGTCTTAATAGGAGTCTGGGCTACACAGGTGTACGTATTTGTCAGAAATCATCGCCTGGCACACTGAAGGGTGCACATTTCACTACATATAAATTCTACCTTAAAAAGTAAACAGTTCACAATACGCATTCTGAACCATTTAGGGGTGACACGTACTGCCAGTTTTCGGGGCATCTCTATGAAACGTCTCAGAAACTGAGATGGATTAGCGAAGACGTACATGAATGGGTACGTGACCACGCAAATACAGTAAAATGTTAATATGATGTACATAAGGATGTTAACTGCAATTCTTTCGATTTGGGAGCAAAAAAAAAAAACCCATGAGACATGGTTCAGGAGTATTTACTGGGAATTTTACAGTTTGAATGCATCTAACAGAAGACAAAGGAGATTACAAGTAAATGCACTAAGCGTTGGTGCTCAGACTGTGGTGGCCTGCCGATACCTAGTGTCTCCTTCTTCCAAATAATACACGGTCATGGGCAGGAAAGCAAGGACAAGGTGAGCTGTTGTCCCACCTCTTCTGCAGACCGAGTTGGCCGATGAGACGTCAGCAGAAGTGGTCGGGCGGAAGCTCCACGAAAGCTCTTTGAGAGGCCGGCAGAGAGCTGGACGGGCCCTCATTCATTCCTGTCCTGCCTCGGTTCCTGAAGTCATACTTTCCCTCTCCTCTTACCTTCTCCTTTGCTCTGATCCAGCTGTGTCCCCACATTCCTCAAGGCCAGGGCCAGCCCACCAAGCTCTGGGGGCGGTAAATGACGACAAATAAATTTTTCAAAAAATGTTTTAAATATTCGGGTGGTAGAACTATTTAAATCTCTTTTAGGAGTTGGCACGCAAATGGTGTCACCCTCAGAGTCCAACGCAGGTGGCTCTCCCCCGAAGACTCCATGCAGCACCCGTGGCCCTGGTGGGAGAGGGTCTCCTTAAGGCCTGAGGACCCCACGCCAGCGAGGAGGTTTGCTGCCTCCCTTAGGAGCAATAAGGGAGCAGATACCTGAACCGCGGGTTCTCATAAATCTTGTTTGGGGGAAGAAAACCTTTCAATTCCCCGTGGAAATATGCAAAACAGCCTCTACAGTGTAAATCTTCCTTTTCAGTTCTAAGGAGATAAGTTGGACCTATTAACCTTCCGTGTTATTCCCAACTTCATTATTTGAGCTGACACGGCAGGAGGGCGGTGACGGCTCTTTCTGGCAGAGTGCATGTAAATCGCTTTCTCAAAGGAAATTACTTCTCCAGCCTGAACGTTATTAATCTAAATTCTCCGTTAGTCAAATTGTTGCCCATAATAAATATGGAACAGCTTGTGATACTTATCGAGTGTGGCACTGTCGGTGGAGGCCGCAGCCGCTCCTAACCCCCTCCCAAGAGGCTGGCCCCAGGGAAGAGGGCTGTCCCCGGTGGCTCCCTTTGCATCGGCCCCGAGGCTGGAAGTAGGCAATGGCTGAGGGGTGGTCCTTGGCTCTGCTCTGGTCTGCCTAGGGCTCCTCCACCCCACCCGTCTCCCTGCCTCTGCCACCTGGTCAGAGAGGAAAGCAGTTCCTGGCCGAGTGGAGCCCTTCCAACAGCCTCTCCCACTGCAACGTCTTTCAAGGAAAGCTACCAGGAGGAGGCTGGAGCCACGCACGTCATGGACTCAGCAGACTCTGCCAGCCCAGTCTTCGAGGCCCAGGGCTCCCTGACCCCACAGGCAGCCAGCCACATCACTCACTGGTGACACCATGGCCATGGGCTGAACTCCTCACAATACCACGTAAGTCACATTTTCCTCAGCACCGCAGTCTTTGCAAATTCCACTCCTTTCTGAATCTGGAGGTGGGGGACGGACTTGGCTAATTTGCCTGTGGCCCAGCCCTACCGGTTGGCCAGGCCCCAAAGACCTCTTCACAGGAAGACACTCATCTCCGACAAGGCAAGCGTGAGGATGGGGAACACTGGCTGTCGTGAAGCAGGGGTGGGGGAATACAGAAAGCTTTTTTCAGATTCTATTAGGGGTTTTTTTCCGGGATAATTACAATTTAGGATCCATTCGGGGACTTGTAGTTCATTAAATGAATTTCCATCTGTGTATCCACCACCTAAGAAGTATCACTTGGTACAATACTTGGGTTTTTATTATGTATAAGTCAGATTGTTAATTTGCAGCATGCAGGACTGAAAGGACCGTTTCAATAGAGCCTGATTATGCAAAATGAAGCTGGATTTTCATTAGGCTTGGCTCCTGTGCTCCGTAACACTTGATGGGGCACCAGAATGCACAGGCGCCCTGTGCAGTACCTCGGCCCCTCTCCCCGGTGAGGCCGTCCTGCATGGCCACCCACAGGGGCCACTCCCCCAGCACAGCCCAGCACCCACCCCTAGGAGAAATCCGACCAGAAAACAGAACTTGGGAAAGATCAGAGCTTCTCGATTCCAGGCATGTCCTGGGTCTATTGATTGCAGTTCAGGGATCATGTTCCCAGGGAGGAGGCATGGATGCAGAGCAGCCCCTGCTAACAGAGCAGGGCTGGAGTCGAACGGAGCCGGCTGAGCCCCACAGTTGCAGGCGGAGATCAAAGATGACGGAAGGCAGCTCGTGCTGCAGCTGAAGCTTGCCCAGGGACCAGGGGCTGGGGTGGGTACCACATGGCACAGTCTGCAGGGATGGAGCAAAGGAAGGAGGAGCAGGGAGGAAGGGGAACCTGGATCCCTAGGACCAAGGGCAAGGTGTCCTTTTCCGTGATGACCCACAGCACTGGGGCCAGTGTGTCCCATGTCACATCTGAGAGCACTGAACAGCTCCAGGTTGTCAAAGGAGAGCGAGGGGGAGGAAGGGGCTGTATAAAGGCATCTCCATTTGTGCACCTGTGTGTTCTGGGCCGACCACTTTCATCCAGCTGATTCACCCAAAGGCCAGGCCACCGGCCTGAATGGTCTCGGGGCCCCTCAACTGCGGTTGGACACTGGACTCATTTGGGGAGCCTGAGTCCTACCGCAAACCATTTAAAATCAACTCTCCGAGGGTCCCTGGCACCAGCAGTTTTAAAGTTCCCCCAGGTGATGAAAATGCACAGACAGGGCTGAGAACACCTGGATCAGATCAGCTATGAAAAGTTTGCCAAAATCCTGGCCTTACGTCAGAGACATAAAGAAGCATTGGAGTGAACTGACCCTGGGGGGAAGGGGGGAAGGGGCAAGAGTCTCATGTGCCATTGGGAGCCCAATCAAATTGCAAAATCTGCCCAAGAGTCAGTTTATAAAATAATGATCCCTGAGTCACCAAGGGTTTGTGTCCCAAAACAGAGGTGCTTCGGCAGAGAGGCTGGGCTGCAAACCGCTGCTCTGAAGCCTGGGGGAAGGCAGGGTTCACTCTGCACTAACTCCCCCGCTCGGCATTCCTCTAACACGGTGCCAGGTATGGACAGCGTACCAGGAACCATCTTCACTGAGCCCTAGTACCTGCAGACTCTTCCAGGAAGCCTCCCCTGATTAACGGGACAGCAACCATCAATGTCATTCTCCGCATGCCCCGGCACTCACTCTCACGCTGCAGGCATCCACTGACAATTGTTGGTATCAAACGACCTAAGAACACTGTTGCTTCCCTCACATTCTCTCTCGTTAGGTTCTAAGTCCCCTGGAGCAAGCAGTGTGGTGTCGAAGTCCTGTGAACAACAGCCAGCCTCTCCCAGGACAGGACTGTGCCCTTGGGGTCAGTCCACCTGACCAGCGTCCACTTCCTTCTCTCAGGGGGGCACTCTGCCCAGTGAGCCCTCCCTAAACTCCCTCAGTCACAGCTTGGGCTGTGTCCCCTGTTTCAGCTGGAGACAAAAGGCCACTACCCCCCTTCTTAAGAGGAGAGCTAGACTTTGCATCAAACAACCATCCGCTGAGGCTGAAAGGATGCCATGCGCCACCTGTGACCCAGCACCTGAGCCGGGAGTCTCCGGGAGGAGGACACCCCGCAGGGCAACGTGCGGCAGCAGCCTGGCCCGGCCTGGTCCCCTCAGACCCAACATCCTCTTATAACCACTTGCAGGTACCAACCGGGAGATGGGGAGCAAGCCCCGGCAGCAGACCCTTAAAAGTATGGGAGTGCTAAGCCTGTGATTCCGGAAGGTTCTCCCATCCCTGAAGGAAACAGGTCCGCCCAGGAAGAGTTAACCCTCCAAAGGCAGAGGCTGGAGGAGGCGGCCCTGCCCAGACGCAGAGGTGCAGGGAGCACCCACGCAGGATCGCAGGATCGATCTGGGAGAGCAGAGGCCCTTCTCCTCATTTGCTAGGCAGCGATGTGTGAAAACGTTAATGAAGGGAGTTATCATCTGAGAGAATCCCACCATCGGCACGGAGCTCGCGTCGGGGGCCGCTGCCTCCACGCAGCTCATCAGTCCTCCCCGCGCCCGGCTAATAGCACACGGAGTTGCCTCGCTCTGCCTAGCCACCTTCACCCTGGCAAGGCTAAGATTTGCTACAACTGTTATTGTAAAAATTATTTTCATGCTATTAACTTGGAGTTTTATTATATGTGTTCTTAAAAGAAAATAAAGGCAGAGAGATTGTAAGGGTACATCGGGCCCCCGATGAAAGTATTTTTAAAAATATAACATAATGACAAGGAGCACTGAAGGAGGGTGATATAATGGTTCCTTCCCTTATTGAAGCCTAAATTAGATTCTGCATTGTAAAAGTGCATAAAGAGGTTTCTCCCTTTTCACAGAGAAAATGTCTATTCTGGAACGGCAGCACACCGCCTGTTGCAAACCAGATTAAGGCAGAAGAGCCAGGCTCATCTGAAAGGCCAGGCGCTGGCTCCTCCCCGTGTCCCCGTGCGTGTCTGACGCACTGGGGAGTGGTGGCGAGAGGAGGGCACCTCACTTGGGCAAACCCAGAAAACCTTTACTGGGGGGCCACAGCGTCCTCTTCCCCAAACCAGGCCTGGCTGGCGTGGCCGGCTGATCTCAGCTCTGCAGGGCGGCCCGCTGCACTGTGTTCATGGCTCCAGACGGGCAGCATTCCCAGGCTTGCAGGCCAGGCCTCGCCGGCATCGGGCCAGACGGTCGTCCAGTGGGATACATGCACGTCAGCCCACTGGAAACAGGACCCACTGGGCGGCCTTCGGAAACCCCATATATAGACACAATGACCCCTCTCTGGGAAGTAGCTGCACAACACGTCACAGCCGCCTGCCCTCGCAGTCCAAACATGTAGCCCTGGTTCCCCTAGCAGCAGACGACTCGCACCGTCTTCCCCAGGAATCTGGGACTGGATTCCAGGGCCTGCCAGTTACCTCTTCCCGTGGCTGACCTGATGCAGGCACACCCAGCGCTGAGGGTGTCGCTGTCCCGCCCTGAAGACAGGAGCAGCCAGTCTGCCGAGAGGAGACAATGCGAGGCGCAGGCAGGCGGGAGAGGGAGAGTCTTGGTGGCCTTCCAGCCCCCGCTCCACCTCGGACCTGAGCATATTGCTCCCCGGGACGCCCTCACGAGAAGTCCCCTTTCCTCTCAAGCTGGCTTGGGCTTGTTCTGTCACTTAGGAGAAGAGTCAGAGCACAGCTGGCTAGTGTGGGATGGGCCCAGTGATGCTGTGAAATGCTTAGCTCAATCTTCACGGGCTGGCCCAGAAATACTTGGTGTTGCCATCCACGCATCCATCCCTCCACCCACCATGCACCCATCCAACTACCCAACCATCCACATCCGCCCACCCTCCTAACCATCCCTGCATCTGCCCAACCACTCGTCCACCCAACTGCCCATCCACCCAGCCCTCCCTCCACTCATCCATCCACCCATCCATCACCATCCATCCATCACCATCCATCCATCACCACCCATCCCACCACCCATCCACCCAACAGGTCTATTTTTTTTGAGTACCTACCATGTGCCAGGCACTGAGCTAGAGCAGTAAGACTATTTGTGAAATGTGCTTTCATGAAGTACTATAGGGTAGAGAAATACAAAATATAACAAAATAAATAAATATAATAAAACATATCAAGGCAAGTCACGGTAAATATTATGAGAAAGAACACATAGTGTAGTGACAGATTATCCCAGGGGTGTCTGGTAGATTTGGGGTGTTGAGATTCAAGCTGAGACTTCGAAAGAGCTGGCAGATGAGGTGGGGGAGGGGGAGGGCGAGGGCACCACCGGCCTGGGCCTGGCACGGTGTCACTGCCTTGGGAGCTAAAAGGCAGCCAGAACAGCTGGAATGTGGTGGGGCAAAGGGTGGATGAGGCCGAGGAGGGTTACCCAGGGCTTAAAAAGTGGCTCGTTTTGAAAACAAACATATTTTCTAAAAAATATCAAGATAGGAAGTGTTTACAGAAAAGTGCAGGTTTCCCAATATACACCCCAATCACATTTGGACAAGCAGTCTTGGGGGAGAGTAACACAGAAAAGATAGCAGACAGGACACGCACCAGACACACTCCGTAAGCCTTGCTGACTGTTCCCACACCCCGAGCAGAGTTCTGGAGGGTGAACCATCTAGAAAAGTACGAACAGGGCAGCTCAGAGGTCTCCCTACCCAGAACGGCCTTCCAGGCCGGTCGTGTCATCTGAAAGCCACACCCACTCCGGACTGGGACCAGGACCCCCAGTCTCCAGCAGCCTGCTTCGCACTGAGCCCTGGCCAAGCAGGCAGGCTGCACTGGAGGCAGAGGCCACCCAGGCCAGCATGCTCACCTGGGACCACTGCTGCCAGGGAGCCGAAGGAGGCTCCCTGCAGGCAGAGGGGAAGGTGGCAGGGTGTCCTCTCAAGAACCGAAGGCCTAGAGCCACTCTCTGCCACCTAAGGACAGGGAGATGGCATCAGGGTGATGCTGGCCGTGACTTGGAAGGACACTGGACCATGGGAAAAGTACTTGGGACATGAACAGAGTGAATAAGGGCCTCCTGAGTGTGAAATGCGGGCAGGACACTGGTGCTCCAGGGCTGACCCTCCTTCCCATGGGGGAAGCCTGGTGAAGACCCCACCCTGTCCCCTTCTGCCCTGTCCAAAACCTGCCCTCCTGTTCCAAGTTCATGGGATTCCCAGTTGCCTATGGAAGAGAAACCACTCCGGAAACAGCCCCCTGACTGCCCACCCTTGCTCAGCTCCCAGAGGCCGCAGCCTGGCCGTTCCCAGGGGACTCCCCGAGGCTAGATAGCAGTCTTGAAGGGTGGTCTGCTCACCGCAGAGAAAGAGCTTATGTTGCAGGGAGAACAGCTCCAGCTTCCAATGGACCCTGCGTGACCATCAAAAGGCTTAAGTGTTTATTATGTACAATTAAGTTAAAAAAAAAGGAGAATACAAAATTGTACACAGTAAGAACTCAGTTATGTAAAAATACATAGACAAGAGTCTAGAAATTGGTAAAATTGGGCAATTGCCATCACTGTCTAAAAGTACTCTTTTTGAACCTTCCCCCTTCCTCGAGGGCACGTGTCCCTAACAGCCACAGCCACGTCCTTTATTGGAAATGCCGGAATCCAAAAAGCTCGGGAAATCCAGTTTGCTCCTTCCATGGGGTGCCAGGTGGCGGCAAGACAGTCTGCATGGACACAACTGCCAGTCCTCGGTCACCCCCCGCAGTGTGGGTGTGCTTGTGCGTCACTGCGGAAACATCGGTGTTCTGGCTCACAGATGTCGCTCCAGAGGCCACCGGGGTTGTGCCCACAGCTGCACTGCATGGCTCTTCCAAAATCCAAGGGCTTCTGAGTGCTGCAAACAGACACTGAACACGCACACGCAGCACCGGACAGGAAGCCCAGGGGGCTAGGCCGCATCTCACTCCAGGGAGTCACATGGGTCTGGGGCCTGTCTGCAGATTTGCACCACAAAGGAGGAAGATCTAAAGTCTGTCCTGGGTCCGTCTCTCTGCACGCTGGTGACTCCCGGCATGATGGGAAGTGGAGAGGCCTCCAAGGGGACCCATCTCTTCAGCTGACCTAACGCCTCCTCCAGGCTGTGCCCCAGGCCTGTGGAGGACAGGAAGGCTTCCCCGTGTCTGGTGTGAGCAGAATGGTAACTTCCATCAGGGAGGCCAGCGCCTGCCCTGATCCCGCCTCAAACCGCAGGCCCGGAGGGGCACGCCCTGTGCGGGCAGCCTGCGAGCCCAAGGACCCCTGCTCCTCCGGCTGTGCTGCGGGCAAACCCCAGCCAGGGGTGACGGGCGGGGGAGCGTGCTGCCTGTCCAAGGGGCTCCTCTCTGGGAGAAGGGCCCAAGGGAGCCAAGCCCCAGCGGTGGGATCCGAAGGACTCGCGAGTGACAGAAGAGCGGGGGTGGAGGGTGTTCCTTTAGGTCCCACAGTCCAAAGCACCACCGCGCCCTCCTTCCCAAGCACTTCGGGGCCCTGCTCCCAGCTGTGGTGTGCGAGGAACGCTCTGAGAACACCAACGGGCTGGGGCAGAGCAAGTGGCCCGTGCCCCACGGGTCCTCTCCCCCAGATCACACTGCTACCACCACAGCTTTGTGACTTTTAATTTTCTTCTAATTTTAGGACTGCCGCAGCGCTCCAAGAACCCCTCTAAGTGTTTTAGGGAGCTGCTAATGGTCCCACACTAAAATAATTCAACCAACACTATGATTTTAGTGCCACCATCAAAATGAAATAATGGCTGTTTACTATGTTACACCTTTCAAATGACCTTCATTTGAATACAAATTGTGGCTTGAAATTTGAAAAGCTGCTCTGTTCCAGAAGGCTGCGGAATGCGGGCGCTCACTGCAGGCTCCTCTTCCGAGCCTCCTGCCCAGGACGCAGTGGAAAGGCGTCTCTTGCTCTGGAGCCGCTGGGGACCTTGCGCAGGCGCCTCCTCCCAGGACAGACCAGCTCCGACTGCACCAGAGGCAGGAGGTGGCGGAGAGGGTGGGGTCACCTGGGAAGCCCCAGTAGGCTGGGGCTGCAGCACGGGGGGCTAGGAGGGTTCGGGACCCCTCCTCAAGGGAGACAGATGCTGCTGTGCTGCGGCTGGTCCACACCTCACGCCTCTCACCTGCTTAGTCCCACGGCCACCCGCCCACCCCCGCCTCCACCCCCACCAGACTCCACACACGGTGCTCTCTCCCCTCTGTCTTTGCTCAGACGCCCCGTCTGCCAGGCGGGAGAGGGACTGGGCTCCTGTTTGTGCGCATGCACATCTGGTCAACAGGTGTTCCCTGCGAGGCAGAGGTGGCGAGAACCGGGCAGGCGATGTGTGAGTGTCCTTTCTCTGAAGGACAGGGTCAGGGGCATGTCCTACTCAGCATCGTATCTCAAAAGTGCTCAGTCCTCAGTGCAGACTTGAATTGGAATCTCATCTCTAGAAGCTTCCTAGACTCACCAGTGGAGAAAGTCTAGCCAACCTAAAACAGGCTGTAATCATGACCACCTTGCGTTTGAACAAAACTAAAGCTCTTTAAGAACCCAGCAGCTTTTAGACATGTGACTTGGGGTGGGCATTTAGTTTCTCTAAATCCTAGTTTCCACATCTGTACAGCAGCAGCAATAATACAACCTGCCCTGCAGGTTGCTGTGAAGAGCAGCTGGCGCCAGGCGCTCGAAGCGTGCGCGCTGCTGTCAGGTGTCACCCTGCCTGCCTGGCTTGTGCTCTGTGTCCTCTGCAGGCGGTGGGTTCCAGGCCAGGTCCGGACCCACACCGCTCTCCCATCCCCTGCCCCTGCTCTCTGCCTGGCCTGCGTCTGGAATATTCCCTGCCCCGCCCTCTGCCCAGGCACAGCTCATCCAGCCTCCAGGGAGCGGCCGCCTCCCGCCTACCAGAAAGCCCTCCTGGCCCATCCTGGCTCACCGCCTTGGAGCACTTGGCACGGACCCCAGCTGTGCGCCCCGTTCTGAGGGCCTGTCTCCCAGGTCCCCCCCGA
Organism: Sturnira hondurensis; assembly: GCF_014824575.4. Lineage (NCBI taxonomy): Eukaryota > Metazoa > Chordata > Mammalia > Chiroptera > Phyllostomidae > Sturnira > Sturnira hondurensis. Next base: position 1,393,316 of record NW_028086562.1, read on the forward strand.
GCCCTGCAGCTGACCGAGCACTGTCCCCCCATCAACTCTGAAAGGGAAGGTGCAGGTGTAGGCTCCTCTCTTCCCCATCAGTCACCACCGTTTCTTGTCTCAGGCCATTATGGCACCTTGCCCTCTAGGCCCTGTCTATGCGCCACAGAAGGGCCTGCTGATGTGTCCTCCTCACTGTCCCGCCTGTGCTAGTTTCTCTCCGTTCCCCGGTTCTGGGCCTCATCACTTCCTGCCAAGACACCCAGGACAGACGCCACCCTCGTCTCTGCCCCCAGACGCACCCTGCTCCGCTCGATCCAGCTGTCCACTGTGGTCTCCGAAGCTCTGGCCAACGGCTTCAGTCCAGGTGCTGGGCCTGTGTCGCATCCCTGGTGCCCGGTCTACATCCACGCCGTGGATTATCACTCAGCAACAGAACGAAGGACACCCAGACACACAGCCAACATGGACGAGCCCCGAAACGTCACAGTACATGAAAGAAGCCGGGCACAAAAGGTCACATGTGTAGGAGTCCACTTATATGGCGCGTCCAAAGCAGAAAAATCCACAGAGACAGAAAGCAGACAAGTGGTTACCGGGGCGGGGGGAGGACAGGTAAGGCGTGTGGGGCTCCTCCTTGGAGTGAGGAAAATGTTCTAAAACTGGCTGTAGTGATGGGTGTGCAACTCTGTGAACACACCTAAAACCACTGAACCGCACGTCCTAAGTGGGCGAATGGCACCGTGGGTGAAGGGCACCGCGATGAAGCTCCCTTCTAGCTCTGCGTCCCCTCTCCCCACCACACCCCCACCTGCCTACACTGGTGTTTGTCTTCCCTTTGAAGAATACCCAATCTCCAAGGCCCTGCTCCTCAAATTCCTAAGGTTTTCATTCATTCACTCACTCATTCGTTCGTGTGGGCATCAAACAATAATGTCTGTACACCTCTCAGGAGTTCAAGAGAAGACAAGATACACACTCTGCTCCCAAGACACCCACAGTGAAATGAAAAGTATCAGCAAACAGAAACGCAAGCAAAAGGGCCGGCACAACGTGGGGGTGCTGCTCAGAACACCCCACTGGCCCTTAACTTGGTCACCTGACTCTTTGGGTCTCTTGTTCCTCCTGAGAAGATCCAAGCCCCAAAGGGCAGGGCCAGTGCCCCGTGCGCCCCCTTCCCCCACAAAGCTCCCACTGCTGGCGGCGGCAAAGCTGGAACTGGCTTTAGAAGAACTGGGATCAGCTTCCAGCTCCACGGACGGTGTGACTCTGAGCAGCCACCTCTTCTCTGCCCAACAGTGTCCCCCAGAAAACAGTGACAGCCCCTCCTTCACAAGCAGAGCCAGCCGTGTGTGCCAGGGTGATTTATTGGGAATTTAATCTGGCAGGATAATCTGTTGAAAAATTAACTTGTATCTTGTAGACTCATCAGAAATGAAAAAAAAGGGTGTTTTCCATTTTTCCCAGGAAAATGGCAAGTACCTGATACTAGTTGGATGAATGGATATGTTTTGTGGTTATTATTATTTACTCCACGGAGAAGGAAATAACTCTCCCCGGTGTCGGGGCTGGGAAGAGAAGCTGAATGCCGTGAAGGAAGACCCTGGACAGAGGTCTTCACCTCCGCCCCCTGACTGCTGGGATGGGCCCTGAGACGGGAGGAGCCTGACCCTGCGGCGCTGGCTCCACCGAGGTCTGGAGAGGACACAGGCGGAGGGTCTCGGTGCAGGTTCTGAGCTGGATCAGACACAGCAATGCGGAGGGAGCAGGACCTCAAAAGGTGTGGGGGAGGCGGGGAGCGGTGACCCTGCTTGGCAAGGAGTGCAGCCACCAGAGGGCGACCCAACCCGGATGGCCTCCATGTTGCTCTGCCGGGCTCAGCAGAGCTGGGGAAGCAGTGCTGGCGGGGGGGTTCTGAGCTCTCACACAACCCTGGAGCCGCCCGAGAACCCCAGACTCGGGGACAACCTCTCCTTGTGGCAGATGAGGCCTTGAATTGGATTTCCTTTGATTTAAATAAAAACATGGAGCCTCCCCTACACTCTAGCATCTTGGAACAGTTCCATCCTGACACTGAGGGGGATTCCAAGAGATGATTAATTCATAACCACCTCATCGGCCGAGCACAATTCCCAGGCTGGGAGGCAACTGAGCTTGTATTTTTTGAGATGACGACCAGAGAACTGGGGCAAACAGGAAAGTCTTGTCTCTCAAAGGTCCCACTGTTTGGGGCAGCCTAGGGAAGAAATTAAAAAAAAAAAAAAACAGCTTAAAAGGATTGTAGAGAAGGTTTCAAAACCCAGGGACAGACAGACACGGCGCAGAGAATAGGATGTACGAGAAAAAAAGGCCGGGAGGAGAAGCGAGTGGACATCTTACTATGAATGAATGAGCAAGAACCCTGTGACTCTTCAAGTGCCTTTACCCGAATAAAGGGTGAACAGCTCAGTAACGGCACACAGATTAACGATATCTAAATCACAGAAGACTGAGACGATCTTGAAGACAGCCTGTGACTAGGGCCCTGTCCAGAGGGGTTGCCAGGGCTGAGGCAGGGGGCTGTGAACCTCAGTGGGAGAGCCTTTTCCGAAACAAATAGGCTCAAGCCGGCAAACGGTCGGGCTCTAAACCCACGAGAGACTGACCGAGAAAACTTCCCCTTGGATGTGGTTCAAAGATCGCCCAGCCCAGCCCTGCTTCCAACCAACCTGCAAAACACCGCGTTTCTTTGCCAAACTGAAGCCTTCCATACTCAGTCTCAGAGCACCAGGAAACCACAGTCTGGACACCCAGGCGACGCTCGGGACACCCAGCTGTGGGTGCGGGGTCTTTCTCAGGAGCCCCCCAGCCCTGAGGGTCCCAGGCAGGACAAAGTGGACGGGAGGACATGGGACTAGCTTCCCGCTTTCAACTGCCCAGCCGCCACCCAGCATCTCAGTTCACGCAAGCCCTTCTCTCTGGGACAGAACCCAACCCAGCAATCGCTTCCATCATTCCTCAGCTTGTACAAGAAAAATGGCTTGCCCGTCACTGTCGGTCGTCATGCTGTGTGCCCCCTCCTTCGGAGTTTATTTTACATTAAGTCTCTAAGCCAGAGATCCTCCAGTTGGTCTGCATAAAGCAGAGTTATTGGTCCTGGTGCTTTTAAAAATAGATGCAACTCCGGACCCCAAGAAACTGAAGGGATATTATGGGAATACACAACTGTATTGTTTTGTTACTATATGAAAAATTGGATTCTCGGCTCCTGTCTCCCCCGCCCCCAGCCACCACTCCCTTGTTCCTCCCTCCCCTGGTCCCACACCTGGGCACTGCGGCTCCCAGCACCAAAACAGTATTTATTGTCTTACAAGCGAACTCCCCCTCAGAACAGCCCCGCCCACGCTCCAGGGTCCCCAGCTGCTGCACGAGCTGTGCTGGGGGCCCGGAAAGCACCAGCTTCTGTCTTCCTTCACACCAGAATGCCGCTGCAGGCCAAATTCTAGACAACGGGTACCCTGAAAACTGGGGGGAAAGGGAGGGAAAGTGGGGGACATCTGCAATACTGTCAACAATAAAAAATTTGTTTAAATGTGAACCCCACAAGAAACCAGCCGCAGCATCAAACCTCAAACTAGATTTGGGGACCATACGTCACCGTGGGCCTCCCGAGTGAAGGGGCCTGATAGGGAAAGTTCGTTTGGCTCTGAGATTTGGAGATGTGAAGGTTGCTTTCTGGGCAGACATTCTCGGTGTGACGGGCAGTTTCTCCAGCTTAAATCTCCCACCAACCAGCCAAAGATGTAAGAGGAGAGGGATCTTTCGTTCACTCCAATGGCCACAGGGACAGGGATACTCATGAGCAGGCGCAGGGTCTAGGCACTGGCTGACTGCTGGAGGTCACGACCCCCCTACAAGCTGGGTTCGGCCTGGCAGACGAGGAGACCGAAACATGCCCCATCAGGCTGGGTGTGAATTCAGAGAATAAACTCTACCCCAACCCTGACTTCCCTCTGCTTTCAGCCCCTGCTAGTGTCCTCAACACTCACACATTGCAATCTTACGCTCCAATGTGATGGAGCTTTGGGGAGTGACTGGGCCATGAGGGTGGGGCCCTCACAAATGGAATCGGTACCCTTAATAAAGGGACCCCAGAGACTGAATATTGTTTATAAGCCACCTGGTCTGTAGTATTGCTTTACAGTATCTGGAATGGACTAAGACAGTCCCCTAAATCTAAGATTTCCTGGGCGATCACCAGCCTCTGACAGCGGGATGGGACTTCCCTCTTTCCCTCAACAGCATTCTCCTTAGAATATGAGCTTAATGAGGGCAGGGACCACGCTTGCCCAGTTAGGTACCCCAATGCCTGAAAAGACTGGCCTGGCACCCCGCGGGCACTCAATGGAATCAGACGGAGTGAATAAAGGCTTCCGGCAGACACGGGCACAGAAAGTGCTCGCTAAACATGGATCCTTGCTCCAAATGCAGAGAAGGTAAAAATGCAAATGCTTGTCAAACATCAAACCAACATTAATCTACTCAAATACATGAGCATCTTCAATGATGCTGTTTTGTGTTTATTACAGACAGTGACCAGGTGTGTCACTGAGAGTACACACAAGACTTTAAGATGCTTATCATTCTGCCCTGCAATTCACAGAAGCTTGCGGTGTGCAGACGCGCTAGAAACCGAGTTCCCCCTTCTCCACACAGGACCGTCTCAGCTTATCGAACCCTCGCCGTGCACACGCTTCTTGCTGGGAAGTAGAGAGGACGCAAAGGGGACACCAACCAAGTGTTCCTTCTGGAGCCTCCTGCTCTCCTCCCTCTGAACAACGCCCCATGCAAAAGCAGGGTCTGAACTGGCTCTGCAGGGCCCTGCCCTACGCACACAACGTCAAGATGACCCACCTCCTGCTCACAACCTGTCCTGGACACTCACGGTCTCCCCTTGAGAGAGCAGCCGCCAGCTCTTCGGGGAGGCGGAGCGCCCTGAGTCACACCTAGGTGGTAGTGATGATGTCCAGGGCGCCGCAGATGAGCCCGCCTGCTTCTCCAGCACAGCCCCGCCCTCCTCCTCCTCCTTCCCTTTCTTCTTTGGAGAGCAGAAATCCATTCCCACCTCGTTCCTGACAGCGACGGGGAACGGCCATGGGTGCTTTTGTCCCACCACAGACACCACCGCCCTGCACCAGGGAGGCGCCAGTGCAGTAAGGTTTCAAAGCTATTAAGCACCTTTTAACAAAAGGCCTGCCTGTGGACCTGTTCTTCAGCGAGAAACCTGCCCACAAGGTGCTTCAGCCACTTAGCAGTTAAGACCCAAGGGCAGCGTCTGCAGGTGGGGTGGAGGGAACAGCACCCTTCTGCCCACGTGCTCATAAACTCTTCAGGACATTATTATTCCAAGTTTTCTGCTTTCTACTTATTTGTAATCCTAATTAAAGTTGCAGAATGACGTGACTACAATTGCACATTCTGCTGTTTGATTACCTTTTCATAAGCGTGGTGCCACAAAGAAGAGATTTTGACATTCCAGCAAAAGAGGAGCTGCTATAAATACTCCCACCGCCGACACCCACGAGTGATTACTCACAAAGCTGAGGAGGGTGAGGGAAGGGCGAGGACCCATTGTGCGCTCTCCTTCCAGAACTTCTGTGCTCACGCTACTCACTACTCTCAAGGTTTTCTCCAGCCTGCTTTATGCTGGGTGACAGTCCCGGGGCGACAGAGTGCCAGCAGCTAGGAGACGGAAAGCCAGACAAGGGGGATGCTGGCCCCTCGGGAGGATGGCAGGTGTGGCTGAATGGGGCCCCATCGCCTCTCCTGTGAGGCCTGGTCTGGCCAGGAGCTCTCCTGCCACACCGTGGTCCCTGCCACCCAGCAGTCCCTACCCCAAATGCTATTAGCGTCCCGCTCTCTGCTCCAACCAGCGTGTACAAAGAACACTTACGGTGTGTCAGGCAGAAAGGCAGGATATAAAACCCTGCATCTACGTGAGGGCTGCAAAAACAGAAACTCTGCACACATGCACGAAAGAAGGCGTAGAAGACGCTCACCAATTGGACAATGGCGGCACTTTGAGTGTGGCCAATAAGGAAAATATTTTCATGTTACTAAGTTTCTGGGAGCGTATTATGTTATTAAAATAAAAATAAATAAATTTACATCTTAAAATAATCTTGCAGAGATAGAAAATCAATCAGTGGTTGACTGGGGTTCAAGGCCACTGGGGGGGTGGGGGGCTGGCAGTGAAGGGCAGCGGGAGACCTCCGTGGTGGGGGACTAGGTCTGCATCCTGAGTGTCCTGGCTGTACGCAAACCTACACACGTGTGACATGAGTGAGGCAGACACACACACGCACACCGTCTCAGCATCAAGTTCCCTGTGTGACATGGCTCTACAGTCCTGTGAGACGCTGTCACGGCAGAGTCTGGTGAAAGGATGAGTCAGCCTCTTTGGACCATCCCGGCAACTTCCCCTACTGTTCCGGTTTCAAAGGAAGGGTCAAACGACGCACGGTCTGCATCTGACGCAGAGGGAAGAGGGGCCGAAACGGCGGACGCGAGCGGGCTTCCGAGTTCAGTACGCGCCACTCCAACCTTTATCTCCCAAACAGGGGCAGGCTGAGAGCACCCACCTTCCCACCGTGGTTACCCTCAAAGAAACCCCCCCAAACACGCCCAGCGCTCCTTCCCCCATGGCCTGGGCCCTGATCTGGGATCCGGAATGTGATCCCACCCTACAGTGACCACGCGCCATGTGACTCTGTCCCAGATCCGGGATGGGGGGGGGGGGGGTCCTGGGGGCCGGAAGCGGAACGTGGACGGTGGCTCACGGAGAGGAGCCACTACCCTGGGGGCGACAGGGTAGAAAGTGTCCTGCCTGGCACGAGAGGACCACATATTCAGCAGTTCATCTGGGGCTTGGCTGCTGGATGGGCATGGAAAGAAAGCCCAGGAAAACCTAGCAGCCTGTCCCACCACGCACAGTGACACCTGTGGAAGCAATCGGGCACCACCCCCGCGCCAGTGCACCCGGACAACGGCGGCGACGCCGCGAGGGGCAGCATACCCGGTGAGCGCCCAGTGGCGAGTTGTCTGTCCTCCAGCGCAGCGAGTTTCACCCGGCGCAACGCAAGGCTTTTTAAAACACGCACCAGACTATTCAGTCAGGGTCACTGACCTCCTTTCCCTCCGATTGTCACATAAAAAATAACAACAACAATAATCAAAATTACACCTGTTTTTTTTTAATTGGCAACTATATCTTTCGGTGTGCCGAAGAATTTCCAAAATTACTTTATGACTACTGTGACTCGAAGGTTGAAAACTACGGGTCTCTTGGAACTTTTCAGCCTGGATCGTATTCAATTTGATTTCAGCATAAACTGCAGCTTTATCCCACGCAGGAAAAAGAGAAATAAAAGCAAAGAGAGGACCCCACTGTGGGTGCCCGCGTTGCGGGTGAGAACAAGGGGCAGGAGGCAGGGTGGCAGGGGTGTGGCTGGGGCTCTCAGCGGCACTGCCTACGACGCCAACGCAAATGGGCGTCACCTACCACAGTCCCCGCCTCCACGTGAGGAGCTCCTCCCCCTCACCCCCCCACCCCACCCCACCCCCGTGGCAGAGTGCACAGCGCATCTCCCCGCGGCCTCCCACAACTCTCCGTGGCTCCTTGCAACTGCAGGTAGAGATCGTACAGAGGTATCTTGTACATGGACCAGTTTCCTGCAACAAACCAGACGGCCTGTTGATAGAGGACTGGAGAGCCATGGGCGCTCTCCAGGGACCGCCGGACCCTCCAGGGTAGGAGCGCTGGCTGAGCACCATGAGCGTGCCCCCATCCACCACCATGAGGAGGGCGGGGCTCTATCCAGGGGCTCTGGACTGCCTGCTGGGTTGCCACAGGGGAGTACCGACCAAGTCCACTTCTGCCCCAACAGTGGGAACAACCAGGATCAGCTGGGCAGTGCCACAGCGCCTGGCCTCCCCTCCCGGAGCTGCCGATCCAGCTCCGCAGGCCAGTGCCCGGACGTCTTAGGTACCCGCTGCTCAGGTCCTAGACGGCCAAAACCACCCAGAACACACAGTCTACACAGAGCCGCGTCTACATCAGGCCTCTCTTCCAAGACTGGAGGAGACAAGCATCTTTCCCACCAAAACGGCATGAAACTAGAAATAATTACAGGAAGAAAGCTGGAAATAAACACAAATATGTGCAGACGAAACAAAATGCTACCAAACAACCAATGAATCAAAGAGGAAATCCTACAAGAAATCAAAAACTATCTTGAGACAAATGAAAACAAAAACACAACTTTACCAATTTTATGGAATGCAACAAAAGCAGTTGTAAGAGGGAAACTTCATAGCTGTTCAGGCCTACCTCATGAAACAAAATTCAACACCATTTTGTGATAAAAAACTCTCAACAGAGTGCACACAGAAGGAACATATTTCAACATAATAAAGGCCATATATGACACACCACAGCTAACATCATACTCAGTGGGGAAGAGCTAAAAACCTTTTGTCTAAAATCGGAAACAAGGATACCAAGATCACCATTTCTATTCAACATTGTATTGGAAGACCTGGCCACAGCAATCGGACAAGACAAAAATACAATAAAAGGCGTCCAAATTGAAAAGGAATAAGTAAAACTATTCTTTTTAAATGACATGATACTACATGTAGAAAACCCAAAAGACTCCACCAAAAACCTACAGAATTAATGAGTAGCATGACTTCAGTGACGTTACAGCCAAAAGAATCAGTACACAGAAGAACGGTGTACTTCTGTACATCAACAATGACAAAACCAGAAGTTAAGAAAACAATCCCTTTACAAGTGCACCAAAGTGTTTAAAATAACCTAGGGATAAAGTCAACCAAAGAGGTGAAATAACTGTACTCTGCAAACTATGAGACATTGAAGAATTGAAGAAGGTACAAAGAAATGAAAGGATGTATCTTACTTATGGATTAGAAGGATTGATATAAAAAGTCCTTATTACCTAAAGCAATATACAGATTCGATACAATCCCTAGTAAAATACAATGGCAACTTCTCAGAATTGGAAAACTAATCCTAAAGTTGATACGTAATCACAAAGACCCCAAAGAAATCTTGAGAAAAGAACAAAGTGAGAGGTATCACGCTCCCTGATATTAAACTATAAAGCTACAATAGTCAAAAGAGTATGATGCTGACACAAAAACCGGTATATAGATCAATGGAACAGACTAGAGAACCCAGAAATATATCCTCACTCATGTATACAATGGGGTAAAGACAGTCTCTTCAATAAATGATGTTGGCAAAACTGGTCAGATACATAAAAGATAAAGTTGAGGCATCTTCTTACACCATACACCAAAAGAAAGAAAAAACCCACACCTCAAAATAGATTAAAGACTTAATTCTGAAACCATAAAACTCCTAGTAGAAAACATAGGCAGTAAAATCTTTGACACCACTCTTAGCAATATCTTTTTTGGATATATCTCCACAGCAAGGCAAACAAAAGAAAAATAAATAGGAGTACATCAAACTAAAAAGTTTGTGCACAGCAAAAGAAACCATCAAAACAAAAGGCCACCTACTGAATGGGAAAATATATTTCCAAATGATACATCCCATAAAGGGTTAATGGCAAAACTGTATAAAAAAACTCATACAACTTAACACTGGAAAAAAATCCAATTTAAAATGAACAGAAGACCTGAGTAGACATTTCGCCCAAGGGGACATACAGAGGGCCAACAGACATGAAAAAATGGTCAACATCACTCATGATTAGAAAAATGCAAATCAAAAACACAATGAGATACCACCTCACACCTGTCAGAATGGCCATCCGCAACGAGTCAGCAAACAACAGGTGTCAGTGAGGACGTGGAGAAAAGGAAGCCCTCGTGCATTGTTGGTGGGATTGTAAATTGGTGCAGCCACTATGAAAAACAGTGTGGGTGTTCCTCAAAAAATTTAAAATAGAGCCGCCATATAACCCATCAATTCCACTTCTGGGTATTTGTTCAAAGAAAACAAAAACACTAATATGAAAAGATATGCACACCCCTATGTTCATTGAAGCACTGCACACAATAGCCAAAATATGGTGGCAAGCTAGGGGTCCACTGACAGATGAATGGATAAAGAAGGTGTGGTACCTATGAGTATGTACAGCAGAATGTTATTCAGCAATAAAGAAATGATATCTTGTCATTGGCAACAGCATGAGTGGATAAAGAGGATACTGTACTAAGTGAAATAAGTCAGAAATGTGATATCACTTATAAGTAGAATCTAAAAAAAGAAAATAACTGAATCAACAAAACAGAAACAGACCCATAAATACAGAGAACAAGTGGATGGTTGCCAAAGGGAAGGGGGTGGAAGGATGAGAATTAAAAAAAAAAGACGGCGAACCACACGATCGCGGCTCGATTCCCGGTCAGGCCACATGCCTGGGTTGCGGGCCAGTTCCCAGCAGGGGACATATGAGAGGCAACTGTACATTGATATTTCTCTCCTTCTCCCCTTCCCTTTCCCTCTAAAGATAAATAAATTAAAATCTTTAAAAATAAAAATAAAAAAAAGAAAACAGGAGCTCACCTCATTCCAAAGTGAGCACTAGTCAAAAAGGAACCATTCCAGGACCCACGAAAGATACTTTCCTTTTAAAAAATGTGGGGAACAGGAAAAACAAAAGGCTCATAAAAGCACTCAATAGAAAAAAGTCACAATGAAATATTACCAAAAACCTCAACAAAATAAACAGTGATAAACCAAGAGAACAAAGGGGCAATACAGGAGATAATAAAAGATTAAAACATTAGCTTTTAGAGCTCAGAAAAGAAGCAGAGATTTTTTTTTAAAAAAAGAAAGGCCAGAGTAGAAATGAAAGCAGCACAAAGAGGAAAAGACACTGCTGACTGCACAGACACGGACAGGTGAAGGTGGAGAAAGCACGCACTGAGGGATGGCGATCGTAAAGAGACAGTCGAAAGAAAACACAGATGGGAGAGGAAGTAGATACAACACAAGCATAATTGGAAAAGAGAGTATGTGTTTTGTGTACATAAATATTTTATATATATATTTGTATGTGTGTTTTTATACATAAAACGTATATAAATGGTTTATATATCATAACTTTTATACACATCACACATGCCCTAGGAAAAGCGCAGAAACATTTCCCGTTGAGGTTTCCACAACGTGACACAGGAACTGGGCATTCGGCTCGCCTCCAAGCCCAGGAATTGGGTGGCTGGGGAATGGCCTTGAGCACCTATTTAAAAAAAAAAAAAAGCTCATCCCCTGGGGGTACCACTTATATTTAGCACTTTGTTCAGCCTCAGCACAGTCCTGAAGCAGGTGTGATTAGGCCGTTTTCCAGTGGGAGGCTGACCAGGTTACGGGGTAAGCGGCAGCACAGCCCTGGTGGTGTCCAGGACTCAGCGGTCCACCCCCCACCTCACTCTGGGGCGTCCCTGCCCGAGCCTGGCTCCACTCGTGCATCCCACTGGCCCCTCCACAGACCACAAACACCACCTCCTTCCTGCCCAGACTCCAAGATCAGGCCCATAACCTACATCCTGTTCAGAAGCTGCCTAATATTAGCACAGCTCAGGCTGCAGCGCACTTGGCCGCGGGTGAGGAGGATGGAATAGCCCACGCTGCAGCACACTTGCACCCTGCCTCCCGTCTGCTCAAAGCCTCTGTGGGCTCTGTTCCCTCTGCCTGGCATGCTCTTCCCTGTACCATATTCCCACCTCCACTCTGTCCACCCACTTCCTTTGCCAGGGTGTCTCCAATCCACCCTCTGGTCTCCCCTTAGACAGCACTCCCTCCAGGACTCAGCCCCGACCCCCCGGGACTGAATTATCTGCCCTACACAGATGCTCCAGCAGGCCCGCCCCACTTCCCAGGGGCGCGGTGACCACACGCATCAGCATTGCCTGCATGCTCATCTGTCTCCGCCAGCAGCCCGTCACCTCCCAGAGGGCAAGGACTGTACGCACTGCCCGGCACAGCACCTGGCACACAATGGTATGCGGTGGGTGTGCCGTAATATTTGTTAAATTAATTCACTTCAGTTGTAGAAGCTGACATGACTTCCCAAGGCCATGTTCGTCGTGGGGGAGCTGGGACAGGAACTCAGGCAGTGTCCACCCTGACCTCTGTGACCTTTCCAACTTATCCAAGGACGAGGAGTTGGGCAAGGGTCATCCCTCCAGCCTTACTTCTGATCTTGTCCCAGCACAGAGAGAAGCAGAAGTCAAGGCCACACTCGACACAGCCTGTTTCCCCAGGAGAGCCCTAGATCCTGGAGCATACGCTCAAAGCCGCAGCGAGAGCAGTTCCCTGGGCACACAAAGCCCGCAGCCAGCCCTCTGTGAGGGCCATCTGGGTCAGCATGGGCAGAGGGAATTCTTGGTTCCACGGTTCAGGAGGGGGGTCAGTCCAGGAAGCAAAGGGAACAAGCTGCCCAATGCTTTAGCCTGTTTGGCAATTTATCAATGTTCCTTAGGTTACAGCATTATTACTAGTTTGCGTATTTGTAATGTACTCTCTAGTTATTAATGATGATATATATAATGTCAACCAAAAAAAACAAGAGACCTCAGAAATATTTACATAGCAGCATAATGAAAACTAAGAGCTGAGTCACCCAGGGGTCCTCCTGATTTTCTGGGAGAGAAAACAGAGGGTGTTCTGACTGCATGCCCTGCCCGAATGCCCTCCCCAAGTCTGGGCCAGAGAGATCCCCACCATGCCTCCCCCAGGCTGCCCTCCGACATCAGCAGAACACCAGCGGTGGGGGTGAGACCCTCCTCAGCCGACTCAGCCCAGGCCTTTGAAGTGACTGCCCCCCCCCCACGCCACTGGAGCTTGTGGGGAGGAGGGGCCGAGGCAGAGGCACTGAGACCCAGTCCAAGCTGCTCCAGAGCCTTGGCCACACTGGCGTCCCCCAGGGAACCTCAGGTGCACAGCCCGAGGGTCCCCTTGGATCCAGAAATCTCTCTGGTGACAAGCAGCAAAGCCCTACACCCCAACGTCAACTGCGGCCAGAGGCAGCCCACCCCCACTAAGCCCCTCCGCTTGGCCAGAGGGCAGAGAATCAACTCTGTCTCTTCCAAAGGAAATGTCACTCCTCCACCCTCTCACCTTCTCCACTTCCCCCTCCCCCCAAAACTCAGGTTTGCTCACAGGGGCTCGACCATAACTTTGTCATGAGTATCTTTCAAAATAAAAAAGGAAACACATTTTAAAACCGGGAGAAACCCACTCATAAAAACACAAATAAAAGGCAGCCCACCCACACGGCAGGGTGCGGTCTGGCCACAGGAGGGACTCAGCACCTACTGTGTGCGGGCCTCGAAGTGGGGCAGCCCTGAAAGTGCTGCGGAGTGGCAGCAGCCACCGGAAAGTCGCCCTGTTGTTGGAGTCAACAGGCGTGAAATGTCCAGAACCAGCAAACCCACAGGGGCAGAGGGTAGGGTGGTTGTCATTAGGGCAGGAAGGGGTGAGAGGCTTGGGGTGAGAGCAAGGGAGGAAGGGTTCCCTGTGGGGGTGACAAAAATCTATCATTGACGGCAGAGAATTTCTACACAAGTCTGTGAACAGACTGGATTGGTCTATGCTCAACGTACGATTGACTCGTACGCTTTTATTAAATGGGTGGATGGGATGGGATGTGAATTGTATCTCAATTTTGTTTAAAAACTGTTGGAAGAAATTCCTGCTTCTCCTGATATGGGGCCTGACTGTCAGACCAGCAGTCACCCCTGTGACAGCCCCATGCAGGTGCCTAGGCAAAGTATAACCGGGAAAAGCCTTCCCCCTTCTGCCTCGGGGTGCACCCCCTCCCCCTACACCCTCAACCCCCACCTTCAAAAACGCTAGCTTGCTCTTGACACAGGAAGCAGCTGCCGGGAATCACAGACAGATCCCATGACTGAAAATCTACACTCCACAGGACACAACCGGCAGTGACTAATGCCAAGCACAGGGCTTCCAGCCTGCAATAAATGTCCTGTTCGGCCTCAGGAAGGGTCTCTGATACGCAGTTACTGCTGCAGCCAGCCTCCATCACCAGTGATATGCAAATGCGGCTTTTGTCACAACCCGCACTAACTCTAATAACTCCCCAAATGAAAATGTTCCCATAAAAACCACCATAAAAAGCCCCTGATTTTATTGCCAGCTAAGTTTTCTTTACTTGTTGTCAGGACTTTCTCCTCAGTGTTGATTAGCGAACAGGCGGCACATCATTCTTTTCCTTCGGAGAACTCGGGGGGCACACGGCGCCAACCCGTCCCCCCACCCATCTGGAGCAGCCTGGCTTGGGCTGCCGCGGCTGCCCAGCCCACTGGGCCAGGGGGCTCATAAACCACAGTTACCTTCCCGTGCAGGCAGGCGGCTGGAACGCACTGCCTCTGGTCTGCAGGCTGCACTCGCTGGTTGGCTGGGAGTGCGAAAACCAGACTTATTTGTAACAGCACTGCCTCTGCTGCCCGGGTGAGCCCGGGCTTTGTGCTGTACACACTGGTGCACATGCACACTCGTGTGAGAGCACACCAACACACATGTAAGCACACACATGCGCACACGGGCACTGTAGCACACATGTGGGTGTACATGTGTGTGCGCAGGAGGACACACACACACGCTGCTGCTCTCCCAAAGCAGCACGCATATGTCATACACCCTCCAATAAAGGGCCTGGCCAGGCCCTCCCAGCTGGACCTTGGTGCAGAAAGCTGCCTCTCCTCCACCCGGCACCACGTGCCCAGGTAGGAGAGGACTGTGCCAGTCTCCAAGCCAAAACCCAGATTCTGTGTGTGAGGCAACACAACCAAATCTCCAAGGTTCTGAGACCCTTGGAGGGGGGCCTCAAACCCGAAGGACAGCTGTCTCCCCAGGTTTCCCCAGCAGCCCCTGCCTGCTCCCCCAAACCCTTACAGAGGGTGTCGAGGCAGAAAACCAGCCCACAGCCTCACAGCGGACTTGTCTCTGCAAAAAAAACCCTGGTCCTCCTTCCAGAGACTTCCTGGTGACATTCTACTAGCAAGACATGCTTCCCGCAAGAGGCCCCCTGGCAAGGAGAACCCAGCCACTAAGCAAAACAATGTTGCAAAGTTTCCTTGAAAAATGTGGAGGGGGAGGAACAGTCACCCTTCCATTCATGACCCTTTGGCTGTGAGGGCAGGAGAGATCAAAGGCAGCCTCTTCGTGCAGAGTGCCTGTGTGGGCTCTCCCAGGGCCTCCGCCAGGGGCACGCGCACTCCAACATCACGGGGAAGCATCATGACCAGCCACATTTTCTGCCCAAGCAACAAAGACCTGAGGTCTCAAATGAAAGGCAGCACCAAGGTACAGGAGTCTCCCAGGTGGATGCAGAAGGGACATCCAGAGTTCCCAGAACTCTGCACCCCAACCTGTAGCTCCCAGGAAGCTGCTGCCCCCCACCCAGGCAGTCCCAGGCTAAGTGTGGGTGCCCTCGAGGATGAAGCAGGCCCACCCCCCCAACTGCGCCATCAGGGCCTGGACCGGGGTGAGACGCTTCCTCTTGCTCCCACCAGAGCAGGGTCAGGGTACAGTCACTACCTCCCACCACCCACCCGGGCCTCAGGGCTGGTGAGGATGCCCCCAGTGCCTCTGGCCCCTACATCCCAGGGGAACACGGCCCCACTAGCTGGCATGGAGCCAGGCTTGGGGGAGGGTCGCAGGCCCCACAGGCAGGTGGCGTGCTGTTGAGGCCCCTCTTTGCCCCATTCTTCTCTGGGCAGTGCCGACTCCTCTACTCAGGGTTTTAAAGGTCATGTTCTCAGTTAGTGGAAACGTCCTGCATGACACTCTGGAGGCAAAGTCTCCTTCAGAGGCGGTTAATCCCAGAACAGGCACCTCTGAAGAACAGGGTTTATAGGTCACCACTCAGGCCTGTAAATCACAGGGGCTCCTGCTCCCGCACGGTGGGCGCAGTGGCGGGGGAGGAGGAGGGAGGGGCTGACAGGTCAGGAGTGTGGGGTTGAGGGGTGAAAGACACTAGGACGCCTGGCCAAGAAGGGACTGGAGACGGAAGGGCCTGACAGGAAGGAGAAGGGTAGAACTACAGGGAGGCACCAGGGCCCCCCTGCACCCCCTCCTTGGCCTCAGATATAAGGCATTCACTCCTGGGCCCACCTGCCAGCAAGGACAAGCTGACCTTGACAGCTGAAGTGAGGCAGGCTCAAAGAAGGGGCTTCAAGCAGGAGCAACACAGCAGCCACGCAGTGGGGGAGACCTGGTACCACGCGTCTCTGGGTAGAGACCCTGCCTGCCTCAGCCCCACTGCACTTCTGCCCAGCACAGAGCAGACGCTCCAAGCGTGCTTGTGTGATGAGCAGAAACAGGTGCCATCAGACCAGCAGTCCCTCTAGGACCAGGACCAGCCCCAGACACAGGTGGGGGGACCCGGGCAGGGCCAGCGGATGCACATTAAGGGGACAGTGGGGAGGCCCACCTGAGCTGAGGGCTTGGGTTTGACAGAACAACGCAAGATGATTCCCACCCCAGACTGCCCACCAGGAAGCCACGCACAGCTGCCCCACCTCCGCCAGCCCCGACCTGAACTCGGGCAGCAAAGCAACGTCCACTGTGTCTGCCTATCTCTCCTGGAACGCCAGCCAAACCCCACCTGCCCGTATTTTAAGGGCTGGCGCATCCCAGTCAGAGACACAGGGTCTAGCCCTCATTTGCACCCCAGACCCCACACCTCCGAGCTGGGCCGACGCAGAGCACTCAGGTCCTCTGGAGGCCGAGAATGAACAGGCCTGGATCGATGCAATCAATCGCTCAAAATGTTAAAAACCTGGGAAAGGTCACTGCCAGTGCCTCTTCCTCTCAGCAAGGTTCCCCACCCCTGCCCCCCATTCCAGAATGAGTCCTCCCAGAAATTCAGCCGTGAGCCTGGAGTCCTCAGGCCCCTCAGCCCCAGGACCACAGGGCGGGCCACAGAGGGTGGCCATGAGCCCACTGAAAGAACCTGAAGGACAGGAACTCACAGCAGCAGACCCCTTCTTGCCCACCAAGCACCCCTCCCTCGTCACAGCCATAACAGCACCCCAGTTTTGTTTGGTGATGGGCTGCCAGGCCAAGGAAGCTGAATCGGGGCTGGGACGACATGAAGACCGAAGGTGCTACCACCAGAGGCGACAGGCCCTGAGAAAGCTCCCGCCCCCCAGGGGCCCATTCTGCAGGTTCCATCTCACGGCAGAGCCACTTCTGCTGGGTTTGGCCAGAGCTGGTTTCCGCAGCTACGACAGAGGAGCCTGAACTGCCTCAAAGCCCAAACGCTTTCTCCAAACCCTCCTAAATTTAGACAAAGTTTTTTAAAAAGAGAAATAAGAATGAATTCGAGATTCCCCTCGTAAGAACCACTCCTCACAACTGGAACGGGGCTTCTCTGCAAGATCGCTGTGAGCAGATGTGTGTCTGGCCGCCGGCGCCTCCCCACCCAGGACTGCGGGGGTTTCAGCCCCAGCTCGGCCATGCGCCAGCAGGGCAACAGGGCCAGTCCCACAGCTCGGCCCCTCGTGAGGACCGAGTTCCTCCACGTAGGGGGCTGAGCGCTCTGGAAGGGTCCACTGAATGAAGGCACATTCAGCCACCTGGCCGGGCAGGCAAGTTCACTCACTCGTCACCATTTACGGAGCACCCACTGTGTGCACAGCACTGCCCCAGGCACAAGGACACAGAGGCTGCGTGTCAGGGGCCCTGTCTTGAGACGTCCCCGTCAGCTGGAAAGAGAGACCTATACACGGAGTGCGATGCGATAAGGCCGCTCTGGAGGGACCCACGGAGCTGTGGGAGCACACAACGGGGGTGATTAATTCTGTTTCGGGGGCTGGAGGAGTCTGTGCAGAGGAGGTGACATTTGAGCTGGACTTTGAAAGACGAGCTCTCCACAGAACTAAATCTGGACCCAGTGCCAAGAGAGGCAGCCTCAAAAATCAATCCAGCCGCCCCGGGGAGGGGCTGTCAGCCACAGACTGGCTTCCCACAGGCTCCTGCCTGGAGGACAGACAAGGCCTCAGCTCCTGCTGGCCCTGGGAGTCCAGGCTGTCCCTGGAGGCCACACCAGGCCTCTGTGCACAACCTGCTGTTGGCTCCCCACCCCCACTGTCCAGCTGCCTGCTCACCTCCAGATAAGAGCTCCCTGCTCCACAAACTCCCCTGGTCCCCACCCTCGCCCCCCACCCCACCCCAAAGTAACTCGCATTTGCTTTCTCCAAGAATAAAAATAGCCATGATTGCTTTTAGGTTACATCCTTCCTTTGCAGAATGCTTCACAGATTTCAAGAGAAGAATGCAGAGTATTGGTCAAGGGCAGAGCTTAATTAATCTGAGCTCTGCTGCCAGCTACACGGTGACCTTGGGCTGGTTCTTCAGTTTCTCACACCTCAGCTTCCACATCTGTGAAATGGGGTAAAAGGGCTACCATGGGGAGAAATGACTCCCAGATGGGAGTCTTTGGAGCATGATCAGCCTGACAGTGGGTTCTGGGGCTCCCACCTACTTCCTCCCGCCTGAGGTCTCTGCTGAAGCCATGCACCCAGCTACTTTGTGGTCCCAAGCAGGGCTCTGAAAGAGGCCATACCTGAACTTGGATCCTGGCTGGACTACCTACGTGCTGACTCCGCACTCTGTGCCGGAGTGCCTGACCCTCCTCAAAGCAGAGGGCCACCCCGTAGATGGCGGAGAGGGCGGGCACGCAACATGCACTCAGCAAACATGAGCTGCTTTTATCAGCAACAACTACTTTCCCAGCACCTGACTTCCCCGTGCCTGGTGTCCCCAACCAGGCTGTGACCTTCTGGAAGTCTGGAACACATCTCCCTGGTCCTGGCATGGCTGACAGTCTGATTCTCAGCCGTCCTGGGCCTGCTCTCAGCAGATGCCTCCCACCGGCCAGGGCTGTAGGGGCAAGCGGTGGTTGCTACCACAGCTGCTTCCAGTAGACCCTACCACGGTGTGTGCGTCCCCCCCTCCGGGCCTCCCCTGCCTCCCCGAGGCACGGCACCTCTGGTCAGCAGCATTGGGACTGNCAAAGCAGAGGGCCACCCCGTAGATGGCGGAGAGGGCGGGCACGCAACATGCACTCAGCAAACATGAGCTGCTTTTATCAGCAACAACTACTTTCCCAGCACCTGACTTCCCCGTGCCTGGTGTCCCCAACCAGGCTGTGACCTTCTGGAAGTCTGGAACACATCTCCCTGGTCCTGGCATGGCTGACAGTCTGATTCTCAGCCGTCCTGGGCCTGCTCTCAGCAGATGCCTCCCACCAGCCAGGGCTGTAGGGGCAAGCGGTGGTTGCTACCACAGCCGCTTCCAGTAGACCCAGTTGGGAGAGGGCTGGCTCCTCTCCCAGTTGGGAGAGGGCTGGCTCCGGCTGCCCTGCCCTCCCCCTGCACACTGTACACAAATCCGTGATTTCCCCTGGATATCTATATCATTTTCTCAACACAGACAGAGCCGAGGAGGAACATGTTTTCAGGACTCTCTGCAGAATTGCTGATGTTATTTTCCAATTGTTGGCAGCAAGGACTCCGCCAAAATACTCAAGGTCAAGAGACCAGCATGGTTCTAGGCAATCTGTACCTCTTAAAACAGTGACAAATATGTTATTTAATTTTAATGAGCTTTTTTGCATCTCAAATCTAATTACAGCATTATCAAGTACTGCTTTGAACTGCAGGTGGCTTCTCATTACGTGTGCGAAGCCTGCCACGAGCATTTTTCGTGAATACTAATAACTGCTTAATTTTACTATCCGCTAAAAAAATAATAAACTTTCAGCAACTTATAAGGCTGGGCTGTATAAAGCATCTGTGGAGGGTGAGCACACAGCCTCGCGGCTTAATTAAAAAAAATAAATACTGTATGTGGCCACCCTGGAGGCTGACGGCGCAGGGAGCTGCAGAGGCGC
Source organism: Sturnira hondurensis (assembly GCF_014824575.4). Taxonomy (NCBI): domain Eukaryota; kingdom Metazoa; phylum Chordata; class Mammalia; order Chiroptera; family Phyllostomidae; genus Sturnira; species Sturnira hondurensis. The sequence goes on from NW_028086562.1 coordinate 1,413,256, forward strand.
GCGCGGTGGACGCGGGCTGGGAGAAGCCACGATCCGTGTACGTCTTGGAGGCTCTGTTTCATTGCAGGCTTATTGCATCACATTCAAATTTCCCAGTTTGCTTGCAGTTCAGAGAGAATAGTTCCGTCAACAGATTTTCTGGGTGAAGGACTTCAGTAATAAGCCTGGAGCTGGAGGTCCCTGAGGACATGCTCCAGAAATCTGTTGTGCGGACAGGTCCAGGAAGATGCCTGCAAATCATCTCGAAAGCTGCCCGAGAGGCCAGGACGGGACCAGAGAGGGAGGAGGCAGCACGTCGGTCCGAGGCTGCGGGCGGAGAGATTTGCAGTCCCAGAATGGCGAAAGCCACAAAAGGCCACACCAGGGTTCCTGCAAGCGGGTCTGTGTGACGTCTGGGATTTGTGTGGTGGTCACCTGGTTAGAAAGTTGTTACTGCTGAACTGAACCTTTTGGGGCCGGCTTCCGGGAGTGCACCTTGCCTGTGGAGGTGGTCCAGGAGGGCACGCTGCCACGGATGCGTTCATCCCGGAAGAACCGGCACCGTCTCTGATGCTGGGGGCCACATCTGGTCCCGGGCTTTGGGTACGCACCTCGACACCCTTCTCTGGGGGGAGTTAATGGGGCATGTCGACTGTCCCCTGTACAGACACGCCATGCTGGTGACCCAGCCACACTTCCTTCTCGCTCTGACTTCCTATAAGACCATCGCCTCAGCAGTCCTTCCTCGGGTCCAAGTTCTGCCTGTGCCCAGCTCAGAGGTTACAGAGGCCCAACTGGCTGAAGGCCCTGCGTTCCACCTGCCTCTGCTGGGGAGAATGACATCCCCCTAAAGATGTCCCGTCACACTTGCATTACATCATGTGGCGAATGGGAATTAAGGCTGCACTGTGTAATCGCACGGGTCCGTAAGAAAGGACTCAGGGAGAGGGTCAGGGAGAGAGGACATGCTCTACCCGCCGTTGCTGGCCTTGGGGACGGAAGGAGGGCCCACGAGCCAAGGAATGCTCACAACTCTGGAAGCTGCCCTGCCCACACCTTAATCTTAGCCCCGTGAGACGTGTGTTGGCCTCCTGAGTCAGAGCTGGGAGACACTAAAATCTGTGCTACTTGGTGCTGGCAGCAGCAGGAGGTGGCTGTGTGCTAGGCGGACACAGGCGGCAGAGCCCCCGTGACGGCAGGGTCACTGAGTCAGGTTGCCAACCTTTGTTGGAGTGGGTGAGGCAAAGACACTTTTAACTGCTGCTCAGTCTTCACCCTTCTTAGCCACCTGGAAGCAAGATGCCACCGCCCCCCACACTGAACTGTATGGCCTGCCGACTCCCAGACCCTCATCCAAGGTGCCTTCGGCCTCGGGGACCTGGCTGTTTAGTGCCCTGGTAAGCTTAGGAGTGGTGGGCTCGCTCACTCATCCAGGGAGACCACAGACACTCCCCCAGGCCCCCCTCAAAGGCCACGCGGCCCAGACTCTGGCTTCCAGAGCCTGCGCATGGGGCTCTGACAAGGCCACACCTGAAGGCAGGAGAGAATCCCTGATGTCAGCCTGTCAAACGCACGGTCTGCCCCCACGGCCCCGACAGACAGAGGGGGTTAATGGGCCAGCACTGAGCTCTTGTCTTTGTGAGAGAACGAGTGGCTTAGGACAAAGAACTAAGTCCCCTCCTGCACGAGGCCATCCTCGGAGCTCCCTCCCAAGCCCATTAGGCCTAGTTATCACTCGCACGACCGCCACACAGGTACCGTCGCCACCGACAAGTTCGTTTCACAGAATTTATAGCCTAATTGTGCAGCTGTTGCCTTCTGAGTCAGTTTTAAGAGATTGTTACACAAGCAATGTCATAATTTAGTCATGTTTTCATCTCACGACTATACTGTAATTACTGTTGTTAACAGTGAATGGTAAACAAGAGGGCGAAGGGGACCAGACAAAGAGAGTGCTGACAAACTATGGGGCAGAGGGAGGGGTGACACCCAGGACCCTGGGAACACCCCGCAGACCCCCAAGACCTTCAGGTTGACTGTGAACTTCATGCATGTGGCAGGCCACTGAGTAAACACCTGGTGGAGGTGAGGGGCAGAGTACCCCTGCCTCCCAAATCCCTACTAGGGCCCGAGGCACTGAGGGGACTCCAGGGCCAGAACCCAGCAGAACCCCAGGACGGTTCTGGGCTGAAGGACGGGGCAGTCCCAGGCAGTGCGCCTGGTGGAGAGGAGATGCTCAGGTCACATCTGCCCGGCGGAAGGGGCAAGCACTGGCTGCCCGGTGAGGGCCTGCTCTGTACAGCGCCTTCTCGCACAGAAGACGCTGGAACGACTGCTGCGGGGAGCACTTCCCGGGACCGAGAGCCTCCTGCAGCTGTGCCTGGAGGGTTACAGAGAAAATCCCTCCAAGTGAGCTGAGTTTTCTCCAGTGGGCTTCTGGCAGGGCCCAGGCCAGATCCCACAGTCCTGGCAGCCAAGTCCCACCCAATCCAAACTGCTTCTCCCCAGGCAGCAAAATAGACGAGGAGCGAGGGGCGGGAACGCAGGTGTGGCCCAGGCTAGGCCCTTGGGAGAAGCTGGTCCTACTCCCCGACCCCAGGACAGTGCCACCNGGGACCGAGAGCCTCCTGCAGCTGTGCCTGGAGGGTTACAGAGAAAATCCCTCCAAGTGAGCTGAGTTTTCTCCAGTGGGCTTCTGGCAGGGCCCAGGCCAGATCCCACAGTCCTGGCAGCCAAGTCCCACCCAATCCAAACTGCTTCTCCCCAGGCAGCAAAACAGACGAGGAGCGAGGGGCGGGAACGCAGGTGTGGCCCAGGCTGGGCCCTTGGGAGAAGCTGGTCCTACTCCCCGGCCCCAGGACGGTGCCACCACGCTCGGCCAGGTGGGCCCCAGGTGCTTGCATCTCCCCAGTGCAGTGCGCTCCCCATCTGGGCCCAAGGCCAGGTCTCTGCCCAGGTCTACCTGACCCGGAGCCCGGCTCCATCCAGGGGACATCTGTGCACCTGGCCTTTGGGCTGTACATGAGGAGGAGTCCCCACCCCGACCCCAGGCCTGACCCTGAACCTCTAACATGTGAAGGGACAGGCACCTTCGACCCCAAGGCAGAGGCAGTGATGGGAGAGGCGGTGAGGTGGCAGCGGACTGTCGGCCTCTATCTCTCGGGGGTTCCTGTGGACCCCCAGGCACGCCCCCTGGTATGCCCTCTCACCTGAAGCCCTGGCCACGGTTAGCTGGGCTAATCAGGAAAAGGGCTAAGGTTTCCAGACCAGCGGAGCTGCAGAGAAAACCGAAGGTCGGAGATGGCAATCGATACAAACAAAGAAGTCCTTCTGACAGAGGAGGAGGGACACAGCAACCTGGGGAGGGGCATGCGCACCGAGAGGAGTCAGGGTGCAGCTCTCCACCAACCCCCTAGCCCAGGAGCCCCTGCCATGGACCAGGAGGGGAGGACACGTCCAAGGAGGCGGCAGAGCCTCAGCCAGCCCTGTCGTCATACTCTGAGACAAGCACCCACTGGTGCTCCCTGTTCCTGCCCCAACTGCCCAGGCCCGGCTGGGCTTCTACAGCTGCTCGTCTCTTATGGGGGCTACTCCAGGCCTAGGTCCCGTGTGTGGCCTTGGGCAAGTGACTTAAGCTCTCTGATTCTCCTATGGTCTCACTAGTAGAGTCCCTACCAGTGGGCGGCTCTGTCCCAGACACGACCCTGGACAAAGTGACCATGCCATAAGCAGAAACTCCTATTCCCATTCTGAAAAGCAAAACTCGGACCTCAAGTTCTGAATACTTGTGCGCTGTTTGAGGGTTTGAGAGGTCATCAGAGGAATCCTTTGGACAATGAAATATCGGAGCTTGTGGGACAAGAAGGACCATGTCTGGGGGGACAGAAGAGTTATGATTTGGAGGAGAAATGAACCAGAGCCCCCACCCATGCCCCACCCCCTGTACTGGAGCAGCAGGCGAGTTCTAACCTGCACTGGGTGCCTCATGGGGGTAAATGCCACAACTTGGGACAGCTTTCCCAGGCTGGCTGACAAAAACAAGGCAAATTTCCCATGAAATAATGAACACGTGGCCAAGGACAAAACGGCATGTGTAGCTGATGCTGGAGGTCAAGGTCAGAGGCGCAGCGGCCTCATTGCCCAGGAAGGGGTTGAGCTTCCCACCCCAAGGCCCCAACCACCAAGCCCTGCCCTCGGGGTCAGCAAGGGCACCTGCTCTGGAACCCAAACCCTCCGTGGACTAGAGGCCTGAGACGTCACCAGCGCCACCCCCGCCCCCAGCCCCGGAAGCTAGCCCACCACTCCACAGACCTTCACATCGACATGGGGCTTCTATGCCAGCATAATGCTCAGCCATTTTATGTGGGGTTATGTGCTGTGTGTATCAAAAAGCTCATAAAAAAGAAAAAAAATGAACATTGTTTTTAAAAGGGACTTAAAAGGCTATAAAGTGCAGTGACTTTCACACCCTTGGGTTTTTTCCGTCTTGTATTGGAGAGTTCCTCAATCAAAGCAGCCTGGGCACAAGGAGGTAACAAGGAGCTGGATTCCAAGGTCAGGGCCATGGGAAATTCCGGGACAGGCTGGCTCCCTGAGGGCCTGGGCTTAGGTCCCAAGCCAATCAGCCACAAGCCAGGAAGGACTTGTCACTGGGTTGGATCTGGTGCTTCAGGCATGTGGCTCTGCGAAGCCACGGCCTCAGAGTGCCTACCCAACCAGGGCTGAGAGGGGCTGTGCGCAGGGTGGGGACCGAGAGAACAGTCACACAGCACAGACCACTGTGGTCTTAGCCAGGTTCCCTAGATTGGACCCTGGACCCCCCACATTCTTCCAGGTCTGCCCAGTTAGAGATGTGCATGGTGAGGGGAAAATGCTCTCTAAAGTTTCTAGAATCTTATCTCTCTCAGACTGGCTAGATTCCACAAAGGGAATATACACCAAATTCCTCAAAGCTAGAACAGCAATGTGGAGAGAGAGTGATGGCACAGCCACAAGATGGCTATTAGGCAACCATGAAAGATCACGTCTGCAACAAATATTTAGTGACGGGGAAACGCTCACCATATGTCATTAAATGAAGAAGGAAGCCATCAAAACTGTGACGCCAATTTTATGAAATGAAACAGAACAAACACACGCTGGAACAGGCAGAACAGGACCAGGAGGAAACAGCCCACGACCTACGACCTCTGGGCAGTGAGATCTGGGGTGACCCCCATTTTTCTCTCAGTTCTTTTCTGTTTTCTCCAAATTCCCTGCAGTGAACCCTTATTTTCACAATTGAGATTGGTCGTGGTAAAACAAATATTTGAGTATTATTTCTTCCCAAAGAAAACTCTTGACCATTTTTCCCCCATTTAAAATCAGAAACATCTGAACAGTCCAGTGTTCTGTTTTCCTTTTCTGTATGACTGTGGCCCTAGACAGAAGGCACCAGAGGGTATGGACAGCAGGCTGACAAGTAGGGACCTGGGGGACAGAGGCTGGGGCAGGGGGGTCACAGCAGCAAGGTGCTGTGGGGGCAGGGAAGCCAGGCCAGACAAAGGTAATGAAAGCCACACCCAGTGCCACTGGCCCCTCACAGTTTGTGTGGCATGCTGCCTGTGTGCCCAGCACCCCAGAGTTCATGAAGCACTCTCACCGTTGAACTTCACCCCACAGTGGGCGAGGCACACCTTGTAGTCATTACCTCCTGAATGTAGAGATGAGAAGGCCACAGCTCAGGGAGGTCAAGTGACTCATCCAAATGCACACAGTAAGATGCAAATCTAGCATTCAGTAACGGATAGATGGATGGATGGATGGATGGACAGAAGGATGGATGGATGGATGGATGGATGGATGGATGGGATGGATGGGATGGATGGGATGGATGGGATGGATGGGATGGATGGGATGGATGGGATGGATGGGATGGATGGGATGGATGGGATGGATGGGATGGATGGAATGGATGGAATGGATGGAATGGATGGATGGATGGAATGGATGGATGGATGGATGGAAAGATGGACAGATAGGAGGATGGATGGACAGAGAGATGGGTGGATGGGTGGACAGACGGATGGGTGGGTGGGTGGGTGGGTGGATGGGTGGATGGATGGACAAAATAGGTGGATGGATGGACAGATGGGTGGATTGATGGACAGACAGATGGGTGGATGGATGGATGGATGGACAGATTGGTGAATGGGTGGACAGACAGATGGATGGATGGGTGGGTGGGTGGGTGGATGGGTAGGTGGGTGGGTGGACAGATAGGTGGATGAATGGACAGACAGATGGGTGGACGGGTGGATTGGTGGACCGATGGACGGATGGATGGATGGGTGGACAGATGGATGGATGAGTAAATGGGTAGACAACAGATGAACAGATGGATGGATGGATGGATGAACGGATGGATGGATGGACGGATAAACGGATGAACAGATGAACGGATGGATGGATGAATGGATGGATAGATGGATGGATGGGTGGGTAGGTGGGTGGATGGATGGATGGGTGGGTGGGTGGGTGGATGGATGGATGGATGGATGGGTGGATGGGTGGACAGAAGGGTGGATGGATGGATGGATGGATGGATGGATGGACAGATGGGTGAATGGGTGGACAGAAGGATGGATGGATGGATGGATGGATGGATGGAAAGATGGACAGATAGGTGGATGGATGGATGGAAAGATGGACAGATAGGTGGATGGACGGACAGAGAGATGGGTGGATGGGTGGACAGACGGATGGATGGGTGGGTGGGTGGGTGGATGGATGGATAGATGGACAAATAGGTGGATGGATAGACAGACAGATGGGTGAATGGGTAGACAGATGGATGGGTGAATGGATGGATGGACGGATGGATGGACAGATGGGTGGATGGGTGGGTGGGTGGGTGGGTGGATGGATGGATAGATGGATGGGTAGACAGATGGACAGATAGGTGGATGGATAGACAGATGGGTGGATTGATGGACAGACAGATGGGTGGATGAATGGATGGACAGATGGATGGATGAATGGGTAGACAGATGGGTGGATGGGTGGGTGGATAGACAGATAGGTGGATGGATGGACGGACACATGGGTGGATGGGTGGATGGATAGGTGGGCGGGCGGACAGATAGGTGGATGAATGGACAGACAGATGGGTGGATGGGTGGATGGGTGGATGGGTGGATGGGTGGATGGGTGGATGGGTGGACGGATGGACGGATGGGTGGATGGGTAGACAACAGATAAACGGATGGATGGATGGATGGGTGGGTGGGTGGATGGATGATTGGTTGGATGCACGGAGACCATCTGGTCCAGATCCCAGCCCTGCAGCCTCTGGCAGGCAGCGACATAGTCGGGTCTTCACTATCCCTCACAAGCCCCTCCACTGCTTGACCCCACAGAAAAACCGGTTTCCCTCCTCAGGTACCTCATCCCTGGGCCCTTTCAGTATTCCTCACACTGAATCGGCAAAGAAAGGTTGTCTGCAACTCCCAACCTAAAACCATTAAGAAAAGCAAGAAGGAGCTGATTCTGCAGCCTCCTCCTTCTACTCCAGGCCCCCGCAGCCCCTCCATCAGTGGAGACCTTGCAGACCCTGCAGGAGCCCATCACAGGAACCAGGGGCATCTGCTAGACCCCTGTCCCTGCTGGGCAGCTCCATGACAAGGACTCCTCTCCCACATGTCATAGCCCTGTTGCAATTTTCCTCACCGCGTTTTGTGGGTCGATCACCTAAGGCCCACCTTCCCCTTTGCAGCACACAGCAGGATTGCCCCTCCCCCACCCTCATCGGGAGCACCAGGGGATTAGTCCTGGCCAATAGCTCCGAAGCAGTGCATCACTTGTGCTGGAACATGTAATCACCAGGTCAAGACCCCCAGGGCTCTCCCAGTCCCTCCTGCACAGGGACCACAACCCTTGAGATGCACCATCCGCCAGGTCCCAAGAGGCCACACTCAGCCCAGCCCCTGGCCGCCTGCAGTGGGCCTGAGTCAGGTGGGAGAATCGCCCTCTGCTGTGTAAGTTGCTAAGGCCTGGGGGCCACTGTCCCCACCAACAATTCCGACATGCCACCTGGAGGCAGCCTGGCACAGAATGCATGTGGGTTCCGTTTTCCCCAGACTCCTCAAGCTCTCAGTCCTGGACGCGGGGGGAATACCCATCTATAATTTAAACGTATAACATGTAACACCCAGTCAGGATGGGAGCTGATGGCCTCTAGGGATCCTGGGTGTCTCTCAGCAATGAGGCTTGTGTGCGAAGAAAAGTGTGGGGGGTAGTCTGGGAGCAGAAGGCCACCCATCCTCACTGCCCCCTCCCTAGGCTCAGCCAGACAACGATGTCCCCCCCCCGGACGGATGAGGCCCTTCCCGGCATCCAAGAGGCAATGGCTGGGGGCTGAGCGGAGAGCAGCCAGTGGAGAGGAAGGCCCTTCCTTGGGCATTGAGGGACCCTCAGTAGGCCTGTGGTCGGCACACACAGGTTCCAGTCTGCCTCTGCCATGGTTCTGATGGGTGGTCTCGGCAGAGCGACGCCCCCATGTGAGTCTCTGGGTCCTTTCCTGTCAAACAGTCCAAGGCTGATTGTGAGGACTAGATGGGACAATGGACACAAGAATGTGCCTGGCCAACCACAGCACTCGACCCACGTCTCTGCCCCGCCCTCCTGCCACTTACCTGTTCTGTAGCTTTGGGATGACTCCAAACTTCAGTGCCTTCTTTTGAACAATGAACTTGAACTGAGCTCTATGATGAGAAAATTGAAGTGCAAAAATACCACACCATGTGCAGCAGGTCCTTCAGGGAGCGAGCTGCCAGGGGACTGACTCCAGCACCCAGGTTCGACCTCCTCTGGTCTAGCTCTCCACAGTAAGGGCCTAACAGGGGGGCTGGGGGGCGCAGACTTCCTCCAGCAGCCTGTCTGCAGCACCCCCTGACTTTGTCCACTCTGTCCCTGCCTTCAGTCACACTGGAGCGAAATACTGGCTCTCGGGATGGGACAGGAAAGGAAAGTCACAAGGGAGCCAGCACCGCCTTCCCAGAGGTCCTGCCCAGAGCATTGTCCACGAGGCCTGTGAAAAGGCCATCACCCTGCACACGTCTGTCCCAGCAGCATACGGCACTGCCCTGGGCGTCCCAGTGGAATCGCCCACGATGTCAGCGGAAGAGTCTGCAGTGTCCACATGGGATCCAGGCCCGGCCCCTGAGAATGGAGACCGGCGGTGCAGACCCTCACGGCCGTGCACTGGTGCTGCCTCCCTCACCTGTGCCCCCTGGGGAGCAGCCAGGTTGGGGGTGAAATGGAAACAATGTGACCCATTTCAATTAACTGTCGGTTCCAAAGAGCAAGCCAGGGAGCGGCGGAGCCGCAGACCAGTCAGATCGCTCGCTGGAAAAGCAGGAGTCACGCAGGCAGGCTTCTGCTTCCCCTGGACCACAGCTCTGCCTCTCCCAGGAGCAGCTAAACGAAGTGGGGAGGGACGCAGCGAGAGGACAGGCCCCAGGCAGTGACAGAATCTGGCAAGGCTTGCCTTCTGGGGATCAATCTTTTTCCATCCTCATTTCCCTTGGATGAACTTCCTTAATCACCTCCAGCCTCGTGGCATGAGGACAGCGGGAGTGGGCGAGGCCAGAGCCAGGGTTTGCTGATGATGAACGGTATGCACGTACATGCTGCTTGGTGTCCTGGAGGTCACAGCCAATGGCCAAGCAGAGAGCGGCCACCAACTTTCTGAGCAGTAGCAAAGGGACAGTGATGCTGAGTGGGGATTAAGTAGAAGGTTGTAGGTAAAGTGTCCAGCGGATAGGGGATGTTCGATCCACACGACCTCCTGCCCCATCTCTCCCCTGCCAACGTCTCCCAGAGGCCACGCCTCGGCCTCATCCCAGTCCCTCATCAGTAAAACGGGGACAGGAAGACTGACCCTTCATACATGACACAGGGCTCGAGGAGGGAATAAGACACCGAAGAGGAGGACATGCCCCAGCAGAATGTACAGGAGTCCCAGGCCGCACGTGCCGACACGTGTGTGTTTGGGGGCCACCAGCCACACCGAGGGGCGGGTAGTGCCGCTGGCAGGGCTCCTAGAACCTGCCGTGAAACCCTCTGGGTGCCATCAGCCGGGGCCGCTCTGCCCGGCTCTCACGTCGTGGAGAGAGGGCCCGGCTCAGAGAGGAAGCGCTCTGGCAAGGGAACGGCAGACGGCAGTCCTGGCCCCACAGCCCTGTCACCTGCCAGCGGCGCGTCCTGGGACAACTGACTGAACTTCTCTAAGCTCCAGTGTGCCTGCCTGTCAAATGGGAATAAAAATTGGGATTACTGTACTGGAATAATGTAAGGATTAATTAAATCGTTTATTCCTTCCATTCACCATTGTACTTGAGGTTCTAGCCAAGGCAACTAGAAAGAAAATTAATATAATATAATATAATATAATATAATATAATATAATATGATATGATATGATATAATATAATTAATATGATATGATATGATATAAATAGTAAAACAAATAAAACAAAATTAAATAAAAGGCACCCAGATTGGAAAGGAAGAACTAAAACTACCTTTATTCGCAGAGGAGATGACCTTATCTTACAAGAACATCCTAAGAAACCTGCGCACTCACACCGGAAACCTACCAGAACTAATAAACAAGTTCAGCAAGGTTGCAAGACGCGAGAAGAGAAAAATCACCTGCATTCCTGTACACTCGTAAAGAACAAGTTCAAAAACGTAACTAAGAAAGTGATCCCACTTATAATGGCATCAAGAAAGATAGAATATTTAGAAACAAACTGAACAAAAATAGTTAGCCCTGACTGGTGTGGCTCAGTTGGTTAGGCGTCGTCCCACAAAGCAAAAGGTGGCCTGGTCATCCCCAGCCAGGGCGCATGCCCGGGTCGTGGGTTCAGTCCCAGTCAGGACACTTCCGAGAGGCAACCAATCGATGTCTCTCTCAAATTCATGTTTTTCTGCCTCTCTTTCTCCCCCCATCTTACTCCTCCCTAAAAATAAATAAATAAAATCTTTTAAAACAAACAAAAAATAAAAATAGTGAAAAACTTATCCTCTGAAAACTACAAAACATTGTTTCAAGATTTTAAAGAAAACCTAGATTAGTGGGAAAACATCCTGTGTTCATAGTTCAGAAGAATTAATACTGTCAAGATGACATTATTCCCCCAAATTGGTCTACAAATTGAACACAATCTCTATCAAAATCCCGTTCGACTACTTTGCAGAAACTGACAGGCTGATGCTAAAACGTATACAGAAACACAGGGGACTCGAACAGAACAAAGCTGGGTCTCACACTTTCCAATTTCAACCTGTACCACAGAGTTACAGTAATCCAGACAGCGGGTTACTGGCATAAAGACAGATACCCAGATCCATCATTGAGGATGGAGAGTTCAGAAATAAGCCCTCACATCTAGGGCACAACATTTAACGGGGAGAAGAACAGTCTTTGCAACAAAGAGCACTGGGGTGAGTGGATAGCAGAAAAGAATGAAGCTGAACCCCTACCTCACGCCATGTGCAAAAGTAACTCAAAATGGATCACAGACCTAAATGTAAGAGGTAAAACTATAAAACTCTTAGAAGAAAACATACAGATAAATCTTTGTGAGTTGGTATTTGGCAATGGTTTCTGATATATGACATCATAAGCACAAAGAATCAAAGAAAAAATAAATAAATTGGACTTCATAAAAATTCAAAACATTTATGCTGTAAAAAACACCATCAAGCCATGGCTGGTGTGGCTCAACGGATTGAGTGCCCTCCTGTGACTCAAAGAGTCACTGGTTCAATTCCCAGTCAGGACACATGTTTAGATTGCAAGCCAGGTCCCCAGTAGGGGGCACATGAGAGACAACCACACACTGATGTTTCTTTCCCTCTTTTTCTCCTTCCTCTTCCCTCTCTCTAAAAATAAATAAATAAAATCTTTTTAAAAAAAGAAAGTAAAGTGACAGAATTGAAGAAAATGTTTCAAATCATATATCTGATAAAGAACTTGTAACTAGAATAGAAAGAACTCTTACAACTCAATAATAAAAAGACAAATAACTAATTTAAAAATGAGCAAAAGAGCTGAATAGACATCCCCCTCAAAAAATAAAAATAAGCAATGGAAGATATACAAATATACAGATGGACGATGCCCAAAATCGTTCGGTCGTCAGACACGTGGGTCAAACCCCCACGAGACGCCACCTCGCACCCACAGGGATGCTGGAAGCACGAGCAAGGCGCCACCCGCGAGGCCGTGGAGGCACTGAGCTCTCCTGCACAGCCGGTGGGCGACTGCCGGCCGCTCCCGAAAGGGTTAAACACAGAGTTAGCACATGACCCAGCGGCTTCGCTCTGGGGCAGACACGGAGAGAAACGAAACACCGGTCCACACGAAGGGGTCTGCCTGAGTGTTTACAGCAGCATCACTGTGAATAGCCCCAAAGCGGAAACAGCCCACTGCCTATCAGCTGATGGGCAGATAGACAGAATATGATACATCCACACAATGGAATATTATCCAGACATAAAAAGTAATGAGTCATAGCCCTGGCTGGTGTAGCTCAGTGGATTGAGTGTGGGGCTGCGAACCACACGATCGCGGTTCGATTCCCAGTCAGGGCACATGCCTGGGTTGCAGGCCAGTTCCCAGCAGGGGACTCATGAGAGGCAACCACACATTGATGTTTCTCTCCTTCTCTCCTTCCCTTCCCCTCTAAAGATAAATAAATAAATAAATCTTTTTTTAAAAAAGTAATGAGTCATGATACACACACCAATGTGGATAAGCCTTGAAAACATGAAGCTAAGGGGAAGAAGCCGGACACAAAAGACCACAGAGGACTCCACTTCTATAACATGTCCAGAGTAGGAACATCTGTGGAGATAGCAAATAGATTACCGGCTGCCCAGGAACGGAGAGACTGGCTTTTTGGGGGGGTAAGAAAAATGTTCAAAAATTGGCTGTGCTGATGGCCTCACAGCTCCGTGACTACACCCAACCCACTGAGTCATACACTGTAATGGGTGCCGTGTACGCCATGCAAATCGTATCACAATAAAGCTGTTACCAAGAGAATTGTGACCATTCAATACACTCACTGTATTGACCCAGTCAATGTATTTATGGAGTAACTACTCTGTACCAAGCACGTTCTAGGTCAGCAATTCACAACCAGTGTGACACAAGCATTTTTAAAACACAAAACACCTGACTACTTAGTCGGGGGCACTGACCTCCTTTCCCCTAGATCGTCAAATAAAAAGATGACAACAGCCAACAAGAGCAGTTGGTGTGAACAAATAAAAAATTATAACTATTTTTTTCTCAAATCAGCAAAAAACACAATAGTTTTCAGTGTGCCGCAGAATGTAGTGATTGGTCTAAGTGCCATGGGATGAAGAAGTTTGCCCTTGGTGCTCAGGGCACATCAGTGAGCAAACCAGAAGAGACCTTTGCCACCCCAGGGGAGGGGGAGGCCAGTGAAAATTAAACTATATGCTACGCTGAAGTTTATACTATACTGAAGTGGGGAGGGCTGGAAGACACACAGTGACCTGGGTGGGGAAGCAGGCGTCGTCCCGGGAACGGAGACTGGAGGGAGGTGGAGAAGACAGCCAAGCTCTCGGAGAAGGGCATCGGGGCAGAGGGCATGGAGCACACAGCCCGTGTCTGCACCCAAAGGCAGGAGCAAGGGTATGTCTGCGAAGGGGCAGGGGCCCCACGTGGCTCCAGGGGAGTGCGCAGTGAGGGTGGGTGCACGGGCAGGGTGGACGGGTCCTCGTGCCGTTAGAAGGGCTTGAGCTTCCGGGAGAGAGATGAAGGCCATGGGTAGGCAGGGGACTGTCATGGCGACTCGTGTTTGAGAATCGTCACTCCGCTCCTATACACCCATGTTCGTAGAATAACATTCACAGGAGCCGAAAGGCGGGGCAGCCCAAGCGTCGTTGACGGGCGAGTGAATGAACAGAATGTGGTCCATCTGCGCAAAGGAATGTTATTCGGCCTTAAAAAGGAAGGAAATCGGTCACGTGCTACAACATGGATGGACCTGAAGGACATGATGCTCAGTGACACGGGCCAGACGCAGAGGACAAACACTGCAGTCCCACTTACATGAGGTCCCTGAAAGAGACAAAGCCACAGAGACAGAAAGCAGGATGGCGGGCGCCAGGGGCCAGGGGCCAGGGGAAGGAGTGTTTAACAGGGACAGAATCTCAGTTCCGCAAGGTGACAGCATCCTGGGGCTGGAGGGTGGCCGCAAAACAACTCAAACGGACGCTCGAAAATGGCGGGACGGCCCGTTCTACACCATGTGTGCTTTACCTTCAGACCGTGTCGGAAAAACGCCCCGGCTGCGAGCTGAGACGAGCCATCAGAGAGGCAAGGGCAGAGCCGGAAAGGGCTAGGAGGCTGGACATCACTAGTGGCGTCCACGCCCCGTGGTGGCCCATGGGGGCCGCACTTCCCTGCCCTCTGGAGTGGGGCGTCGCTGCGTGTGAGGACGGGAACCTCTCCTTCACGCACCTCTGGATCAGCAGCATCTCAACTGCAACGGCGTCTCAACTGCAAATGACCTCTGTGGTCGTTCTGCCCAGAGGCACCATCTCACACCGTGCTCGCGCAGAGCAGGCTCCCAGGTGTGTACTGGTGGCGTCCCTGGCAGGGTCCAGTCCACTGACGTCACTCTGAGTCAAGGTGTGTCCAAGGAGGCCCCACCTACCAGCACACTCAGAGTCTGCCTGGGGCAGCCTTGGGAGGGCAGAGCACACTGGCATCGCCAGGGAGAAGGGCCGCCCCAGGCTGCTGGGCCTCAGGGGACAGGACCAGCCTGGCCTGCAGGTGGTACCCCCACCCCCTGCAGAGCGCACCCCCTCCTCTGCTGGTTACACAGAGACCCCACGGCTCTCAGTGTAGGGTTTATCCACCAGCCAAATGAAGAGGAATAGTTTATAAAATTGTCATGCTGCATGAAATTGCTAAGTACATATATAAGGCTAATGTCACTGTAATATTAAAATACTAAATTCATTTATATACTTTTTATTTAAATTGCTGGGGCAAGTTGCCACAGCTGATTAAAAATTCTGAACAGGATGTGTTGTATGGGCCAATTAAGAAACAGGGAGCAAGCGCTGGGAACAGCACTTGTAATGCACAGGAAACCATTTGTAAAGTGAGATTTTAAAACAGGTGGGAAGAGAATCAGTGCTTAAGGCAGGCTTGCAGGTAGCCCATGGGGTGACTGGGGGCACCAAGCCCCAGTGGGCAAGGCTGCCCCTGAGAGAGATGGCCACTCAGCCCCAGCTCAGCCCTTGACCCCGGGGCCGTGCTGCACCAGCAAGGCCAGCGGCCTCTGCTGCCCACCACATTCCTCTTGGTCTTCGGTGGCTGAATTTACAAGACCAGAGCCTCCCACCTCTCCTTCTGGAGTCCTGGAAAGAAGCCCTGGTCATGCCTGAGTGCCCACACCTGGCTTCTGGCCCATCCGGGGCACCGGCTGGCTGGACAAGGTTAGAATGGGCTGGCCTGCCTGCATTGCCCCCAACCCTGGTCCAGAGGTCACCGGCAGGCGTCTCTGAGCTCCTGACCACTGCTCTCAGGCACAGTTGTTCTGCAGGACTGCTCAGAACTGCTAGGCCACCAACACGCAGAAGTGACCCTCAGCCCGTGAGGGACAGGAGCTGGTGGGTCGATGCCCCGGCTCCACCCCTCCACCCACCCCGAGGGACCACTCTGTGGCGTGCTCCTGTCATGTCTGAGCCCACAGTGCTAACTGCTCACAGACACCTGCTGCGTCGACTCCCAAATGAACCACCTACACCCAAATCCATGCCAGGGAGCAATTTCGGGGAAGCCAAAGAAGGCACCATGTCCCCATACTTTCTGGGACAGCCCAGAATCCACCCGAGGGACTTGGATCAGGGACAAGCTGCTGCCGAGCTGAGACCCTGTGCGATCCAGGACCTGCGGGTTGCTAGGCATCCTTCTGTCGGTGACACCACAGTCTCAAAGTGATGTCCTCAGCTTTAAGAGCATCAGCAGTGCCCAGTGGCCGTGGGCAACTGAAGCTAATTGAGAGTCGCTGCTGGGAGCCCCTACAAATTGTGAGAGCCCCAGGGTGGGGGGCTGTGCCCAGAGAGGCAGCGAGGGGGCAGGGAGACAGCAGGATGGGGAACCAGCCCTGCCCTATTCGTCCTGGCTGTGCGAGCCCCTCCTCAGGAAAACGAGACCAGCACAGTGCCCAAGGGTCAGGATGCCCCCCACACACCTGGGGCAGGGCCAGCCCTGGCACGGGAACAAGTGGGGGACGAAGAGATGAAAGCAATGATGACACTTGCGGAGCAGACACCTGCCGTGGCCTTCTCTGTCTTCCCCATAACCCACGTCACACCAGCAAGCCCTGTTCTACAGCTTCTCAAGTCCTCGGACTGCAGCTCGTTCCAGACTGTCGGCTCCCCTGAGGCCCATCTCTTCTTCACACTTAACGACCCACGGCCCCAACCCAGCCCAGGTCCCCAGCTGGGCTCTGTCCCAGCTCTCGGGTTAGAGAGTTCAAGGCCCTGGGATGCACAACCCTTGAGATGCACCATCAGGTCCAAAGAGGCCACACTCAGCCCAGCCTCTGCCCACCTGCAGTGGGCCTGAGTCAGGTGGGAAAATTGCCCTCTGCTGTGTAAGTTGCTAAGGCCTGGGGGCCACTGTCCCCACCAACAATTCCGACATGCCACTTGCAGGCAGCCTGGCACAGAAGGCATGTGGGTTCCGTTTTCACCAGACTCCTCAAGCTCTCAGTCCTGGATGTGGGGGGAATACCCATCTATAATTTAAACGTATAACATGTAACACCCAGTCAGGATGGGAGCTGATGGCCTCTGGGGATCATGCAGCCACGCAGCCAAGGAGGGGCTGCCCCTGCCCTCAAGGACCTCAGAGTCTAGAGGAGGAGACATTCATTTGCTCATTCGCTCATTCAGTCATAAATGTTTGCAGCACGACTACTATGTGCTGTGTGCCATGCTAGTCGCTAGAGACTGCAAGACAAGCGGATAAGGCCCCTGATCTCATGGAGCTTTCAGGAAGCGAAGAGACAAATGCTCAGCTGAACCCTCAGAGAGTGAGCAAGTGCGTAATGCTGTAATGAACACAAAACCTTGCACTGTGACAGAGTGACCAAGGCTGACTTCAAGGTGGGCAGGTGAGGAGGGCTTCCCTGAGGACACACACGAGCAGCGAGAAGAACCTGAGTAATGTGTCCAGTCCCAACAGCAGAGAGCCCGGGGGGAGGGACTTCCCACAGGGACGGGGCTGAGCGCCGAGGCCGGCTACCACTGCTTTCCTGTGCCTGGGACGCTCCGGGTCCTGAGCCCCGGCTGTGGGCAGTGCTGGGGGCTCTGACGCCCACCCTCGCACCAGCACGGGGACCCCTTCCACTGGAGAGCAATCGTGTTTGTTTGCTCTCCTACTTTCTGGACGGAGGCCATGTGATAATTACAAAATGCACAGCCCATAATGTGTCTAAACCGCCTCTACGTACTCTGTGGCTTTGGAACAATACATAAAATGCTTAATAAAAATTAATGTGGGAAGGAGAGTCATCAGCCTCACTCAGAAATAAAATCGGTATTAATTTCTTGCCCATAGTTACCCCGATGAGCTAGTCACGCCATGTCCTGTCTTTTCAACCTTCGGTACAATCCCAGTGCCAACACCTGCTCCCCTTGCTCCAGCCTCAAGTCCCCACAGCTACACGGCCTGGCAACAACACATGTGAACGTGGGGACAGTCCTGTGAGCCACCATAGTCCCCGAGTTTCCCCAAGCCTGGCGGACAGCAGACACTTAACAAATACTTGTTGGAAGCTGTTCTCAGAGAGACCCAGATGGGTCAGACCCAGCGGCCATGGGGAGCTGGTGCGAACCCCACAACCCTCTGTCAGGGTGGAGCCGTCAGCGCTCAGGACGGGACATGTGGAGTGAACACATGTCCTCTGTGCTCTGCGACCCTGTTATATGTCCAGGCCGCTTGGCCATGAAGTCACAATCCATCAGCCAACACTGCAGTCCCGCCTCAAACCCAGGACCCCCATGGGCCACAAGTAACAGAGGAGGTCACAAAAAGCCAGAAACACAAAGGTCAGGCCTCCTGGAGACCATGTGGCCAGGTCAGAGTGGGATCAGAGTGCGCAACACCCACAGGACAAATGCCCAGCAGGGGCAGGGTGCCACCACCCTGCCCTGGAGGAAAGGCAGTGACCACTCGGGAGACCTGGAAGGACAGCAGGGCTGGTGTCTGTGTACTAGGCCCGCCAGCCCAGCCTCCATGAGACCCGTGCCTGTCCCACTCCAGCAGCGAGGGCTGCCTTCCCCTGGGCTCCCCGCTAGCAACTCTCCCAAGTTCCTGGTGCCCGGACCACGCAGCTCCCCTTCCGTGTCCCCTCACAGCTCTGCACTCCCCTAGCCAGCCTCCTCTCGTGGGCCCTAGACCCAGAGGTGAGGGGCGTCAGCCCCAAGGGAGCCGAAATCCCCCAGCGTCGGCCTTCAAACTCGACACTGGCGATGGCCTCCAGCTTCTCCTTGGAAAGAGCAGAGTTGGCTTTCCCTCCCCTCCCTTCATCCCGCACAACGGGACCCGTGGGTCTAGAGCTACTGAACGAGGGCTCTCGAGAGGGGGCTCCAGGACCTGGCGGGAGGCCGGCCTCTGCTCCTTCCCTCGCCTGCCTCCACTTACAGGTGAGAGCACTTCCCTTCGTTTTCCCACCTGCAAAATAAACAGAATAGCGTCTGCCTCCTGGGATACGAGGAGATGACGGATTTACAGAGACTTAGTCTGGCCATGCCAAGTGGCAACAGTGATGACGATGGTGATCATGGTGATGGTGGTGGTGATGGTGGTGATGGTGGTGATGGTGGTGATGATGGTGGTGCTGACGAGGTGGCGGTGATGATCTGACAGGGCGATGGGGTTGGAGTCACTCTAGCTTACAGGAAATATCAGATCGATACGCGGAAAGCTCGGTGGCTAAGCGCCCTACTCAGAGCCCAAATCCATAAGCCAGAGCTCTGCTTCCTCCCCAGCCTCCGCTGTGCCGGCTCAGCAGATGCAATCTCGAATCCTTATTCATCAAAGAGAAGGTCAGGGGAAACGAGCCCCTCCCCGTGCCGGCTCGCGCTCACAGAAACCTCATCCCCTGCGCCCCCTCCGCAGGCACGGCTCGGCCGCCACCCACCCCAGCAGCACCGTCAGGGACTCCCAGCGTCCCCACTGCCCGTATCTCAGCTGCTAAGCCCATTATTCTATTTTACTTTCAGTGGCAATTCTATCGCTTTGTACTGAATCCCACTACATACAAAACATCGAGTGGCTTCTCCTGGTCAGAGATACAGCAGGAAACTGCACGGCAGATACTGCCTATGATCTGGCCATTTTTCTTGAAAACAGCGTCCCCTTAGGTGTGGGCTAATGGCACAGACTCCCTACAGCCAGGCCACAGTCCTGCTGCCACGAAATCTGACTCTCCACCCTTGTCAGGCGCTCTGCCCGGGTTTTCTTTTCCAGAAGGTTCCAACAGAAGGCAAACAATAGGACAATTCTGTGGGGTCAGGCTCACCGCCCTTGGTCCTCTCACAGCCACAAGTCCCAAGGACAGGGGGGCTCCATCCCAGAGCCCTCCCCTCCGAGCCCCCAAGCCTGCCCTCTGATCCCTGTGGGGCACCCTCTGGTGAAGGAGAGGGTCCAACCAGGGCCCCGGGGGGGTCCTCCCCGCCGAGATCCAAGCAACAGCAACTCCCAGGCTTCGGGCGGCAACTCAGGCACCCACTGTCAGCTGGCCCTTCACAGCACAGGGAGGAAAACCATTCATTTCGGCTCAGGAAGGCCATGGAGAAGTTTGCTTCTTGCAAATGTTTTCTTTACAAAAGCCAAATCCCTGGGCTGATATGATGTGGGGCGGACTCGACAATTAAAGCGGACGCACAGAATACAGATCTGCGTTTGCTCAGCTGGATCCAGACCTCGCTAGCCCCTTCCTCCCACAAGTCAATTTACTGGGAGAGAGCAACCTGCACTACAGATAAGCGCACTGACTTTAAAATAGAGTGCGTGCCAACAGCTGCAGCCCTGCGACAGGGCTGACAGAGACGTGGCATGGAATGATAATTAAATACATTTCCACCGTCCGTCACTTCTGTGCCGCAGGTGCCAGGGCAAAAAACCTGGACTCGCCTCTTCTGTCAGCTGGCAGCGAACACATTTGAACGTGAAATCTCCCGGGAGGGATTAAGAGTCACTTGGCCTTGTAAAGGCAAAAGGGTTTTACTTCCAAACTGCCGAGTGGGGTGCTCACAGCGGACTGGCCTCATAATACTTTATTATGTGATGGTATATACGCCTCAGGCTGTATTTCAGAACACCACACCTACGGGACAACCAGGGCTCTGGGTGACCTGTCATCAAATTCCCAAATAATAACTGATTTGGGGAGATTTTCACCACTATTTCTTTTTATGAATCCCAAATTTAATGTATTACTGACTAGGTATATTCCAATATTTTAAAACTTTCCCTCCATTCCTTAAATTCCATCTGTCACCTTTGCTGCCTGTCACCTGAGTTAAGTGCTTTCGATTGGCCTAAGCAGTTTGCCTGACTTTCCATTTTGACAGTTTAACGGCCCCTTCTCCCCAGGGGCAGTCCACTGAAACGCACACCAGCGCTTCCTCGGAGCCCCGGGGAGCAGGGATGGGGAAGTGGGGGAGGAGAGCGAGGACGCCTGCCACCGGCCAACCCTGGAAGGACCTGAGGGATTCCACAGCTCACCTTATGGCTGGGGACACACAGAGGCACGTGGCCAGGCCAGACAGGGCCGCACTACCAAGTCTTCTCTTTCTTCCTCAAAGGAATATTCTAGAAAGAAAAGCCCTGCCTGGTGCCCCTTCAGAGGGTCATCCTGAGGCTCCACCCAGGGCGGGCATGCATTTACACCTGTGCAACCTAAAGCGCTAAGCCTGAGGCAGATGACAAGGAGTGGGTTAAAGTCAGCCATGCGCACTTTTCGAAGGCAAGTGCTTTCTCTGCCGAGCCTTGACACAGGCCCCGGAGCGGCAGAAACTTCCACGGCACCTTAGAATGTCAGGTCTGCGTTTCTCAGCAGAGACCCCAGCTCAGCCCAAAATGTCCCGTCCTGCCTCCCTAAGCCAGGTCAACACACAGAGCATCCCCAGGTGCTTTGTAAACACTAGCACTCTCTTTCCACGGAAGGCAGGTGCTGTCCCACCTGGTCGCCCATCTGACCACCCGCTGACAATTCTGGAAGACAGGCATCCGCCATGGGGCTTGATCCCCTCGAAATCCCATCAGGCTCTGCTCTAGAAACAGGAGCAGATCCTAAAATCCACATGGCAATGCAAAGGACCTGAGCAGCCCCAGCCACCAGGAGAAGAACAAAGCTGGCGAGTTAACGCTACCGAAACCCAGAGGATTTCGGGACTGTTATGAAACTGCAGTAGTCGGGACAGACAAGCAGCAGATCAATGGACCTGAACGGAGCCCAGAAACAGACCCGCATCTGCAAAGACAAGCGGCTTTTTGCAAAACCGAGTAAGATGAGTCAGTGGGGAAAGGAACGAGCTTTCAGCAAATGCTGCTGGGCTACAAAAAAATGACGGAGTCTCACCCCACATACAAAAAAGTAACTCAGAATGGATTATGGAGCTGGGTTTACATCTGTCAGACGTAGGAAAGAATATTCATGACCTTGGGTTAGGCAAAGGCTGCTTAGACATGACACCAAAATGAAGTTCCATAAAAACAAACAAACAAACAAACAAACAAAATGGATAAATTGGATTGCATCAGAATGAACGTCTGCCCTTCCAAAGGTACTCTTAAGAGGCTGGACAGAGAAGTCACAGACCAGAAGGAAACATTTGTAGAGCAGCTACCTGCTCAGAAAGAGCTCTCAAAGGTCAGTCAGAAACAAACCAATTTTCTGAAATGGACAAAAGAGTTGAACAGACGTTTCACTAGGAAGTTACAGAGAGGGCATGAACATCATTAGTGATTCGGAAATGCAAATTAAAGCCTGACCAGATACCATGACATGCCTATTAGAATGGCCACTGTTGGAACGGGCAAGGCTTGGGGGGCAGGCTGGAGAGGGTGTGGAGAAGCTGGACCCCCGCTCCACCGGTGGGAACGGAAGACGGCCGGCCACTGGGGACAGCGGCGGCAGTTCCCACACAGTCCAGCCACTCCACTCCTCAGTGCTCACCCGGGGGGAGAGGAAGCGCGTGCCCTACACAGACGCACACACAAGCGCACACAGCAGCTCCATCTGTAACAGGCAAACACTGGAAGCGACCTGAATGTCCACGGACAGGTGAGTGGGCGGGCAGCCTCACAGCCACACAATGGAGCCCAGCTCCACGACAAAACGAGACGAGCTGGTCCACGCAGCCCAGATGAGGTGCACGACACCCGTATGGCGTAGGAAAAGGCAGGCCAGAAAGAGTACAGACTGCGAGATTCCACTGCACAAAACACTAGAAGATGCAAACTGAGTGCAGTTGCAGAAAACAGCACAGCAGCCGCCTGAGGAGGGAGGCGGGTGGGCTGGAGCGGGAACCACAGGGGCTCAGGGCACTCCTGTGGGCAGTTCACGCTCTTGCTTCGGTGATGTTTAAACACGCGCAGTTTATCATGTCAATGAGGTCTCAATACTGCTGTTTTTAGAAAAAGACTAGACCGTGAACGGTGTGCAAGAGGCTCAGAATGGGCAGGTGCCATGAACCAGGAAGGAAGAGAAGGAACAGCAATCCGCTCACTAGTGGTGGGAGAGCTTGAATTAGAATTCCAACCTTCCTCATTCATTTCTTCGTTCGTCCATCCGTTCATTCGTTCATTCATTCATTCAGCGTTCGAGCCTGAGGACAGAGAGAGATATGGTTGCTCTCCTGAAGAGTTAAGACAAGAACCCGGACTGGTGGGCACACTCGTCACTGTGTCTTGGCCACAAAGATTTGCACATGCACACACCTGCATGCACCCCACTCTAAGCTGGTGTGAACACGCTGATGGACCTCAGGCGAATGACACTTTGTGCCTGGTTTCCTCGCCTGTAAAATGAGGGTGCAGTTGGGCCTGCTCATGTTATGGTTTAATAAATTAGTGTCTGCAGGGTTCGCACAACAGCCTGGCAGAGCGTGAGCACTCACACTCACTAAGTGTGCGCCTCGCCGCACTGCCGTGACCACTAGCCATCACTGAGCTCTCTGTGGAGATCACGACGTGAAGAGGGCCCCATGCACAGTTCTGTATCTCCTCACTGGTCCTCACTGAGATGTGCTCCCTCTGAACTGAAAGTTTTAATACAAGTGCAGAGGTAAAAATTAGCTGGCACCGACCACGGCCCGGGCACATCTAGAGCAAGCTCCCCATGGTGCGCTGCCCGCACCTCCTTCCTCCCCAGATCCCCTAGACGTCCCCTCACAAAAGCCCAAATCAGCACCTTCTGCAGCAAGTGCACTCGTGGGGATGTGAATAGGTTCTCGTACCCTCTGTCCTGTAGCCTTTTATTCTAACCTGACCAGGGAGGGGACACCTATGTCCTGGGCAAGGGCTGGTACATGGAGCAGAGAACAGGAGGTGTGAGTCCACCTCCTCCCGCCCTGGTGATGGGAATGTGAGACCCCCCAGAGACCTGTGCACCCCAGGAGGGGCTGGGCTGTTCCTCCAGTGGGGCCCGTGGCATTCGCCCTGCGCCCAGAATGGCTGCTCAGGCGGGGTGGTTGAAGGGTTCCTCATCCCACAAGAGGGGTGCAGAAGCAGCTGAGGAGGGCCAGGCCTGCTGAGGACTTGCATGGGGACGACAGAGCACAGTTATGGTCCACTGGCAGCAACACCCAGGGACCCCAAGGCACAGCAGTCACTGAGGGCCGGAGCCCTCACCTCCCCCAGCAGGGGGTCAGTGGAGGCTTTAAAGTCACTCAGAAAGCCCAGAAGTAAATGTGATTATGTTTCTGTGGCCTGGTGGAGTGAAGGGTTAAAAAAGAAATGAAGTTCAGTAATCGAAAGAGAGAGAACACTCCACACCACGTGTCCCTGAGCTATGTATGGCCTGAGGCCGGTCCCGCCACATCCTCGGGGGTAGCCAGTGGCAGTGGGTTAGGCACGCCAGCACACAGCGAGGGCCGCAGCGTGCAGCGGCAGTGGGGGGTGGTGTCCTTGGTCCCGTCCAGGGAAACTCGTTCTCCGCCAGAGAGCCCCACGTGCAGACGATGATGAAAATGTCGCAAGTTGCCGAGGAGCCAGGGCGCCCGGGCAAGTCTGGAAGCATCGAGGCCCCACAGAGCCTCACAGCAGAGGCAGCAGCGTGTGCAGAGGCAGCTTGGGTCCAAAACCTGGTTCCTGAGCAGGAGTCCCTCTGGCTTAGTGAAGGGGACATGACAGGGACGGAGGCTCACTGATGGGCTCACATCATCTCATCCCCCATGAGACGGGAAGGGACAGCGCAGCACATTTTCAAGAAAGCTGAATTTATTCCATTTACAGACCTGTCCTTTATTCTGAGATACGTCCTTCCAACTTTCCTTTCATGAAATGCTGATGATCTATGGCTGCTGGAATTTTTCTAAGTCTTACTTGGCAAAATTAAGAGTTGGTGACCCTGTGAATTCCTTCTATTCAAAAAAAAAAAAAAGCCCACGGCCCTATGAAAGCACTTATTCATCAGGACACATTTACTCGGCCCATGGAGGGCCAGGTGCTGAGAACACACCACTGAACCATGGAGACACGGTTTCTGCCTCGGCGAAGCTCAAGTTTAAAGGGCTGTGAGGAGTCAATGAGGGGCTGGGGCTTTCTCTGGGCAGAATGCTTGGGGGCAGCCTCTTTAAGCAGCAGCATGCAAAGGGAGACCTGGGAAAGGCACCGTCCGGCCACGGGAGCGGCTAAGGCAGGGTTACAGGTGGGAGAGAAGGGCAGTACAAAGGGCCTGCGGTGAGAGTGAACTGAGATCTCGGCACTGGCAGAGGGCCGAGGAGGGGGACCAGTGCAGGGGCTGAAAGCGCAGGAAGGGCCTGTCTGGGGACAGGGCAGCCAGAGGTGGCTTCCCCAGGGGAAAATGGTGCAGAGAACACTTCCCTGAAGGAGAGGTGGGATGGGGGAGGCAGGTGGGAGTAACAGTAAAGAGAGGCAGTATCAGAACCAGAGCAGCAGAAGGACCCCGGGCTGAAGCACAGCCCTGCCCACCTGGTTACAGTCAGCCTGTACCTGCAGGACAAGAACATGCAGAACACCTGGTTCCCTCTCTTACGCAGTGGGCACAGCATTTCAAAACCCTTCCCAGACTCCCTGTCTTCCCAATGGAATGGTGTAGGAAGCTCCCAGCCCATGCAGCAACAGGGCTCAGCACTTCTGGTAGAGAACCTACCCAGGAGGACCACAGAGGGAACCTCAACCCTGAACAGCAAGAGCGACTTCTGTTGGTGTCAGCGGCGGGGCCGCGGACTAAAAAGCATGCTGACGGAGGGAGGGTTGTCCGAATCAGTGCCCTAGAGACTCTTCCCACCCTTGACGGCTGGACCACAAGACTGTGCCCCAGGCAGAATAAGACGCAGAGGAGGAGGGGCACAGAGCACACCCCTTCCTGTCCTGAGAGAGCAGGCAGGGTAGGGGAGACGGTGAGGAAGAAGGTGGGACACAAGATTCTTGTCACCTGCAGAGCACCCCCCCACCGCACCCCCGGAGAGGCATGAAGCCCTGAGCGTCAACAAGCTGCTGCTTCCTGTGTTGACAGGGGGAAGCCACAAGGCTTTAGGGACCAAGTTCCCAAACTGCACCAGGGCACCCAAGAGCCTCCGNAGAGGAGGAGGGGCACAGAGCACACCCCTTCCTGTCCTGAGAGAGCAGGCAGGGTAGGGGAGACGGTGAGGAAGAAGGTGGGACACAAGATTCTTGTCACCTGCAGAGCACCCCCCCACCGCACCCCCGGAGAGGCATGAAGCCCTGAGCGTCAACAAGCTGCTGCTTCCTGTGTTGACAGGGGGAAGCCACAAGGCTTTAGGGACCGAGTTCCCAAACTGCACCAGGGCACCCAGGAGCCTCCGCACGCTCATGAAACCCGCAGAGCATTTGCCTTACGGAGGGAGACGGGCAAACTTTGATGTCTGACCCCGCTGGTGCCACCAGCTACAGGTAGTTTACAGTGCCACCACCGGAGTCACGAAGTGACAGCCCTTCTGGGAGGTCCCGTCCTGGTGACGCTGGGTTTCCTGTGGTTAGAGGTTAGAAGCGAGTACCTTGCAAAAATCAGTATAGATTCCCAATTTGGTTCCGGATTTCAAAAGCTGCCCAGTGCCTGATGGGCACACATATCCCGTTAGCAAGTAACTTGGTTATTTAAGAATGAAATAAAAAATTATGTGTACTATATTTTCAAGTGGCTATTAAGTTATTAGGACTCAAATATTTATTAAGGTGTTTGGATCTAACTACTTAATAAATGAAACTATCAGGTATTTCTTTGGGCTCTGGAATGTCATGGAAAAAAATCACCAAGGCACTCGGGCAACCAAGATAGTTAGGGAACTTCTCTGGGGGAATCTTGGCCCGAGGCCCCTCCCAACACGGGCAGGTAGATCAGCAATAGTGAGAGAGATCATCGCTTACAACCCTCCACCTTTAAATGAAATCGGTACACACGTGGGGACACAGACGAGTAAGTGATCGGTAACTGATCGCTGTCACTACTATCACCACTTTTTTATCGACATGATACCCACAGGAGTGGGGTGAGGTCTCCCAAGTGGTTCAGAGGGTGAGGGGCTTCACTGACCCCACACGCTGCCCCCGGGTGGACTCATCAGGTGAGGGCGGCCCCGGAACCTCTGTGGGGAGCAGGGAAGGCTGAGACCACTGACGGTCAGGATGAAAGGCCTCTTGGAAGTGCCCTTGGAAGGGTCGGAGAAGATCAAAGTGTATCGGGCTCCGTCTATTCGAAAGGTCTACATGGGCCTATTGACTCCTGGGGTTCAATAGTCCAGCGTCTCTGCAACAGGCACCAGGAGGGTCCCGAGGAGACACCAAGTGCAGGGACCCTCTCCCTCAGCTACCAGCAGGTCACAAGGACACACCGTCTGTACCCCAAGGTGCAGAGGGGAGCAGGGCAGGGGTGCTCAGGGAGCCTGAACGTGGATCCCAAACAGCCAGGCAGAGACGGCTCACCTCCTCAGGCCCAGCTGGTTAAGCCCGCTGGCCTGGATCCAACGTCTGGGACCCAGCTCTCACGTCTTTGAAGTGGGGTCAGGCCCTAACGAGAGGGAGAAGCTACATTTTCTCTGCACATGGGGTTCGAGTGAGTGAACATGACCCCACGCCACACAAGGCAAGGCACCAGGGATGGGTGGATGCAGAGAAAGTGAGCTGTGGCCGCCTGCAGGACCCGCCTTGGAGCAGCCCTGTGGCCCAGTCCACTGAGGAACAGAGGGTTCCCAAGTAGCTTCCCACCCGCCCCCCAGGCTTTGGGCCCACCTTCCCTCACACTGCAGCTGCAGTGGGCCCCGCATGGCTGGCTCTGACATGTGCAGCAGGAGGGCAGCCCCCCACCACGCCCGAGAAAGGGAGACGGCGTCACGTGAGGAAAACACCCAGAGAACTCAGACCGGAAGGCACACCTGGGTGGCCAGCGTTCACCCAGGTCCCGATCTGCCAGGCTGCCCTCTGCCCTCCTTGACTGGCTTCCCTTCCGTACAGCGAGGCCCCTAGTAGTAACAGAGGGGGGTTTACAGGCGCTCGGCTGCCAATAAGATGTAAAAACTTAGCTCGCGTTTTCTGAAGTTTATAAATAGCCTCGGAAAAGGGCTGGAACATGCTTCTTAGTAAATACAGCTGACCCATTTTCCTCATTCTTCACCAGGAATAAAGCGACTGTTACCACGGAAAGTACAGAGGAGTCTAAATATATACCTCCTCCTCACAGGCAGTGAGATCAGAAACGCGGCCAGCCCCGGGAGCTGAAGGAGAAGCCAGGCCAGGGTACCTCCCGCACTTCAGAGGTGACCCCGGTGGAGCCCCGTGTCCCAGCTCAGGAAGGGGGCAGGCCCCTGCTCTCAGGTCACCCAGCCCAGCAGGCTTTGCCGCCCTGCCCCACCCCCCAGCAGCTGCCTTTTCCCACTGTCTTCTTGGTTTCTGCTGTCATCTCCCCAGCCAGAAGGAAAGCTCGGGAAAAGCAGATGTTTCTTGGGTTCACTGTTTATGCCAAGCCCCGGGAATGGTGGCTGGCACGTAATGAATCAACACTTACCATGCGAATGGCATAGTGCCCGTGTGCCCAGGCCTGGCTGAGCTGTCACTAGTTTGATTCCGACCCCTCTTTTGTGGAGGGCACAGACCACCCCCCTGACAGCTTTGAAGGGGTCCTTGCTCCTGGCAGGCTCTATGCCTGGGGGTGCTGTCTGCCCCCTGCCTTTTGGCAAGAGCTGTGGTATAGACAATTTATCACCCAAACACAGCAGGCCTTGGTGATCCAGAGAGAAAGAACGTGACCTCTGGGCAGGCCCAAGGGAAGGCAAGAGTCTGTCTGTCCACACCCCGCCCCTAACACCTGGCACATGGCAGGTGCTTCATCAAGCTGCACAAAGGGACAGCTGCTTCCTGGGGGCCCTGGGACACAGCCCTGTCCCACACGGGGGTCTGGTACAGACACACCTGTCTGGAAGACCTGTGCTCAGAAGGGCTGTGGGCGGGCGCCAAAGCCTCCCACACTCCGCTTCCCCCAGGAAGTGCAGAGACGAGGTGGCCGACACGGCAGGGCCAGCTCGGGAGGACATCCAGGGGTGGGGCTTGTCACTCTGGGGAAACTGGAAGGTCCCCCTCAGATATTTCAAAGCATTAAAGTCTCTGGCCACGTAAGAAGGGGGCCACCCAAGGACAGGGACACACAGAGCCAACACAGTCAGTGGGGGGCAGGGGGGTGGCAAGGGAGGCTTAAGGCAGCTTTCCATCAAGGCCAGGCCGCAAGGCCGGCAGAGAGAATTAGCTGGCGGCTGGGGAGCCCGAGTCACCACAGAGGCACGATGCCGGGCCAGACCCAAGCAAAGAGCGCCTGGTTTCAGTAACTGGGACGCCAGGGGCCAGCAGGTACCCCCACCCTTCTTCCTGCGCCAGTAGCCAGCATATCATTGCCAAGCGACACTGTGTGGCTGCCACTTCTCACCCATGAGGGCCTGCCCAGGCTGCTCGAAACCTACTCCCCCACCCCACCCACCAGCCTCCATTTCGCACACTGGACCCTGAAGAGGCTGGGCCTGGGGACAGAGACTGGGGAGGGCTGCCTGTTAGTCCTCCTTCCCCTGCCGAATCCTTAAATCCCCTTCAACAGAGGGACACCCAGAGCACCTGTCCCCAGAACCAAAAGCCAGCCAGCCCCCTAGCCCACATGGACAGACAGCCCGCTATCTGTCATGGACATTCGGAAGTGCAGGTGTGTACCCCCTTCACCTCCCCACACCACTGGACCCCACAGTGCTATCCCAGGGCCCTGCATACAGTAGGCGCTCAACCAGGGCTGAAGGCTGGCTGCCTTCCCATAAAACGCAAGCGAGTACTGGGAGCTCAGCGAGTTCATGCTGCATTCCTGAAGTCTCTGTTCTTTTATTGGGTTTTCCCTCTAGATTGACTTTAATTCATCATGTCAGCTACGATCATAAAAGAGCTTAATTGATACTTATTTGATGGCATCTACCTTACCCACGGAATTTATTGCTTCACAGAGGAGCAAGCAGGGACCATCTCGAGAGCCACCTCCTTTACCGCCCACCAGACTCCTGGCACATGTGGTGGTGGGGGTGTCATTCCAGCCCCAGGATGAACACCTGGCTCTCCAGGGAGCCTGGGGGCCCGGGGGGGGGGTGCAGTGAGGGAGTTTGAAACACATCTGCAGACCCTTCAAGCGCCTTCCCATCAGGAGGGGGCCTGGCTCCTTTCTCTGTGAGCGATGACTCCCGGAAGTCACACTGTGAGCCCACGGGAGGCCCTACAGTCCCACTGGGTCTCTCAGGACAGACACCTGTGGGCCACACGGGATGCCTGCTGTCCCGAGAGCCTCGGGGACCACAGAGGGAACGGCTGGGGAGCCCTGCTGTGCTGTCTGCCCACCGAGGCGGGGACCTGGGCCCAGGTAGCCCAGAGCCAGCGGAAGCGCTGACAAATGATTTCGTGACGTCTGGGGTGGAGTGTTAGGGAGCAGAAACAAATGGGACCCTACTCCAGCCTCGCTGCCTGTGAGGTTCAGGGCAGGCCCCTCCCCTCCTTTCGTTCAGCTAAGTGATGGCACCAGGGACTAAGGACAGACTTTTACCAGCCTTTTAAGAAATGAGAAAGAGGGAGAGAGCAGATACAACAGGAAAAAATTCTTCATCAACTAAACTTATTCCACTTGCAGCAATATCCTCGATCTTCACATGATGTCCCTCACACTGCCGTTAAAGGGTCTTCCATTTATGAAACGATGACACGGCGGCTGACCATTGGCTTCTAAGGGTCTCACATTGACCAGTTTGTGATGTCCACGGTCAGGGAACAGCCTGGTTATTAGGTGGCCCCGGATCACTTCCACATCCAAAAGGCTGTGGTTTAGGAACTTCCCCACAGAATCAGGGGAGCAGCCTCTTCCCCACCAAACACACTTGCAAGGTCCCACCCCCATCCTTAACAGGCCCCTGTAAACCTAGGGCCTCCTTTCTCAGCTTCCGGGGTGCCTGCTTCTGGTGTCCACTCCTCCCGCTGGGCCCTCAGGGCTCCAAGACCACTGAGGGGTTAGAGAGCTTGAGGCTCAAACAAAACAAAATCCTTCAAACTCCCGCAAAACACGCCCTGCTTCCCTCAGCTCCACCAGCAGCACCTGGCTGGGCTGAGGCAGGGCACTGGCCACAGACAGACACACACACCCCTCCAGAAGAAGGCGTCAGCAGATCTGCAGTTTCCAAAAACGGAGTGTTTTCAGGTCACGGAACAGAAAGACACCAGCCAAAAAACGCTGTGGCCTTCATTTCCAGACCAGTGACGTGGCCTCGCAGTGCTCTGCTCTCGCTCCTGGCTCGCTGGGCCCCACCTGGCCTCTGCAGCCCATGCACCTGCAGCTGAGGCTGTTGTAGCTGCCGGCACGGCTGGGCCAGGGTCACACCCTTTTCTGGTCTGGGCCATGGAGAGGAAGGGCACAACCCCTCCAGCCACGGGATGGCGAACGGCCTGGGTGGCGCAATGGACTGCTGGGTCTGGGGCGTTTTCTAACTCTCAGGGCACCGTCTGTCTCCATCCACGTGCCCCCTGCTGCGTGGGCCACACCCCTGGGCCTGAGGCAGGACAGGAAGTAAAAGTAGGGGTGTCCTTGGGGAGGCGGATGGGCTGGTACTCATGGCTTCCGGATGCCAGATAAACACCATTTTGAAGCCACAGTATTTCCCGAGCACAAACAGTACAGTAAAGCCGAGACATTTATATGCAATTGGGAGACATTTATCCTGTGACAACATTCTATTCCAATGACTTTTCTATTACTGCCAATGATTAATGATGTAAATTCTGTCACTTCCGATGATGGATGCAGGGCAGCCGAGGGGCCTTTGCATAGATTACCCAACCCAGGCTTCCCATGGGCTCTCGGGACGAATGTGGTCTGTGCTTCAGTTGAGCACAAAGGTGAGGCTTTCTCAGATTAAGGCAACATTCTTCTTCAGGACTCAACAGCAGCGGTTGGGGCCTGGGCGAGAGGGTGCTCCTGCTCACACACACACCGGTGTGTCTTTGGACGCAGGGCTTCCCGCACGCACTGCACGTAAGGATGACAGTGTGATGCTTTTCACCAACAGGAGCCGGAAAAGGCCTTCTCCACCAGTGCCACGGCTGGAAAGTCAGGGGCAGGTGAGCAGGGCCCAGGCCTAGGGTGGTGGGGCCCTCTAGGTGCCGAGTCTGACGTAGCCCCATCCAGCCCAGGCTTCTCCCTCTCACCCTGGTCGTGCTGGTGCAGGGACCTGCATGTCTCCCCGCAGCGCCTCCACCACCACCCATGAGGGTGTGCCAATGTCCCCCCGATGCAGACCTTTCTGATACTGCTTGGGGGTTCTGCCTCTGTCCCCCTTATATGCTGGGAGTTTGAGGGCTCTCTGCGTGCTCCGCTATACATACATACACACACACACACACACACACACACACACACACACACACACACACACCACACCCCCCCCCTTTCCCTGGGTGGTTTCTACCTGCTCCCAAACCTGCATTGCCTGGGCCTCCTACATGCCACTTCTGCTCCCAGACCCCACTGTGCGAGGTGTCCCCTGAGCCTCCACAGAAGTCCCTGTGCTCCTGGGGGACGTGCGTCTCAGGAACACCAGCTCCTCCAGCCACTGCCCCACAAAGAGAGCCAGGAGTTGTTCTGGACACCCTGCCCCACTGATGACCGAGCCCCGGAGACTCCTCGTCTCCATCTCTCGGACCTGTCGCTGCTGTCCAGCCCCGCTGCAAACAACACTCTGGCCCAGCTGTCGCCTGGGTCAGCAACAGCCAGTTCGTGGTCTGTGAACAGCTCCTGCTGTCTCGCCGCCCTGGCCTTTCCTTCCGAGCACAGAAATCTCGCTGGCCGCCCCTCTTCTCTGTGCGTTCCCAGGCACATCGTACGAACTCTCCACCCACCAGCTCTGGCTGGGCGGCTCCACTGGTTGAGGCGTCGTCCCACACACCAAAGGCTTGCAGTTTGGGCCTCAGTTGGGGCACTTATGGGAGGCAGCCAATCGATGTCTCTCTCTCTCTCCTAAATCAATAAACATAACCTCAGGTGTGGATTTAAAAGTATATATTTAAATTATCCACCACAGCCAACTGGACCTGCCATCGCCTGGCACCTGCAGCCAACTCCAACCCCGCCTTAGGCCAACCTCCCTCTTGCCCCCGACGCCACACACACTCTGGACCGCCTGCAGTTTCTTGGACACACCACGCTCTCTCTGGACACATCTTCACAGGGCAGCTCCCCCTGCGAGAACAATCTCCCCAAGCCCCTTCGCCTGGCTAACTCCTGCTCGCCCTCCAGGTCTCGGCTTAAAGATCACTTGCTCAGAGACACGTTCCCTGGCCCACCCACGCACCCACCCATGGCTGTGCTGTGGGTCCCAGCAGTGGCCTGGGACTGTGCCTTCATGCCTCTGCCCTCGCACTGGGTCCGCGGTGGTCTCGGTCGGTGGCAGCGGCCTTGCACCTCACGCAACACTGGCAGAGACCAAGTGTCCACTACATGGTGCTCAGTGGCACACAGCACAGGGAACCTCTGTGCACAGCGGGCTCCCTACCACTCCTCCCTGAAAGGCCAACTCCGCCGCAGAGCCCAGGACGGTGGGGAGCTCGTCTCCGGACCCCCGGGGTGCCTGCCACAGACCGCAAACAGAGCAGGTGTTCAGAACACGTTTGTGGAGAAACTGGCAGGAAGAAAGAATGAGACCTCATGAAAGCGCAGGGCACCTAAATATTCAGTGGCCTCATTGGTAAGGCAAGGGCTTAAAAGTTTAAAGGAGGAGAGAGAATTGATGTGAAGTGTGCAGCGAGCGCGCGGGCCTGTAAATCAAGCTGTTGTAAATGCCACAGGGAAAGCGCCCAGCCTCCCTGCAGAAGCGCGGAGAGCAGCTGTAATTCAGAGCAGGCGGGCCTTACAGGAACTCAGCACGCCTGCTCGTGGGCCTGGATTCCTGGCACTCCTAACTCAATTTGGCCATCTCTGTCAGCATCCTTTCTTGGAAAATGAATGAGCTTTCTGCTCGGTGGTGGCTGGGAAAGGCCCGGCTCTGTGCTGACAAGTGGAGAAGCCTGATCCAGTCCAGCCAGGGGAACACTAGGGATCTTGGGGTCCTGGGGGTTCCCAGCAGGGACGAGAGAAGGCCGAGGAGAAGCACAAAGACATGGTCCCTCAGCCCCCTGTGCCGCCCCTTCCCTGGCAGCGCGGCTGCCTCCCAGGGCACACCCTGGAGACTCTGGGGCTCCACGCCCACGTCCAGTGTGAGACGCACATCCAAAGGCTCCAAACGCACAGCCCAGGGCGGGGGTCATGCTGAGCTGGAGTCTTGGAGAAGCCTGATGGGGGAAGCAGACTCTCGGCGGGAGGGTGAAGGGCCTGGGAGAGCTCACGGGGGACAGCCCGCCTCCAGGCCCTGCCTAAGAGACAGGCTTGGTCAGCAGCAGGGCTGCCAGCTCACTTTCTTAGTGACCCTGAACACCCCGACCCCCTCGCCCACCACCCCAGACCCACACTCCACTGGGCCGAGGGGCTGAGGCAGCAGCAGGTCAGAGGCCAGCTGCTGCTTTCTACACAGCCACCACGTCGACCCCCTGCCCCCACTCTGACCCCTGCCCTCGGCACCTGCCCCCAGCACACCTCTTCTCTGAAGCCACGTCCCAGACACCCCACTCTCCTTTCAGGTCTCCCCTACTTTGAAAAGCGGTGTTTACCGGGATCTCCCCAAATTCTTCCCACTTGATGGCTCTTCTCCTCCCTGTGAAACTTCTGAAACTACAGTTTGCACCAACCCCACCCCCCACTCCCCCGTGAGGAGGCCACACAGGAGAGGAACACAGCCTGAGTCCCCAAGAGCACAGGACAGAGAGAGGGTGATGGGCGGAAACTCGGAGTCCTTACAAAAGGGCTGAGTGAATGAATATACACACCCACCACCAAGATTGTTTTCCGAGTTTGGCTTCTAGGTTCTTGGAGTAAAAGGAGTGAAAAATCTAATTTTTGAAACCTTCATAAGTATATCCATTAAAAAAAAAACAAGTTAAATGAATCTACTTTTGCCTGACAAAGTAGAAGAGTCCAAAGCTCCTGGATTTTAAAAGCTTCCATTAAAGCAGCTTTTCTTTTTTCAAAAAATAATGAACTGGAAAACAACTCAGAAGGCTCCGTGAAGCCCCGGGCCCACAGGGCCTGGAGCAGGGCTGCTCAGCCGTCGCCCCTGCCCCGAGGCAGCTCGGCCTCTGCATCCGGCAGAATCAGAATTCTACCGTGTCTCTGCAGGAGGCGCGGACATCTTCATCAGTGTCACGGCGGGCTCATGAATTAAGATAAAAGGCTGGCAAGATGGAGACAAGAGTGTGTTCCTGGGGAGGGAGAGAAAGCAGCAGAACAGCACCCCAAGTTTGTGGCTCCCAACGCCCCCCTGCCTAACAAGGCCCCCGCATTCCCTCAGACCAACTGAACCAAAAGCCCAACTTGTCCAACCCAGGCCCCGCCTGGCTGCGTCTCAGCAAACAGAAGGTTTGCGACTCACCCCACCGTGCCCACGTGTCACCCCTCCCCCAGACCTTCCTGGGCCCAGCCCTGATGGGGGGGGGGCAGGGAGACAGTGCCCCAGGCAGCTGTGCCAGGCCCAAAGGCCCAAATCAATGGCTGGGGGTGGCCATTAGGGCAGGGACTCTAGCTCTGTGCGTGACTTTGCTTCACCCAATTGAAGTGCCTGCTCATTCATTCCAGAGCTTATGCGGCACCTGTGAAACGTATCAGGTGCTGCCCTAACACCAGACACAACAGCAAAAAGCCAGAGATGGGTCTTGCCTCTTTGCACCCTAGGCAGCAAGGGAGACAGACATCACACAGACGGCGCAGGAACCACTGGTGGGGACTCGGCTTGGCCCCAACGCCTGTATGGGACCGTGTTAGCGGGATGCCCTGCACCCCGCAGCCTCTCTGACCCTCTCACGATGCCCCGGGCCAGGTGGACTACTCACTCGCCTCCGTCCTTGCCTGCCCGGCCCCTCCGTCCAGACACCCTGCTGAGAGCCTGCCCTGGTCTTCTCCCCGCCTCCCTGCCGTCAGCAGGTCCCTCTGCTTGGCCTCTGCCCGGGAGCCCAGGGCCTGGCACAGCGTATTGAGGACATCTCACAGCGCGCATATCCAAAAAGCAACTTGAAACTGGGTACGAGGAATGAGTGGACTTCAGAGCAGGAAAACAGTTTGCTGGCAGAAGCTTCCAGGAAGAGGCCCATCGGAGTCTATCCAGGAAGAAGTTAAGGGGGTGAGAAGGGGGGGAGAAGTAGGGCCAGGGCCTGGGCAAGGGTTCCCGGGGGGTCACACAGAATGCCGACCACCAGGGGCAGAACGCCTCCCTTCCCACGATGGCACTCTGCTGGCGAGGGCACCCCCACGGCGCTGG
This sequence comes from Sturnira hondurensis, assembly GCF_014824575.4. NCBI lineage: Eukaryota > Metazoa > Chordata > Mammalia > Chiroptera > Phyllostomidae > Sturnira > Sturnira hondurensis. The sequence goes on from NW_028086562.1 coordinate 1,449,448, forward strand.
AGGAACAGGGAACTGAAAGGCAAGCGGCTCTAGGAGGTCCCCGTGGGTTCACTCAGCAGAGCACTGAGCAGCCTGACGAGGCAGCTGTCCTGCCACATGGGACACACGGGAATACGGGTGTGGGTGGCCCCCTCAGCCGCCCCGAGCATCGGGGCCAGGGATGTGAGGGACACAGTGGCAGCCAAGGCAAAGAGGAGGGCACGCATCTGGAGCCCAGTAGGAGGCACTGACCCCTGAAATCTGACCCTCTCCATCACAGACTTTGTCCCCAGAGTGTTCACTGGTATGAAGACAAAGGACAGCCCTCATTTCCTTTTCTAGAGAGGGGCAGAAGTAGGAGTGAGGTGGCTGGCTCCAGGTCACACACAGCACAGTGATGGCACTGGGGGATGGGCCATTCAGGAGTGTGCCATGGAGCAGGCCTCACAGCCACCACGCCCAAGCTTCCTCCCTTGCAAAGTGGGGACAGAAATGCCTCCCCAGGGGCCCAGCTGGGTGGGTGGGAGGATTCTGTGACACACGCATGGTGATGGGCAGTGGGCCTGGCAAAGTCCAGAGCGGCTATGACAGCATACCCTGTGACCTGGCGTCAAGTCTGCTGCCAAGAGGGAGGCAGAGGTGGGCACGAGGGACCTGGGAGAAGGCGGCAGTCTGGAGGTCAGGTGGCTAGAGGGGACAACCCAAGGTACCTCCCCAGGTAACACACCCCTGCTGAGAGACAGCACCTCACCCAGCCAGGCTGTCACCGACATAAACCATCAACTCCTGTACGGTGGCAGCGGAGGCTACAAGGTCATTCAGAATGGCGCGGAGAAATGGCAGTTCCCTGGGGCTCGGCGAGTCAGGGCAGACCCCAGCAAGAAGAGTCGGCCGGCGGGAAGAGAGATGCACCTTAATATTTCATTAGTGTCCCATTAGCTACACAACACACGTCTTCACACGTGGTGACTTCTTGGGGGTAATGTCTCATTCAGAAACCAGCGGGAACCCCGCCCGCCAGCAAAGCGTCCTGAAGCAGCCAGTTGGAAAGGACTTGACCTTCAGGGTTACAGCTACCCACGCTGAACTCGAGTGTTCCTCAAACCTGCTCATCTGAGACCCAGAGCCAAGCAGCCGAGCTGAAACACCGTGTGCTTCAAGACAGGCGCATCCCACTCACCTCTCCGGCCTGTCACAGCAGAGCCAGCCACCAATCAGGGGACCCTAAAATCTGGGCCACCAAGGCTGCTCACCCTTCAGTTACTGCGCAGGACAGGGGAGGGGAGGAGGCAGGGACTGAGAAAGACAAGGGGCAGGGTGTCCTCAGCTATCACTGTGCAAATCACTGTCACCTTCAGGTACGAGGCACCTAGCGCGCACCAGGAACAACACGCTGGGTGCGGGGCCCAGGGCAGGAGCGCGGACAGCGAAGGAGGCGGAGAAACGATGCGGATTTTACAGTAGACCCAAGAGGCGGTCTCGGTGCCTCGTTTCCAAATGATGAACCACTCAGGGAAGTCAACTGCCCTCAGCAGCTCCGACCACCCACTCAGCTGCCCCTCCCTGATGCTGGGGCAGGAGCAGGGGCAGAAACAGGGAGGGAGGGAAGGAGGGAGGGAGGGAGGGATGGGGGTCCCAGATCTGCTCTCTTCTCAGACAACGGCCACCCCCGTCACAGATGAGGACGCACAAGGAAGACGCTGTGCAGAGGGGCCGTTGCCTGGTATTCAGACTTGCCTGTCACTGCCTCACTCTGGAGGGACAACTGCCAATCACAAGGGCACGAAGAGTCAAAAGAAGCGAGAATAGGCAGTGCCCTCTGGGCTCAGGTGGGCCGCCTCATGCACGCGGCCCCCTGGGTCCCTGCACTCCCTCAGAGGACCACCTCACAGAGCCGACCCATCACTCCTGGCCCCGAGCAGAAGTCGACATCCACAGCCAAGGAGCAGAGGGCACCTGGCCTCCAGGGTCACCTCCCGGCTCCCTCTGATTGGGTCTAACTCACAGCACAGGACGCTGGCAGGAGTGATTAGGCACAGGGGACGTCTGAGAGGATGTAATCAATGCAGCTGTTCCGAGTGGAAGGTCACGCCCTGCATCCTCACTAGCAGGTGTACCGCACTCTAGGATGACATCCTGGAGGACAGCAACGGGGACACATCGCACACTTTGGGGCCCACGGCTCACCCGCCACTTCAGCTCACTCACTGCTGAGCCATCTCAAACAAAGCACTCCCAGCAGGAGGAGGTTCTGGATCTGGAAAGGCTGGTGGCCCAAGAGCCAGGCCCAAGAGCCAGGCCCAAAGCAACCTGGATTCAGCAACCACAGCTGAAGGCAGTTGACTTCCCACAGAGACCAGTTAGGTGACAGGAGGACACCCCCTGTCTTTTAAACATTCCCCATTAACCATTCAACATTCCACCTGGGTTCCTGCCCGTTCGCTGGGCTCTGTGAACACAAGAGGCCAAGACGACCTTCCCAAGCCGTGCGGGAGCGACCGAGGGGGCAGAGAGCACTTCTCCAACGGCTCAGGCGCACGCATATCAGCATCTCCCCTTCAAAACACAAGACCAGCACTCCTCCAAAAAGACTATTTGAGCTGGCTTTCCCCTTCAGCCTCGGATGCAGCAGAAACGCCCCCGGGGAGAAGGCAGCCCTGTGCAGCCAGACTCCAGCCTGGCTCAGGAGAGACACTCGGGGCTTATCTCCCCCATGACTCTCCCCGTGCAGAAGCCGGAGGAAAACTGAGGGAGAAAAGAAAACCAGGTGCCATGTGGGTGTCTGGACATCACTGCCCTCCTTCGTCACTCACTGGTCACCCAGGGACAGCCGACAGCAGCTCTGGAGTCATCTGGGTTGCGACCTTTAGTTATGACACAGCAGAAGATAAAGTACCCCTCTGACGGCTGAACAGCCATCTGGGCCACCCAACAGGGAACACTGACTTAGAGCACCCAGCAAGGGGCTCTGCCTGGACCCCAAAACCTACTCATTATCCATTCAGATAGAGCCAAATGCCAAAAGGGGTCCTGCTGACTCCATGATGGCACATGGCACATGGCAAGAAAGGTGCGTGGATGTGAGGTCTGGGGAATAGGACAGGGTTGGCTATGCAGTCTGCCCTGGGCTGGGCTACCCCCAGGACAAGCAGCTGAAGCAGAAGCAGGAAACCTCCCCTGACTTCAGGCAAAGGCCAGAGTGGGACACCCAAGGATGGCCATTGTTTCTCAGAACTGAGCCTGAAAAATGAGGCCTGGGGAGTTCATTTGTGTACACTGGTTCACACTACTGGGGTCATACTCAAGACGACCGGTCAGCCCTGAGCAGTGGGTGACCTGTTCTGGGGCCACCTCCTGGTGCCACTCCACCCCACTCAAGTCCACATCGCAAACTGACAATCTCCCAACCTCCCCAGCTCCCCGGGACAATTACAGCCTTCTACACCCCTCCCCCACGTATCTGGACCTCTGCCGGGCACAGCCCACCCCTTCACTGCATCAAGTGGCCCGTGGGTCTGCACTAGGCCCCCCTCGGGGGGAGATCTATCCACCTGAGACCTGCATGCCCCATGGGAGAGGTCCCTAGGCCCAGCAGCACTGACCTGGGTCCTTTCTGGCTCTGAACTTCCAGGGGACGCCTGCTCCCCACCCACCGCCCGGAGCCTGCAGCCTCTCTTTATGTGTCATTACAGGGAGTTCTGAGAACAGACGGCGACTCTGCTCGGAAAGCGCACAAGTTTCTCCCAAGTGCGGCTGGTGCAGGGAGGCAAAACTGACGTTTGACGTACACTGTGAACTGGCGAGAACTCTGTCCAAATGCAGACTACCAGGTGACGCAGCCTCATGTGCCCTTTCACGGATATTACTAAAAGCCCTGAGGATTCTCCAGTGGATGTCCAACAGCTCGGGTGACCAGAGCAGACAAGTCAGATGAGCTTTCCCTGCAGGCAAGGAGATCCTCGTTTTCCTGAAGAGCAAGGGAGAACATGGCAAGCCAGCCTGCTTCACCCTCCCTGCCCCCACTGAAAACACGGAAAAGGGATTATGATACCAAGGGACCAGGATGCTTGTGGTTATTATTGTCCTCTACCACGTCATTCTTTGATTCAGAGCCTTTTAATTAATTTTGAATTGATTGAGCAGTTTCAGCAGTGATTCCTCAACCTGCGTGCTCCAACTGTGCCTAATCCGGAAAGGGTGACAAGGCCACTGTCCTAAGAGTCTCAACCGGATGGGGATGAAAACAGGAGGTGAGCAAGTTACCAGTTCATGGACATAGAAACCTTCCACACTAAACTCTTATTTCACGGATCTGTCTCAAATATCCAAGGTTAGCATCTGTAGCAGGCAGGAAACCGAGCTATCGGTGGGACAGACGGTGAGAGCGAGACCACCAGCCTGCCCACCACAGGGAGCAGCGGGACCCCACTGAACCCTGGGCGCCCCCTGCACCAGGCCCAGGCCAGCAGCCACACAGGTGGTCAGAGAGGAAAAGCCCCTTCCTCCCGGGGCTCAGCCTTCAGAGACACAGACAGCACACAGAAACGGAGAGGACACGGTGCCAGGAGGCCGAAACCCTGGAAGAAAGCTGACGTGCAGAGGGCTGGGGAGGAAGCCGTGTGAAGGGGCGTCTGTGCAGAGCTGAGGGGCCAGGATGCGGTAACCGGGTTCCAGGCAGAAGGACCAGCAGCAGGTGCGCAGGCGTGGAGAACTAGGAGGCTGAGGCCTGACCGCCTGAGGCCTGACAGGCACGGGAGGACTGCACATTCGAACGGAGGCGTGACGGGGTCGGAGCCTGGTGTGAGGAGGACTGGGCTGGTGCCTGGGCGGGGCAGGGCAGAAGGGCTGGGTGGCTGGCCGCTCACCAGGGCTCTCTCTCTCTGAGAAATGACGGCCACAAGGTGTGCTGGGGTGGCTCTGGCCCCAGGGCTGCCACCCATACTCCCTTCGGGCTGGCCCAGTTCCTGCTGTCAACTCCGTCTTCCATGTGTCACCAGGAAGGAACTGTCATCCCAGGGAACGGTGCAAGCTCGCTGTCTGGCAGGAGGCACATGAGCCTCAAGAAGTGCCCTGGCTTCTGAAGGTCACAGAGCAGTGGTTTGGACAAAGCCCAGGACCCCTCGGTTGCCACCCTTTGACCTGAGTACGAGTTGCTCTCAAGTGCCCTGAATTCGACTGCAGCGACCCACTCTCACTTTCCAGTTTCCGCACCCTGTCCAGAAATACGGGACCGGGGAGGCAGGGGGGGCCACAGGGAGGGCACCGCTGAGGCTGCAAGTTCCTTTGTCAGGTCTCCTTCCAGCGTGAGCACCAGAGGTCAGGGACTGTGTCCCTTTGTCCGTCCCAGAGCCCAGATGTCTGGCGACTCAGCAAACAGCGAGTGTTGATGCTGCTGCTCGGGCTGGAGGACGCCCGCAACTCCTGTTCCACGGCTCAAGGGCACAGTGGGAACCACACACCAGGTTTTCAAAGAGCAAACAGACTGAAATGCAATCGGAGCACACCGATCACAAACATTTAAACACTGAGGCCTATGAATGGTGTCTGTTATGGAGACAGACCTGCATCTCCTCTTCAGGCCTGAGGACCTGGCCGGACGGGGTCTGGGCATGGGCTGCCCCAGCTCCCTGGCCCACCGTGGCTCGGGCAGGACAGCTTCAGACTTTGCTCGAGCACATATTCTGATTTAGTGCGGGAACCTGCTCTGGCCCCGAGCAAATCCTCACTGTACGAAAATATTCACACGGCACCTTCCCCTCCCTCTGTTTAGGGAAGGACTGCCACACTCAAAAACGAGGGGGAGGGAAAATTAGACAGAAAATATATTTAGGTGGGAGGCACAGATTTCCGAGCCAATTTCCAAACCCATGCCGCTCCGATCTGCCTTGGAAACAATCTCGCTCGGCCTTCTGTTGCCCGAACACTAATTATTAAAGGCATCAATTAAAAACACGCCACTCGGCTGTTCCCACGGCCGAGGTCCCTGGCATGGCTCCGGCCCTGCCTGCAGCCCCCGCCTCCCAGTGCGGTCAGGCCAGTCCAGAATCAAGCCTCTCCTCCGGTTCTGGGGCCACTTTGTTTCAGGCGGGGAGTCAGGGGAGGAGCAGCAGCTCACAACTCGAGGCTCTCCCTCCATCTCTAACCAGCACTTGCGCCCGACAGCAGGCTCAGGTGGGCATGGCACTCACTCCTCAGTGAGGGACCTCCCCCCAGCCTTCTCCCACCCCACACCCACAAGAGGACAACCCTGGAGAATCGGATCACCAGGACCATGGCAATGGGCCACAGAGGAGGAAATCCCTCTTCTTGGCATCAACTCTGGGAAGCTTCCAGATCAGAGTGGTCCTTCCTGACTTGTCAGGAGGTCAAGGGGAACTTGGAGGGCCAGAGCATAAACTTTCCAATGTCATGGCCACAAAGTGCCCTAGCTCTTTACCCGGCAGGGCGTCCAGAGGGGCGGGGGCGGGGGCGGGGGCGGGAGCAGGGCCTGTCAGGGAGGCTGGGGCTCCCTCGGGCTGCGCTGCAGCCACTCTGCACCTCAGTGGCCCTTTACTGAGCGCCTTCTGCGTCTGAGGCCCTGCGTCTGCCCCCACCACCCAGCACACAAGAAGTGCAGGCACCATCCCCAGTATGTAACAGACAAAGGCACAAATTACTAATAAGGAAACATGCCAAGCAGCACGTGACAACAATCCATTGTGCCGGGGGAGGAGAGAATAATACCGAGGGATAACATGACCGAAACCGAAAGGTGTTCCCCAAGTCCCTGACCAGGCAGGCGGGACAGGCTAAGGGTTTCACTGCCACTCTAAGGAGCTGAGGCTTTCTGCAGAGCAGGGGTCACTGAGGGCAGGAGTGGGTTGTAGAGACAGGAAGAACAGGGCGGGGAGACCCAGGAATGGTCTGGGGGTTCACAAGGGCCCATGCTGGAGCAGTGGAGGGGGACAGGGAGAAGACAGGAGGGAACGCCAGTTTACGGGCCGAACCAATGGATCATCCTTCACTCTCCAGGAAGCACCCCGGATTGTGAGCCTCCGCCACTGGCCTCAGGGACACAGGGGTCAGGTGCTGCAGTTAGAACGTTCGGTGTGAAATGGGGCGAGAGGCAGGGCCTACAGATCCAGATGCGGGTGGCATCAGCGTAGAAACGAAAGTTTAAGCATCAGAAAGGAAGACAGGCGTGCATTCTGCTACAGGGGAGAAGGGGCCCAGGCACGCGGTCGGAAGCGCTGCAGTCTCACAGAAGAGCCAGAGACAAGGCGGAGTCTGCATCAGAGCCAGCGGAGAAAAGGACACCAGGACACAGGCTGGGGAGAAGCCAGGGACAAGGAGGGGCCAGGATCTAAGTGTTCCAGGGGAGTCCCAGGTGGGGGACTTCCTCCTGAATGGGATGAGGAGGCAGATGCTTGGCTTCTGTGGTTGAGGCAAGGATGGGAAGGGAAATGGAGAGAGAAAACCTACAGAAAATGAGAGTAACGGTACATTTGTGAGTGGAGGGGAGAGACAGCACATACAGCAGGTATCTAGATACACAGTTTCAACTCAAGAAAAGCACGAGCTGCAAGTAACAGCGGACAGACTGGTGAGGGCTGAAGCCGCGCCCGAGGGCAGCGCGGAGCGGCCCATGGCGGCCATGGAGAGGGCAGAGGGGAGACAGACGCTGAAGCAAGAACCCTGGCACTTGAAGGCGCTGGCGCAAGGGCTGGTTTTCCGTCCCTGTCCCCGCCCCACCGCCACCGCCATCCCCTGCCCGGCTCAGTCCATGCGGCTGGCGTCCAGCCACAGCAGCTTCTCGAAGCGGTTGCCCCTTAGGATTGAGGCAAAGTCTTCAAGTTCCTTGCAACAATGACATTCTATAAATAGTGAGCTGGGAAAAAACAAAGGTAGGTCCTGAAGGACCCAGAGTCAAAAGCACGGGCTACTTACTTGTACCTCTGATATTGTGAAGCTCTGTGCAGTGTCAGGCGACCCTCCTGCCCCAGCAGAGCTCTGGGTAATGTCACCAAGATGTACACACAGAAACATGGACTGTGACAAAGGCACAGAATGACAACCAACAATGCACGGCTGAAAAGCAGTCAGCACTCAATAAAATGCCTACGAAAGCCGAGTTTCAAGGGCACTTTTTAAAAAAATTTTTTTAAAGATTTTATTTATTAACAGGAAGCTAAACAACAAAGCAAACAAGCAAGCAAAATATAACCAAAGACACTGAAATAGAGAACAGGCTGACAGTGACCAGAGGGGAGAGGGGAGGGAATTTCAGGGGAAATAAGGGAGGGATTTAGAGGAACCTATATAAAGGATATATGGACAACAACTGAGAAGGGGGGAAATGGGAGGGAGGGGGGAGGATGGGAGTAATAGACAGAAAACTGTACTTGAAAAATAATTAAATAAAAAAATTGGAAAAAAAAAAGATTTTATTTATTTATCCCCAGAGGAAAAGGGAAGGAGAGGAGAGAAATATCCATGTATGGTTGCCTCTGCTGGGAACTGGCCTGCAACCCAGGCATATGCCCTGGCTGGGAATCGAACTGCGCTCCTGTGGTTTGCAGGCCCGTGCTCAAACCACTGTGCTACACCAGCCAGGGCAAAAGGGCACTTTTAACGAGGTATAACTGACACACGACACAAGGCACAGACCATCGGTGAGTCTGAACAGTTACGAACACCTGGGTTTTCACGGTGCCAGGTGGGATTCGGAACCCTCCGGGCACCCAGAAACTTCCTTGCTCTCTTCCCCTCCCTGCCCTCAAGAAACCACCTTTGACCCCCACGGGTGGGTTTCGTAAATACATACAGCTGACCCTGGACAACACAGGCTTGAACTGCACGTGTCCGCTTGACCCGTGTGTGGATTTTTCCCGACAACAGCTGTGCCGTGATCCAAAGATGCATAGGGCCGACTGCGCATAGGAAGCTACGTGCCATTTAGTACAGGGTCTCGGGCCTTCTCGTACTCTGGTATCCAAAGGGGTCCTGGAAGCTAACCCCACAGGTACCGACGGACAACTAAGTGTTGTGGGAGTCGAATGCTATACGTGGATTTCTATGGAGGGTGGGGGGGTTGACGTCCCTAATCCCTGTGCTGTTCAAGGTCAACCGTACTTCTGTTTTCAAGATCCACCTGCTGGGTTTTATCAGCTCATTCTGTCTATTGCTCGGCAGCATTCCACTGGCACAGCTTACTCATCCGTTTTGCAGACGATGGACATTTAGACATTTCCAGTCTGAGGGTTTATACAAACAGTCTTGTTCGTACAAGTCCTTTTGTGAACATGTTTCCATTTCTCTACAGTAAATACTTAAGAGCAGGCTTCTTGGGTCACACCACAGACGCTCGACATCGTAAAGATGGCCCAACGGGTCTCCAGAGAAGTTACACCACTCAGCGCACCTACCAGCCACACCACAATCTCACCAGTACTGGATGCTGGTGGCTTTTTATTTCAGCCATTCTAATAGACAGTATCTCCTGGTGGCTTTTAATTTGCACCTCCCTGCTGAGTGAAGATGGTAAGCGTCCTTCCACGTTCATTGGCTATTCACATACCTTCTCTGGTGAAGTACCTGTTCAAAGTGTCTACACCTTCTAACAGGCACACACAGCTGTGCGACACAGTGATCAGAACATAGAAAACTTGCACGCCCCACAAAGTTCCCTGTGCCTCCATCGTCAACCCCGCTCCGCCTCCAGTCCCCAGCAACCACTGATGTCTTTGCCCAGTTCTACCGTTCCGGAATGTCACGTGAACAGAATCAGGCAGCACATGTGGCCTTTCCATTCTCTTGAGGATGCTCTTCACGAAGCGTAGCGCGTGGGGAGGTCCATTCCTGTCGTGCAGTTTGCTTGTGGCTGAGCCGTACTCCAGCACCGCTGCTGAGGCCTTCGCCGCCTGGGTGGCTCCTGGGTTGGCAGCTTTTGGAGACCATGCACCAAGCCACTGTCATCGCCCACACACAAACTCTGTGTGAACAGAACTTCTCATGCGCTTCACTGCCTACAAGTGGGACTGCCGGGTCACGTTGTGGTACAGATTTGAGGTTGTCCTGAAGGGCGGGCCTGTGAGAAGTGGCCGTGCGGCTCTGCATCCCCACCCGCACAGAGGACCCGGTGGTAGCAGGGCCTCTGTTCTGACCACGCGCCGACAGGTGTGCACGCACCAGCCATCTGACCGCAGACTGCGGTCTCATCTCCCTGATAACTAATCGGGCCAAACATCCGTCATGTGCTCAGTTGCCGTCTGTGGATCTGTAAGTGTCTCTCCACATCTCTTGCCCATGTTTAAAGTGGGCTGTTTTCACATTACTGAGACTGAAGAGTTCTTCACATATCCCGGAGACAAATCCTTTATTAGATACGTACTTTGCAAAGTTCCCTCCCACTCTGTGGCTTGTCTTTTCACTACCTTCACGGTATCCTTGGAAGAACAGGATTTTAAAATTTTAATGAAGTCTGAAATCCATTTTTTTCTCTTATGGATTGTGCTTTTGGAATCTAAGAAATCTGTTTATCCCAGGCTCACAGAAACTTTCTCCTGTGGTTTTTTCTAGAAGTTCCTTAGTTTTTAATCTAAACTTAGATGTCTGATCCATTTTGAGTTAATGTTTATACACAGTAGGGGGAATGGGCTGGCGTTCCTGGTTTTTCGCATATGACATTCAAATGTCCCACCTGGCGTGTCAGAAAGACCGTCCCTTCTCCTCGGAATAGCCTTTGCGCCTCTGTCAAAAAATAACTGGCCATCTCTGCAGGGGTCTCTTGCTGGACTCTCTACTCCGTCCCATTGATCTACATGTCTATTTTTTTTAATACCACATGGTTTTGATCATTGTAACTTTATAGGAAGTCTTCAAAATCAGATAATACAATCATCTAGCTTTGTTCCTTTTCAAAATTGATTTGGTTTTGCTACACCCTTTGTATTTCCATATAAAGTTCACAATCAGCTTGTCTAAATTTTCACAAGGATGGCATCAAATTCATAAATCAATTTAGGAAGATGGGCATCTTAACAATATTGAATCTCTCAATCCACAGTATACCCTTCATTTACCCAGATTTCTCTCACTTTTCCCAGAAACAGGTTGTAGTTCTCAGGGTAGAAGTATTACACAGATTTATTCAGTCTAAAATACCCAATAATTCTGAAGCTATTGTAAATGCTACTGATGTTTTAATTTCATCTTTTATTATTAATATGAAGAAATACAACTGACCTTGTGTCTTTTTTTAAATATTTTATCTATTTATCTTTAGAGAGGAAGGGAAGGAGAGAAGGAGAGAAATATCAATGTATGGTTGCCTCTTGTGAGTCCCCTGCCGGGAACTGGCCTGCAACCCAGGCATGTGCCCTGACTGGGAATCGAACCACGATCGTGTGGTTCGTAGGCCCACGCTCAATCCACTGAGACACACCAGCCAGATGACCTTGTGTCTTATAGCCTTGTTGAAAAGTCACTCATCCTTTCGGGTGGCATGCATATTTGTATATATATATTCCAAAATATTTTTTATGATCATGTTGTTTACAAGTAACGGTTAGTTAGCATCTGGAGTTAATTTGTCTGAAACTCCAAAAGTTAGCTTCTTTTCGATGACTGAGAAGTGTCCAGAGTTTCAGGGGAAGAACCTTGGAGAGAATCCCACTCAATCGCACAGGCTAAGATGACAACACTTTGCCTTGGTGCTGCATTCCCTTCCTGGTCGACTGACGCCCTCCTACCAGGGACGACGGGTGGCTGTCCTCGTCAGGGAACTCTGGTGGCCATGGTGACTCGACCGGTTCTGAAGCGACTCCCTGTGCTCTCGCTCCTCAGCAAGGCTGCAGAGCGCCGGCGCACCAGGGAGCGAGGCAGGGTGTCTCCGGCCTCAAGCGTCAGGGCATGTGTCATAAGCTCTGGTAACAGGGTCTCCGCTGGCCTGGCAGACGAACTTGAGATTTCATGTGTACTTTCCAAAAAGCTCTCAACTTCCCCTTTTAAAGAGCTCCAGGGAGTGGGGCTGTGGAGAAGCGTTTTGCACCAGCACAAGAGGCACATGCAGAAGCCTGGGTCACAGGTCCCCTGCAATCCAACAGTGACACACACACAGCAGCACGTTTCCGCCAAGGCCTGGAAGCGGCCCGAGTGCCCGTCAGCAGGTGAGTGGACAAAGAAGCTGTGGACATTTACGCAACGGAATACTACTCATCTGTGAAAAAGAAAACCTTCCCCTTCTGTGACAGCACGATGGACCTGGAGAGCATTGTGCTGAGTGAAATAAGCCAGGCGGAGGAAGACAAGTATCCCAGGATTTCACTTACACGTGGAATCTAATGAACAAACTGAACTAACGGGCAAACCAGAAGCAGACTCATATACAGAGAACAGATGGACAGCTGCCCGGGGTGGCACCTTGGCAGGTGGGTGAAAAAGGTGAACGGATTAAGGGAAAAAACCACCTCAGACACAGGTCAGCAGAGGGTAAGGGTGGAGGGGGAGGCAGAAGAGGGTGAAGGGGGCCTAAATGGTGGTGGAAGACTTGACTTGGGGTGGTGAACACCCCATACAGTGTACAGTGGATGTGTTACAGACCTGCACACGTGAAACCTATATTATTTTATTAACTAATGTCACCCCCAATAAATTCAATTAAAAAAATACTACAAAACAAAAAACCTCCCTGGCCAAAAAAAGAAAGAAAGAAATATAAAAACCCAAGACCCTGTTCAACAGGGCGTCAGCACCATGTCCCTGGCTCGGTCGCTGAAAGACAGAACGAGGGAGCAAACTGACCGATGAAAGGCTTGGCAAGGGCTGGGACGTCAAGGGTGTTCCTGCCACCGTCTGACTTCCTCCCACCCCGCGACATTATGTGATTTGACCAAGGTCCTCCGTCACATCCGCGGTATCACTCCGGATCTGTCTGAAGCTAATTACTGCCTCCATCACAAAAGTCAAGTCATTATTCATCATGCCAGTGTTTCTGCCCCACGGTTGCAGACATGACTTCTTCATTAGGGGACAGTAAAACGACACGTGTGTGTGCCTGTGTGTGGTGTTATCTATGTAATTTTTCAGCGGAGAAATAACTGCGGAGCACTCCACTGCCATTCTATCAAATGCAGGGCAAGTGACTGCTGAGTTTCCAATTATGCTCAACCTTAAATCATACTGTTTGGCCTGGTTGCATACCCAGCCCTACAGGGAGTTGTGCAAAGACATCCACTTGGCAAGCTTTCAAACCACGGCTTACAAAACATGTGCTGAAGAAAATGATTCAAAATATTAAGAAAGCAGTCATTTACTTCAGCAAGCCTGCTCACGTGAGACAATAAGCGGCTTCCCAGAACAGGCTCCGCCCGCCAGGGAAGCACATGCGCCAGCACCGGCTGGCCGGGGTCTGCCTCTCAGCCACGGCACCACGGCACCACGGCACCACAGCAAGGGCGGTCCGTCATCCGCCACACACCCCGACGCTGAGCTGCAGCCTAGGCACACTCGAGGGACGGCGCAGGCCCTCCCCTCCACGGGCCAGCACCTGGGCCCTCCCTGGTTCTCCCCGGAGACACGCACAAGAGCATGCATGGAGCTCAGGCACATGGAGGGATGGAAGGCAGGAGCACCCTGGTGCTGCGTCTACAGCGCCTACTTTTCCATGAAAAAAACAACGGCCCAAACAAAACAAACCAGGGGCTCTGAGTCCACCGGGCACCTCTTTGGAGGCTCACCACAGAAGGCCCATCCAGGAAGCACACGAGATGAGCTGCTGGAGCAGAGGAGAGTCCCGCATGTCTCCTGAACTCTCCCCGGAACCGTCCACACCACCCCGAGGGCCAGCACGCAGGCCCCTCCCTCCCAGAACTGCCCCGGTCACTGGCCTGTGCTCCCCCATCCCGCAGCTTCGCCTTCTTTGATGGAAACACAACCTGTAGCGCCCCCTTCCGTCACCACAACCTGAGGAAGGCGTACTGGGTGGATCTCACAGAGTACACTCAAAAATTAGTCTCCTCTAAATCAGGACTCACTAAAAGTTAACACTTAAGTTTCTCGATTATCTTTAAGAAGCATTTGCTAGCCAACCACAAAACCAAGGCAAGCCATTAAAACCGCAGGTCAGCCCCTGAAGCAGCAGAGCCCAGCCTGCCCAGGCCACGCCTTTGGGGGTACAGAGGGTCTCTGGGCACCGACTGCGGCATCGGGGCGGGGGGGCCAGAAATGCCTGCAATTACCTCAGACAAGAGAGGGCGGACATGACAAAGAAAGCCAAGCAGCTGGCAGGCAAGAAGCCATTTGGGTTCTGCTAAGGACGTGGAAGCCGTGGACAGCAGTGAACGCATGCTTCTCCTGGACGACCACTCCGCACCAGTGAAACAGCCGGCACACCCATCCCAAAGGGTCACACCCATCCCAAAGGGTCACACCCATCCCAAAGGGTCACACCCATCCCAAAGGGCCGGCCTCACTCCCCCAGGCCAGATCAGGGGCCCGGTCTGCTTCCTTCCCAAACAAGCCACTCGATGACAGCCACCACGCACACCAGCTGCACGCCAGTCAGGACGAGCCCCCGACACGCTAATTCCAATGGTGCCTGAGGGAAGGCCCTCCAAAGACTCACTCAGGCCACCGACCACCAGCGGCCAGGCATGAGCAGGAATACTTTAAGAGTGTTCAGTTCACTAAGCCAGAGTGTCACCTTCATAAGCAGCCGGCCACAGGGCATCAGAGGAGTGACACAACATAGGGGAACACAGTAGGTAGCGTCTCACAGTTTCTCATAAGGGGAAAATGGCTTCTGGTAACTAGAAAACCGCACGTGACATGTGCTGCCTGCCACCCGCTGACCCGAAACACAGCCCCAGCTCACCAGCGTGGGACAAGTGCCCACTTCCTGCATGCAAGGCCGTTCGAAAGCCGGCTGAAACCCCGTTCCCAGTCCTATCTACCAGCCTTCACATCTACGTCTCACTGCTGCACAGGCCAGGGGCAGGCCTCCCTCCAGTCAGGCAACGGGGCCGCACGGTCACGGCACCCCGGCCAGGGTGACATCAGGCGCCAGCCCCACCCCCTCCAGCTCGAGGGCTTTGTGCTGGGCCTCAGCTCGGAACAAGTCCCCTGCGCTGGGAGCTCCCAGCAGACACGTTTCACTCCCGCGGCCCAGCCACAGCAGCAGCGGCATCCAGGTAAGGGAGCAGCACCACGGACAGCGGCCCGGGCCTCGCCAGGCGGCCTGCTGAGCTCTCAGCCCCGCCCCAGCCAGCACGCCTGAGAGGGAAGGAAGCGGCTCCGGATTCAAAGGGCCGCAGACGGAGCCTTTCCCTCCCAGGGGATGCTCCCCTCCCGAGAGGCAAGCCCCGAACTACTGAGCACCGGCACCAACGTTCCCAGTAACAGTAACCTTGCCACACTTCCTCCAAAAACCCGACGTAACGCCAGGAGGAAAACCAAGGAGGCTAAAAGCTGCTCACCAAAGTTCAGACTTCTGCAAATACCGACATCCTGGCAGACCTGTTCCCTAGCCCAGAATGAACACTTGGAAAGAGGCCCCTCACGTTCAAACCAAAACACAGAAAAGGGGGTCTGGGTGTCACGTGAGGCACGAGTGGGCTCAGTGGAGGAAGTGCTGGTGCTCCGCCCAGCCAGGGGGCAGACCACCTCTTAGGTGCTGAGAAGGCTGGGAACGCGGACGTTTTTCTGTGACTGGGGGCAGCAGGGGTGGGGGCTGTTAGAACCACGCTGACACCCTTCCTGGGATGCAGGCTCATTCTATGGAAGTACAGCCATCCTGCGAATCCCCAAATTTCAACTCTCAATGCCAAAAGGCACGGTTTAGAGCAATGCTTCCTAAACAGTTTAAAAAACCATCAGGGACAACCAGGACTTAAGGACCGTCCCTGCAGGTATTAACACACAGGTCAGCGCCCTCCTTAAACAAGAGTGGTCTCCACGGTTCCTCTCTGCATCCGCCTCATCGGCGACTACCTGGGCACTTTCAGGCCCTTCTAACTGACAGGAACACAACTGAAGAGGACACAGGCAGGTCCCTGCTGCCCTGAAAGAGCTTACGTGAGGCTGGGGGTGGTGACAAGAAAAAGGAAAATTGTCTATGCAATAACTGACAATAAATGCTATTTTTTAAAAAACTGCCACAATAGAGTGATAGGGGACTACGCCAGGCTGGGTTGTCTGGGGAGGGCCTCTCCAAGGAGGTGACATCTGAGGGGAGACCCAAGTGACACAAAGCAGCCAGCACCCAAAACTGGGGGGCTGTGGGAGAGCAATGTGCGTAGAGGGCACAGCTAATGCAAAACAGAAGCATGTGTGGTATGCTTGCAAATGGCCACGGTGGAGGCGCCAGAAGGATGGGTGGGTGGCGGGAGCTGAGGGCTGAAGCAGGGACCGGGCCACGCAGGCCGCTGGCGACAAGTGGGTGGAAAGTCGCCACAGGGTCTGGGCAGGCTGGTGGCCCACCCTGGTTAGAGTGAACAGGTCGCCCTGGCCCTGGCACAGGGCGCAAGCCTGGAGACAAGGCGTCTACACCGGAAAGGGGGAGGGCTGTTCCAGCAAAGGCTAGGGGCACAGAAGCACGCACAGGTGGGCTGCACGTTCAGGATGCAGCGGGCAGAACCCAGGCTCTCCTCGGCCTTGGCTGGAAGTGCTGCGGAGTTCCTACGTCAGCCCTCATCCTCGTTTCCGCAAACATTCTCCCGGGCTCTCTTCACCAACACTGAAACTCAACCTTCACCTCTCACAACTGGGAGCACCACACCCTCCCTAAAGGGAGAGGCAGGTTTAGGGATCCGAACTCTTAACCATCTCAGCATCCAAGAGCCTCTACAGAGCGGCCTGAGCTCATGCCTCCCCCCACCCCCCTGACAAAAATGCCTCGGGTCCCTGGCTTTGCAAAGGCCTCCAGACAAAGCAGCTGCCCCCGAACGCCTTCGGCGTCCTCTGACCAGGCTTTTTTAAACACGTATTTCCTCCACCCCGAGTTTGTCACCACTTAAAATGCTGTGCTAGTTAGCAGTAATTATGGAAATGCAGCAGCCATTTCTATTTTTAAAGGGAACCCCATTTAGCATTCTTACATCCTGAAATGTTTAAAATAGCCAGCCCAGTGCTGTTTTCACTTTATTCAAACTGTTTGCGTGGATTTAAATACAGGTTCAGGAGAAACCAACGCAAGTCAAACACTTACTTTCTATTAAACATCTAAACCAGAAGATTAAACAGCCGTTTTACATTTACAGAAAGCAGCCGTCCAATCAGCAGAGCGGCAGCCTCACCCGCTCCCTCGGAGGGGCTGCTGTTTGAGGTAATCAATTTAGGGAGACAGGGATGGATTTCTTTAAACTCTTCAAAAAAGGAAGGATACTTTTGAGCAAATCTTTTAATTATAGCATCTTCCAAAGAACCTATAAAGCCTTTATTCTTTCCAAACCTAAGGCTTTTTAAAGGCAGCTCTTGCCCCGTAATTCCACATGAAATATTCAGTACAGCATAATTAAATTTTATTCTGTGCTATTTTTATTGGATTTTATTGGGTTCACAGAATTAGAGGGGGCACCATCTTTAAGGCAAACTTCCCAGCAACTTCGCATTCGGAAGGAATGGCTGGTTCTCAGAACTGAACTTAAAATGCAAACTCTACTTCAAATGCCTATTTTGGTCCAGGACAGACGGCGGGTGTGAGGGAGGCAGGCTCGCTCCCAGGCCACGCCCAGCCATCAAGTGCTCACCAACCCCAGGCTCACTTTCTCAGCTGTGCTGGCCCCAAGGCGCCTCGGGCACAGACGGTGCTTTCCAGCTCGTGAATGTGGAGCCGGGTTCGTTTCTGAGTGTGGAACTATCTTGGGGGTAACGCAGAGAGAAAGGAAAGAAACAGGGAGACAAAGCCCACCCGTGGCTGAAAGAAGTATGTAAGCTGAGCAAACATTCGGCTAACCGGGTCATTTGTGGGGCATGGGCTTGACGTTTGTGGTCAGTACTGTAAATCACACAACCAAAATCTTACTGCGTTTTCCAGTCGGTGCCAGTGAACTGCAGATGAACACAGAACACCTCCCTCTCACACCGGCGACCCAGGTCACAGCACTCCCAGCACTCAAGGACTGGGGAGGAGTGACAACCTCTCCAATGACCCACAGCCAAGTCCACAAGCCAACGGCAGCCGAGGGACCCATCCAGTCTAACTTCTTGGGATCAGTCCCAGGGGCGTCCCAATGGGACAGGAGCCAATCCTAACACGCGCTCCCCTACAATGTGCATGTGAAACGGACACCTCATTCTGAGTTCTGCAAATATATCAACAGGGACACTCTCGGATAAGTGGTTACCCAACTTCTCGGTCCAGCCACACGGCCCATCCTACAAGCTTCGAACCTGAAGAGGGCGACGGAAGCACCACCAACAAAGCTGCTTGTCTGAAACTGCTGCAACGCAGCAGCGTGCGTGCCTACCAAGGTGGAGGCGTTGAGAAAGCCCCCAGGCTGTTACCGGGATGCCGCCCCAGAATTCCGAGGGGCCGGGCCAGGACCAGGCAAACACTAGGATGCTTTGCCAGTTTAAAAAAGAGAAGAGAGGCCCTGGCTGGTGTAGCTAAGTGGATTGAGCGTGGGACTGCGAACCAGAGTATTGCGGTTGGATTCCCAGTCAGGGCTCATGCCTGGGTTGCAGGCCAGTTCCCAGCAGGGGACGCGTGAGAGGCAACCATACATGAATATTTCTCTCCCTCTCTCCTTCCCTTCCCCTCTAAAAATAAATAAATAAAATCTTTAAAAAAAAACAGAAAAGAGAATGGATCTTCAATGAGACTTCAAAAGATTAAAATGTACCTTAATTCTTACATTTGACTTTGGCTTTGTAGATTTGTCTGTGTCATTGATTTGAAAAGAAAAAACACCACCAGACTCAGCCCACGTGGTGAGGCTGAGCAGCCTGAGACAGCTGCCACTCACGGTTTCAGGAAGGATCTGTGAGACGCAGTGAGAAGCAAAACCAGCAGGACCACGGACTCAGGGTTTAAACCCCAGAAACAGTTCTCCAAGTTCATGCAAGAGCATCTACCCCCACCACACTGGCAAAAACATTCTCATGACACTCCCTTCCGTTCCTGACCAGAGCCAAGTGTTTATTAAATGAGACGCCCACTGATCTCTCAAGACCCTGGCCCGCTTATCCCCCTCAGCCTCTCTTGTCTTCCCATTAGAGAGTCTCCGTGGCTCTTGGAAGAAAGATGCCGCACGAGCCTCTGCTGTTAGGGCCGCTCTGCAGCACGACACACAGCCCGGAGCTCGCGGACCGCACGCGCCTCCAAAGAGGCCGCAGCCCCCCCCCCCGCGCCCCCCCNCCCCCCCCCCCCCCCCCCCCCCCCCCGGGCCCTGGTGCGGCTCCGTCAAACCAAGTCCAAGGACGCCCACATCGTGATATTCAGTAAGGACCTGGCTGAAACAAAATACGTAAACTGGCAATTAGGTACTAATTGTTATGCATTTTAAAAGCACAAACGGGATCACTGGGTAGAATGTGGCCAGTTTAAAAGGGCGGAAGCAGCATCTTCAAAGCCACATTCACGGCAGGAGTGCTGGAGGAGGCCTGGAACGGGGACGCAGCCTGCATCTGTGAACTCATGAACTTGGGCTCGAATTCTTGCTATGTGGCTTCGACCAGGTCCCTTCTTGGCCTCCCTCACTTCCTCAGGGACGTGAAGGCAGTCGGGACTGTGAAAAGGGCAAGTGCTTCTCCAAGACCTAACCTGGGAGACTTCGAGCATGCCCCCTGAATCACTGCCAAGAACGGCCTGGCCTGCTGTCCCTCCGCAGGTGCTGGTGCAGCTCACTACCTGCATAAACAGGAAAGGACGTAGGTGTTAAGATCCCAGGGAACCCAAGGTTACTCTTCTATCAGGTGGGCATGGACGCGGACCAAGGTAAAACCAGAAGGACCGGCACGAAGCACACGCCGCAGCAGAACTATTCAGACACTGAGCAGTATCTGAGCAACCTGCCAAGTGCCAGACTGGCCCCTCGAGCTGACCTGACCGAAGTTCCCAGGGACTAAGAAAGGGAGTCAGGAAAACCCGACAGCATCCGAGTGAGGTTGGCAGGGATTAGGTGAGAGGTATATGGAACTCTATACCATCTTCGCCACTTGCTGTAAATATGAAATTATTCTAAAGTAAAGGTTTTCTACGTGACCTTTTAAATTCAAAAAGGGGGAGGAGCTTTTCAGGGCAGAAGGAAATTAACGTGTACTTAATAGCACCGTGAGCCATTCGGTTTGTTAAGACTTTTTCACCCATCAACCCATTCCAACCCCACACCCACCATGTCTTGGCAGAGGCTGGACTCAACAGCAGCCCCATCTCACAGCAGAAGAAACTCACCCAAGGCTGAGTGGCAGCTGTCCCTGGGCCCTGCCCTCTCCGAGGTACAGATGGGACCCCGTTCCGGGGTGGACCCCAAAGCCCAAAGCATAACCGAGTCTGGCTGAGTGCCCTAAGTGGTAGAGGTGGGGCTGTCCACCAAGTGTCTGCCGGCAAGGTGGGCTCATCTCAAGCTTCACCCAAAGGCCATCACAGTCCAGGAAACGACGTGGTCCGCAACTCTTGAAAAGGTATCTAAATGCACCCAAAAATGATGTCCTGGTCCCCCATGGAAAATCTGAACACGCTGGCGTAACCTTCCTACGGCAGGTTCACCTGAAAACTCTCACCCAGAGGTTTGCCCACAGCCTACGCTGCAGGAGAAGGTTCACTGCAACTCCTGGAAGGCTGGTGAACACCAGGGCCAGGCTGAAGGGAGCAGGAAACGGACCAGCCCCAAACATGAAAATACAGCATTCCAGACAGGCACAAACCAACCACCATGGGACTTTTCAACTGCCACCAGAAGGAAGGCCCTGGGACAGAACCAGGGACGAGGGGCTCGTGTCCAGGAAAGCTGTCTGAAGGCTCCCAGGTCAATCCCCCTCCACCTGATGCCCTCTGGGTGCCAGCAGAGGGCACTCACTCATGTAGTGCCCCCTCTTGAAAAATCTTATGTCGCACATTTCAGCAGCAGGAATGTCGAATGAAAACTAGATTTCAAATCAATGAAGTGCCAAGTATGTAATTCTGACAGTGGCTTTAAGCACTGGTTAGTCATAAATTCCCACCCAACTCTGTGGAACTTGGAAGTACACACGAGCAGCGCTGGGGGGGTGCTAAAAACGGTACGTGAATTGCATTTTCGCACCATGGCAAGGAAACCAGGAGGCACACGTTTGCTCCCACACCTTTCTGTCACTAAGTGTGTCATCTGGGCAAACTGCTGTGGCATCCATCACATGACCGCCCGGAGGAGTACCAAGAAAACCCTTCGGTTTCTTCTGCACTTTGAAAAGCTGCTCTTGATTGCATTACACTTGGACGTTCAGCACAATGAAGTCAGAGAGCACAGTTTATCACGCACGATTAAGCCATGATCTAATCTTCCCCACTAGAACCCTTGTAAGAATAAATACGAACATTTACCGGGGTTCATGACGCCCTGCGTTGCTATTCTGAGCACATCACGTGCAATACTCACAATGTCCCTCTGAGAGGCTGCAAAGTGCTATTTTGGTAAAAAGTTCAACCTTGCATTTCTGGAGTGCAATCAAGAATTTTTCTTTACAGTTGTATCTCCCACTGATGATTTATTTGTCCACCAAACTAGGAATGCAGATCGGTGAGTTCTGCCTCATAACCACCGCCTGCAATTGTTTCTTCACCCCAGAAGTCACACTGCTGACACTGTGATGGCTGGGTCAGATCACAGGACCAAAACAGTGCAGCAAGAAGTTTAATGAAAAATGCATTATGCCCTAGAAGGTTTTCTGCTTTTGTTTTGCTTCGTGGTGCATAAAAATCTTATCTTTGCTTTTCACACTTTCTTTACAAGAAACTGAAACATATTACTGAGTTCATTAGAAATGCTGATCAGAAATATTTCTTCTCTATGTGAAATACAATTCAAGAGCAATGAGCCTTTGTTTTTTCTGATTTTAGTTGATTTCTTCAGTGAGCAATAAACAACCAAAGCTTAAACTGAAATGAAAAATATCTGACAAGTAATATATGCCATACCTGAAATTAGTGTGTTCTTTAAACAATCCATCACAAGTTAGTGCCACAAATAACCTCACCTTGAGATAATGGCCTACACCACAGGATACCGTCTCCTTGGTTTTGCATTTACAAAAAAAACACCCACAAAAGTTCTCAAGAACAGCATCAGCATCAGCATCCGGCCCATCCCAACACACACACTAAAAACGCAGCGACAGGAAGTCCAGAACCAAAATATGCGGGTGAGTGGTGCCTGAGTGACCTCCTCCAGGCTGGACCTTTGTGAGTGCCCTTCTGATCTGGAAAATACTTGGGGGGCTTTAATTGATGCCAAGATTTATTCTTTTTTTTAATATTTTATTTATTTATCTTTAGAGAGGAAGGGAAGGAGAGAGGGAGAGAAATATCAATGTATGGTTGCCTCTGCTGAGGACACACAACGTATCATGTGTCCCCTGCCGGGAACTGGCTTGCAACCCAGGCATGTGCCCTGACTGGGAATCGAACCGCGATCCTCTGGTTCGCAAGCCCGTGCTCAATCCACTGAGCTACACCAGCCAGGGCCCAAGATTTATTCTTTTAAGTTATTAAATACCAAAGAACATGTTACATGTCTGCCTCTTTCGTTTTATTTCTCGATGCCTCTCTAGACTCTGATGGCTTGGTGTTCAAGCGGCCCGGAGGCGTGACCCACGCTTCTCCTCTGGCTCTTCGTCCTCACCAGGAGGCACGGATGCTGCCGCACAGAGCGGGCCTTGCTCGGGCGTCTCCCAGGCGCCCTGCCTGGGCCCGCCAGTCATTTCAACCACAAGAAAATGTGCACACTGGCCCCCAAACCTCACTGCCCAGTCATTTTAGTAGGCCACACAGACAAGGCCAATCAAAAGGTAAAGGTGCAGGAAGGACCCCTGCTCGCTGACCCCTCCACTCGCTCACCAACAGCACTGACGTGGACTCTACACGGCACCGGCACCGGCCCGCGTGCTGCGGGAACCAGGGCGATGAGACAGAGGCCCTGCTCTCGTGGAGTTTCCATTCTTACAGGCGACAGGGGCAACAGCACGCGAGTACCTAACCATAGGTGGTGAGTGCTCTTGCGAGAAGAGGAGCTTGTTGAGGGGCTGGGAGTGGCCTCGGGGTGCGAGGGTGGTCACGGAGACCTGGCGACCAGGCGGCACGCAGAGACCTGCTCTTCCGGGGCCAGCGCAGGCCCTGGGGTCTCCTTCACAGTAACACTGGATGAAGCAAGAGTGCGTCACTTGAAACTCTTTCATTTTTACTAACATTCGGTTCAAATCAACTTCGGGTTTTGAGTACAATTAATTCACTAACAGCACTGTCTTGAAGCCAGACACGGAGCTGGCAGGACGGCCACACTCTCCCCAGGAGCTCGGCCAGCTGTCACTCCAACGTGTCAGCCCGCCCGGCTCCAGCTCGCGGAGCCTCTTCTTGCTGCGCCCATGAACAAGTGTGTGGTGAGAGCCTGAAATAAATAAGTGTAAAATGGGTCAAGACCATCACTTCTATTTCTGTGTTTAACTGAAGAAAATTTGCCCCATTTCCAGAGGCAGAGACGGGGGAAACTGGGTAAGGACAATCTGAAGTGCACATTAAACAAACACATGGACATGGACATAGGTAACCCTGAACACCACACACACATATAACCACGTCTGACTTATTTCCCTACAGTTACTCAAAATTGGATCTTTTATCATTTTTTACAATCATTACAAAGTTATGAAAGCATAACTTTTATTGGGTTGTGGGTTGTATCTTTATAAGATACAACTATACTTTTTAAAGGATCAAATTAAAAACTAAAGGTTCAAAGATGGTCACAGTTCAGACTCAGTGAACACTGATTTTAGAATAATTTTTACTGACGAAGCACACTCAGTGATCCACCCGTTTCTGTTCTGTCTTCCTGCCGCAGCGTCCCCCGAGAGCCACCGTGCACAGCCAGCCCTCTGAGCCAGGTGAGTGCATCCAAGTACACACTGACCAGCAGAACACAGGGCTTCCAGAGGGTCCTCCGCTCAGACTTTTTAGCTGGAGCCCAGGACTGAGGGACGGACGTCTTAACCGTGATCCATAGTGCTTCCCATCGCTGCTTCCTGGGCCGGTCTCACGGGCAAGAAAACTACAGCGTTTCAGAGGGACCCTGAGTGAGGAGCAGACCAGCGCTTCTGACCACATGCGATGGCACTGAGGGACAGGTGGCTCTGAGCGCAGCCCTCCGGACGGCCACGATGCACGCTGACAGAGGCCTTCCAAGACCTGTTCTTTCCAGGCTGCCTCTCACTCCCCTCACTCAAGTACCACTGGAGGGAAAAGCCATAAAGTGAGGGATGTGGGGTAAAACACTGAACACTGTGCTAATGAGTCTTATGGGGCAGGTTGGGAGCGTGTTGGGAGGGATGCTGTCTAATTGGTTTTCCCAGTTTGGGACTGGATTTCCAACCTCAAAATGACAATGTAAGCGTCACCACCGCACTCCAGTGGGTCCAGCTCAGCAAACAGGAGCCGCCACATGGGCATGCGTGTCTCGTGCTCAGAGGCCAGTGCGTTTCACAGCCTGGAAGTGGTGCAAACAAGGACACGTCATGGAGAGAGCTGTGGGCTTCTTAGAGGAAAGTCCCCGTGACAGTTAGGATCTATTTCCCTAGGAGTTATTCAACTAATTAAGTAGTTAATTAAGGCACCAGAACAACAAACTGAAGGTTTCAAGGCGATCAAATGTAAATTACATTTTTTATATAAAATGCGATCGTCTCTGTGGAACCAGAGCAGCTTCTGGTCCATCTTCCATTACTCTCTGCATGTTTGCCCTCTGCCATTGAAACTTTAAGGCCTATATAAACAAAAGCAGTATTCACTCTGTTCCCCAAAAACAGTTCAGTTTACCTCTTTGGCTTGAAGGTACATTACCCTTCCCGAGTTCCGGCCGCTTCCCCCATCCATCCACTCCCATTCATGCCCCACAGCCACACACAGGCGCTGCGCTGGGCTGGGCTCTAGGGAAACAGAAACAGGTGAGGCCCAGCGCCCGCCCCAAGGCACCCCCGTTGAGCACATTAAGGGTTCCAACCGCAAGGTAAGTCACACGACAGCACGGCCCTCACAGGGACACAGAAGGCAGTGCCCAGGATGAGAGCAGAGCGAGGACAGGACAGGCCGCACAGCTGGGGTGCGGGGAAGAAAGGACAGCTAGGCAGGCCTCCCGAAAGGCTGCCTGCCAGGAGGGACAGAACGGCGGACAAAGGGTGGGGTGGAGAAGGAAGGAGCCTGTGTGAAAGGCCAGAGCTGTGAAGGGCCTGCTTCTGGGGATGGGAGGAGACAGGGGAGGCTGGCTGGTGGGGGAGCAAGGCTGGATTTGACCATGAAGGCCCTTGGGGTTTGGCATTTCTCTACCTTCACCTGCATGTACACCCAGAGGTGGGGTTTGGGGTTAATGAATACTAATTAACGAACACTTAGCAAAGACAAATCCAGGTGACAACACACGGCACCATGCAGAGATCTGGGTGTGTGGTGAGTGCTATGCACCCGAGCACGAGGCTGGGTGACTGCCTGCTGTAGGTCCCACGTCTGCCTTGGTCAAGGTACACTGGCTGGGTTGGCTCAAGTTTAACTTTCAGCAGTAAATTTCTCAAGGAATAAATTACAAGCTTAAATGCTATAGTTTGTAATTGTTGAGGCAGAAACTGTAACAAAAGCACGCTAGTGGCCCTGGTGTACACAAAAACAACGAACGCGGGTCAAATGCACACTGTCCCAGTCTCCTGGACACACTGCCCTCCACTTGCGAACCAACTAAGTATCCACGTCAACCATGCTTTTAGAAAGCTAATACTTTGGTTCTCTTGCATAACATGTTATAATTTAAAAGTGGCATCATAAAACATCTCTTCTTTTGCTGGGATACATTGTGATGTCATGAAGATTTATGTGGAAGGAGTGACTTTATAAGCAAAACACCATTCAGTGGAGAGAAAAACCCCAAAACAAACCGCAATAAGGCCACATGAATGTTTTTCTAATCTCTTGCTTAATTTCCAGTTCTTAGTGTTCCTGCTCTCCTCCATCAGACGAAAACACTTTAATTAGAATAAAGAGAGCTTAAGAAAACGGATGTAATGAGCGAGCTTTCATTATCACTAAATTGTGCTCTCTGGGTTTTCTGTCGCGTGCGCAGAGCGGTGCGGGAAGGACTCTCGGGTGACAGTGCGCGGCAGTGACCAGACGGACTCTCCACGGGCCCTCGCAGGGCAGCTCCAGGCTGGATGCCAACGACACACACTGCACCTGGGTCTCGCAGTCGGGGGGACGCCGGCTCCCACAAACGCACACGCGACCACTCCTTCAGCACAGAGGGTGCCGGGCGCACGTGGTGCACGCACACGCGGCCCCAGAAGGGCTCCTCCTCAGCACAGGGGCTGCAAGGGTTTCCAGTCGATCTTCACAGGGCAGGAGACAAACTGAAGAGGACACGAAGCCACTCAAACCTGATAAAGGGACAGGGTGGGGGCGTCTGCCCACCTTCCTCTGGGGCTCCCGACCTGAATAGGAGGTCGAAGTCTGTGTGCCGCTGAGCTGGTCCTGCTTGCCCCTTCAAAACGTCTACGCTTCCTGGACTCCACGGCTGAAAAACAGCTTTCTGACCTCATCATCAATTTTTATGAACCTTTAAAGACCCAACGTGGATCAAAATAGATTAATTTTCGCTGCGTGGAGAAGGCTGATCACACCTGCCTCTCCAAGCCTTCGAGGGCAGCAGGGGCGGGCGGGCACCGGCCTGTGTGAGGAGGGACGGTCTCAGAGAAGACAGGCGGCCCCACCGGGACTCACACGCGGCCTGCTGAGCCATGTGCCACCGACGGATGTGCCACCGACGGAGCTCGAGGATTGTGCCGAGATAAAGATAAGAATCTAAAGATACAACCAAATGTGGAGGAGATTCTAAAGGATATTTGTCCTGGGGTCAGAAACCACAGGTGTAATGAGTTTCTTGCACTCAGTTCACGTTTCATTAGTGATTCAAGAAAAGGTCTTACAGATAAAAGTGAAAACCCAAATGAAAAGCTGCCAGTATGGGACGAGCCTGTCCAAACCATGGCCTGTGCGCCCTGAAATTTTACTCTGACTCAGAAATCTTGCCTGAAACCTATGATTCCGAGGAGGTGCCATTTGAAATGAGTCAGGACACCCACGGGTGCTTGAAGAAGTAGGGATGGGGTCAGGCCAGCAAGCACTTGCGGTGACAGAGGTCGCAGAAGCGTCCCTCCTGCCTCTCCACCCTGCTCCTCTCACCAGGGGTCACGGTGGCTTGAGATCCATGTGGACAATCTTCATAAACCTTGGCCTCTCTGCTCCGTGACCCCGTCCCCGACAACCTTGGACTCACCTCCACCATCATCCCCAGAACCTACACTGTCCAGTACAGCAGCCAGGAGCCAGTGGCTAGTGAGCACTGGAGCTGTGTCCAGTCTGAGCTAAGATGCACTGGGGGCGTAAAGCCCACCCAAGTCCAAAGACTCCGTACAAAATAATGTACAACACTCGTACCTCCACAAATCTACACTGATGACATGCTCACATACGTTACATATATTGGGCTAAATAAAACAGGTTGCTGACGTTAACCTTGTTTGTCTCCGTCCACGGTCTGACGACAGTGCGACCAGCACACGAAGCGTGTGGCCCACACTGCATTTCCACGGGCCTGTGCTGCCCTCGGCCTTGGTGTCCCTGAAGTGCTCCCTTCATCAGACCGAGCACAAGTGCTCCACCAGGCCCCTCCAACAAGTCCTGACCTGACCCCTGGAATCCGCGGACCCCCAGTGTCACTTCGCCTGAGGGCCCCCCTGCTCCGCAGTCCTCCCTGGAGCAATTCCAACCCCCGGGTGAACCCAACTCTGCCTCCCCCAGAAAACAAAACCCCTTGAAAGCACCAGCCCCGCCCCCATCACCGTCCTTTCACGGGAACCAGTTCGAGCCAGGCCTCTGTCCTCCCCACTGCACTCAAAGGACCACTGTGCCACCGACCGGCGCTCAGTCTGGCTCTCGCCGACCGTCAGCAGCACCTGATGCCCGCTCCTGGCACCTCTCCTCCGCTGCTTGCCCCCTCCCTTTCTCCTTCATTCCTTCTCCTCCTGCCTCTTCCCACTGGGCCCCCCCTGACCTTCTCTGCCCGTGCACACTGCACACCCCCTTCAGGATCCCACCAATCTGAGAGCTTGGAGAACATTCCACGTGCTGGAAACACTGAGCAGCCCAGGCCAGGCCCCTCTGCCCAAGCACAGACGCACATCACATGACTGCCTAGCCAGCACCTGCACTTGGCATCCTCGAGTTGGTGCATCCACAACACAACCCTGGCTGTGTCTGCACCCTTTCTTCCCGGCTGGGACTCCTCCCATTCCCCCAGTCTCAGTGCAGGCCACTCGCGCTCCCCCAGTAGCTCAGGGCAAGACCACCACCCCACACCGCACACCGCACGTGCCTACCAGCTCTCCTCCGGAAGCACTTCCGGCAGCTGACCACTCCCTTCCACCCTGCTCCCAGCACCACCAGCACCACCAGCCCTGGCACCGGTGGTCTCCTCACAGTCTCCCTGCTCCCATCCTTCTCTCCCTGCGCCAGGGTCAGCAAACTTCTCCTAAAGGGCCACAGAGGGAATACCTTAGGCTCTGTGGGCCACACGGTCTGTCACGACCACTCGGCTGTTGCCACTCAAAAGCAGCCTCAGACAATACGTGAGTGAATGAGCGTGGCTCCGTTCCGACGAAACTGGAACTGAAGCGGACAGTGACTTCTGGAGTTCGTATCATTTTCATGTGTCACAAAATATTATTATTCATCTTATTTTTCTCAACCCCTGGAAAATGTAAAAAGCTTTTCAGTTTGCTGGCCACACAGAAGCGGACGACAGGCTGATTTGGCCCTCGGGCCGTACCGCGGCAACCCCTGCCGTAGACTATATTGTCTGCACTGCGTTCAAAGCGGCCCTTTTAATCATGTCACCTTTCCGCTCAAAAACTGTCAAATGGCTTCCCTTCTCATTCAGTAAAATCAAAGACCTGCCCGTGACGGAGGGGCCCCTTCCTCTCCACCACCCACCCTCCAAGCAGCCATGCTGGCCCTCCGCTCTTCCCCTCGCTTCTCCCGGTTATTGCCCAACCAGCTCTACCTCCGGGCCTTGGCCCTGCTGCCCCCTCTGCTGGGAATACCCGTACCTCGGATCCCCACAGGGTGTCACTTCCTTCCAATCAGCCGAGGGGAGACCTACGCCAAGTCACTCCATCTAAACAGTGCCCGCACTCGGCAAACCATTTAGACAGTTAGGACCCTTTCGATGGTGTACCTGGTCTCACTGGTCTTTGTACACACTTACTAGCTCCTGACACTCATTTCTTTGTTTATTCAGAAACACGCAGACTAGGCCGCTTCGTGACAGAAACGATACAGCACGCGTTTAGGAGCATGCAATCTGGAGGCGGCGACCTGGGCTGGTGTGCCGCCAACACCACTCACCGGCCGTGCGACGCTGCGGGAGGTGTGCCTGCCCCCTGTGCCCAGCACCCCATCTGCGGGGTGAGGAGACAGCCCCTGCCTCCTCCAAGTGCAGGCGGAGGGCGGGAGTGACGCCGCTGGCACGAGCAGCCACCCCCTCAGTGTCCCTTGTTCTCTGTTTACCGCCCTCCCCGTCCCACCCAGAAAGTCAGCTCTGGGGGGGATGGTCTTGCCTTGATCATCGCTTTGTTCCTGGTGCACGGGACAGTGCCCGGTGCTGGCACCCGGTGAACACCGACCGGACAGATGAACAGTGTCTGAATGCTGTCACTCTGTGGGCCAGGAGAGCACTCCCTCATCACCCAAGGACCGAGGAAGCCAAGGCGTTCTCCAAACCCACTGCAGAGAGAAAACGGGACCCTCCCAGTCCAGGGGGTCTGTCCGCTGGTGCTCCTCCATTCTCCACCAAAGGCAGGCACAACGGCTGACTGCATCCCCTCACGAGAAACCTCCCACACCTGAACCTGTGCTGTGCACTCAAAGGTCCCACGTTCGGTCCCTAACCAAAGTGAGGACGTAGATTTCATGGCAGGTTCAAGTTCCACACGGGCAGTGCCAACCTAATCCCTTGCAGCCCAGCTCGGTGTCGATCTAACAGTGCTTCCTGGACACAGCACAGTGGGCGGCTTACTCAAGTAGCTGACATTTAACTCACTTCTAAACACAAACGTCTTGCGAAATCAAAGAAGCCTTCCCCAAGCAGAAGGAGGAAGGAATGCTCCTGCCGGCCGTCCTCCCCACGCATCCCTCGGCAAGCCGCGGCTCTCAGGAACTCGGCGCTTTTGCTGGGACAGAGTTCCGACTCACAATGGCATTAACAGTTGTTACAGTACTTCCAGGTTCTGCCATTTTGGTGACAAGGTCTTTAGAGTAAAAATACTTATTCATGTCCCTGTGTGACACAGGCCCTTTCTGATATAACAGCCTTCCCTCCTTTCAAAGAAAGGGGGGAGACAGGGGCGCCCGGAGTTAATTAAGTGCAGCAGAAACCACCCCCTAACCCTCTACACTGAGACGCTCCCCAGTGACACAGAAAACAACCCTCTTCGGCAACAGCTCCACCCAGGAGAACAATCGAGTGAGGCGAGGGTGGTAAGGGCACATACTACCAACCAGCACGCACTTCAGTTGTGTGACTGCCTACCTGCCCTGAATGCCGGCAAATCGTGGGCACGGCTGAGCAAGCGGTTATGAAGGGCAGGAAATCTGGAGTTAAGGAGGACCTCTTGGGAGAGGTCAAGGTGAGCAGGTATGGACCCCACCGTCAGGCACCAGAGCAAGTGGCTGTGGCTCACAGGGGCAAGGGTCTGAGAAGCAACAGGTTTTTTCTCTTATCTCCTGCGGGGCTTGTTTTTCAAATGCTGCACTTTGTGGGGCATTAAGGTCGCGGTGACACAGACAGCACAAAGGACCTGCCTGAGCTAGGCGGACACACGTCCCCTCTCAACACCGCACTGCTGTGAGGTGGCAAGACCTGAAAACCCGGGCTAACACTCTAATTGAAAACTGCATTTAGCTGCTGATCCTAAATAACACTTCGTCAGCTTTTGTGATCTAGCAAAACCACATGCCTTGTGATATACCAGCTGGCCCACGGTAATGCCCTTGACTTGAGCCTTAAAAGCTTTGGTCGGGACCTAACTTTGATGTATTGTATTTCCATTTCAAACTGCAATGATTACCCCTATATTCGGCATCACCCAGAATGCTCCCCAAATTAGATTCCGGCTCATTAACGGAGCGCCCCTCCCCTCAGGAGCGCCTGCGCAAGCGCTGCCCGCTCCTCGCTTTGCTGGTCTGTGGAGGGGAAAGCAGCGGCTTCTGCTTCACGGGGAGTGGGGACAAGAACCATCTGCCCGGCCTGGTGTCTCTTTAATTAAAACTTTAATTACAGACACATCTCTGCACAGATACGTGCGGTCTATCAGCTCCTGTTCTTAATTACCTGTGCTAACGAGCATGGCAGGCAGAGGAACGTTTGCTGAGCGCCTACTACATGTGAGCACCGGCACGGGCGAACCGAAGCAGAGCAAAGAGCCGCAGCCAGAGCACCGACGTCCCCGACAGTCCCCCCGTGTGGCTGGTGACGACAAAAGAAGGGAGAGCCCCCCGTTTCTCTCTGGGAAACTGAAGGAAACTAAAGGGGTAACTTCCTCAGAAGGATCAGCGCGGGGGAGCGAGAAAGGGCCGGATGATCAAAGCCTGAACATCACAATTTGGGGCAAGCAGCGTTCTACTTGACTACCCTGTGGCCTGTTTCTGAACCCACCTAAAGAGAGGTGTGAGCCCCGGCTGGCGTGGCTCCGTTGGCTGGAGCGTCGTCCCACAACCAGAAGGTTGAGGGTTCGATTCCCAGTCAGCGCATGTATTGGAGGAAACCAAATGACGCTTCCCTGTTGCATCAGTGTTTCTCTCTCTCTCCCTCCCCTCTCACTAAAAGGAACGAAAAAATGCCCCCAGGTGAGAAGTGAAAAAAGGAAGAAAAGGCGGGTGTGGAAGTCTGAGGCTTGCGGCACAGCAGCACAGGGACCAGCAGTGCCGGCTCCCAGGGGCACGCAGGTAGTGATCCTGCTGCTGCCGCCGCCTCCCACTTTCTGGCCAGGGCAGGGTCTCACTGAAGAAGGACAGAAATGTCCCCGCGTCCTCCTCCCATGCGATCGACCTCGGTCCCCTCACTGAACCCAGAAGGGCTGAGGGCTGTCACAGCCGACTCGCTGGTGCCTGCTCGGAGCTGAGCCTACCTGCTGGGTGGGGGCCACATGCCTTGCGGTTGCCTGGGGGCCGCATCCACTTGCCCTAGGAAATCTGTCCCTGTGAGAGGGGGCAGGGAGGATAGTGACTCTGACCACTGCTCTGTCCCTCTCAAGGCACTGGGGTGTCACGGCCTGCACTCTGCTCCCCCCAGGTTATGTGACGGAGGAGGCGGTGCCTGAGCAGCCTCTGGAAGGGCTGCCCATTGGGAACAGGTTCTTCACCACCGAAACGAGGGCACCAGCCCAGGACCCCAGACCTCCCAGCTCTGCGGACTGTGCCGCAGGGGCTCTGAGAGCCGGAGATTCGTGCCCCTGCAACAGACCCATCTGGCCTACAGCCGGCCCTCTGTCCTGTCGGGGACTGCCGCCTGGCATTCCTCGAACTCTCTAACTCACTGGGGCCAAAAGACCTCAATTTCCATGATAACCCACCCGTGTTAGGACAGCCAGCCACAAACAAATCTAACCATTTTTAGGCTGAGGGGTAGTACCTACTCCTTTGAAAGGTAAGTTCTAAGACAAATCAAGAACTGTTCCAAGAACCTATTATATGCCAGGCCCCTAGAAGGATTTACTTTCCTGTCTGATGACAGATGTGCGCCCACCAGCATCTGCTAGACAGAAAATGAGAAAGGAGAGGAAGAGGAAAGAATGAAAAAGTAACCTCATTAACAAGGGGGAGGAAAAAGAAAGGTGAAAGTGTGAAGGAGGGAGAAGTGTGGTCCTCGACTTCACTTGGCCCTGGGCTCATTTCCAACCTGGTTTTTGTGGGGGTCAAACACCCATTTGCAGGAGACTATATTCATTCTACAGGGAAGACGGCTGGGACTTTCCCCACAGAAAGGGTGCTGACTATGGGCGGGTGAACTACTAAACTGGCCCACAAGGGCCCGCTCTAGGTTACAATGCAGCTACCTGTAACAGAATTAATAGCACTGCTCCAGGTTCTGGAAGCACAGGTCAACACGTGCACAAATTATTCACTTTTCTCTAGTCTACAACGTACACTTCCTGTATTTCTGTACCAACTGGCCAATGGTTCCCTGCTAAGCAGCCGCACGGGAGTCTGGGATGGGGCTGGCGCTCCGCATTCTGAAGCCGTACAAGCGACCCGGATGTGCAGCCACAATGAGGAAGTCCCTACAAGGACCATGTGAAGGGCAGGGCCTTCCTAGAGGGCGTGGTGGTGGCAGCGGGCGGCTGGAGGCCTTACTAAGTCAGGGCGCTGGCACTGAGGGTGGTAGGAGCACAGCTGAGGTCCCTGTAACCAGATGGCAGAACCGTTTCTTGTTGGGGTGCAACGGGGTTTGCCAGGCGCAGGTGTCAGGGCAAGGGCAGCACAGGGTCTGGGGCCCAGGTCTGTGCCTGACGAGGGGTGTGACCTGCGAGGGCTGACTGGCTGGACCTGAACATCGGTGTTCTCGGGCGCAGACGGAGGTAACACACCACCTCCCTCCCAGACTCAGGTAACCAGAATGCATGGAAGCCCTGGGAAGGGCGTGGACGGCAGACGTCCTTCCCACTCGTCTGGTGGGGGAAGCACTGAGGCCTCTGGGCAGAACCTCTAACCAGTTCAATGCACTCTGCCTCCCCGAAAGCTAGTCAGCTTACATCGGGCAAAAGGGACAGAGTAAGTGCTGACTCTGGGTCTCGCCCACGGGCCTCTTTTCCTATGTCTCCACAGCCAAAATCAGCCAAGACAAAAGCACCTGTCAGCAAGGGTTAAATAGCTCTTAATCACCTAAACTTTTCTTCCCAAAAGGCTGGGAGCCCAGATTCAACCCCGGTACCAGCACCGGCACCAGCTCCTTGCTCCAGAAGCACCAGGGGTTTCCGAGGCGACGGTGGAAGACGAGCAGGGAGAGTCTCTTGAGTGTAACTGTGTGGGAGGCGTGTGTGCCCGCCCAGAACTCCGGTTCACTGAACGCCCTCCTGCCTGGACTTCCGCTGGTGAGCGGGCCTGGCCGGGACCCCATAGCCACAGCCACAGCCACGCTGCACGCCGTCCTGGTCTGAGTACCTAGCACACATCACGGCCCTGGAAGCAAGACATTTTTAAAAGGAGGAAACTGAGGCACAGAGAGGTTAGGGAACCTGTCTCAGTCAGACCTCTGCAAGGGGTGGAGGTGTGATTTGGCCCAAGGCAGCCAGCCCCAAGCCCATGCCCCTCACCCTTCCCCACAGGGTTGGCTGCCCTGCCCCTCAGCACAATGACTGTGCCTGCCCTCGATCCGGCCACACCAGGATGCAGCTTTAATGCAAAAGTGCCTCCTCTAAGTTCCCAGTGTCTCCGTCATCAGTGTCTTATTTATGCTGCCAACAACCCTAGAAAGCAAGTCGGAGACACGCAACACCCACCTTCACACA
The DNA here is from genome assembly GCF_014824575.4 of Sturnira hondurensis. Classification (NCBI taxonomy): domain Eukaryota; kingdom Metazoa; phylum Chordata; class Mammalia; order Chiroptera; family Phyllostomidae; genus Sturnira; species Sturnira hondurensis. Next base: position 1,484,194 of record NW_028086562.1, read on the forward strand.
GGTACAAGTGAAGCAGAACCAGCAAAATGGTTTCCAAATCCTACAGAGGAGGCCAGATAGCTAATTCACTGTTTCAAATACCAGCATGGAAGTCTTTCAACTTGGGTTTTTTTAGTTTTACGTGACTTACTTAAAAGGTATCAGTGGCTACCCAGAAACCCTGCTAGTAATAAGCAGGTTCCTTGGCTCTCACACTAAGGTCTTCTCATTGAATCCTGGTTATAAAAACTATATCCACGTGGCCAAAACCTACCAGAATTCCTAAGTACTAACCACACAGGCAATGATGACTGATACAGTAAGTCATGTGCCCATACACAAGCTGTCTTAGAAGGACTAGACTATCTTAGAATGTATTAAGCAGAAAACGTTAAAGAAAACCTAACTGACCTAAACACAAACTAAACCATCACGATTAAAAACACAACTTTCTCTTCCACTCCCACTGGACTTCTGAGGAACGTGTTGGACTCTCTCCAGATGCCATGAGAGCCTGAGAGGACATGGACGAGGCCCTCTCCTGCCAACAGGGAGCTGTGACTCTCTGGGGACCACCAGATGGCTCGCCCTCAGGCTCTGGCAAGTTCAGGGCTGCCTGAGCAAGAGGAGCGGAGCCGCCCGCCCAGCCTGTGAGTCTGTGAACAGGTGACCGAGCTATGTGGCACCTGGGAGTGGGGTGGGGGTGGGGAAGGACATGCTATCAGAGGCACGAATAAAAGATGGGGCAGGGAAAACATTCCTACACAGTGCTGAAAGCTTTTTCATTAAAAACCACCTTAAAATGCAAGCTTGGATAAATGAGTCGCTCCCAACTACTGGGACATTTACTCCATGTACTTTCTGACTTCACAATCATAACATGCTTTACCTATTTGCATTTCGCAGCTGATGCTTCGCAATTCTGTGAGAAGACACCCGACAGGCCAAGGCAGTTTCCCAGGTACATAAGGAGCACAGACAAAACGAGCTGGTAAGCCTGGAGAAGGGTTCGCAAGCGTTCCCATCACCAACGAACAGCTCACTACAACTAATTTTAATCTGTGATTCTAATGAATGACATAAACTTTTATAGGTATCAACAAAGCTCAGAAAGGACTTGCATCCATTTCAGTGCTCATTTAGCAGCTTCAGCTGTGTGCAATCAAAGCATCAGCATTAAGTGTTAGACAATAAAATAATGAGACACTTAGAAAATAATCTGTGCTTTGGTAGGCCGTGCTCAGAGAGCTCACACGATTTTTTTCAAGAACACAATTTCTTGGGAGTATCTTTCCAGGTCAAAGAATAAACTCAAGACTGACTTTCGTTTTTAGATTTGGGTTGATTGCTTTGGAGTAAGAATTTTCTAAAAAGAAGACAATAAAAAATGCATCATCTGAAGAACAGTCCTAACACAGCATATGGCCTCAAGCAATCTGGTACACGGACCACCACAGCTGACCAGACTTCAGCAGTTACAAAATGACATTTTTGATCATGTTAGTAAAATATTGCTTATTCTTAACTTGTGCCTCAAATAAATAAATAAAATATTAAAGGAGAAAGGTGAATTTTAGAAATGAGACAACTTTCTTATCTTCTAGCCCATACCATACATGTAATTAAAGGGCTAAACCTTTTCTCCCAACAACACCCGAAAACACAAAATGTAATCTAAGGTTGTAGAATGTAGCAGCTAAGAGTAATAAATTCAACTCCGGTTTCTGAAAGAAACAGGAGTTAATCTGAAAAAAGGCGGAGGGTGTGGTGATGATGAGGGTGTACATGTGGGAGGGAAGGGGTTATGGTGCCGTGCGTGTGGTGTGGGGTGGTGTGGGGTGTGTGTGTGGGGGGGGAGAGAGAAACAGACAGAGAGGGAGAGAGAGGGGGGTGAAGGGAAGAAGAGAGAGAGAGAGAGAGAAGGAAGGAAGGAGGGGGTGAGAGAGAGATCTGTGTGAACCACAAGTTAATTTAGCTATTGCAAAATATGAATAGAAACAGATATACTGTATGGGGAAATGTACTCATTAAACTAAAATTTTAAAAGGATGAAAACACAGATTACATTTTATTTTAAAAACTGAAATGAATTTTAATACAGAAAATGAAGACAGCATTTTGCAAATTTATCGCTCAAAGGGATATCTCTATTTGAGGAAATCAGCGCGTTACACTTTGAGAGATGAAATGTTACAGCTTGCACACCAAAATTAAAAAATGAAATTAAATTAAAAAATGAAATGGTTACCAAGGTAATGCAGGTCAGGGGATCAAAGGTGAAGGGTCACACATTATTAAAAAGAAATCCAAAAGGGCGGCTGCATCATGATCTCTGCAAAACAAAGGAGCTCCAGTAAGTAAAACTGACATCTCTGAGAAATTAAAACGCAGTTCTTGAAAAGAAGGCTCCCTGGTAATTGAACACAGTCATTCCTGATTTCATGTAGAGCCATTTTATTTAGGTACAAAATCACATTTTAATTACCTGTTACCCACAAAATTTTTGTGCGAAATTAACCATTCAATCACATTAAAATGCAAAAGACCCCACTGTGACTGAGAAGCACTGACACTCCCACCAGCCCCCACACCCTGGCCTCTGGAAACAGTGCGGGACAAGTCGCCAGCACACCAGAGATCCAGTTTGGTCACAGCGTGGTGAGTTTTTTTCCTCTCCTCAAGGAACAGTTCCAAAATTGAGTTTTGCAAATTTGTTTCATTTGAAGTAGCTGCATAAAATTTCCATTATTGGAACATTTAGTATAACAATGTTCTAGAAGACAGCAATAAAGTGATACATGATAAAATAAACTGTGTAACTATATCTATTAAGATCTGTTCTCACATCAACTCTCACAGCACAGGGGCAAGAACACATTTTAAGCAAAATCACTTGCTAGTTCTACTGGAATTACATGGGACTAACAGAAACTTGACACCAGGACTATCTTACAAGGGAAAAAAAGTATCTGACAGGTTAGGCTTCAATTTCTTCAACCAATGCTATTACTTATCTTTCCCACTAGCAAACTAAAAAAGATTATGTTTTAAGAATACGGAGAGCTAAGATTTTGCTTTGCAACATATAGCAACCACCTAAGTCATGCCAAACACAACTCTGCAGCAACAGCAAGCCTAACAATTAATAGTTACATTAATTTCCACGTCCACTTTGCTAGCAAATAGGATGGATGCCACCATGATGACATCATCTTTAGTCGCCTACCTTCCCTGATTCCAGCACCCTAATCCCTAGCAGGCAGTGTGGACAGGGCTCCCCGTTTTGAGAGTAAAGGGGAGCACAACCAGCGGAAATGCACTTATAAGTTCCATCTCGCCTTCCAGCCTCCTCGTTCCGTTTCATCCCACAATACCTATCAAATTCCAAAAATACCTAGATATTTCAACACTGACAACTGCCCAGAATGATTCTATTAAAAGGAACAGTAAGTGTGTCTATCCTTTCTGGTGGCCTAGAGCAATCGATAAATCCAGGCAAACCTCGTTTTACTGCGCTTCTCTTTATTTGCATTTCAGATGTTGCTTTTTTTTTTTTTACGAAGACCTCCGCCAGCAAAAAGATCACATTACCGCTCACTTCACTGAGACGTCAGACCCCAGCCCATAATAGCTCCAAGATCTTGCCTGTCAACAAACTCCATAAACATCGGGTTTCTGTTTACCCTGATCGGGTTTTGTTAAAAATAACCTGCAGTTTCCTGCACTAGATACACGTGTGCTGGCGCCTTGAGGCCTTGTGTCTAAAAACATGTTTTTTTTAACTTCCACAGCTACTGAAAAGTAAACCAGCATTTCATTACTCCGGAATGCTCATCTCCCATAAAGCCTGTCACATACGCATTTGTTGCTGGGAGCCAAGCGGGCAACTCCGCACGCTACAGCAGGAATCAATACCCCATCAGAGCGAGGCACATGCTGTTTTAGCAGCATTGCTATTCGAACCTCTTCAGCATCTTCGTAAGAAAAGGCAAGAAGAAGCCAGCGGTGTAACATTCGTCAAGTTTTGTTTTACTAAAAAATTTCCTATTAAGAATGAGAAAAAGAGGCCCTGGCTGGTGTAGCTCAATGGATTGAGTGCAGGCCTGCGAACCGAAGCATCGCTGGTTTGATTCCCAGTCAGGGCACATGCCTGGGTTGCAGGCCAGGTCCCCAGTATGGGGTGTGCTAAGGCAACCACACATTGAGTTTCACTCCTTCCCTTTCTCCCTCCCTTCCCTCTCTCTCTAAAATAAATAAAATATTTTTTAAAAAAAGAATGAGAAAAAGTCTATGTATTCAGATCAAGTATCTCTATGTAGCCCTTTTTTACTAAGACACATTAATTTATTAAGTAATTTTTTCTTGAAAACAGGAGTCTAGAGTCCTCACACAAGCTTTTCAAAAATCTAAATCACTTCTAAAATTCACCAACTCACAAAAGTATGTTAGCCCAAATTTCAGGTGATTTAAAAGCCTCTCTGAAGGATTTTAGTCGCGTTTTCCAGCTGAGTTTACTCTAGGGTGGAGGAAAGTTAAGGCTTCCAGGATTCACTGTGTCCCCAACAGCATGGGTCCTGGACACGCAGCCAGTCACGAGAGGCCTGGAGGCCAAGCACCCCGGGGAGCACCTGACTCAGCTGCGACAGGACCACAGCCGGAGCCTTCCCGCTGAGGCAGGCGTCTGGGGTGCACACACTCTCCACAGACACAACGTGACAACTGTCTGCTTCATCCCAGACCTGTTCGAGGGACATTTCTGCTCCAGACTCCAGAAGCTGTGGGGCCTAAGGAGCTTTGTATTTTTTTCCAAAAGACTTGGACACAAAACATTCTCCTGGGCCCCAGCCAGAGCGCCTCGTGGAGCGCTATGGCCCGTCTTCCCCTCCCCAGAGCCCCCTTTGCTTCATCAGGGCCAGGTGTGGACTGCGGACGGCTGACCTGATGAACGCTGCGCATGCCAAGACTGCTGGGGCTTCTTCAACCTGAACCAAGTCCCCACCTGGTAGCACCGGCGTTTTTACATCAAGGGAAAGAGGTCAGTCCACTGCACGAGAGTCCCCTTCCAAAATGACGGCCAGACTCCAAAGTACACAGCAGATGCTCAGAACCCCACCAACCCCTCAACGCCCACGTGCGTAACGAGCACACGAGCTTGCCACAGTCTAACCGGAAAACTGGACACCACACTGGTGTCCCTGAGGTGAGGAACACCCCGAGTGTCACTTTCACGAGACCCTCAAGTCATCGGAGTTCAGCCAAGAGTGAAACACAGTACTTTTCCAGGGAAATTCTCACCCATACGAAGCTCTCAATGTCTGAGCAACTTTTTACATGAATATGCTTTCCAACACACTCCACTTGTACTGTGTCAAATTATTTTTGGTGCCAAGGACCAACCAGCACTTACAAGCACAGAGAATTAATTGGTTCACTTCCCAACTAAACAGACACAGAACGAAGAGCGCCATTTCTAACAGGTTCCATCACGACAGAGTGCTGCCGTGCTCACCACAAGCATATAAGTTTCAAAACAAAACTCACTAATTTTGTTCCGAAAAAACTAGAAAGAGATGAACACAAAGAGCCTAGAAGAGTCAGAGAGCCAGAGAAGCTGGAAGACAGCTGAAGGAACCCATGCCAATCACTGTATATATTTTACCAATTCTTTACAGAATGGCTACTAACTCAACAATACAATGCTTTCTGCAGCAGAGACTAACATCAGCAGATGTATTCAGAGAAATGTCCAGCCAAAAACTCATTACAGGCTTGGACAGAAAAAGGGGCAACACACCAAACCAGACAAGCTCAGGGGCAGCCTGCAGCACGGCCTCACTCACAAGGCCAGAGACCTGAAGTAACCGCACAGTCAGTCTGAAACTCAAACGTCCTAACTCGAAACCATGGCAGCCAGGGTCGGGGCACACACAAGAGGCAACCAATGGATGCATTAATAAGCGGAACAGCAAATCAATGTTTCTCTCTCCCCCATCCCTCCTTCCTCTCTCTCTCTAAAAATCAGTAAATTAATTTTTAAAAATTCCTAATTAAAATCAAGTCATGGCAGCTAGTCATGTCCTAGGCCAGTAGATTCCTTGACAAAGGTCAATCTTTACCTTAACAAACCTGTCTGCTGTCTTTTTGTATCTATGGTAACATACCTTCATAATGTCAAGGGAACTTTTGCCTTTGTGAGCAAGGCCCACAAAACACCTCACTGTGTTCACAGTGTAACTGTTGACCATCCTGTACCCACCAACATAAAATACAGTGCGTGTCTATTCACTTTACTTTTCATCCAATCCCAGAGGTGGCCCCCTTTGCTCTCTCCCACCCCCGCAACTGATCACCAGTGGATTTCACACAACCCCCCTGCGCCTTCTCCTTTGGTTCTAGTGCAGGGTCCCCAACCCCTGGGCATCAGCCTGGCACTGATCCGTGGCCTGTCAGGAACCAGGACACACAGCAGGAAGTGAGCAGCAGGTGAGTAAGCAAATTGGTCCCAAGTGCCAAAAAGGCTGGGGACACTGTCCCAATGTAAAAAATAAGGTGCAAACTGCCGCTCTCTGGAGCATTTCCTCAATCCAATGAGGTTTTGCTTCCCAGCAACTGTCAATTGGGCTCAAGTAAACTCAAAAATTTTCTACCCAGGGATGGAACAAAAAAAATTAATCTATAAACTTAAATCTCAATCAGTAAGTGAATCGCCCACATGTCATCCAGCAGAACAGACAATCCCCTAGAACAAGCGCACTTGAGCGAAGTCCATCCCCGGGTTCAGGGAGGATCAAGTTGCTGCTTTCCGTCCAGGTTGGAACTGATGTTGGCTTTCCAGCACGTCAGAAATGGCACACACTGAACAACCGAGACAAAGGCAGTCGCTCTTCTCGAGTTTGTGGCTCCTACCCCTGGTGCACTCCCCCTTCCTCTCCCTGCCCCACCAGGAGCCACCCTATCTGTCGACCTTTCTGAAAAGGGACTTCCTGTGTCAAGCTTCTCAAACAGGCTGCCCTATTTGTTTCTCACACACTCTGTAAATGATCAGCGATGTATCCCTACAATCATCACATTGTTTCCACTCCAGCCCTCAAAAAGAAAACAAAAGCTGACACTACAAATTAAATAACTTGCCACCTAGTCCTTTATCCTCAACAATGGAATTTTTTTCCTGATAGCATCAAAGATGCCACAAAGTGATAAAGGAGGGAGGTACAGAGCACCAGAGAACTTCCAGAGTGATGAAAATGTTCCCTGGGGTGGAAGGGGACGGCTGCGTGGTGTGTGCGTGTGCACACCTGTCAACCATTCACTTTAAGTATTTGCAATTTATCAGGTGCCAACTGTACATCAAAAAAGCTGTTTAAGAGCGGGGAGGCAGGCAAAAGTCGGGCTTGGCCTCCCCCTGCGGTCCCACGCAGAGGAAGCTGAGCCCTGGGAGAGACACCTTCCCTGAGCCAGAACCCCACTCTGGGACCAGTCGTCTGCTGCTGGTCTTCTTGGTAGGTGATGTAAAAGAATCCTCCTTGTTTGAAATGAATAAATAAGTAAATACTGTATCATTAATTTATTTAAAACTGATCACTAACTTTCGCATTAGCCACAAACCTGAAATTACCATATTTTCTAAATCGAAAATCAGGGCAATCTGACACAGCTTCTCTAAGAAGAGACTATTCGAAATCAACTTCCAACCTGGGCCTAGATTTGCAAGTGACATTTAAATCCATCAACTACCCTTCAATTTTCTGTCAGACTTCTATGTGTTAAGTCAACTGTGTCCCAGCCAACACCCCGTTCCTTTCTGGCACTATCTCACTAGGGAACAGATGAGCAGAACACGTGCCCAAGTCCCCCAAACACCAATTTGTAAGAAACGCGACACAAGGGAAACAGACGGGCCAGGTTGACTTTCTCCCTGTCCTGGTGGCCTCCGGGCCTGCTCACCGTGCAGACGCATGCTCACCTCGCAGACGCATGCTCACTCAACATGCTCACGCAACACGCTCACGCGGGGTCATCGACGACCCTCCACTTCCCGCCGCCTCTACTGGCTGATTCTCAGACTTCAGGCTGACTGACAACCCCTATTTAAGCCAAGTCATTCGTAGAAACAGTCGCCAAGCCCTACCCTACAAGAGTGCAGTTAGCACATCAAAAGAGGGGCCGCACCATGGGCATTTTCAGTCCACTCCCAGAGGAGCCCACGATTCTCACATTAAGAAAACTGCACAGGTGGGTCCAACCCACGCCCTGGTCCCCCAGCGCCCTGCCTCCTTCTGTACCAGTCACAGCTGGCGCAGCTGCCAAGGTGGAAAGTAAGAAGCAAGTTCCAGCTGGTGAGAGCTATATGCAGTCCTCCTTCCCAAGACTGTCAAGAAAACTTTTAAATGCCAACACACGCCTAGAAAGTCTTTAACACCCGAAAGAACAACACTGCGCACACAGGCGGCGCGGCTGCGCAGGAAAGCTGGGCCCCCTCAGGCGTCACAGGCACGCCCAGCGATCCTGCGTTGAGGTAACCGCGCTGCCACTTCCTCCTCCTACAACCTTGAGCAAATTATTTAACTTTTGAACTAAGACTCACTTTCTTCACTGATAGCATGAAGATAACAACATCCCTACCTCACAGGGGAGCCAAGGAAATTAATGAAAATAAACGATAAACACTGCTTAGCCTGGTGCTTAGGACCTACAAATTAATAACCATCAGCTCTGGTTACCACAACTGCAATGCTGATTGGCTCGTGTTTTTCTCATCTTATTCTTCCCAAGCTTCACAAGCAGGGTACCACTACCCCTGTTTTTACAGATGGACAAAGGTTAAGTTCGAGACATACGCCTTACATCTTAAAAAGAGCAGGGCTAGAATTCAAGCTATGTCTGTCCAGACCTGCCGACGCCACACCTCCAGCCCTGAAGGGTCAGGAAGATGCTCACACTCCACGGCCCAGCCCTGAAGGGTAGGAAGATGCTCACACTCCACGGCCCAGCCCTGAAGGGTCAGGAAGATGCTCACACTCCACGGCCCCACAGGCTGTCGCGCCCGTGCTCCACACAAGGAGCTCCAGCACATGGTGCGAGGACGAGCGATGAGTGAACAGCTGGGTCCTCAAGGGTGAGACGCACTTTCCAGACTCACCACTGTGCCTATCACATACACAACACATTTAAAAGGATACATGTGGGATTTAAATCAGTGGAACAACAGAAATAAAGACAAGGACTCATTTGCATGTTTGTATGCAAAGAAGGAAAAGTAATTGTTTTCCATTCTGCAGTTCTACTACTTTAATTAAGAGATAAATTCAAACTTCCGGCCAAGACAGAGGTGTAGGTAAATATGCTTCACTTCCTCTCACAGCCAAAAGAAGGACAAAAACCAATTTAAAAAGGAACAACCAAAACTGCCAGGAAATTGAACTGCATGAAGTCCGACAACCGACGAGTTAAAGAAAAAACATTCATCCAGACTGGTAGGAGGGACAGAGATGGGCAGCCGAAGAAAAGAGGATATGCAGCAAGGTGGCACCTGGCGGCCAAGATGGTCCCACATGTGTGTGCAGATAATTTGGGAGGAACAACTGGGGAGCGAGACAGACTGCGCAACCCAGGGGTCCAGCGTGGAGAAATAAAGCCTCAGAACCTCGAGCTGTAAAAACCTGTGGAGGTTGTGGTAGTGGGAGAAACTCCCTGTTTCATAGGAGAGTTCGTTGGAGGGACTCACAGGGTCCTAGAATGTACACAAACCCGCCAACCCAGGAATCAGCACTTCCCAAGCAATTCCCTTCCAGGTAGCAGGGGAGGTGACTGGAAGTGGGGCAAGAGCACAGCAAACGGCACTGTTCCCTCTCTGACCGCTCCCACAGACAGCGACACAGCACAGCAAAGTGGGCGCCCCGCCCTAGTGAACACTTAAGGCTCCACCCCTTAACAATGCAACAGTTGCACTGAGACAAAGAACTGTGACCCAAATCAAAGAACAGATCAAAACTCCAGAAAAACAGCTAAGTGAGGAAGGGAAAGCCAACCTATCATATGCAGAGTTCAAAACACTGGTAATCAGGATGCTCACAAAAATGACTGCGTACAGCCGCAAAATAAAGGAAGACGTGAAGGCTATACAAAGTGAAATAAAGAAAAATATGCAGGGAACCAACAGTGAAGGGAAGTAAACTGTTGCTCAAATCAACGATTTGGAGAAGGAAGAAATAAACATTCAACCAGAACAGAATGAAGAAACAAGAATTCAAAAAAATGAGGACAGGCTTAGGAACATCTGGGACAACTTTAAATATTCCAACATCAAAATCACAAGGGTGCCGAAGGAGAAGAGGAAGAGCAAGAAATTGAAAACTTATTTGAAAAAGTAATAAAGGAGAACTTCCCCAATCTGGCAAAGGAAAAAAGACTGATCTCAGGGAGTCCAGGAAACTCAGAGAGTCCCAAAGAATTTGGACCCAAGGAGGAACACACCAAGGCACATCATCATTAAGTTACCCAAGATTAAAGAAGAGAGAATCTTAAAAGCAGCAAGAGGAAAGGAGAGTTACCTACATAGAGTTCCCATAAGACTATCTGCTGATTTCTCAAAAGAAACCTTGCAGGCAAGAAGGGGCTGAGAAGAAGTATTTGAATCATAAAAGGCAAGGACCTACATCCAGGACGACTCTATCCAGAAAAGCTATCGTTTAGAATTGGAAGGGCAGATAAAGTGCTTCCCAGATAAGGTCAAGTTAAAGGAGTTCATCATCACAAGCCCTCATTATATGAAATGTTAAAGGGACTTATCTAAGAAAAAGAAGATAAAAACTATGAACAGTAAAATGACAATAAACAACGATCAACAAATGAATCTAAAAGAAAAGACAAAAATGCAAACAAAAACTAAGGAAACAACTAGAACTGGAACAGAATCAGAGAAATGGAGATCACATGGAAGGTTATCAGTGGGGAGGGGGAAGGGCAGAATAGAGGGGAAAAGGTACAGGGAAGAAGAAATTGGTAGGTAGAAAACAGGCAGGGAGACGTCAAAAATGGTATAGTAAACGGAGCTCAAAGGACTTTCAGGTACAAGTCACGGGCATGAACTAAAGTGGGGGATGCTGGAAGGTTGGGGGGTGCGGGGCAGAGGGGGGATAAAGGGGGAGAAATTGGGAAAAGTGTAATAGCATAATCAATAAAATATACTTAAGAAAAAAACAAATCACTCATCCACAAGTATCTACTGAGCACCCGACTTTTGACAGACTCAGCACAGGCTCTGCACTGGGCACCAAGCTGCTCCGGGAAGAGCAGAGAGGGCCAGCCTCGGCAGGCCAAGGAGGCCCTGTGAACGGTGAAGGAGACGCACACGGTACCACGGAAACACACAGCAAGGAGGCCTCACTGACACCGTTAGGGACCGAGAAATCTCCCAAAAAACACCAAGTTAGCTGAGACCTGAGTGGTGGCAAGGTGGAGGGCAACCGTCTTCTAAGCAGAAGAAATGGTATGTCAAAGGCATCGGGGCGATGCGGGCCTGAGAGTGCAGAGCGAACTGAGGGGGAGGACCCATTGGCTGCACCAGGGCACCAGGGGCTGGGCAGGAGGCTGGAGGGTGACAGACGAGTACACGAGCCCTGTGCACCACGATGAGAAGCTGACATGGCATCAAGTACAACAGGAAGTCATCCAAAGGCTCAGGAGAGGGGGCACCAAAACCCAACTGGCGTCTCTGAAAGACCACTCTGGCATCTGAGCAGAGTCTGGGCTGCGAGGGGACAGAACAAGGGCAGAGTGGGGACAAGAGTCGGGAGACCCCCAAAGCCGCCTGCCTCGGACTGGAGGGCTGGCTGTAAAGAGTGATCTGGACAGGACGGAAACTTGGGAACACAACCGCAGGTCTGGGCTCAGCATGGAGCAAAAGAAGGGGATGTCAAAATGGCCTCTAGGGGGGAAGGCAGCACTTCAAAGGCAGGCACCTCCAGAAACTGGAGCCAGCTGGGGGGTGGGGCCAGCGTGCTGAGCGAGGGGTAACACTGCCAGGGCCTGGCAGGAGGGCGCCGCAGCCCCAAAGTCCTCCTTCGAGGACCCGCAGCCCCAGCCTGACCGGGAGCAAAGCAGCAGACAAACCCAGACTGAAGGACGTCCCACAAAACAGCTGATCTGTCAAGGTCAGCACAAAGCCAGTTTGAGAAACTGTCACAGTCCAGAAAAGCCTAAGGAGATATGATGACTAAATGTAACGTGACATCCTGGATGGGGTCCTGGAACAGAACAGGACCCTGGGCAAAACCAAGCAGCCCAAATAGCCTGAGTTTCGTCCATAGCACATCGGTGCCGGCCGACTGGCCAGGACAAACACAGCACAGCGACGTGACAGGGAGACTGGATGTGGCACACGAGAACTGTACCGTTCCAGCGATTTTCCTGTGACTCCAAAGCTACTCTAAGTGTAAAAGCCGATTTAACACTACCCACCAGGTCTGACTCGGGCCCCAGGAGTGAGCACCCTTCGTGGGGACAGAGAGACAGAGAGGAAGGTGGCAGGCTCCACTGCAGGCCGCGGAGAGGGGCGGCGGCCGGACCCTCCACGCACCAGGCAGGCGGCACTGCTGCTGCGTTCGGCAGAGCACTGAGCTCAGAACAACTTTCTGAGTTCTGACTGACAGAGGGGAGGTCTCGTCTCAAGCCCTGACAAGTCGCTCCTCTCAGATGCCAGGCAGAGGAGCTCAAGGAGGGACATCCAGCACGAGGGAGAAAAGCCAGGGGCCAAGGAGAAAGGCGTGGCCAACTGGCTTAGATAACACTTGAAACAGCAAATAAAATACACACTGAAAAATACTCCTTATATTTAACAGCTCTGAGATTACTGGTGAGCTAAGAAGGAGGTTTCAGCAGAATAATGGAAGCCACATTCAGACTGGAGTGTTTGACTATGAGGTGAGAAAATGGAGGGAAAAACAACCCTCCCAAGGAGCCCGGCCCTCGGATTCGAAACCAGGGCCACGGCAACTTTAGCCACAAGACCCAGAGGTGGAAGCACCCCAGGTGTCATCGACGGGTGAATGGACAAAGTGTAGCACACACCTGATGGAGTATCACTCAGCCTTAAAAGGGCAGGCAATCCCGGCACATGCCACATCGTGGATGAGCCCTGAGGACACGATGCTACGTGAAATGAGCCAGTCCCAAGAAGACACGCGAAGCAGTAAAACTCATACAGACAGACCATAGACTGCAGGCTGCCAGGGCCTGGGGGAGCAGGGAACGGGGCGGGAGTGTTTAATGGGGACAGAGTCTCCCTCCGGCCAAGACGAAGAGTACAGGACAGGGATGGTGATGATAACTGTGCAACAATGAATGTATTTAATACCAAAGAACTGTACACTTAAAGTGGCTAAATGGTAAGTTTTATGTTATGCATATTTTACCACAGTTATAGAATTTAAAAGAAAAAGAATTCTAACTTAAATGTGAACTCCAGACCAAGCTACGATGCCCTACAAAGGGGAACGGTTAAAGCTGGGGTGCTCCAACCAGACCGGCACTTCCCAAACCTGTCCCCCACGATGTGCACGAGACAACGTGCACACGCGTTCCACAGGGTCAGCCCTCGTGCTCTGCAAAGGGGCGGGGCTGCCCAGACTGCTGGCCATCGGCCTCTGACCTGAAGGACACTCACCCACTAACGCCAAGCGCCCTGCACGTAGTTTTAGGTTTGACGTGTTCTCAGACACAAGAAAAGCTGGGAAACCATGCTAGGGAAACGAAGGTTGCAGATTACAACAATTCAATTTTCAGTCCCAAGAAAAGTTGCTTTAATTCATTTTCTTCATCAACCCACAACTTCCGCTGCCAAAGGAAAAAAACAATTGTGGTCTCAACTGAAAAAAACTACTAATAGATCATTCGGAGAAACAAATGAATCTCTGCTACGAAATCGCACTCCATCTGACAGACATTTCATAGGAGAGGAGAGACAGTTTCCCTTCACGTTAGACTGATGGACACCAAACCCATGTGTCCGAAGAAAGAGAAAAAACAGTGTGGTGCTGACGCGGCGCCGAACAAACAGATCAATGCACGAGAACATCCAGATAAAGCACAAGGTAAAGACCACATTTCAAATCAGTAGAAAGGATAAATAATTCAATAGTAAGCACCTAACAGAGGAGGGCAAAGGGGCTGGAAATCGGAGCTCTATCTCACCTTGCGCATATATGTGCTCATTGTTTATATATATATATATATATATATATACACATACATACATATATATATATACATACATATATATATATACACGCACATATATATACAGTTATATATAAAAATGTTTATCTGTATCAAACACCTAAGGATGGAAATTCAAAACAGGAAAGAAAATCTGGGGAGAGTGCTTAGTAACTGGTGGGAAAGACTTCTAGGTGTGCTATCAAGGCCAGAAACATTCAAAGTGTGATGGCAAGACTCAGAGGTCTGCCAGAAGCACATAACGGGTTTAAAAGTTAAGATTAAAATACAGGTGGACTAGCTAGGAAAAAACTAATCCATTTTTTTTCCACTCAGTGATTTTAGAGAGGAAGGGAAGAAGGGAGGGGGAGAGAAAGGGAGGGGGAGAGAGAGAGAGACAGAAGCATCAATTTATTTATGCATTCACTGGTTGCTTCTGGTATGTGCCCTGACCTGGGATGAAACACAGAACTTTGACATACTGGGATGACACCCTAACAAACTGAGCGCCGACCTGCAAATCAAAGGGTTACTGGTTCAATTCCCAGTCAGGGCACATGTCTGGTTTGCAGGCCAGACCCCCAGTTGGGGGCAAGCAAGAGACAACCACACATTGATGTTTCTTTCCCTCTCTTTCTCTCCCTCCCTTCCCCTCTAAAAATAAATAAATTCTTTTTTTTTTAAGGAGAAAACATGCCCTGACCAGCATGGCTCAGCGGGTTGCAGTGTTGTCCCGTACACCAAAAGGTTGCGGGTTCCATTCCCAGTAGGATTACGTACAGGAGGCAACCACTGGATGTTTTTCTTCCCTTTTCCTTTACTTCTAAAATTAATAAATAAACTTTTAAAAATTTTTTAAAGAAAAACAAAAATCAGAAAGAAAATGGATGAAGCACTTATTAGAGAAAAGGGCAAAAGAATGAAATGATTCAAAAAAGTCATCCAAGTGGTCCACACACTCCGCGTCTCAAGAACACGGAGAAACGCATGATAAAGACGCCACTGACTTCAACCCAGTCGACGGAGAAAGATTTCATAAAGCGCTAGAACCCGGTGTAGCTGGGGTCTGAGGAGATGGGCAGTCTCCCATGTGGCTGTCAGGAACACAAGCGGGTGAGGCCTGGGTGCGAGACAAAGTGCAGACGTTCCCACTCTCAGGAGCCGCTCTCCGGCAGGCCTCTTCCCTGAGACTAACTGGAGGGGCGTGCAAAAACCCACGAGAAGAGCAGCAGGTGCCTCGCTGACCCTAAGAGCGAAATACTGGGCAATCAATGAGGATGGATTTCAATTTTTTACAGAATATCCATGCTCTGAAATTATGTACATCCACACCCCCATATGTGCACAGGCATGGGAAGTGACCCCAACAGCCCTGGCCAGAGCCCTCAGTGACATGGAGTGTCGTCCTGCAAACCCTGGGTTGCAGGCCAGGTCACAGGGTGGGGGCATGCGGGAGGTAACCAACTGATATTTCTCTCATACAATGTTTCTCTTCCTCTTTCTCCCTCCCTTCCCCTCTCTAACAAACAAACAAATATATTTTTAAGTGGCCTTAATAACAGACTGTGGTACAGGAGAAAAACAGTGTGCTGGGGCAGCGCACTCACACACATCTACAAGTACGTGTACATATACATACACACATACATACACACCTTCATACACACGTGCAATTTACGTATGCTTTTTTTTTAACATAGGCATTTTTTAAAGTCCAGGGAAGGATACAAATCAAATGGTTATTGACTATGGTTATACCCTAGGGTGTACAATTTTAAGAAAAAGCTTTAAATTTTATCCTCTACACTTCTATGTTCCTAAAATTTTCCAACGACCGTTTATTCCTTTTATAATTAAATGTTTATATACCTTTCTATGGATAATATAATAAAGCAATTTCTATGGGGGGTACACTACCTGTGACAAAAGGATGCAGGCGATTTTGGATGTTCCCTTTTCCTTGTTAAGAGGTGACGTTCTTCCAACACAAGCCACTTCCACCTGTGAGTGTGTATGGTCCTACAACATCCGACTCAAGTTCTTTTCGGCAAAGAAGGCCCTGCACTCCGCAGTCAGGAGGCGTCAGCTCTCCAGCCATGACGAAGTTTTATGTGGCACCAGAATCCGCAAATAAAACGCAAGACTCAGGTAAATGAGAAGGAGGAGTTGTATGAATGCAAGCAAACAAGATCTTCATGAGGCTCAACTCAGCAAGAGCCACATGAAACGCCGTGGAATTGGCCCAGTTAACAGATCGGGAGAGCAAGTGCAAGCAGCGCGACTTTGAATGTGACTTTGAATGTATCGCGTGCAAACTGCAGCTGCACTGGCCTCCCTGCAGAGATGCTCCCGCGCCACCACCTCCAGGCAACACAGTGTTTAAGAAAGGCAAGGTGTGACCAGAAGGAAGAAAGAAACAACCAAACAGCAAAGAATGAAGAAGCAAGAATTCAAAAAAGTGAGGAGAGGCTTAGGAACCTCCAGGACATCTTTAAACGCTCCAACATCTGAATTATAGGGGTACCAGAAGGGGAAGAGGAATAGCAACAAGTGGAAAACTTATTTGAACAAATAATAAAGGAGAACTTCCTCAATCTGACCAAGGAAATAGACATCCAGGAAGTCCAGGAAGCTCAGAGAGTCCCAAAGAAGTTGGACCCAAGAAGGAACACACCAAGGCACATCATCATTACATTAGCCAAGATTAAAATGAAGGAGAGAATTCTAGAAGCAGCAAGAGATAAAGGGACAGTCACCTACAAAGGAGTGCCCATCAGACTGTCGGCATATTTCTCAAAAGAGACTTTACAGCCCTGGCTGGTGTAGCTCAGTGGATTGAGTGCAGGCCTGCGAACCACACAATCGAGGTTCCCATTCGAGGTTCCCAGCAGGGGACTCACGAGAGACAACCATACATTGATGTTTCTCTCCCTCTCTCCTTCCTTTCCCCTCTAAAGATAAATAAATAAAATCTTAAAAAAAAAAGAGAGAGAGAGACTTTACAGGCAAGAAGGGGCTGGAAAGAAATATTCCAAGTCATGAAATCCAAAGACCTACAGCCAAGATTGCTCTATCCAGCAAAGCTTTCATTTAGAACGGAAGGACAGATCAAGTGCTTCTCAGATAAGGTCAAGTTCAAGGAGTTCATCATCACCAAGCCCATATTTTACGAAATGTTATAGGGACTTATCTAAGAAAAAGAAGATAAAAATATGAACAGTGAAAGGACAGCAAACTCACAGTTATTAACGACCACACCTAAAACAAAAGCAAGCCAAGAGGACAGCTAGATCAGGCAGGAGTGGAACCACAGAAATGAAGAACACATGGAGGGTTAGCAACAGGGGAATGGGAGGAGGAGAAGGGAGCAGAAGGTACAGAGAATAGGTAGCATAGACAGTAGGTAGAAAATAGACAGGGGGAGGGCAGGAATACTATGGGAAATACAGCATCTAAAGAACTTGTGGCACATGGACATGAACGAAAGGGGGGAAATGGTGGGGGAGGGGTGTGCTGGGTGGAGGAGAGTGAAGGGGGAATGGGACAACTGTAATGGCCTAATCAATAAAATATTTTTTAAGGGTGTAAAAGAACTTCGGTATGTAAATCAATATGTAATTCCAATTTGATTTTAAAATTACTAAAAACAGTCACCTCTCAATGCCCCAAAGGATAATAAGTAGATGTGTAAATTATATTAATACAACTGAGAAATATACAGTGAACAAAACTAATACCATGAAACTAAGCTACCTCAAAGAATTCAAAATATAATTGAATAATTAAATCCTGTAAGAGCAAACATAATGAAAGTCTGAATGGGGATATCGGCATCACTCCCCCTACAATATGCAGGCCCGCCTACAATGTGTCTTCATCCACAGCTGATACTGTTTTGCACCCTCTGTGACACAGGAAGATACACGGTCCGGGAGAAGTGAGGCTGCCTGAGTGTGGTCGGTAGGATACTAACAGGAGTGTAATAATTTACAGTTTCAATTTGCACATTTCCCCTACAAGGTCCTATGGTGTGCTTGAGTGTGATACTGTGATGTTACAGAAGGACAAGCTTATGACTTTGTAATAAAAGATTTTTGCCATAAACAGGGCCGTTATTTGTACCAGACCCTGTATACAGGTCTCCAGCCCTGGTTCCTGCCACAGAGCCCCTTTGTGGTTTCCCAAGTAATAAGAGCGCCTTTTGTTCCAGTGCCTGGTCTCTGGACCCGGTCTCTGATGCGGGGCTCTGAAAACCCCTGTGGACTCCTAAGCAACAAAAGCACTGGGCACATCTCTGTTCTAATGAGCTGACTCTGGGTGGGCTCCCTTAGGGCCACTGGTCACTGGAAAGACCAAGTCACGATCAGAACAATGGAATTTGCAGCCCCGCCCCCCACTCTCCGAGAGGGAGAAGGGCTAGAAATGGAGCTACTAACTGACCCTAAGGAAGCCTCCACAAAACCCCAACAGCACCAGGTTCGGAGAACTGCCAGGTCGGAGAGCATGTGCACACAGGGAAGGCGACACCCCCCGACTCCACGGGACAGGGGCTCCTGCACGGGGGACCCTCCCAGACCTCACCCCGTGTCTCTTCATCTGCATCCTCCTCTCTCGTAGCAGCTCCTATCCTTCACAACCCTTTGTACGATTTGTAAATGCCTACCTGTTTGTATGATTATCTGCTTAATGGCTGTTTTTCCTGGAAGGTAAACTGAGTCTTGATTGCCGCTCTATAGATCCTTAGGGACTAGAACAGTATGTGAAATAAGGAACTCGACAGACCAACTGAATGGCTGGCTGTCCTTCTAGATGATAAACTCTGCAAAGGCAAGTTCAACATCTATTCTGTCTGCTCTTGTGTATCTGGTGACATACTGCCTGGCATAGAATGTTTAACAACATTTATCAAAGAAATGCTGAATTAACACAAAGAAAGAGGGACACCATGATCTATTTTCCAGGGAGAAAAATACATTGTTCCCACCGTGGCATCTTGACAATACAAGCATACCACAGCCTCCCAGGTGTTTTCACTCGAACGTGCTACTCCACAGCACCCACCTCCGCGGCTCTCCCGGCAGCCGGCTCCCCCGGTGGTGCACTCTCACCAGCGCCCAGGTCCTGCGTGGCATGTGGCTTCTCAGGCCTCCAGAGACAGCAGAGCAGTCAAAGGCCCGGCAGCCCCCAGCAGCAAGAAGCTTCCCCAGCACCCCCACCTCGGGTGGCTTGGGAACTTTTCTAAGACACACTATGGTGACTTCGGGCAAGTTCCAGAGGGCAGACTTCGGCCAGGCTCCACCGGTGTGACACCACGGCATCTTCTCCACCATGCAGTAGACCAGTGTGCCCTCCAAACGAGGTCTGCGAGGAGCGGGACTCAATTTCAGCCCCACAGGTAGCAACTGCTCTGTGCAGCTGCTCTTCTTACACGCTTTGGAGTGCTCTTCGCCTGTCACTAGCCCAGGCCCCACGAGCATCAATTCCCTATCAGAGTTGAAAGTTCTGCACATTAAACCTTTTCTTCCATTTACTGTTTGGGTTTTCTTTCTTGATTGGATCCAGACTGATACAGACTTGCAACCATCTGTGTATGCGGTGTGGGCAGGGGTCACCTTTCTGTTCTGTCCACGGGAGCCCACCAACCACCACATGTTGGGAAGGCCGTCCTTCCCTTCCCCACTGCCGTCAGTGCTGCCCGGGTGACACTCGAGAGTTCGGGTGTGGGCGGGACTGTGTCTGGCCTGCTCTGGTCAACTGGTTCACGTGTCTCTTTCACTAATATATCTTCTTCACTAAAATAACTTTAATGTCTTGTTATCTAGTAGAATAAATCAGCTCGGTTTGTTGTTCTTCAAAATTCTGGCTATTCCTTGCTGTGTACATTTCCAAGTTTAATTTAATAGCAGTTTATCAAGTTCAACACACACGCAAAAAATCTGCTGGCATTTTAATCAGTATATTTAAAGTATAGATGAACTTTTTACAATATTGGGTCTTCAAGTCCATGAACATGGTATATCCCTCTATTTCGATCTCTAAGTTATCTCGATAATGTCTACTGTTTTCTGTACAGATTCGTTGCATTTTTAGATTTATTTGAAAAATCTGACTTGTTACTGCAAATATTTTATTGCCTTTTCTATTTGTTGTTGGTCTATAAAATGGCACTTGTGTCCAGCAATACCTTGAATCTTGTGACCTTATTCATTAATTATAATAAGTTATAAGGGGACTTTTTGGATTTTCTACATACACAATCATATCATCTACAAAATCAGTTTTAATCTGGCCGTGCTGATCCTTGCGCCTTTATTTTTCTTATCTTGTTGAACTAGGTAGGACTTCTAGTAAAATAACGAATGGGCATGGAGAGTAACACTCCTTCCTCCGACTTAGGAGGAAAACCGTTCAGCTTCTCACCGTTAAACATGACATTTGCTACAGGATTTTTCTAAGTAACCTCTATCAGGTTAAAGGACTTACCTTTTACCGTAATGTGTTAAAGTTCAATTTTATCAGAAGCAATTTTTGCATCTATTGACATATCATGTTATTTTTCTGCTTTACCCTCTTTAGTGATTTATACTGATTGATTTTTCATATAATAGGCTTATCTTTATAAGTCTGATAGTCTCCTTTCAACCTTTTCAAATTTGTCAAGACCCCCCTCCAGATCCACAGCTGTGAGAAACGTTCTCTGGTCACATGAAAAGGGTGTATCACCGACTGGTGCTGGATGCAGCGCACTGTTTCTTCCCTATTTCACTGTTACACATGTATTTCGTTCTTACTTTCACTTCACTAGTTCTCTCTCCTGCGTCTAGCCTACTACTAAACCCACTGAGAACAATTAAGTCGATTTTATTAAATGTTTTACTGATATTTTTATATCCCTGCTGACTCTTCGTTTACTCTGTTCGTTAATAAAGTGTATTAACATGTACCACTATGACTGTGGATTTATCTATTCTTTGTTAGCTCTATTTTTGCCTTGTGTATTTTGAGGCCACGCTTTTAGGCACATACAGATACACAATTGCTGAACTGCATATTTCAACATCATAAAGTTCTCTTTATCCCTAGGAATGCTTTTCAGCCCTAAATCCCACTCTTTTAACCTAGGTGTACGGTTACTTGTTGGTGAGCATGCGAGTGATACATCCTTTCCTATCACTTTCCTTCCCACTTTCCTAAATCCTTGAAGCAGTACAGAGTTGTGATCTGCTTTGTTTACCGAGTCTCTCAACCTTTCTCTTTGAATTCAAAGTTTTGTTCGCTTTTATTTACTACTGGTGACCGACAGCCTGGATTTTAGTCTGCCACCTCATAGCTTACTCCCTCTTTCCCACCTGCTCTCTGCTCTTCCGTCTGTCTTCCCGACTTCCAGCTGACCGCCACCGTCACCGCTACCACCGCCGCCACAGCTGCTGCCACCAGTGCCCCTCCATCAGCGGTTCGTACATACCCTCTACTGTTCTTTCCATGAACATCCCAGAGATCACAAAATGCACCCTAGTTTATCGCAGTCGTGAGTAAATGAGTATTTTTACCACCTCCTGCACATGCAATGACTGCGGGACACCAAGGCTGCTCACATCCCAACTTCCATGCTACTGTTATGCACTTTTAATTAACCCACACAAGACTTTATGACTGTTGTTTTATATATTGATATTAATTTGCATGTACCCTCACTTTGCTCTTCACTTTTTCTTGCAATTTAAAGCACTCACCTCAGATTATCCCCCACCCCCCCAGCCCCCCCAACCCCCCCACCCCCGCCAAAGAAGAATCTTCATCATTCCCTTTAGTACGGGTCTGGTGTGATTACTTCTTCCCAGTGTTGTTGACATAAAAAGGTGATATTTTTTCTCACTTTTTAAATATATTTTATTGATTATGCCATTACAGTTGTCCCATTCCCCCTTCACTCCCCTCCACCCTGCACACCCTCTCTCACCCACATTCCCCCCCTTTAGTTCATGTCCATGTGTCGCAAGTTCTTTAGCTTCTACATTTCCCAGACTATTCTTGCCCTCCCCCGTCTATTTTCTACCTACTGTCTATGCTACCTATTCTCTGTACCTTCTCCCCCCTTCTCCTCCTCCCACTCCCCTGTTGCTAACCCTCCATGTGATCTCCATTTCTGTGGTTCTGCTCCTGTTCTAGTTGTTTTCGTTTTTGTTTTAGATGTGGTTGTTAATAATTGTGAGTTTGCTGTCATTTTACTATACATGTTTTTTATCTTCTTTTTCTTAGATAAATCCCTCTAACATTTCATATAATAAGGGCTTGGTGATGATGAACTCCTTGAACTTGACCTCATCTGAGAAGCACTTTATCTGCCCTTCCATTCTAAATGAAAGCTTTGCTGGATAGAGCAATCTTGGCTGTAGGTCTTTGGATTTCATGACTTGGAATACTTCTTTCCAGCCCCTTCTTGTCTGTGAGATTTCTTTTAAGAAATCAGCTGACAGTCTTATGGGCACTTCTTTGGAGGTAACTGTCTCCTTATCTCTTGCTGCTTCTAGAATTCTCTCCTTCATTTTAATCTTGGCTAATGTAATTATGATGTGCCTTGGTGTGTTTGCCCTTGGGTCCAACTTCTTTGGGACTCTCTGAGCTTCCTGGATTTCCTGGAAGTCTATTTCCTTTGCTAGACTAGGGAATTTCTCCTTCATTATTTATTCAAATAACTTTTCCATTTGTTGCTCTTCCTCTTCCCCTTCTGGTACCTCTATAATTCGGAGACTGGAACGTTTAAAGATGTCCTGGAGGTTCCTAAGCCTCTCCTCATTTTTTAAAATTCCTGTTTCTTCTTTCTTTTCTGTTTGGTTGTTTCTTTCTTCCTTCTAGTCCACTCCATTGATTTGAGTCCCAGTTTCTTCCCATCACTACTGGTTCCCTGTGCATTTTCCTTCATTTCACTTATTGTAGCCTTCACTTTTCCATCTAATTTGCGACCGATGTCACCCAGTTCTGTGAGCATCCTGATCACCAGTACTTTGAACTGTGCAGCTGATAGGTTGGCTATCTCTTGGTCGCTAAGTTGTATTTGCTCTGGAGCTTTGATCTATTCTTCCATTTGAGCCATTTGGGGGGGGGGGGTCCTGTCACACCTAAGGCGGAGCCTGAGGTGTTCACCAGGGTGGGGAAAGGGGAGGGGTCCAAGAGGGACCAATGGTGCTTGCTCTCTGCTAGATTTCAGTCCCTTCCACCATTTCCCCCAAGCAAACTGGGCCCTTCTGGTGCGGATTCCCAGGTGGGTGGGCTTGTGTACGTTCTAGGACACGGTGGATCTCTCCAATGAACTCCCTGTAAGGATGGGAGTCTCTCCCAGCACCTCAACCCCCACAGGTGTTTTCAATCGGTGTTCTGAGGCTTTATCTCCCAGCGCTGGGACCCTGGGCCGCATGGTCTGCCTCTCTCCCCAGCCCCACCTGGTTTACCCGAGTTCGAACGTGGGACTGCCCCGGCAGGCCTTGCGCACTGTGCCCTGCTTCATGATTGCCACCTCGCCGGATTTGCCCGCTGCCACCCTGCGCCTGGGGTCTGCCAGCAGCCGCCTGGGTGCCCAGGATCCACCCGCTGCCGTCTTGCGCCCCCAGGTTTGTCAGCAGCTGCCTTGTGTGCTCTGCAAGCCACCACTTTTTTTGCCGCGACCCCTCTCCGCCTCGCTGCCCCGACTCCGCCCTCTTACTGGTCTGGATGAATGCGTCTATTTTAACTCCTTGGTTGTCAGGCTTCCATACAGTTCAATTTTCTGTCAGTTCTAGTTGTTATTGTTTTTCTAAATTGTTGTTATCTTTATTTTGGTTGTGCGAGAAGCCACAGTGTGTCTACCTACACCTCCATCTCGGCCGGAAGTCTTGTTTCCATTTTTGAAGGTATCTTTGCTAGATACAGATTCTAGTCTAGCAGTTTACCTTCTTGTTTACATTTTGAAAATAACATTCCTTTTAACTTCTTCTGTTGAGATGTTAGCTGTCATTCTTACTGCTCTTTTAAATGTAATATGTAAGTTTTCCATTTTTTCCTTATTCTCTTGGCTTTCCCACAATCTTGTGTCTGAGGGAGATTTTACTGAATCTCTCTGTCCACTTTGGAGTCTTTACCTCTAGAGTCCGTGATCTGACGTTTTGCTACAGACAATCCTGAGCCATTTCCGCTTCTCACGCTGCCTTTGCGCCGCTCCTCCTGCCTTTCCTACTGAGACTCCAATTACAGGTTGTTCAAGATCATCACTGAATTATCACGTCTATGACATTCTTTTATGCATTTCCCATGCATTCTTTCCATATCTCATCATTTCAAATACTTATTTTCAAGTACTAATCTATTGTTAAACCCCATCAACTGAGATCTTAATACTGTTTTATTTTTAGTCCTTCAATTCTAGAATCTTACATTTGATTCCCTTTCTTAGTTCCAGTTTCCTGATTCTTAATCTTGTCTTCTATTTATTTAAATATATTATATACTGTAGTCCCCCCATTATCTGTGGTTTTACTTTCCATGGCTTCAGTTACCTGTGGTCAATCACAGTCCAAAATATTAAATAAAAGTTTCTAGAAGTAAACAATCGATACATTCTAAAGTGCACGCCACTCTGAGTGGTGCAGTACACTCACTCTCACATACACCACCCTGCTCTGTCCCGTGTTTCCACCTAGGAGTCAGATCGACTGTCACGCTATCTCAGGGCCTGCATGCAAGTAACCCTCATTTTACTTAATAATGACCCTAAAGCTCAAGAATAGGGATGCTGACAATTCAGATGTACCCAAGGAAAGCCATTAAGTACTTCCTTTAAGTGAAAAGGTAAAGGTTCTTGATTTAATAAGGAAAGAAAAAAATCACATGTTGAACTTGCTAGATCTATGATAAGAACAAATCCACTATCCATAAAAGTGCCTAATTTATAAACTTTATCACAGGTATGTATGTGTAAGGGGAAAAGGGCAGCTGATGTAGGGCTCAGCACTCCACTTTTCGGGCATCCACTGGGGGTCTTGGCATACACCCCATGGACAAGGGGAAAGACCACACTTCACCCTTTCCAACAACTTCGTTAATCCAGATCCCTGTGCATCCACCGTCTGTTGATTCTCTTGGTTTTCAGACAAACTGTCTTAAATTGTCATCTGCCCAAGTGAATGTGAGACGCTGTAAATAAATGCAGAGATCATCTGAGTCTTAATAAGGAAAGAAAATGTTATTTTTTCCAGAAAGTATTTACAGTTGCTTCTGTCCAGATCACCTTGATTGAATCAAGGATTGAGAAAATCTGCAGCTGGGCTTCAGGACCTGGGAGAGGCTGGTCTCTCAGGACACGGGCCCGGGGGACCTCTGCTCAGAGCCTAGGGAGGTTCCCAGGGGCCCCCTTCCCAACCTGTACCAAACTCCAGTTTCTGTCCTTCACCCACCAGTCCTGAGTCCACCAAAACCTCTGTTCAGCGTCCCAGCTTCTCATCTGCCTGCCTCTTCCTGAGCCAGCAGGTCTGCCAGCCGGTCCCACATCTAGGCGCTTCCCTCCTGCCCCAGCTCTCGGTCCCACAATGCTTCCCTGTTTTGCTAAGCTCTCAATTACCTTCACTCGAATTCTGCTTTAAACTCGGTCCAGCTTTTCTACTTTCGGGAAAGAGGGTCCAACTGCTTAGTCTACCATTAACAGAAGTTCCCCATTCCAGTATTTCCTATCTTTGTAGGTTTATACCTTTGATTCCTTCTGTAATTTATAGAATTTTGGAAGTGGAGATAAATATACCTTCAGTGAGTAACTGCTTACCCAACTCAGCACTGCTTAACCAGAAATCTCCACTCATTTTTACTGATAGACCTCGATATTTTAAGGATATTAAACCTTAATTTGTCAAACCTATGGCAAATGGGTTTTTCAGTATGCCATTTACATTTTAATTTTATGCTACTTTACCACATGGAAATGGTGAATTTATATACAGTACATTGATCAGTATTTTCCTTTCTGACTTTGGTGTCATGATAAAAACATTGAATGCTATGCAAATATGGGCCCTATTTCCTTTTAGTATTGTATTTTTACTTTTTACATTTAATGCTTAGATATACTTTGGTATAAAGTATGGGTTAGAGACCTAAGCTTTTTCATGTTGAAGATTTTATTTATTTTTAGAGAGAAGGAAAGGGAGGGAGAAAAACATCAATGTGTGGTTGCCCCTCACGCACGCCCTACTGGAGACCTGGCCTGCAACCCAAGCATGTGTCCTGACTGGGAATCCAACCAGAGAGCCTGTGGTTCACAGGCCAGTGCTTAATCTACTGAGCCGCACCAGCCAGAGCTAAGCTTATTTTTTTAATTGGTAAGCCAACTGTCCCAAAACCA
The DNA here is from genome assembly GCF_014824575.4 of Sturnira hondurensis. Taxonomy (NCBI): domain Eukaryota; kingdom Metazoa; phylum Chordata; class Mammalia; order Chiroptera; family Phyllostomidae; genus Sturnira; species Sturnira hondurensis. The sequence goes on from NW_028086562.1 coordinate 1,510,751, forward strand.
TTTAAATAAATACCCTCCATTTCCTCCTAGGACCTTAATCACATATGAATCAAAAATATTTTCTTACTATTTCTATAACTACGTTTGCAATCTAGCACTGCTGATTCCCGGGGTTCCTGCTCCTGGCGACCTTCCTCCCTCAGTTTCTGTAACTCAGAGCCCAGCCCCTCTTCTCTCCAGCTACTTACTCCCCTGAGTCTCCTTCGCACACTTACTTCCCTCTGTTCTCCTCATCCTCTCTCATCTTCCAGGCAGGCGCGGAGAAGCAGTTCCTTTCTAGGAGCTCTCGTTTCCTGTTCTCCCCACGCCCCTCGGGAAATTTCACCTGCACTGTCGGCCTCATCAGGCTCTCTCTGGAGTCCCCAGATCCACATGCAATTACCTTCTGGGATCTCCACCTAGACATTCCCCTGGCACTCTAAGCTCGACTACACAAAGAGAAGTTCAAGGTCTCCCGAAACTGCTCTTCCTTCCATGTGTCATTACCTATAGTACCACTATCATTCGAGCCAGAATCTCGGCACCTTCCTGGCTCCTTCCCAGCACACCTCAGAGGTCACGACAAATCCCACTGATTCTAGCTCTCTGGTCAGACTCTTCTCTACCACCACTGCCAAGAAAACAGGTCTTAATGATTTCTGGTGTGACTGCCAGCTTCCCTCCAAACCATCCTGGAAACTGCCCACAGAGTGACGGTGTGAAATGAAAATCTGATCACTTCACTTTTCTGATTAAAATCTCTCAATGGATCCATATGACCTAGGAAGCAAACAGGCAAAAATGTCAGCCCAGCATGGCACACAAGGCTCTGTGCACTCCAGCTACTGCCTGTCTCTCTTAACGCTGATGCATCCGTCTCCCTCCTTGAGCCCTGAGCTGGCCACGCCTAATTACCCAAGCAAGCCAAACTGCTGTCTTCTGTCCTTTGCACAAGCACTTCCTTCAGCCTGGAGAGTTCCCGTGCTGATTCTTTTTGCCTAGCAAGCTTCCAGTCACCTCCAAAGTGCAGTTTTCCTGTCATTTTTTATAGAACACTCACCACTTACACGCATCAAATGCATGTTGTCTGAATGTACTCCATAATTCCATTACATCCCTCGTGGTACCACACTGCAGCTCTTCACGTCTGTTTTCCCTCATGACCATGACCTCCTTTTATTTACTTCCACAGCCAGGCTGACCTCAGAGCTTAGGGCACACAGTGGGCACTCAAAATGGTTACTGACCAAACAGATCAACACATACAATGTTTAGTAAAATGGGTTTATAAAATGTATCAAAAATGTATTTAATGGGTCCTGGCTGGTGTGGCTCAGTGGATTGAGCACGGGCCTGCGAACCACACGATCGCGGTTCGATTCCCAGTCAGGGCACATGCCTGGGTTGCAGGCCAGTTCCCAGCAGGGGACTCATGAGAGGCAACCACACATTGATGCTTCTCTCCTTCTCTCCTTCCCTTCCCCTCTAAAGATAAATAAATTAAATATTTTAAAAAATGTATTTAATGGAAAGAAATACAAAAACTAGAGTGACATTTCACTCAAATCATAAAACACTCAGAACCTCACTGTGTAACAAATATATCTCTGAATTTTACAGTTCAGAGGCACTGTAAGTAATACTAATACGGCTTCATATTATAAATTTAACCCATGTGGATGGAAATAAGGGTTTGGCGGCTCCTGTCAGTTAAATGAAATCATCTTATTCTGACAGGGGTGAAGTGGTATCTTGTCGTGGTTTTAATTTGCATCTCTCTGATGGCTGGTGATGAGAATCATTTCTGCATGTGTCTCTGGGCCCTCTGTATGTCCTCCTCGGAGAATTGTCTATTCAGGTCCTTTGCCCACTTTTTAATTGGGTTGTTTGTCTTCTTGGTATTGAGTTGGATGAGATCTTTATATATTTTGGAGCTTAAACCCTTGTCTGATGTATCATTGGCAAATATGTTCTCCCGTACAGTTGGTTGCCTTTCCAATTTGATGATGGTTTCTTTACCCATGCAGAGACTTTTTAATTTGATGCAAACCACTGGTTTATTTTTTCCTTTATTTCCCTTGCCCTAGGAGATTTATCAGCAGAAACACTGTTATGTGGGATATCTGAAATTTTACTGCCTATGTTTTTCACTAGGACTTTTACAGTATCACGACTTATATTTAAGTCCTTTATCCATTTTGAGTTTATTCTGGTGTATGGTGTTAAGTTGGTAGTCTAGTTTCTTTTTTTTTTTTTTGCAGGTATCAGTCCAGTTCTCCCAACATGATTTATTGAAGAAATTGTTTTTACTCCAATGTATGCTCATGCCCCCTTTTGTCAAATATTAATTGACCATAGAGACCTGGGTTCATTTCTGGGCTATTATCATTAATAAATCAACAAACAACAGTGCTGGCAAGGAATGGAGAAAAGGGAACCCGGTGCACTGCTGGTGGGAATGCAGACCGGTACAACCGCTGTGGAAAGCAGTGTGGAATTTCCTCAAAAATTTAAAAACAAAACTGCCATATACCCCAGAGATCCCACTGCTGGGAATACACCCTGCGAATCCCAAATCACCATCCAACGGGACTCCCGCACCCCTACGATCACTGCAGCACCAGTTACAACAGCTAAATGCTGGAAACAGCCCAAGGGACCATCAGCAGATGAGTGGATTCAAAAAGTGTGGTACTTCCACACAGCGGAACACTACACAGCGGAAAGGCAGAAGGAAGTCCTACCTTTCAATACAGCATGGATGGAAATGGAAACTATTACACAAAGTGAAATAAACCAGTCAGCAAAAGACAAATACCACATGACCTCACTTGTAAGTGGAATCTAATGAACAAAATTAACGAGGAAAATAGAACCAGAGACATGGAAATATGGAACAGACTGAAAGCTGGAGGAGGGGAGGAGGGAGGGGGGAACAGTGGGAGGTGGAGGAAGGACTAGTCGAAGAACATGTATGAAGGACCCACAGACATGGACAACGGAAAGGGGACTGACTGTGGGCGAGAGGGGTGGGCTAGATAGAGGGAGACAAAAAGGGGAAAAAATTAGGACAACTGTAATAGAATAAACAATTAAAATAAAAATAAAAAATAAAATGAACAATCAAAAATGTATCTCAAAAACATGCTACTTATGTTCTATACCAAAAGGAGCTAAAACCGTACATAACTATAGTAAAAATACTTCCAGTGTTTGCCAATGGTACAAATACTCTCGTTTCCAACTTTGATAAAAACACTCGCGTCCTCTTCCTAGCTGTGGTAAGACCACAGCCCTGGCAGGAAAGCGGCATACCTTTATTCGGGCAGCGGCAGCCTCATTACACAAAGAACTTTAAAAGCCGTAACAAATGTTCAAATGAAAAGTGGTTCCATGTAAATGGAGAGCAAACACAGGCATTTTCCTAAGTTTTAGATGGCGAGGATGTTTTAATTTCTCAGATTATCAAAACAGATCTGATGTCAAAGTCTTAATGAATCTGTAAAATCTATTTTTAAATACAAAGAAATCTTACTATTTCAAATTTTGAAATCAAATACGTATAGTAAAAAGTGATAGAAATATCCCAGTAACCAATTTTCAAAATGTCCTCCCACACCTGCCAGGAGCCTTGGAGACCGTGTTAACAGACAGACCACAGCCGCTACCCTCTAGCATCCCTAGCAACAGACGAATAACACACACACAAACTGGGGAAGCAATCACCACCCCACTTCTGGACCTCAAGGAAGACCATGTAAAGCACCACGTTAACATCTTCTGACCACCACAAACCTAGCTCGCAGACCACAGCACACCGTGCCCCCAGCCTAGGTGAACTGCCCTGACTTCACACCTGCCTGCCTGCCTGCCTGGCTGGACGCGGCACATGGCTGTTCCGTGCACTGCAATGTGCACCTAAGAAGCCCATGTGACAGAGCAGACACTTGCGGAAGCCCCAGCCTACCAAGGGCCAAAGTGTTCTCACCCCTGAACTCCTTTCCACAACTTCCCCTTGCTACCAGAGGTAACCGACTTCCTGTCCTTTGCACTGCTGCCTTGCCTTTCTTTAGCGGTTTCAACGTGTGGCAGTTTTTATTTAAGTAACAGGTTTATTGAGGTATCATTCACATACCACAGAGCACTTTCAGGATATTCAGACTTGTACAATCATCACTGCGGCAGTTTCTACCCCTAAGGGTTTGGTCAAGCAGGAATTTCCCAGGATTCCCTTCTCCGAGTCTGCCCGGCATTTAAGAGGCAGAAGTGGACCAGCCTCCACGGAAGGCCTATGCTATCAGTGGCGGCAACAGAAAGAAACCGAAGTGTCAGAGGGTTCCAGCTTGTCCACAGGCTTCCTCCCCTGCGATGAGCTTTGTTCCCCAACCGCTGCCCCTACTGACCAAGAGAAGAACCCCTTAGCCTCCCCTCCCCCAGCACCCACGCGCCCTGGGCACTGGGTGGCAGACCTCAGAGAGCAGCGCCTCCCAGAGGCAGCAGTTTACCCTGGGTTCTTCGTGGTCTCCCGGGCAGAGGTGATGCTGGCTTCCGAGACCCTCGAGACCTCACGCAGGTGGCCTGGGCCACCCATGCCGGCCCTGCAGGACGGTCCGCACCTCCCCTCTGACCCTCCAATTCCTCCCCTGGGCTCTATCATCTTCCACTTTTTCCACAGTTGTGTATGGTCGGATCCCTACAATAAACGAATCCCTTGTTCCACAACACTCACGGTAGTTCAGCTCCCCTAACCAAATCCTGACTGATACCCATGAGCTACTTCAGTTTCCCTGAAGGGCAGCTTAGCGCTGACTCTTTCCAGCTCTACAAAAATAGAATCGAACACTGGATCCTGAGAGACTCCTCCACGCTACTGCACACGGCTGTATGTTGTTCATTTCTCACTGCTCTTTAATAATCTCTGCACTGCATGCCGTTTTCATGGACATACAATATACAAACAGGAAAAGAGGGCAAATCCTCAGGGTATTTGTGTGTCTGTAACACAAATCACACTCACGACCAACAAAGAGAATATTCCCAGCCCCCAAGAAGCCTCACTCATATATCCGCCCGACTCTCCAAAGTTACGAGTTCCCACTAATAAATGCTCCTTTCCCATTTCTGAACCGTTTTGAACTTATGTCCTGAATCATACACTATTTAAATCTGAGCACCTGGTTTCCTTCACTCTACACGACACGTAAGAGTCACCCACGTCTTGAACAGAACATCAGTTCACTGCTCTCCGTGGCTGCAGTTTGGCACCATGTGGATAAACCACAATTAATTTCCCTATTCTGCGGCTGGTGAGCGTGTGGGCGGTTTCTGGTTTTCAGGATGTGGCTGCTCGCCCCTGAGAATGTCTCTAGTGTGCACATGTGACAGTGCCCGCAGAAATCCCCAGGAGATGGGGGCCTGCCGAGGCCACGGGGTCTCCTTCTCCACCCCCCACGTGGACGCCCCCGGGGCAGAGCGGGGAAGTTCTGCTGCTCTGCTCCCCGCGACACATGACGCTGCTGTTTTTAATTCAGTCACCGGGTGCGTCGAGGTGTCTTGCTGGGGTGTTACCTGACAGTCCCCAGTGACTCATGAGGTTCAGCCCTGACCTTCTGTGAAGTGCCTGTTCAGGTGTCTTGCCCATTTTTATTGGGCTTGCCTTTTTCTTACTGACTTTTAGGACGTCTCAAAATACCCCAATTATAGGCCTCTGCTGGCCAGTCCTACTCTATGACTTGGCTTTTTGTTCTCTCACTGGTGTCTTTTGAAAAACAGAAGTTCTTTTAATGTAATCCAAAGTATCAACCATGCACTTTACATAGTTTGTACTTTATGTGTCTTAGTTAATATATATTTAGTCTACAAATGGGCACGTGAACTAATGTTTTGCAACGTATTATGTCGGGTGTTATACCTGCTAACTCGCTGAATCCTCCAAACCATCTTTAAAAAGCAGGGCAACCCCAGAGGCACAAGGTGCTGGAGGCACACTGGACAGAAGGGCAGCGTGCCAGGTGCAGCAGAGAGCCCCTCAGAACGCCAGTGCTGTGCACCGAGCTGTGCTCACCAGTGTAAGTACACACTCCCACCAAGAGTGCTTACAACCACACCCAACCCTCACCCACATGACACAGGTACATATACATACACACACATAACATATACCCACAGGAACAGGACACACACGATACATAAGTACATATAACATTTCCAGCCCACAATTAAAAATTAAAGAAGTCGACCTGACTAAAGAGTGCACTGCATCTCCAGTACAATTTCATAAAGAATGAAAAGACAGAGGGCTACGCTGTGAAGACTGACATCAATTTATAAAACACACAAGTAGATTTCCGTAGTACAGATGAGTAATACAAAAAAAAAGTCAAATGGTAGGAAAACTGAAAGTGAGTAAGCGGGCTTGGGAAAAAACAACTATTTTGGCAAAAAACAGAATACAAAGTGGAATTAATCTCCTCTACACATCTGTGAAATATTTGAAAACCACACTGAGTTTGCTGACATTGTGAGACTATGTGAGTGTCAGACAGGACCAGGACAGTGAGAAAAATTGAGAAATTTACAAAGAAGACGGTTATAATTACTCTGACACTAACAAGATGAGCCTCAATGAAAAACTTACGAGAGACCGTCAGCAGCCATCAGCCACTCGGAGAACTCCCTACATGAAGTCTCAGCTAACCTCTTGATCATTTCCCCAGACCCTTCCCTGACTACGCCAACATTCTGAAGTTCCTAACATCCGAAGTTTCTCAGAAACTGACCATCTTGCAGAACACTGTCTTTCCAGGCTGGATGAGCACGCTATCAGGAATGCTCACTGTCCCAGTGTTCTGGGGTTGGGGGGGAAACGGCACACACATTGAAGAGCCTCACAGTAGGGACTGATGGAGATGAACCACGGGAAAGAGAAGAGAGCAATTCATCACAACAGGCGCTTCATCATACCGGGCAGAAATACTCAGAAAGGAAGGAGGACGGAGGGGGACGGAGGGGGCCGCAGGGGGGCCGCAGGGGGGCCGCAGGGGGGACGAAGGGGGCTGCAGGAAAACCAGAAATGGACAACCTCCGCCCTAGCAGGTCCCAGACTGACGGTTATCCATCGCTTAAGAGATTTACCCCAAATTCAGCAGCGTCGGTTGGTTCTGAACGATCTGCGTTCTAATGACGTAACTATATTGAATAAAGCCCGCTTGTCTACTACAGATGTTCCCCTGCAGACTGCCTTCTGCTTACTTTTAGCCACGGTGTGTCTAATTGCAATTCAAACTTCTGAAAGAGTCAACAGTGGACCGAAGGCGGTGGTTCTAGACCCTGGCTCTACTCTAGAGTCTCCCTGGGAGCTTGTCACAATCCCCAGCCTGGGCCCCACCCTGAGACCTCAGTTTGATCTGCCAGGGCTGGGGCCCAGGACAGGGATGTTCAAAAAGCCGATTCTCCTATGGGGCCTGGGGCCCGACCCACCAACATAAGGAGCACTGGACTAAGCAGAGGCTGGTTCTCAAAGGTCCTCAGTGAGGGCATTTTTGCCATTTTGCACGAAATACCCCTCCCCGTGCATTCATTCACTATAACACCCAAAAGTTCTCCCACCTTTTTCTAAAGACCCGCTTCAGGCTCAGCAGCAGCAGCGCTAAAGAGCCTCCGCTCCAGAGAAGGACAGACCCGGTCTGCGCTAACCTGTACTAACACGTAACTCCAAGCTGCCTTGTTCATCCTGCGTCTAACCCCACATCTGGCACATGGTAGGAATTTTGTAAATAACTAGGGAGTAAATGAAAGAAAGAAAAGGAGTAATAAGAAATCTGAGAAAGTCGTTTCCTCCCCTTCTCTCAACCTACACTTCGGAAACTGCCCATGACTGTCTGATACTTCACATTTTCAGGAGACGGACTCAGCTCCCGCATGCCCAGGGCATTCTGCCCATGAGGCACTGCTCTAGAGAAGTGCATGGAAATTCTACTTCTTCTTTCAAGGACACAGACAGGAGTACAGACAGGTGCAGTAACGGGTGGAGTGGGCCTAGGGTTCCACTGTAAACCCCTCCAGAATGTGGACTCAACTCAGGGGTTGATTCCAAACCATCGGAACTCCGCCAAGTGATGGGGCACCAGTGGTTCCGAGAGATCACATCGCTAAACTGAGTCCTCCTTCTTGCTGGGACACCTTCTCCATTGCTGGCTTTGCGCCAAGAGGCCATGTTGGGAGGGCACAAATAAAGAGGAGCTGATGGCCATCTTCAGCTGATCACCAGCGAGAAACTGAGGCTACAATCTAACAGCAGCTCACCCGGAGTGCCGCCAACAACCCGACAACCATGAACAGGGTCCTTCCACAACCAAGCTCTCCAATGAGCCCCCAGCCCTGCCTAACTCACTCCCTGGCTGCAGCCGGGGGGACCTTAAAGGGCCCAGCTCAGCCCTGCTGGACACCAGACCCGTAAAACTGTAAGACAATAAACGCACATAAGTGCACGATGTTTAAAGCCACTGAGGTTGTAGCAATAAGCATGCAGCAATGGACTGCAGTGTGTGACAGGGTGGAAACAGCGCATGTCGTAGTCCTGTGGCAGGGAGAAGAAAGCACAATAAAAGAAATGTGAGAAAAGCAGGGCTGGGCTCAGGGAACATGGGGACAAGGAGCTGGGATGAGGCCAGGCTGAGCAGGGATTTGACAGTCATCTCAACGTGTTTAAATTTAGATCCAGAAAACAGTGGAAGGCAATTCAAGGTTGTAAAGTTGGGTGGAAACCCTATTTGATCCACATTTTACTATTTTAAAAAGATAACTGGCTGGGCCCTGGCCGGTGTGGCTCAGTTGGTTGGGCGTCACCCTGTAAACACAGGGTTGGGGGATTAATCCCCAGGCAGGGCACATGCCTGGGCTGCCGGTGTGGCCCTCTGTCTAGGCACAGGTGCATGCCACCTCTGATCTGGACACATACTATCCCTGGCCCAGGAGTTGATCCCGGCCCAGGGGCATACAGGAGGCTACCAACAGACACTCCTCTCTCACTTCGATGTTTCTGTATCCCCCGCTCTCTCTAAAATGAAAAGAATGTCTTCGGATGAGGATTAATACATACACAACAAAAATAAATGGCTGCCGTGGAGACAGAGGAGATCCAGGGCAGAGGCAAGGAGGTCACACAGGAGCTCCTGGGGTGTCCAGGAAAGGGGCAGCGACAGTGACAATGGGGAAACAGGAGGAGTACAGCAAAGACAGCACAGGGTCCATGGACCTGGGTGAAAAAAGAACTACACCCTTATTTCATTAACCTCCAACTGAAATGGAGTATTTGTATTCCATTGTGGATACAGGCAACAGCTCTCAGCAACACAGGCATTACTTGTGACTTGGTCATCTCAGACTCTTCTATCCCAGTCGCCAATGTGGTAACAGGAGGCACCAGCTGTGGGTGTGCCACTCATGCATTCTGTGGCAGTCACAGACCCACCACCAGATCCGCAGTGTGTGTGCACTGTCACGGAACAAGTCTGTGCTGTTTCCTGTCCGGACAGAAGTGTCAACACACCTAGCCTCCTCTGTACCCACACAAACACGGTGTGCCATAGCGCACGCGTCTGGGATGGCGTCCACAGGCACCTTCGCTCCACTGTAAAAGACCTGAGCAACCCGTGACACGCACGGGCAGAGGGAGACCTGGTGGGGGTACGCAGAGAAAAATGAGGGCGACTACAGGGCCACACGTACGGGGACAAAGTCAGGAGTCCAGACTGCCCGCGCAGCACCTGCATCAGCGTCCAAGGAAGCAGGCTGAATCTGAGACACAGAGATGGCGTCCGAGCGGCACGCGCAGATGAGCGCACTCAGCCGAAGGCTGGACTGGGACGGAAGGCCTGACTTGGGGAGAAGCGGGGGAAGGACCACCCAGAAGATGGCGCCATCACCGAGAGGGGCATCTGGAGGGAGAAAGGGGCAACCGCGGTGAAAACTGTGAAGAGGCTACAGCGTGTCCATGGGACTTGGCGATTCGTGTGACGTTGGCAAAGATGGACAGGGAGCGCCAGAGAGTAACTGGGACATGTGACAGGAGAGGAAGTAAATGGACTGCTTTCTTGAGAAGTTGTGCTGTTGCAGCCTAACACAATGGGGCTATTGGCGGAGCAGGAGGCTGGTTGCTCTGGTGCAGGAAGGGCATGCCGGAGGCCTCTGCACGTTAGCCTGCATGGTCCCCGGGAACGACGGGTCGCAGGACAGAGGGTGCAAGCCAGCCCCTGGACTGAAGTCCTTCGGAGAGTAGGCTGGGCTCCAGAGCTCCTGTGAACAGACTGGCCTCGAACAGAAGGAAGGAAGACCCCTTCACGGTTCGGTGGTGGTGATGGCACAAAGGGGTGTCTGAGAAGAAGGCAGAAGGGACCGGGTGGTCCTGAGTTGGTGGAGAACACTACAGAACTGTGGGCAGTGCTAGCGGCCCACGTGAGGCTGGTGATGAAGTATCTAACTAAAGGTGCAAGCCTGACTCATTACCCTGTTTCTCTCCAGCAGCTGGGCTGCCTGGGGTGGGCAGAGAAGCCAGGAGTCGGGGTTCGTTCAAGCGGGACTGTCCAGCGGGCGCGACGGGAGGAGAGTGGGCAGGGAGGGCAGGAAAGCCAGGGTATTTGGAAGGCAGCGATCATACACCGTGGACTCCTGCAGCTCCAGAAGGGGCATGAGGAGCCATTAGGTAATTAGCTGGAGAAGCGAGGAGTACCTGCAGGTACGGAGTGGGAGCTCGGCCAACAGCCGGGAACGCTGGTCCGCCCCAGCAGGTGGCCACAGTCATGAGGCAGACCGAGGGTCCGCGGGCGGGCTGGAGGGCCGGGCGCCCCAGAAGAGAGGGGAGCGAGTCTACTCGATGCCTCGCCTCCGGAGACGACAGCTCAGACGCCCTGTCAGTTCTGAGGTGAGTCCTCTAGCATGCAAGCGCCCCAGGCCAGGGTTCTGTGTGGCTCACCCTGTTGTGCCTGGAGCCCAGTGTTCAGTAAAGACCACTGAGTATGAACGTTGCTAAAGCATAACGAAGTAAAGACAGAAACCCGGAAAGCGAGGCAGGAAAGGATGGCAGTTGCGCACACAGGACGGGTGCTCTCCACTGCAGCTCGGAGTCGTGGCCAGACCACGGCTGGTCCACAAGGAAGAAAAGGCTGAGGTTCTGCGCTGACCTCAGAGATTCGGCCACCCACCACGGGGTGCTGGCGACATCCAACGGGGCGGGAGGAGGCTGCACTGGCTACTGACAGCGGTCTGGCCACTGACCGGAGGCCACCAGAAGCACCACCAGTGCGCTCTGCTGATTTCAACATAACAGTACTCACTCCTTCTTCCGCTAGCTCCCCCTCCACAAACCATTCCTTGGTTTCGCTCTGGGTTCTTCACCCAGGTGATCTGTTCCAACACACAGGGGCACACTCACGTCCCTTCCCTGGAGGTCTCCGCTGAGCCTCTGGCCTACGCCGGGGCTCCCGCTTCACGCTCTCAGGGCTGTGCTCAGCATGTGCCCTTACCCCGATACTTGCGGTCCCCACGTCCTCACCACATTCCTTCTTCAACCCACTCCAACTGGGCCTCTGCACTGAATGAACACTCCACACCCAGGCGCCCAGACCCAATGCTGACCTCTCCACCTTCACTGCATCAGCTTCCCAGTGACTTCCGTGGTAAGAGAACAATGTCCCTCACAAGGCAGCCACATCCTCACGTGGATGTCATCCTCACGTGTGCTTCCGTCACCTCTCACCAAGACTGCCAATTGCTACAAACAGCCTCCTACCTAGTCTCTGCTTTCTCTATCAGCCACGAAGCAGCCAGAGAAAGGCTTTGAAAACTAAAAAATCCATATTCCGTCACTCAGAATCCATATTCCTTCTGTCCAACAACAGATCATCCAGTGACTTACTTACGATTACTCTTCAAGTAAAATCCCAAGTCCTTCTGCCTTGCAAGGAACTTCAAGATCCAGCCCCCTCCTACCTTGCCTTGTTCATCTTCCACATGTCCACTCTGGTCCAGCCACAATGTCTTATTTATTGTTCCTCAAACCAAACACATTCCTGCCTCAGGGCCTTTGCACGTGCTATCTCCTCTAAAACATTCTTCCCCCAGATCCTCAAGCAGCTAGCCCTCTTTTAGCATTTGGATCTCAGCTCAAATGTCCCTTCCTAAGAAAGGCCTCCCATAACCAACCCACCTGAAGTGCTCATACCTCAGGATCCTGTTCTATTTTCTTCTTAGCATTCTCTGAAATTCTTACTGACTAGTTTATGTATGTACTGTCTTTCCACCTAAACTGTAAGATGCATGACAACCAGAACTTACCTGCCTGATATCCTCGTCATCTGTAACCAGTGCCTGGCACATATTAGGCCCTCAACAATACTGCTAAACGCATACATGACAGCATGAAATTCAATGGACTACGTATGGTCTGTGGGCAACAAACAGGATGCCATGAGTCACTGTCAAAAAGGCCTAAGAGGCACACAGAAGCTCCCACAGATCCGCCTGGCGCTGTCAAGGACAGCTACTCAGCCAGGCCATCTACCTCAGGGACAAAGTATCAGCAGCACCACACTGGAGTTGCAGACCTTAAGAGTATCTGCCACTCAAGTCTTCACACATTCACTCACCAGCAGTCACTGAGCACCCACTGTGTGCTGGGCAGTCCTCTACGCTCCCCAGATATACCGGTAAACAGCGCAGATGGAGATTCCAGTCCACGCAGACCTCACTGTCTAGCAGGGGCAACCAGACAACACACAGTAAAAAGAAGTGAATTACACAGTGTATTAGGTGATGATAAATGCTAATTCCCAAACACTTATGTCTCACTACCCTCATTTATGAAATAAAAAATACATAATCATCACACAGCAGGTGCTCTGAATTGCTTGAGAAATGGATTGTTAAAAGTCACTGATAAATGCTTAAATATAAAAATTTTAATTAATAATAATTAAAGCATTTAACAAAAATGATTCTTAAATAAACCAATTAGAGTTAGGAAGTCTAAATTTTGTTCAACAGCACAAATACAAAATAACACTTTAACAGGCACATTAACAACAGTCTCTGGTGCCAGGAAACAGGAGACTGTTGCTACAGCCAAGACCTGTCATGGACAACAGAAAATGGCTACACTCTGACCTCAACTGTAAAGACCCAGCTTCATTTCAAGCTCTTTTAATGTATCTTCTCTCAGAAACGGGAAGCAAATGGCATCTTCCCTTTCTTTCAACTCTCCCCTTACTAGTAAAAAGGCAAGTGTGGTTAAGTGTTCTTTCCCTTCTCCTTCCGAAAACAGCCCTCTCTAAATAAGAACCTCAGCTTCCAAAGGAACAGCCTGCAAAGGCTCCTGGCCCCCACAAGAACGCCTTGCCCTTGACCTTCTGGGTTGGGACTTTCCCCTTCCCTGCCGTGCCGCCCACACTGACCTCTTTAAGAGGCACTACTTCGGTCACGTACAGAAGGATGGGCTCTCTCTGTTCAAATGGCTTGGCCTCCTGCAAAGCTCCTGGAACTAAAAACCAATCATACGTGGTTGGTATACCAAAGTCTAAAAAACTATTAGAAACAATAAACAAACACATTAAAGTTGCAGGATATGAAATCAATATACAAAAAATCACTGCTTACCTTTATACTGACAATGAAACTTCAGAAAAGGAAATGGAAAAAAACAACTATTTGCAGTTGCAACCAAAACAACCCCAAATACCTAGGAACAAACAAAGGATATGAAGGACCTATACACTAAAAACTACAAAACATTATTAAAAGAGACCGGAAAAGATACGATGAAATGGAAAGATATCTTATGTTGATAAACTGGAAGAATCAACACAATTCATTTAAAATAGCCATAGTACCCAAAACAATATACAGATTTAATGAAACCCCATCAAAATCACAATGTCATTTTTTAAGTCCTTACCCAAAGACATCTCCATTGATTTGGGGGCGGGGGAGCGGAGAGAAACATCAATGTGGGAGACAAAGATCAGTCAGTTAGCTCCCGTATGTGCCTGAACAAGGGATCGAACCCTCGACCTAGATATGAGCCCTGACTGGTGATCAAACCCACAACCTTTCGGGGTACAGGATAATGCTCCAATCAACTGAGCTACCTGGACAGGGCCCAATGTCATTTTTTAAATAACTAGAACAAAAAAATTACCAGATTTGTGTGGAACCACAAATAACCAAAACAAACCCTGAGAAAAAAAAATGAAGCAGGAGGTATCACACTACCTGACTTCAGATTACACTACAGAGCTCTGATAACCAAAACAGAGTGGTATTGGCAGAAGAACAGACACACTCACCAATGGAACAGAACTGAGAGCCCAGAAATAAAACTACAGGAATATGGGCAAATAATTTTTGACAAAGGAGCCAAAAACACATAATGGAGAAAAGAAAGCCTCTTCAATAAATAGTGCTGGGAGAACTGGAAAGCCACATGCAAAGAATGAAACTAGATTATAGTTTGTCCCCTTGGTACAAGAATTAATTCAAAATGGATCAAAGGCCAAAATATAAGATATAGAACTATAATAAAGTATACAGAAGAAAACACAGGCACTAAATTTTTGGATCTTGGTCACAGAGAACATTTTATGAATTTGACCCCAAAGGCAAGCGAAATAAAGGCAAAAATGAATGGGGCTATAGCAGACAAAAAGCTTCTGCTCAGCAAAAGAAATCAACAACAAAACAAAAAGGCAACCAACTGAAGGTGAGGTGTCATTTGCAAATAATAGCTCAGACAAGGGGCTAGTATCCAAAATTTATTAAGAACTTATACAACTCAACACCAAACAAACAATCCAATTAAAAAATGGGAAAAGGCCCTGCCTAGTGTGGCTCAGTGGGACTAAGTGCTAGCCTGTGAACCAAAGGGTCACTGGTTCCATTCCCAGTCAGGGCACACACCTGGGTTACAGGCCAGGTCCCCAGTAGGGGGCGCATGAGAGGCAACCACACATTGATGTTTCTCTCCCTCTCTTTCTCCTTTCCTTCCCCTCTCTCTAAAAATAAGTAAAATCTTAAAAAAAAAAGGGGCAAAGAACCTGAACAGACACTTCTCCCAAGATGATAGCCATCAGATATATGAAAAGATGTTCAAATTCACTAGCTATTAGGAAAATGCAAATCAAAACCACAATGAGATACTGCCTCACACCTGTTAGAATGGCTATTATCAACAAGACAGGTAATAACACCTGTTGGAGAGGTTACGGAGAAAAAGGAACCCTCATTCACTGCTGCTGGGAATGTAAACTGGTGCAGCCACCATGGAAAACAGTCTGGCAGTCCAGACTATTTAAGTCCAAAACATTAAAAATAGAGTGACTGAAAGACCCAGCAATCCCTCTTCTGGGTATCTACCTGAAACACTCAAAAACATTTATTTGCAAAGATACACAAACCCCTATGTTAACTGCAGCATTACCCAAAACTTCTGGTGGGCCAAAGTGACGCACCCCCCCCAAAGGGTCCTTCGGCAGAGGATGGGACAAAGATGACGCGGGCATGAACGCTGAGGAGTCCCACTCGGCCCTCAGAAGAGAGGAAATACTGCCATTTGCAACAACATGGAGGGACTCGGGAGTATCACTCTAAGTGAAATAAGTCAGCCAGTAACAGCTAAGGATCACATGATTTCACTCGTGTGTGGGGTATAAGACTGAAACTCAGGCAGACAACGGTACAGTGGTTACCAGAGAGAAGGGGTGGGGTTGTGGAAGATAAAGGAGCCAAATAATGGTAGCAGAACCTGATTTGACTATGGGTGGGCCACACACTGCAATATCCAGATCACGTGTCACAATAATGCACATCTGAAACCTGTATGACTCTGTTAACCAATGTCACCCCAATAAATTTAATTTAAAAGTCTATTGTTTTCCTGTGTATCTCTAACGAGCAAGTGGAATTTGAATTTTAAAACACAATACTATTTATATTAGCACTACCCCCCAAAATAAAATAATTAGATATAAACCTAACAAAATATGTACACAATCCATATGAGGAAAACTATAAAACCCTGATGAATTAAATCAAAGAACTAAATAGCCCTGGCTGGTGTAGCTCAGTGGATTGAGCGCGGGCCTGCGAACCACACAATCGCGGTTCGATTCCCAGTCAGGGCACATGCCTGGGTTGCAGGCCAGTTCCCAGCAGGGGACTCACAAGAGGCAACCGTACACTGATCTTTCTCTCTCCTTCCTTTCCCCTCTAAAAATAAATAAATAAAATCTTTAAATATATATATAAATAAATAAATCAAAGAACTAAATAAATGGAGGGATATTGCATGCTCTTGGATAAGAAGATCTAATATTGCCAAGATATCAATTCTTCTCAGCTTGATCTGTAGACTCAATGAAATCCCACTCGAAACCTCAGCAAGGAATTTTGTGGGTATTGCAACCAACTGATTCCAAGTTCACACAAAGAGGCAAAAGACCCAGAACAGCCAGCTCCACACTGAACAGGAGCGAAGTCAGGATGCTGACACGCCCTGGCTTCCAGAGCTACGATGAAGCCACACACTCAGGACAGTGTGGAGCCGTCCAAAGAACAGACACATCAGTGGGACCGAACAGAAAGCCCAGAACCAGACCCACAGAAATACAGTCAACTGATCTTTGGCCAGCAGGCAAAGACAACACAGTGGAGCAAAGTCTTTTCAACAAATGATGCTGAACAACTGGACAGCCACATGCAAAAGAATGAATCTAGACACAGACCTTACACCCTTCACAAAAATCAACTCAAAACAAATCAGAGACGCCCTGGCTGGCGTAGCTCAGTGGATTGAGTACGGGCCTGCGAACCACAGAATCACGGTTCGATTCCCAGTCAGGGCACATACCTCGGTTGCAGGCCAGTTCCCAGCAGGGGCCTCACAAGAGGCAACCATACATTGAGACTTCTCTCCTTCTCTCCTTCCCTTCCCCTCTAAAGATAAATAAATTAAAATGATCCATGAAAGAATTAATAAGCTGGACTTCATTAAAATTAAAATTTACTGCCCTTTGAGGCAGTATCAAGAGAATGAGAAAACAAGCTACAGACTGGGAGAAAATATTTGCAAAAGACACAACTGCTAAAGGACTATGAGCCAAGATACACAACGAGCTCTTACAATGAACAATCAGAAAACAAACCACCTGCCACACACTTTCCACACATCTCAGTCACCCAGCCCATCAGCCAGGCTTTCTCAACCATCGACAACAGATTTCTCTTTGTGCTTTTTCCTTTTCATTGTTTTCAAAGCATTAAAACTGGGAAACTTAGATTATGTTTTAGGAACTCCTTTTTAATTTCCACAGAACTTCGTTAAGTACCAAGCTAACAGAATTTATCATTAAAAACACTTGGTAGGTAGTACTGAAAGGATTGGAAGGAGGGTAGACAGACAGGTAGGTAGTTATGACATTTAGCTTTAGAGTTTAGCTACTTTCAGCTATTTGGGCCAAATGGAGGTGGAAAAAAAGGTGGGTAGAGTCTATCTTTCATGTTACTGCTTTAAAAAAAATCACAAGAACTGGAATATGCTTCCATACCTCGACCACTGCCACCATGCTTAACAAGGGCTTCCTAGATAACAAGACTTTAATCAATGCTTTAGATAAATACCAAAAATGAATGCTGCATTCCCTTACATTTAGGTACCTGAGACATGAGAATAAGACTCTAGAAAGCTCAACTGGACCCCACAGAGCCAAAGCAGGGCAAAGCCTTCCTCAGCGGCACGGAGGGGCACAGCTGAGACGCAGGTCAAGTGAAGTCAGAGTGCCTTCTCAGGGACTATTCAAACCTCACAGAGGCGTCTTTCCCGGGGAACGTAGCAGAAATGCACATTCGCAGGCTCCACAAACTCAGGGGTGGAGCCCAGCCATCTGAGTTTCAACTCTCCAGCCAAGATGATTCCAAGGCCAGCTCAGCCTGAACACCACCAAACTAAAGAAGGCCAACCTTCCCATGCACTGCTCCCCACCCGTCTCAGCTGAGCTTTCGGGACTCACCTCTCCTTAGGGGCGTCACCAGCACCCAGGTCTCCAACCACGACTGAAGAGCGTGGGGTGCTTGCTCCCCACGTAGCGCATTGACGGAGTCTGCGCAGAACACGGTTCTGATGCAGCGGACTCCACTCAAGCCCTCCTCAGCCAACTGAGATCGGCTGGGCCCTAAGTGGACCCTCACTCGCCCTGTAACATTTTCAATAAACAATCTCAGGAAACAGCACTGTGTGTTGAGACCTTGGCAAAAGAACATCCTGTTCAAACGCCAACTCCAGTACCAGACAGGTTAAAGAAACTTGGAGAAGAGGCCAAGAAAGGGCCTAGAGCCCCTGACAAGCTGCCACCTGCCCCCGTGGGAGCCGACTCCACTGTATCAGAGGGACAGCAGCCCCAGCAGTGCAGGGGCAGAAAACGCTGCACAACTCCATGTACGCTGGGTGGCACACTTGAAAAATCAAAATAAATTAAAGGATAATTAACAGTATAATAAATAAATAAATAAACTCCTAAACCAGACCAAAGCCCACCTGTGCTCCCAAACAACTCCAAAAGCCGAAACGGCAGAACTGAGTCCAAGGCAAATCTTTAAAGGTCTCCAGGCACAGTCACCAGAGACTCGCAGAGGGCAGGCCCGTGTCCGACCCGACACTCGGCTGGCGGTGGCACAGCCCAGACGAGCGGGTTTCTGACCGCCAGCTCGGTACCTTTCCAAGAAATCAGTGACCCTGGAGTTCACAAGTAAGCTCGAATTTCACGTCGTACCACCTGAAAAAGTAACACCCACAACAAACAGACTCTAACAGGTAAAGTCACTCAGGTTGACTGGTGAGCACAATCGCCTGAGTCCCCAGTAGGGTCACTGAAGTTGTTCTTGGACTAACGACAAGAACCAGAAGCGAACTGAAGACTAAGTGATGTATTTGTGCCTGGGCCCAAGGGCAGACTTACAGCACGCTGGCTGAGCAGAAAGGGTTTCTGAACAGCGCAGTGGGGGAGGGGTGGGACAGGGATGGGGCCCATGGCATACCAGGTGCCAAATCCAAAGGGACCTGCCTGAGAACCGTTGGGTGCTCCATTCACACTGCAGGACACAGTTTCGAAGAAACATCACCCACCGTATTTAATTGATGTCAATATACATTTTATTAGTTTCGTAATTTCTTTTCATGTAATGTACATATCTATTTGAGTTTTATATTTACAGAAGAACTCCAAGAACATATACTGAGTTCTTGTGTTTTTACGTATTTCATCCATTCTGCAAATACTTACTGAGCACCAACTATGGGCCCAGCAGTCCTCCGAGGGCTACATTTTGAAGTGATACTACAATAAAACGAGTTACATCCAAATGGAGGTGGGTCCACAGGAACCTTCTTCCTTTATAGAACAAGTTCTTTAGCATCTTGTTCCAATTTCATGAACATCACTCTGCTCTCCGCAGGTGAGATGTTCTTCCCCACCGTTCCCCAGAGGCAAACCTGCCTGTACTGACCCCTCCTCACCTGTCAGCCCAACTGCTACAAAATTATGTTTAATTTGAAATCTGAGCCCTGGCTGGTGTAGCTCAGTGGATTGAGCACAGGCCTGCGAACCACATGAAATCTGGTACCATATATCAAAATCAAAAATCAAATGGTGTCGCTCTTAAAGCTTGGCTCTCTGTGTTCCTATCTGCATTTTCCTCCTTGCAGTTGGGTTAACCAGAATTCCTCTGTTGAACTTAGTATGAAGTCAGACAGTGGATCCCAAAATTTCCTCTGGCACTTCAACCAGAAAAGTGCCGCGTGGCCTCAGAGAATAACCTGGGACCATCCCAACAGCCGGCACCACCAAAATCTAAAACAAAACAAAGGTCCACCTCAGGGCTAACTCCCTTCTGAGTCATCAAGGCTGAAACAGCTTTATGTGCTTGTTAGTTTTGGAAGTCTGAGAAGTCCTAAATGATCCCCCCAAAATGTGGGCCTACTTTCCAAAAGATAACATATAAATATACTAGCAAACCCAATCATTAAAAAAACTGCATCCCTGCTCTGGCCAGAGTGGCTCTGTTGGTTAGGCACTGTCCAGCAAAGCAAAAGGTCACAGGTTCGATTCCCAGTCAGGACACACACCTGGGTTGCAGGCAGTGTGTCCGTCAGGGAGCACATCGATATGTCTCTCTTACATCCATATTTCGCACATCGATATTTCCCTCCCTCTCTTTCTCCCTCCCTCCTCCTCTCTCTAAAAAAAATTGTTTTAATTACATCCCTAAATCTATGACCTAAAATCTATGCTTTTATCAGTTATAGAAAGAGAAAAATTAAAAAATACAAAACACCCAAAAATATGTCTACTATACAAAAAAAGTGATTAATGGAATTTTTTAAAATAAAGTGGCTTCTTGTTAAAATAGCTTAAATGAAATATAATTTAATAATTCTCATGGTCTCAGAGTTCATGTTTCTTACCTAAATATAAAAAGTTGGTGAAAATGTATTCAGAATTTAAAAGGGTAATTTTCTCCCTATGAAAGGCATATGGGGAGTTTTCTTCTTCGGGTTCCACGATATGGCTTCAGATTATTTGGTCTATATCTGTACTGCTCACTACACAGACATTTTTACCAGTAAAAAATGCATTTAATGAGAATTTCTGAAGTCACCACCAACTAAAAACCTTCAATGAAACTTCCTTTAAGATCAGTATAAACTAGAACTCTATTTTGTTTGCTTACTCTAGAGAAACTTGGTATTAGAGAAAAAACAAGCAAAAGAAAGAGAATTAATAGTTCAGAAGCGGTAGCACACAAGAACTGATCTGAGCAGATTTCAGGACATTTGCATCATAAAGCGTCCGCAGCAGCAGCTCACTCGCTGCCTTTGGAGGGGCCCGCCCCATGACTGCGGAGCTATTTTAAGTCAAACGGCTAATTAATGACTAAACAAAAGAAATTTCAGTCCCGACAACACACATGGAGTACTAATATGTGTAATTATGAAGTAGTCATTTGTGCAATCAGAAAGTTACATTAGCATAATTATTTCTGGCTCTGGGCCTTAAAAATATTAACTTAAAATGCAGAAACCTTGTAATAGTTCACCTAATGAAGATGTGAATACCAAACTGATTATGAAGTAAGAATTGGTTCTTTGACAAATGTGCTGTGTTTAATACATTCTTTCTCTCCTGCCCTGAATACAAAAATCAAGCCTAACCTTCCAGTTACCCAGAGGTACAAAATTTCTACTTGTAATATATTTTCTTCATTATCCATGGTATTAATATTCATTATTAAGACTCAAAAGTGTTTCCCTAAAAGTGTTTGCTACTTTTTAAAAAAATCATCATGCAGCAACACCTTAGGTTTATGTGTAACATTTAAAAATGCAAACACATAAAGAGGCTGAACACCCCGGAACACAAAGCTCACTGAACAGCAGCAAGACCCTGGGCAGGTCCGTCTGAAGTTCCTCTTCGGCGGACCTGGAGGGCACGCAGGCTGCAAAATCAGGCCGTGGGCTTGGACTCCCAGGTCTACTCCCCCAGTCTCCCCACCTCTGGTATGATCACATAACCCGCCTCACAGGGCTAATCCAAGCAGGGCACGGGATGGCTCATGCCCAGCACCCCCGTGCCCCGTCCGCAGCAGCCATTCTGCAAATGTTGGCAGCCAGAATCACTTTTGTCATCACCCTTGTGTCCTCTACCGTCTTCGGAACCTGAGGGAAGGGCGTGTGTGGTGGAGAAAGTGTTACCTAAAGTTGACTTATTTTTAAATGCATTTACTTAAATTGCATTCAAGAAGGGAAGGAGATTTCACCAATTCCAGTGAGTGAGAAAGGTTAACAGTAGGCCCTAAGATCGTTCTCATCTTATGATAGTCTCCCTTTTCGGTGCCTTTCAGCTTCACCAAATATTGGCATGTGAACCCACAGTACCAATCTGTATTAACTCTTTTTAGTCCAAAACTGAACCACAGAATGGTTTTGCCAAGTACACCAATGCGGCTAAGAGTTCCAGGTCTTTGATTAAAAGCCCAGATAATACATAGTAATTAATACACAACAGAACAAATATTCCTAAAGAATCAAAAAGCAAGAATTCCTAAGAATCAAAAGCAACACACAAATTAAGGTCAGACCAAGACAGGCTCTATCAAGTGTGCTATCTTGACCAAATTATTTAACCACTTTTTTTTCTTTCATTGATTCTAGAGAGGGGGGAAGGGAGGGGGAAAGAACAGAAGAGAAATACCAATGTGAGAGAGAAACATCGATCTGTTGCCTCTTGCACATGCCCCGACCAGGGATCAAACCCACACACAACCCAGGCATGTGCCCTGACCAGGAATCGAACACAAGACCTTTCAGTTTGCAGGAAACGCCCAACTCACTGAGCCACAACGGCCAGAGCTTATTTAACCACCTTTAACCAACACTCCCTCATCTGTCAAATAAAATATCACCCATCTTGGAATACTGTCACAAGGCTTAGAAGGAATTATATCCAGTCTCCATCACTGGACTAGCGAAGCGCAGGGGCTCCCTGAAAGGCGGTGCCAACAGGCACAACGTCCCTCTGCCTCGCTCAGCAGACACACGACGACGAAGCTGGGCCTTCCCAAGTAATCACAAACACTGCCACACAGGTGTGGGTCAAGGGATGGCTCCACGTTTCCCCCAGGAATTCACTCCATACACCTCAGTGCGGGGCGAGGGAGAAGATGAGAGATGAGGACAGCCAGAGTCGCCCCAGGCCACCAAGGCACACGCAGGGCGCAGGCGGTGAGATGAATGTGGGTCCCCAGAGGCCTCCGCAGTGACACTGCCGGCAGAAACGCGGCCGTGCACCACACAGCTCCAGAACACAAGCCGACCAGTGCCAGTGGCGGGCCGCCAAGACACAGCCGTCTGCTCCAGCCCGAAGGAAGGGGCCTCTGGCAGGGGCAGTCGGGCCACACCTCGCTCCACGAGCCCACTTCCTGGGCAGTTCTGAGTAACGGGACTCTGCCTTCCGGGGGACCCCCAGGCCCCAGGGAGACGCGGGGTGCTAGTGGCAGGCTGAAGGGCGCGGGGAAACCACGGCGCCCAGCTTGCTCAAAGAAGTGTGCGCCCTGCACACAGTAGTGAATCTGCTCCTCTTGTTAGCCAAGCCAGTCAAAAAAATGAATGGGAAGGGGGTGGGGGACCAGGTAAAAAAGGACAGGCTCAAAAAGTACAAACTGGCCACTACGAAGTTGTCACAGGAACGTAAAGAACGGCCTAGGGTACGGTCAATAATATTGTGGTAACCATGTGGTAACCAAGTCGGTCCTCGACAGACTTACGAGGACCCCTCCGTAAGGCGTATGAATGTCCAATCACTGTGTTATACACCTGAAACTAACATAATACTGAATGTCCCTGTACTCGAAAAACATTTTAAATAGAATAATTTTTAAAGAAAAATTACTTATTTAATTTTTGTTTTTCTCCAGTACTGCCCACCACTCTACAGAGCGAATGACTCCTAATCTGAGACTTCTGCTGTCACTCTAAGATTCTCCTATTTTTCCTGAAGCCCAACACAAACAACAAAAAGCCCAGGTCCCCCCCCCAACCAACAGAAACGCGGGCCAGCCTTCCAGCCGGGTGCTCCCAGGCAGCGGCCCCCAGTGCTGAGCAGCCCGGGTCACAAGGGCAGGGCACTCGCTCTGCTCCCCACTCCAGCAGCGGTGAGGCTTCTGCACAGCAACCCGCACCCCTCAGACTTCAGCTTCACACCTCACCCATCAGAGACAGGGACGGGGTCCTCTCTTTGGACTCGGACTTGGACTTCAGTAACGTGTGACCTAAACCAGCAGTTTCCAGGAAGCTATATGCACTAGGGTCCTGGGACAAAATATACAACTTACTTTCCCTTTAATCTCATCCTCTATAAAAATTGCATTGGGTGATTTATAGCGCATCTAAAGTATTAAGTAAAACATGAAAATAATATAAAGGTAAGTAAGCCCGTGAGCTCAGTGGAAGGGCTATGCTCCAAGTTCCAAAGCAGTTTTGAAATCAAGAATCTAAAGAACCTCCCAACTTACATTTCTAACACTACCTCCGGCCTTATCAAATTCTCAAGACCACTGATTCTAATTAAGCAATAGCTGGTTTCAAATATAACTTCAAACTTAATTAAAATAAATTGCCAACTTCATATAAAATTGAAAAAATACGTACCTATTATGTGTTTTAATACATGTCAATAAACTGGAGATAGTATATAATATGGTATCAAATGCATGTTTCAGGGAATACAAAGAAATACACTAGATTTTTAAAGCATTCATGACCCAGTTGTGACCTAGTGAATGGCTCCCAAATTATACTGTTTTGCTGACAGAGTAACAATCTATTATTAAGGCTAATTTCCCACATATCTACTTTGTTTTCATATCTTAAATGTTTAAAATAGTTAATAAATGACCGACTAAAAGAACAGGCCTCTAAACTAGCTGATGCTTCTCAAAGTGAGTTGAGGGTTCCGTCTGAAGGGGAAATATCATTTATGCAAATAATCAAAACATACATACCTTAAAAGCTATTTAAAATCAGCTGAGATGAGGTAACAAAGCTATGAGGCCCTAGTATTTCAATCAGTAAACTGGGATAAGTAAAGACACTTTCATCCGTATAAACCTTACAACTCAATCGAAAGCATTCCAAATCAAGAAGTCAGAGCAAAATAATCTTTAAAAACCACAGGTGAACAGGCACCACAGTTTTCCTGTCGTGTCTTGTAACAAACTGTGTACTCAATACAGGGTAGGGTATTACACTGAACTGAACCTGTACGTCAGTGTTGAGCCAGCAACACAAATCGATTACGAGAAACTCTGCAAAACCAGTAACCCCAGTCACCTGAACCAAAGGAATGGAATTCTCTGAGATGGATACACAGCCAGTTCTCACCACCACACGGAATGAGTATCACCCTAAATTCAAATATTTAGAGTCCAAACTAAGAAAGATGACAAAGCAAT
This sequence comes from Sturnira hondurensis, assembly GCF_014824575.4. Lineage (NCBI taxonomy): Eukaryota > Metazoa > Chordata > Mammalia > Chiroptera > Phyllostomidae > Sturnira > Sturnira hondurensis. Next base: position 1,535,780 of record NW_028086562.1, read on the forward strand.
CTACCCCTACTACTAAGACTCTCAGATTCAGATTTACCAAAAAAAAGGAAACATCATTCAAGAAGAAAAACTTTCATTCATTCTAGTTCATCAAACTTCTTTCTAATCGGAGGCCAACACCAGGGATTGGCAAAAGTCAGTTTACAGTTGTGAGCACGTGAAGCACAGTTTACTCCTGAATTATTATCTATCAACCATCGTACTAGCTTCCATATGAACAACTGCAAAGCTACTTTTGCCCCACCTCACAGCCAGTCTAGTACACAGCCTTCACTCTTAATAAAAAGCCCTGCCGTTACGGTAAACCGGTTAAGCTCCACGCAACCCCGCTTCCTCACAGAAGCCTGCCCATCCCAACTCCAGAGGAGCTTCACATCGCCAAGGCACCGCACGTTCCGTGGGCACTGGGCTTATCTCACCCGCTCGTGACAACAAAGCACTGAGGTTCCGTGGAGATGCAGGCAGAGTCAACCACCAAAAGCAAGACACCAGACGCAGAGAAACACAGACAAACTCACGCTCCCTCAGCAAGTCACTCGGCGTGCACATCTCACCATGTTCAAAACACGCAGGTCAGAGAGAGTTCAGGGCCATGTCGGTTTCTGTCAAATCCAGATTAAATAGTCTTCTCGTTTACAATTCCTAGTTTATTTCGAATTAAAAGCTAATATAAAGTAGTACTAGGCAAAATAACCTAACAAGTTTGCCCTTCAAGAAATTATACCCCTAAAAATAGAAATTTATCTACCTCATTAGTGTTCCATCGGTGCCTCTCTTTGGGTAAACTTGAACATTTCGGCAGACATTCAAGCAGCTTTTTCGGTAAAAAGATTTTTACATGACTACTATTGCTGTTCCCATGATCATCTATAAAGAAGAAAACAATAAATTCAGAGAAAATAATAGAGAAAATCTCCTGTTAAGTATACTGGCAAGATCAGAAACAGCCGCTCAGGTCAGTCACTGAGAGCCCAGGAGCACCCGTCACGTCTCGGTTAACACACTCGCTACACACTCATCAGACGGGTGGCGGCAGGGGTCTGCCCAACAGACTAGAAGATCAAGCTTTCGCTCCCTGCCAAGCTGGTGAGCAGGGGCCACCCCGCAGCTGCCCGTGACCAGAACGTTACTTTTAAAGGTTCTTGCATCAGGTTTCCTTGAAGACCATCGAAATTGCAAAATTATTTAACCTCACAAAACCCAAAAATCTTCTATTAACCAGTTGAAAAGTTTTAAGTTGTTTTCAGGGAAGAAGAATTCTAATAAAATGGGACTATTTTATTGATAAACTAATACTATTTCATCCCCTAGAACACAAATGAGACTTACCCTTTCAAAAGCAAATTACAAATCTTATAGACATAAGGAATTCAAAACCCCAGTTAGCTAGGTAATACAGAGGCTGGCCTTTCTAGCCTAAATGAAAAAATATATCACTTCAATTAACTTGATTTACATATACATATCTGTATCATTAATGTATTTCATCAAAATATAACTGCTAAACTAGTGAAAGAAAAACCATCCCACTCTCAGACTAGACGGCACGTCACCTGGTAATCAGCTTCCCTGAGACCTTCTGGAAGAGACAGTTTCCTTTATCATGTCATTTGTTTATTTATTTACACATCATTTCCTATTTCATTCCTGTAACAAAGTCCCTTTGCCTGGCTCAAAATTTCTTGACAGTTTTGGCACATTTAGTTCCAACTTTCAAATTACACACACCAATTTTTTAATTGTTAAATGGAAGGCCCAATACTCAAAGGGCGCGATGCATAACCAGATACTAAGTGCATTAAATACCAAACCCTGAATCTGCCCCAGAAAGTCACAGTCAAAACAGCTTATTCTGATATTAACGAGATAGAACAGAAACACTGAACTCCAAGTCAGGAGTCCAGGATTCAGGCCCAGTTCTGCTCCTCACTAATTGTGTGACCTTGGGTAAGTTACTTAATAACTTCAGTTTATGAGAGCATCCCTAATTCTCCTCCCGGCATAAGTCTCTACAGAACTGACTGTCATTCAACATCCACCTATCTCCCAATTAAACGGCCTTACGTGGCATCAGGTACTAACAATGTTAAAGGTGAACTACAACATCATATTTTTCTAGTCATTCACTTAATGTGGCTCAGCATAGTCTCTTCTTGGAACACATGAAAAGCATAAAAGAATAAAAAATATTTTCTATAATCACAATAAAATCCTCTCCAAACATTTTTCATCTGATTTACACGTTTCTTCTCAAGGAAAAGATCTTAACAGGAAAATATTGGGCAAAGAAATAAAGTCTAAAAAAATTTACTACATCATATGGAAATATTTTATAGGGAGGAACTTAGGACCAAGTTTTAGCATATTAAATCTTTTTTGGTCCATGAACTGCACAACCAATTGAATTATAATGCCCATCCTCTCTTTCTACAAGCGATATAAAACTTGAAAAACTTCAGAACTGACAGCTTTTAAGAATCCAAAATTTTACTTTAATAGTAAAATCAAATTAAACTTTAAAAAAATCTTGCTACAGAACCAAAAAGAGTGTTCAACAAAGAGAAGTTCGCAGAAAGTTCTGTATTAATTACAGCCGATGAAGCCCTGGTAACTGCGTGTGCTTATGCACGCTCCCTCACTCCCCCCCCCCCGAGGGAGGGACCACAGCCCATAATACTCCAAGTGCAGAACACCAAATCACTTGAGCCTTTACCTCCTTTCCCTTCTCTCTGCCCCTGCAGTGGTCTTATTCTTATTTTTTAAATCTCCCATGATGTGTACAATTCTGAAAGTAGAGGAGAAACTCTGAAATCTACACTCCATTCAAACACTTACCAACAACAGGGTGCCTTTTATGAAAGCAGTGTTCTGCTAAGTACTCAATCAATGGCACATCCCAAATCGTATTCATCTAGTCATATCACTAAGAAAAAGCACTTAAAATATAATTTTGAACAATAGCACGAGAATATTAAACCTCAGCTTCTCAGGTTCTAGTCACAACCTGACGTCAATGATCTGTCCTTCCAGCCTCTTTGAGGAAGCTGCTGTGTCTGTGACATACGAAGTGTATCCATCTGTGTACAGGAGTGTCTACTTGTGTGTGCGTGCAAGCGTGCACACATGTGGAGAGGGAGCAAGAGGGACGGAAAACTCTTCTCAACAGCATGGGTCCCCGCTGCAGGAGAGCCTTCCGTCTCCCGCTCTGGTGTGGAATCAGGCCGCGGGAGCCGCCTGAAGGCTCTCAAAGAAGAGGAGGAGGAGGAGGAGGAGGAGGGCTGTGCGGGCACCACCTCGACCCAGGTTCTCAACACAGCGCCTCGCGGGATGTTCAGCCCTGGGTTCGAAGGGCACGGGCACAGGGGTGTGACAGGCCACTGAGCGCCCCTTAACCAGTTTTTAAACTGTGCTTTCCCAGAATCTTAGGTTCACGCTGAATATAAATTGGACGTTTTGAAGAAACATAACAATGGGTAATTTTCCCACTGTGCATTATGAAGATGGCAATTTTAATACCAAAAGAGTATTAGGAACTCAAACAGGCAAAGTGTTAAAAGATTATTTTCAAATTTCAGTTTTCCCAGTTAAAAGTGGGATAGAAAGTAATTTTGCTTTTCCCCTAGAAAAGCACTGCTCAGACGGCCATACTAAGCGAAGCTGTGGTTTTGAATGAAGAGCTGCTTTCTCCTGCTTGGGGATTACACACGATGTAACTACGAAAGAGACACGTGTGCCCGTCTCCGGAGCCTCGCCTCGGCCCCCCAGCCGGAACAGCAACCTGAGTGCGCAGCGAAGGCGCATGCGCACTGCACGGCCCCCGGGACTGAACACCGACAGCGAGACGCTGCGCTGGGAAACAGAAGTGCCAACGGAGTGCAGGGAAACACTTCACTATCGTTACCTGGCAGAACAGTCACGTGTGACACGTGGCTGCCGAAAATTATCTCTAACCTCCTTCACAGTAAAAATACCGGAGCGAAGCTCCTGAAATTGGCAGATGGTTTGCTTGGCCGACAGCTGTCATTCTAGACAATGAGCCATCCTCTTCGGTCAACCCTCAAATATTTTCCAAATAATAGTTTCAGAAACACAGTATAATTTAACTAAAACTTTCTAAAACACACAAAAATGCTCATTCGCTTAATCAGGCAAAAAGTTAAATCCCTGTTTTCCTGTTTTATTTCTAAAAATTGAGATTCACATTGCCAAATCCTTCATTTAAATCCAGAGAAATATGTTTGCCCTTTTCCTTGCAACACACTGTTGACTTCTGCAAAGTGAATTGTTACTGTATCAACTCTAACCTGGAAATGATGCACCATTTTCTTTTAAGTCATAATTAATAAAAATTAAATAACTTTGGTTCTGTGAATAATTACAAACACTGTTATTCAGTCAAGTTGATTACGGTAAATGTCTCAACCAAACTGCTCAAAAGAAGTCAGTATAACAGTGTATCAAATTGCTGGATCTTATTGGGAATGTATTTGATCAACAACTTGGAGTGGTAAAATTAAAAGGAAGCTCTACAATTTTCTGTTTAGCTCTAATTATTATGTGCTTCGATTTAATTAGTAGGATAGGAACTGATTCAGGAAAACATCACCACACACTGTTCTCCTCAAGTCAGCACAGCGCTCACAGCAGCTAACACTGCACTGCTAATGTGAGACCTTCAACTCACTACTCATCCAAAACAAATATCAATTAAGCACCAGCAATGTGCCAGCATTGGTATGATTTCTCTTTATTCTTTTCCAAAGAGATTCTCCAAAATGAGTTAAACTCAGTTATAAGTATCCAAAAGATATTTACAATTAAAAAGACAAAAAAAATGCCCTGGCTGGTGTAGCTCAGTGGATTGAGCACAGGCTGCGAACCAAAGGGTCACCAGTTCGATTCCCACTCAGGGCACATGCCTTGGTTGCAGGCCAGGTCCCAGTAGGGGGTGCTCAGGAGGCTACCACACACTGATGTTTCTCTTCCTCTCTTTCTTTTTCCCTTCCCTTCTCTCTAAAAATAAATAAATAAAACCTTGTTAAAAAATAAAATAAGTTTTTAATAGAAAAACATAACTACTTTTGCTGTTTAACAACCCCTTTCCTCTTAAGAGTGTGTCATCATCAAATCTTACCCTTTCTGTGTTTTAGGTGGCCCAAATTTACTCTTTTTTCCTGTCAATCGTATTATCAAATCTATGGCCCAGGTTTAGGTCAACTCATAACCCAGGTTCAATAAACTTCTATTTATCTGCATTTACAGTTCTGGTCTGGAAATAGGTGGGTGAGGGCAGCTGGGGGGCAGCACAGGAGCCTTGTGATCAAGAACTCCCACTTGGACTCGGGGCCTCTCCTGCTTTGTTCCGTCCCGTGTCCCTCAGAGCCGCCTGGGGTCGGGTAAAGAAACTCCCGAGGGCACAAACACCTGTGGGACTCTGTGTCAGGCACCCAGAAAGGAGTCTGCATGGCGCGCTCTCATTTAATCCTCACAAGATCCCATCAGGGCGTAACGACCCCCATTTTATGGATGAAGAGCTGGAGGGTCAGATTAACTTGCCCAAAATGGACAGCTAGTAAATGATTCAAATGAGATTCACACGTGCCCTGTGGCTTTTCCCATAAGACTCCTAGCTAAGTCATCTGGAATTTGACACCAGAATTATAGAATCGTTGTTTTGGAATCTAACATTTGCAGAGCGCTCTGAATTCCCCATGTGGTTAAACCTTTGCCGTTTTAATCCTCACAGAAAGGTTATGAGGGGAGTATTACTCTGCTACCCTCAGAAGGATTAAGTAACTCATCTAAGATCACACAGCAAGTTAAAGGCAGAACCCAGGTCTTCTAAAATCCTGGTCACAGGCCACTCCCTGCACTACAATGACGGAAACACTCTCACTGCCAAGCCCACCCCTTCCTGTAAGTCAAAAGCTTTTCAAATCCTACCTTCTAGAGGTGGCACGGTGTTGAGAACACAGTAGGTGCTAGTTCCGCAGAATACACTTTGGGAAACGCTCTAAGGAAACAGAAAATAAAATGTAAAACTAATCTTTGAAAAAGATATACACTGGCTCTTCTGTGGTCTTCCTGCCAAAGACGTACAACCTGGATCAAACCCCAAAGGAGAACAGTCTACAAAGTGACCGGCCTGTGCTCTTGCAGAGTGTCAAGGTCGTGTGAATCAAAGACTGAGAGGATGCTGTGCGTGAAAGGGGAGGGGAGAGACAGTGGAGCTCGGCCCAGGGTTCTGGCTGGAGCTCGCTGCACAGATGTCATCACTGGGCCGGCCGCACGGCGGAGCGGCATCTGGGGGTGAGATGGCGGAAGCGTCTCGGTGCGAGCTTCCTGATTCTGACTGCTGCTTTGTGGTCATGGAGAAGAATGTTCTGGTTTGTAGGAAATACAAAAATTCTGCGGTGGGGGAGGGGGGGTGAAACATATCGGCAACGTATTCTCACATAGTTTGAGGAGAAAAAAGTTCTTTGCACCACACGGTTTTTCTGTAGGTCTGAGTGCTGCAAAACTTAAAAACTATGTGTGTGAAAAAAGATACATGCTGGGAACACGTATGGTGTGTAAAAAGATTAACAGGGAGCACACGTGTGTAGACAGTACATTGTTACTAAGAAGAACCAACGCCATATTCATTTTGTAGCTCGGCCCACACTGAGCGACATTATTAACCGTCTCCCAACAGTAACCCCAACTTGTTCAACATATTTCTTCCCATGATGATGAACATGAAATGATGAAAGTACATTATGACCCACCTCACTCAAAAGGCCCAGCTGACCCCAAACGCCCTACCGAGTGCCAGCCAACGCACCACACGGCGGGTGCAGGGGGGCAGGAAGCAGCTGAAGGGCAGGCGTCTGCTCTCGAGCTGCTTCGTGTACATAAAATCAGTTTTCATACAAAAACCTACAAAATGGTAACTTTAAAAAAAGGAAGTTTTCTGTGAGTCTTGCCAGCCAATTATTTTTGGTCCTAAGAATATCCTTTTCTTTTGGTTACAGTATTAAATAAATGTTTAGATCACTCATCCTGCATTATAAACCACATATTTATTATATATTAGAAATCCAAGAACTGTTTAGAAAGTTTGACAACCACCCCAACATTTTATCTTTACAATATCGATAGCTCACTTCTTTCACTTACTAGCCGTCCTTGAGAAAGTAATTTAACCTCTCTACTCCCTCATCTCCTAACTCCCAGGGCGGCTGGGAGGACCCGAACGGGATAAAGCATACGACAATGCTTTAAATCCCAAAGTACTGCATCAATGTAAAATGTTACCACGGTCAGTAAGAATAATCTTCAACAATGGTACCATTTTCTAAAAACAAACTAAAGATGGCCAGCTTTTTTTGTGCCAAAAAGAGACCTGAAATCTAATGTTGGCCTCCCTGAATTTTTAACTTTCCTCCTTACATCCATGATCAAATGCTTCACCATAAATAAGTCTTTCTCCACAATGTGACTCCTAGCTACCAGGATAAGTATCCTAATTACTTATTTTCTGTTTCTGGAAAGTTCTTGTTCTAAGACTTTTACTGGCCTTCCATTTAACTTAATCAATAATGGTAACAACTGATTGGCAACCTGGGGCAGCACCTGTGGCAAACTGCGAACTACGGACAAACCTCAGAATCGATGCACCCTTTGGGAAGTTCAACATATTTCTTCCTGTGATTATGAGCGTGAAATGATGAAAGCACGTTATGAAAACTGGTCCATGTGAAGTCAGCAGTACTGACTTCACGTAACATGTGCAAGAGCCGCCAGCAACTGCTTTCTAACCACATTAATGTAACATCTCATTTTAATGTGGCTTCTGAATTGAAACTTGAAATTTTACAATGTTAAAAAGAATGTCTTACATTCAAAGCTTAACATTTTCTAGTTTCCTATCACCAAAAAAAAGGTAGCATAACTTTACCACTTACCAAGACATCTTAATGGCATTAACACCCAACTTTTACAGATCACTAACGTGCAGCAGTACACACTAATTAACAGCTTTGGGGGAAAACAAGGACTGTTAGAGCAGACTTCAAAGTCTGATGATAGGTAAATCAATGGTAAAATATACCAAATAACAAATCAGAAGGATTAAACACCCAAAACAACATGTAACAGAAATATCACAACCAACCAACCACCCACGATCTCGCCACAGCACTGACATAATAGTCTTAATGGTTTAATTTAATGAGAATGGAAACTCAGACAAGTTGGGAGTGAAATCAAATGTCATTTTATCCCCCCCCCAAAAAAAACAGGCTCTCAAAACAGGTAAGCCAAAAACCACAAGGCAACACACATAAGAAATGGCTACCTTGTGTCAAATGCCCAGGAGCCGGACTCTGAGAAAGGTCCTTCCTCTGGACTCCTTGAGGCCTGTTTCCCAGAGGAAGAGGAGGCCGCCCTGGAGCCAAGGGTCTGGAGAGCTGGGGTCCCGCATCCCAGCTACACTGGCCCAGCCGAGGAGTCTGGGCAAACAGCTGACCTCTCTGCCCAGGGAACCACACGGACAGGAAAAGCACAGGATCAGTGTCGGGGAGGGCTGGTTCAAGCCTTCCCAGGCCTCCCTGGCTGCCTCTGACCTCAACTCCAACCTCTGGCCCCTCGGGCGCCTTCCTCCCACTGTCCACAGTCAGTGCTGTCTGAGTACCCTCTCAGAAGACACATGCCTCCCTATTATAACCCCTCCCGCCTTCACCCTGTTCTGTAAACAGCAACAAGTACCTACCTACCACGTGCCAGACACTGTCCTAGGAGCTGGGACCCAGCAGTCAGCAAGACAGACAAAAGGCCTTCCTACCTTTGTGGGGCTCATGCCGGGGAGGGGGAGGGAGTAGGGAGACAAAGGCTGTGAAGGAAAGAAAAGGGGGTGGTGTGCACAGATGAAACACCAGGTAGGGGCAACCCTGTCTCTGAACGTACATCCGTGTTGGGGGAGGGGCTGCATGCCTGGAGCACTGAGACCTCAAGCAGTGCGTGCGGTTCCACCTTCAGTGCGCATGCGCGTCACCTGAGGCTCTAGGTAAGAGGCGAGTCCTGACTCACAGGTCTCAGTGGGGCCTGCACTGTGCCCCATGCATGATGTGGGGTCAGGCCTTGAGTGTCAGGAGCTGGATGATCTTGAAGATCAGGAACATGACCTAAAAAAGACCCTGCTGGGCCCTTCTTCTGCTTCTTTAACTTTCTAAACAAACTTTATCTTATAAAATAAACATACAAAAAGATGCTTTCAGTCCTATCACTCCCTGACTGCACAATTCCATGAATCCCTAATAGACAAAGTGAGTACTTCTGTCTGTTAACACACACTGTAACATAAAACTACACCAGAACATCCAAGCAAGATAATTAAAAGAAACTATAGGGATGGTTAGTTATTACAGTGTCCAGCAGCTCTGGAAGTGGTCAAGAGGGGAAAACAGACCCCCTATAAAACAGACCCCCTGCGTCCCGAAAGTGCACTGCCAAGTCAGAAGTGACGCCAAAACAAGGGACGGAGAAGCGCTGCACGACTCATCACAGGCGCCAGTGAGGGTGGCGGCGGCGGCACGGAGCTCCGGAAGCTGCTGGTGCGCCAGGCCCAGAGTCTTTGGAGACACAGACTGTTTTATCCACTTCCGTCTCCCTTCAGGGGGCTGCACGTAGCCACATTCCTTAGGCACGTATATAGTCTTTGGGTGTTGGAATAAATGGAACAAAATGCTATGGAATAAGAAGTGATTACAGGCTTTTGAACACAGAAGTAGCATGATGAAAACTGTATTTACAGTGCTTTGAAATAAGGACTGAGAACATTTAAGTCTCCACAGAGTCCTTTTAAAGCTCGCTGAGGACGCACAGGGCTTATTAAATCAAAGACGGAGAGAGGCCACACTGAACGCAGTAAACCACTTGTATTAATTAGAAGTGATGTGTTGAAAACAACTTCTTCATAAACCTTACCACGACGTATACTGATTCTTAAAATTCACTGGTCAGTACACATTTATTACATGATACACACACAACCAAACTTGAGCAGAGTCCGAAACCCTGAGCCCCTCCACGGCACCTGCCAGTCTCGCGGAGCATTCCAGGAGTCATGCCTGGATCAGGGAGGGAGGCTGACTCGGAACAAACTATCTCATGGCTCAAATACCATCCATATCTACTCCTTGCTTGTGCAGAGCCCCACACAGGTGTGCCAGTCCGTCAGCGAGCCCTCCTCTGGACAGCAGCTCGGGGGCGGGTGCTCCCTCTGTCCCGCAGCAGGAGCCCTCCTGGGTCACCAGGACCTCTGCACTGGCCAGCAGGAAGGGGAAGGGCATGGACAGCTGCACGCCTGGAGGGTTTTACAGGCCAGGCCCGGAAGTGGCCCACTTCTCGGCTCCCGGCTCCACTGGTTCAAATGTGGCCACAGAGCCACACCTAACTGCAAGGGAGGCTGGGAAACGCAGTCTGGCTCCGTGCCCAGGGAGAGAAGATGGAGTTCACAATCAGCTGGCAGTCTCTGCCACAGTGCCATTTGTCATTGGGGTTTTTTTTAAATTACAGAAGAGTCTTTCCTTTCAGAAATGTCTTCTGTTAACCTACAACTCCACCTTTAATTCCTAAAGCCATTCAGCACCTAAAACCAATCTAATAGTTTTTCTTCTCCGATAAAAGTATTTTTCTAACATAGTCAAAAGAAGACTATAACAAGGGCATCCTTAAAGAGATGTCTGACTTTCTGTTCTGGTATCTCAGGTACTTAATGGCTAGCTAATAATAGAAACTCGAGTATTTTTTAAATTCACAACATTCCCAGAAGTGCATGGAAAGAAAAAAGACTGGCCCATTGTTTGCCTTGGTGATGATGGTGAGATTCGCTGAAGGCCATCAGCCAACTTAAGAATCCCTTGCCCTCACTGAAAGCTGCCCTGAGTCACCTGGCACCCATCCTCTGGTCCCTAAACAATTGAACAGTAAGACAAAAGCTAACTTAGACCCACTAAAAACTGAGTACGTAAAAATACTCACCAGTGCTCACAGATACCAACAAAACGCACTCATCATCTTTGTGGCAAGAATACAGGCCTGCCGGAAGAGAAAGGGCCCAGGCTCTGCCCCAGGCCACGCCCTGGAGACCCTCCACAGAATGGGGCTAAGAACCTCTGAGCTGGGAAGACCAGCACGCACTCCTGAACAGAAGTAACTATCGTTTTTTCTGAACCACAGAAGGTTAGTGGGGGGAAAATATGTGATACGGCACTAAAATATTTCCTGCTCACATATTACCTCTTTTCAAGATGTTTAAAATATACCGTAAGTGCTACTATAAAAACCCTTGCAACATTCCTACGGGATAAAGACAAAATTAAAGCGTCCGCCCAAGTTAAAAGGGAAAAGTCCAAGAGGTGGCTGACTTCACACTATGAAGGCCAGCTAGTAAAAAAGGCAAGGAGTAACCTCCAAGGTATTTAGGGCACAAACCATTTTAGGCTCTCAAATTGAGTTCAACACCTAGAATTGAGTTCAAAAGCAAACAAGCAGCTAAAACAGACCACAAAACTGCTGAAGTTCCAAGGGGCTTACAGAGGAATTAATGCTACAATATTTCAAGCCTGATTTATGACCTGAGAAATCATATTAATTGATTCACTATTACCAGATTCATGTAAAGCATACTTAAAGTGATTTCAGAATGAAAAAAATAATTCTTTCTAGATATGAATCACAGTATCATCAGGACTTTCATAAATTTAATTTGGCTACAAAACCAGAATACTCAATATTCTGAAAATAATCAAAGAGCACTTATTAAATGTCTACATTTGTACAAATACATTCCAGTAGAGCATATTCAGAAAAAAGCCACAAAGAACTTAAAATGTCATTGTTTTAGTAGCCCTTTTCGTTACTAGTACCAATGATAATAATACTTTTAATTCCTCAAAGACAGAGCATGCGAAACACCAACAAAACCAACCCTACAAAGAGGCACTCCACCTGGTGTTATGTATTGCAACAAGCATTTGCCCACAGAAACTCCTGCTGTGGTCCCACGGGGAGCAGAGCAGACTTCATGCAAACCCTAGAAAAGGAGACATTAAGACACGTGGGGACATACTCTACTCTTGCCAAGGGCACGGCCAGTAAGGAGCAGGCCCCCCCAAACCCCTGTGCCGCTACCACAAGAACACAGGCCCTCTCCAGGCACCCATGCTTCCTGGAGGCAACAACGGACACAGAAGTCCAGGCAGGAAAAGTACCCCACTGCTCTGCCAGAGAAGCCCAGCACCAGGAAGACACTGAGGAACCTCAAACACTATCTAGTGATCTGAGCTGGACTCCTGTCCTGAAGGCAGGCAAGCACGGACCTCCTGCATGTGCCCAGGTGTCGAGCTGGGGGAAAAATTTCCCTTGCTCGTCTAACACTTTTTGGTCCACAAGCCAAAGACTGACTACCCGTCACCTACCACACTACTTGCTAGTGCCCCAAAAAGCTAAAAGCTCATCAAAGCTAAAGGAGAGCACGCACTGATTCTCACAATAGAGCCATGAGGCAGGCACAGGGAGAGTGGCAGCCACGCTCCCCAGGTGGAGCTCCACAGGAACCGCACCTAATCCACGCGCGGCCAGCCCAGCAAAGGGGCCAAGATGCGCTCTGAGGCCAAGGAGGTCTTTACAAAGTCCACTCACAAAAGCTCACGCACGTCACTGTGAGAGGGCTCATTCCTGGCTTGATTACTACTGAACAGCTCACAGTACTCATCAGCTTACTTATCAGGTTGCCAAGCCAGAGAAGATCAGAAGCCACAAATCAGAGAGAAAAGAATAGCTAGAAAGTGACAGGGAAAAGCAAAGGAGTGACAAGGAATAGCAAGGACAGATTTTAAAAAGAAAAAAGAAACAAACAGTAAAAACTGGATAAAAAAGTACTTGAAAGGCACAGCAGTTTGGGGTCACTTATCATGAAAGCAAACACTCTACTCAAAAGACCCTGAAAATACCACAGTATTGGATAAGGGCCAGTTCACTAACTCAGTACAACACAGTGAACCCAAGTTAACGAGGGACATGGACAGCAATGTCCGCACCTTCTACCGAACGTGAGCAAAGGAGCACAGTTAACACCATTTGCCTGCATATCACTTTACTTCCTGTAGGATACTTCCACATGAATTACCTTACTTGACCCTTGACACCCTCCTAAGGCATGCAGTAAGGACACCTGCACCAGCCAGGAATGTGCTGGTAAATCATTCGGCTTCAGCAAGGCAGAGAGCTTAGCAGTGGCAGTTACTACAGCCTGCTAACTCATCTCGCAGGGGAGGCGCCTGTCCCCCTCGTTGGTGTGGAGAAGGTGACCAACACCAACGGGGCTGTATCTGAACCTCCCCTGCAACTCCACCCCCCAAATTTCCCTCTCTAAAAGTTCCCATCATGCCATCTGCAGCCCCTGGGGCCTCTTTCAGAAGAACTGTTCCAGTGCCTTCTAGTGCCACCATCCCTCCTTACTCGTGGACAAGCTTCGCGGTAGGCCACCTGTGACCACCGGCTCTGAGTCAGCACACAGCTTTGCATGACGCCCTCCCCTTAAGAGCACACCAGAGCCAGTGACTTGCTCCTAACAACAGAACGTGGCACAGGTGAGGAGACCTCGCTTCCGTGATCAGGTGACACTGATGACTTCTGCCTTGCTGGCAGACTTCCTTGCAAGCTCTGATGAGGCAAGCTGCCACGATGGAGGAGCCCACGTGGCAAGAAAGTGAGGGTGGCCAACAGCCCACGAGACGGAACCCTTCACTCTATGGGAGCTTGGCCAGGGATCCCTCCCCAGTCGAGCTTTCAAGTGAAACGAGGCCCAACCACCGCCTGCAGCAGCAGACCTGGCAGAGCCCTGTCTGGACCCCTGACCCACGGCACCAGATGACAAACGCGTCCTGTTCTAAGTCACTAAGTTTGGGGTGATTTGTTACCGCAGCGATAGGTAACTAACACACCTACAGTCCATCAGGTCCCAGGGGTTTCTTTTCTCAACTCGGACTTGATCAGTCATTTCACTATCATTTTTACTAGCACTCTGTATTTACCACAAAATCCTTGAAAGAATCATCCACCTTCTCGCTACCTCTTTCTCTCCACTCACTATCAAACTGACAAAATCATCACCTTTCCCGTGGTCTTCATTTCATTCAAGCTCTGCAGCATCGCAGCTAACAAACGCCGCACAACCCTCTGCACTTTGCACCGCTGACTTTACGTCTGGTTCTGCTACTTTGCTGACCACTCTTCCCGGGTTCCCACTGCCGCTCACCCCGCTGGTGGCATTTAAGTGGGAGCAGGGCCTCAGACTGAGAGAAAGCACGGCGCCCCGCACAACCAGAGTCTGAGAGAACTGGGCTCGGCTGCAGAGAGGGGTGGGAGCTGCAGCGGTGGCCCCTCCGCAGAGAACTGACCTTTCCCCAGCCAACGCCACTCACCCACACACATGCACCTGAATCCGGCCACTCCCCGTGCCGTCCTGGCTGCACGCCTTTCCTCTGCCCGGGTGGAATGTCTTCTCCAAGCTGCCAGTGACGCCAGGTCAAATTCCATCTCCCTCAAGGAGGCTTCCCGGCTCCTCCCAGAGCTTCATTACGGCGCGCACGTGAGCAGCCGGGAACCCGTCACATCCACACGTGCTCCCCGCATGTGGGAGGGAGGCTTCTAGAGAATGTAGGAACTGAAGTGAATCCTAATCTCAAAGAGTAGGGGAAACGTTCGGGAACATACTCAATTCACCAAACTGCATTCCCAAGAAACCAACCATGGAAAAATCACAAAAAAATAATGATTTTTAAATCATACTAATACAATCAATCAAAAAACTAGATTTCTGTATGTTTTCATATATATATGTTTTATTTATCTCTAAACAAAAACAGGTACACAATACCTTTAATAAGATTAAAGAACAATAAGTAAATAAGCTCAGAAAGACTGAGTTACTTGCTTAAAGTCACAAGGCACTTAAGGGGCAGAATGAAGATCAGAGTCAAATCTTGAGATCCTCTTTCTCAAAAAGAATAAACAGCCAGAACAGCATCAAAGTCTCCCCACGCATCTCACTAACCAGCTCATCCAATTAACTGGAATTTCTCTCCCTCATTTTTCCCACAATTAATTCCCATTTTCCTTCATAGCTTAATTCAAGAATCCTCCACCAGCCTCTCAGATCAGTCAAATCCCTTTATGATACACTGCCCTTCCCTTCACAGTACTTTCGCCTTCCTAGCACTGTGAAAGTTGTAATTTCACACGGCACCTGGATTAATGTCAGTTTCCCCATTAGCTCCACGAGGACAGGGACCACGTCCTTCTCTGCACCTGGGCTTCATTATTATTTGTTGAGTAAATGAACTGACTTGAGAGCATGGTAATAACTGATACTCACGTGGCCCCCACAGGACTATGAGATCTTAAAATACCTGACACCTCCAATAATAATAATAACAATTGTATCAATTTTAATGTCAGTTTTGTTGTAACACATTCTAAGTCTTTGATAATTAAATGTTCATATAAAATATCTGTTAATTCTCTATTAATCAGAACAAGTATTAACCAGAATACCATATTTTTTGTAAGCATTCAAGACATCAGCAAACTTTCACATCAAAAGAACACATTACCAAAAGAAGCCAACCTACAGGCTCTATGAATTAGCTCTTTGCTCTCTTGCAGCACAAAAAGTCCAATTCCAGCCTATCAGTGAATGATATCAGCCTATCATTACAGTGTCTCACCACAGCAGCCTACAGTAGCACTACACAAAGACAACGATTTTTTTTTTAAGGCAGGAAGCTTGGGTGCTTCAGTCAGCTAGCAGTTCCCAAGCAAATAGCGGATCCATAGAGAAGCTTTAGAGTCTTGAAACTGACACACAAAATGTAATCCCTATCAATATCAAAACTGTCCGTTTTGTAGAAACTGACAAGCTGATCCTAATATTCACGTGGAAATTCGAGAGACTTACAACAGTTAAAACAGTCTTAAAAAAAAGAAGAGTTGGAGGAATGACACCTCCCGATTTCAAAACTCACTACAACACTACAATGACCAAGACAGTGTGGCACTGCCACAAGGACCGCTGCGCAGCTCAACAGATTAGAACTGGGACTCCACACGTCTACGTCCAACCGATGACTAAGGTGCCGAGGTACTCCAACAGGCAAAACGGTCTTTTCTACAAATGGTGCCGGGACAACCAGATAGCCACATGCAAAAAAGAATGATGTTGAAAGCCTGCCTACCTCAAAACATACACAAAAATTAACTCAAAATGAACCAGAGACCTAGACACAAAAGCTAAAACTGTAAAAATTGTTTTTTAAAAAAAAATGACTGTAAATCCAAGATCAGACAAGACGGGGTGGGTTAAGTGGAGTGTGGCCACAGACAACCGTTTCTCAATGGTGACACCAAAAACATAAGCAACAAAAGAAAACACAAATAAACTGAACTTGACTGAAATTGAAAACTTCTGTGCTTCAAAAGACATTATCAAGAAAGTGAAAAGACAGCCCCCGGCATGGGAGAAAATATTTGCAAATCATCTACCTGGTGAGGCATTTCTGTCCAGAACGCAGAAAGAACGCCCATGACGAGCAGGCACCCCGGACACTGGTTTGGCAGCTCCTCCACCAAACCCTGAGATACCCTACGACCCAGCAATTCCAACACCAGGTACACACCAGGAGAACTGGAAACGTGTGTTCACACAAAACCAGGGACACGATGTTCACGGCAGCATTATTAATGATAGCCAGAAAGTGAAAACAATTCAAATGCCCATCAACTGATGAATAGATAAATAAAATGTGTGTCTATACAGTAGAGTCTTATTTCACTATAAAAAGAATGAAGTTCTGATAGATGCTACAGCATGGATCAACCTTGAAAACATTATGCTAAAGGAAAGAAGCCAGTCACAAAAGGCCACATATTGTAAGAGTACATTTACATAAAATTTCCAGACCAGGCAAATCTATAAAGACGGAAGAGGTGACTGATTGCCTAGAGATTGGACGCGGGGAGAATGGCTACCAGCAGGTAGAGGTTTCTTGGTTTCTTTCTGGAGTGAAGACGTTCTGGAATTCGATAGTGAGCAGAGCTGTGCAACTGTGTGAATGTGTTAGATGCCACTGAGTTATATATTTTAAAAGAATGAATTTTATGGTATGTGAATAATATGTCAATAAAGTCGTTATTAAAAAAGGCATCAAATCCCTTAAGTACTAAAAACTTCTTTGATGGCTATGGTTTGTTTGTTTTTTATCCTCACCCAAGGACATTTTTTCATTGCTTTTAGAAAGGGGGAGGGGAAGGGAGGGAAGCCAAAACACTGACTGGGAACCAACCAACCCACAGCCCCTTCAGTGGACGGACGACACTCCAACCAACGGGGCCACACAGGCCAGGGCGGATAGCTGTGGCAGTGGTGGTGTTTTTTAACATTACATGCCTCCCTCTTTTGGTAAGCAGGACACACTAAGTGTTGCTTTTCTGAACACATCCAAGGTCATCACCACGAGACATCAGTGACTAAGCAGCTGTGCATTCAGAAGACTCAGTGGTGGACAGGTTGTCGGCCTCACTCCGTGCCTCCAAGCTGCTGCTCTTTCAGCCCCGACCTGTCTACTGCAGTTGTTTGCTCCGCCCTGAGAACTCGAGGAAAGACGGGGAGAGAGACAGGAAGAGAGGCCGAGGAAAAGTCAGACCAGGTGCGCACCAGCGGCCACACGGGCACGAACAGAGGCGGCTTTCTTCGTTCTCGCCCGTACTCCCTCGTCCAAGGCAACCTCTCTCTTTCTTACTTCAGATGTCCGTCCCCAGCCTTTCAGGTTTAGTAGGCTACAACCGGGAACAGTGAGGAAGCCCACCAAGTGCCCAATCTGTGGGAAACCTCAGGTGACACTGACATCCCCCAAAGGGCCCGAGAACCTGCCCAGGACAGAGCACCACAGACCAGTGTGCCCCCGTCCCAATGCGCCCTGACTGCTTCACCACCACTCAGAACAGAAGCCTGGGGACAGTGACGTGCTGGCTGACGACCCCTGGCCTCGTGCGGCAGCTACAGTGGATGGGTTCTGCAGCAAGTTTACCCACCACAGCAACTGAACGTAAGAAATCCAGTTGGGAGTTAATATTCTTCCTTTTGCATGTTTGATGGAACCGGTCTGAGGGCCCAGGACCCCCACTGTAGTCTCCTGCTCACATAATCTTTCGCCCTCCACCCCTGAAACGATCAGCAGGCAAGCAGACCCTCACCAGCTCTCCCAGCGTCGACTGGAACAGGGTGAAGAGCAGGCCCACGGAAACAACGCCAAGCAACTGGCCGAAGGTCCATCGTGAGTGTTTTAAACTCGAGCCCTGGAGACTAGCATCAAAGGAGAGGGGGCGCAGGAATGGAGTCGGACGTGCAGCAGCCACAACTGGGCCACGGCAGGTCGAGGTGCCATGTGATTATGGAGGAGCAAGGACGCTCCACGTTAGGTGGGGACACCTGGTCTGTGAGGAGAACTGAGGGATGGCGGAGATGGGGCCCTGGTGCCCCAGAAGAGACCCCAGCCCGGTCTGGGGCTCCAGCGGAAGACCCTCCGCCAGCCTCTCCAGGTCCAGCCCCAGACCGTTCATTTCAGTTCTGGTCCTGGGAGGCCGAGACCACGTCTGCTCTTCCTGCACAGAAACCGCCTCCACGGGACCTAACCTGATGGCTTGTGTTCCTTCCATCCAAACTGCCCCACTACCCAGGGCCTGCTGACTGTCCCTGTGTCCGCTGCCTGTGTAAATGCACCTCAGAGCCTGCTCGCCACCGTGTGTGAGACGGACGGCGGGGGAAGGGGACAAGCAACAGGTGGTGGTGGGGAGGAGGATTCTGACACCTTATTTAAGGCACAACTTCCCCCTTGGGGTAATGAAAACACTGCCATGTATTTACTGTCAGGACCTCGCTGCTATTTTTCTCATTCACTTTTTAATGCACTCGGAGTCTGTTTTCTAACTGTGGTAAAACATATGTCACATAAACTTAGCATTTTCACCCTTTTGGGGTACACGGTTTCGTGGCATTCATGTTGTTGTGCACCATCGCCACTAGCCACTGCTTATTTTTAGCAGCACTCTGAAAATCACGACTTTCATTCTTATTAAACAGACGACTGGTATGTTCACTCTTTCACCCTGTGACAAGGACGAAGAGCCCCGCTAGAGGCGAGGCTGTGATGAAGGCGGCGGAGGCCGTCCACAACAACCTGGAGCGGCCCCAGAACAGCCCGACTCCTCAGTCCCTGCAGACACAGCTATGGAGGCTGGAGACTGAAGGTACCTGGAGAGGACAGATAACAGCTGTCAGGGCCCCTCAGCCCAGGCAGAAAGGTTGCCACTATCACCAGATTTGCATCAGAAGACACCCATACAGGCAGCACGGGTCAGATGCAGAATAATCAGATTCAGGAGAGAAAGACTGACGTTCCTCGCCTCCCAGGACGTCTGGAGTAAATCTCTGGGCCTTGAATCTGGTCAAGTAACGTGTGATCAATTTCTGGAGGACCCCCCAGGAAGAAAGATGAGTACTTCAAAATACTGAGTGCCCACTCACCCCCTTCTGCCTGCCATACTTTCCTTTGAAGCTCAACAGCCTCTATCAATAAAATTAAATGAAGAGACCTGCATCAGAAGCATTGTCAAAGCAAATAACTCAGCCAGCACCTTTCATAATGGCAGAGACAGAAAGGATCAGGCAGAGAACCTTGGCAAGAACACCGGGAACATTAACTTGCCCCTCAGTAGCTTTAAATATGAACAAAACATTCAAAAATAAATTATATTCAAAGCCTCTCCAATGCCAGGCTTGCAGCAGCCCAGGGAGCACGGCCAGTGCAGACCCTCTGAGGTCCGTCACCACGGACCCATGGCAACTCCTCCGCTTCTTCGTAGGAAATTAGTTACTGAATTACTAGCCATCAATACGCTTTAATAACAGTTATATTCATCAACTCCAGGGAGAAAAACTCAATACACATAAATAATACAATCTTAAACATAAAAAGTCTGGGGCTAGCAGACACTTTTCCATCTGTAATTGTGTGTTATTTAAGTGCACTTTTCCGAAACTAGGAATGCTCATCCACACCGGAATAAAGAGCTTAAATGTGTCACAGGCAGTAACTAAGCAGAAGGAACAGTCTGTACTGTTCGTCTTTTCCACAACTTTAACAAACTTTTACACTGTTTCAGGTAAACACCCGGGACATGTCATCCCTGAAAAACCAGGCCCTCTGACGGCCGCCAGAAGGAGGCCCTGCGGGGACCATAGTGCAAACCCTCCTCCACAGCTCGAGCCCACACGGTTGTACCTGACCTGAAGCCGGTGCCGCACAAGAAAAAGACAGATAGACTTGTGTGGGACACCAGCAAAGCCAGCTAGGACGTGTGGTTCTGGACAGCCAACTTCACATCTCATAATCCCGAACCGGATGGACAGAGTCTTGGGGTCCGTCGCTAGCGCAACCCTTTACCAACACATGAGTCCCCTCACCTTAATACCCACGGACTCCCTGCTTGGGCACCCGGGTCCGGGGACAGCAGGTGAGAGACAGTGCCAGAACCAAGAGCAGTGAAGTGGTACCTGGCAAGGAGCGAGGCAAGGGGCACCAGCACTTGGCCACCACAGAGGCACAGGGACAGCAGAAAAGTCACACCTAGCTGAGGTCCCTAGTCCCAGTCCCAAATGCTCCTGGACACTAACGAGAAGCGCCGGGGCTGGGGACAGCAGGGGGCTTGGTCAAGAGGCCACGTGGGCAAGCTAAACCTTCTCGGCCAGGGGACTCATCCAGCATTGTTTGGTTCAGAGCAAGACAAAATGAGATGCTGATGCTACGGCTGGTCTTCGCAGTATTCTGAAATCTGACATCAAACCCCCAAACTTGTCATAAACCCTAGTGATGCGTGGTTTTAAAGTTTGGAGTGTTTATGGACATCCTCCACCATTAAATATTCCTTTCTTCATTACTCACAATCAAAATCTGCCCTAGAAATTGTATTTAAATAATTTTAAAGTGATTCGGTTCTTAGAGAAAGTAATAAATGTCGTTTACGTCATCTTCGAATGCTTATTCAGGTCTCCGAGCTCTGATTTGTCTTTCTTAGGGCGCCTACCAAAAGGAGAGCGCCAAGCAACACGCCACACAGGTCTGCTCCCCGCCAGACGAAGCGCTTCAGCCTGAAGGAGCACAAAGCCCTCATTTCATTAAGGCCGGGAGGAGCCAGTACCTCTGAGTGGTCGTGAGCTCAAAAGTCACTCTAGGACTAACGCTGGGTGTCAATCAAAATGGCGGCAGTTTGAATCATCTCCTCTCACCATAAACTGTAACTGAGCTACGATGATTTCTCAATAGAAGCATCTAAATGTTTCTCGGCAATTAAATATATAGAAAGTCAACAAACCCCCAAGAAAGCAGAGAAAGTGAACTTCTGTAAAGCTCACCCTTTATCAACTACAGGAGGCTCGGCAGAGGCCACAATGCCAGAGGCCGAGCCAGAGGCCGAACCTCACGCGTGGCCTTGCAGAGGAAGCTCCAGATAAGACTGCTTCCTGCAGGCTCTCACGCAGCGCCAAGCCCACGCAGCGCCAAGCCCACGCAGCGCCATCCCTGGAGGAGACGCTGGAGTCGACAGCCCCTCGAACGCACAGCCTCAGGGAGATGAAATCCATCCCCAACACAAGGCCGCCCTCTGCTACTTCCAGAGTAACAACTACGACACACATAAAACATCAGTATCGAGCAAAGCCACTTAAAATATTCCGAGAGCAACGCAGACTGCCCCCGAAAAAGTCCAGATGCATTCCAAAAGTAATCTCTGTAGAAGCTAATCTAATCTCCAGGCCCAAGCTCTCCGAAATAAAGCAGAACGCTCCAATTTGGTCAGATTACCACAGAAATGCTCCTTCCTAACAAAGAAGCTACAGCCTCGCCCTCTGAACTTCACGGGAGCACAAAAATGGGGCACCGTAAGTTCCCAACACGGCTCCACCCACAAAACCATGAGATAATTAAATGGACTGTTTTTAGGTTTTAATCTGTTTCACTCAGAAACCTTGTCCAAACTGCACTGATGCGATCAACCTGAGCAACTGTAACCCCGTGGACACAACCCAGCATCTGATCTTTTGTTTTACCTTTTACCTCTGATTTATGGGCTGACGACGGGAAACTGATCTGTGCAATGTGCCAGAGGCAGCTCAGGAATTCAAAACAAGAGAAGAGACTCAGAAAAATCAAATTCAAGAATGGGCACGTGGACGTCATGGTTTAGATCCCAGCAGAGCTCAGGGGAGTGCGTGTCTCTGGGAAGACATGGTGTCTTTGGGATGTTAAGTCACCAGTCCTGTATTTACTGAAGGAGATTTAAAAAAAAAAAAAAAAAGCCGTTGCTCAGACCAAGGGAAGGGGGTGGGGGGGGGGGAAGAGAAAGAAATAAAAACTGTATTAACAGCCTTTTCCCTAAACCAAAAATGAAAAATACACTAAGTATATGCCACAAGCAAGCATAACTTCTAAACCATGGAGCTATTTCATATTATTGTTAAAAACAGTATTTTCAAAGACATGACTAGCTGCCGCTAAATCAGAATAAAACAGTCCCATTCCCACCTAAATCCTTCGCCCACCACATGCCACCTCTTTCAGAAAACAGTGCACAACACACCCAGTTTCTGTTCTCCACTCCAAACTACCTGGCCCCGACACTCGATCCCTGATCGTAAGCAATTCTGAATATAACGGGATGGGGAGCATGACCTCCAGCAAACTACTGGAATCTTTCTGTGAGAGGAGAAAAATGCTTTTATCTAATGATGTAGTATAAACTAATAAAAAAGATTATACAAATTTGATTTACTTACAACTATTAAAAGCAGCTAGTGGTATGGGTTATTCACATGTTTCACTCTTGGCAGAACTAAAAATATAGCCAGTGATAAAACTTCTGTAAAGTCCAGACACAAGTTACTCAAGTCCTTTTATTCAGGACACTTAAACGCCTGACTTCTAGATTCCTAATGTTTCCCACAGAATTTACGATTATTCCTCTCTTAGAAAATAAGTGACCCTCAGATCTTGGTAATGTCTCCGAAGCATACAACCACAAGGACATTCTCTCTTCCTTACCATTCAGATGGCTTGAAATAGCCATTCTCCCAAAATAAATTTTTTTAAAGTTTAAGCAATAAAAAGTTTTGCCAATTTTGCCAAAGATTTGAAAAAGAAGATCTTATTAAGTTAAAATGCAAACAGACCAGCTTAATCTCTAAATCTAGAATGTTAAAAGAGATCGGCTCACATTTCCACCACAAGTATCTTTGATAGAACATCACTACCCCCTTGTGGATTCGCAATAAAAAAATCCTTATCTCCAATCTCTACTTCTTAAATGTTTCATTCTGCTGAACTTCCATTAGAGTTTACATTTCCTCCACTAAGAAGGGTTACTTTATTTCAATTACTTTTTAAAAAGAGAAAAAACACTTAACATTTTAAAATAACCAATCCCACTGACTTCTTCATCTTCTCAGCATCCCCATTTTGGGGAGTGTTCTTTGTACGACAGGAGTATCAGCCAATTTCAACATGGTGTGCACATCAACACTCCGTTTTTCCTCAGAATATCTGAATTGACACTTCCAATCACCACTTTGAGATTATTTTAACGATAAATGGGTAATTTCTTCACTACTGCATCTTTCTTCCTCTATTTGATCATTTCATACTCTGTACCAATTTCTTTTTATCTCTTCCAAATGGTGTGCTATCCAAATGCCCCAGAAAACCAATGGCGCACGTACACCCTCAGAAACAACTTCTCAGACAAGGACTAAAAGCCAAATCCAAGTTTTAAAAAGATTAACTCTTGATTGTATTACTATACCTCCAAAAAATGCTTCCTAGCATTTTAAAGCAGCCCTGGTGAAGAAAAAAATACCTATTTTTCAAAAGTAGAAGAAAAGGATTTGTTTTTTTCTTTCTTTCTTTTTTTTAACCGCAGGAGTACTTCTGCTTGTATGTATGTATCATTCTAGTATAACACACAGACACACCTTGTCAAATGTTCGGTGTGAAAACAGATGAAATAAACTTCACTACCTGGGGCTTTCTCACTTGTAGCAGCTACCGCATTTGGCTGCAAGTACACATCGTGTCCGCGATCACGCACGGGCTGCAGGGGCAGGCACCCGAGTCCCGTCGGCCTGCACTCCTGGGAACGAGGTCCCGTTTCCTCGCAGGTGTTGAACACCAAAGGAGAGACGTGGTTATCTACTATTGTTAGGAGAAGCCAAATTCCAGTATTCATTCCAACGATCAGGTGGGAACAAAGGAGGAAAAATGATCTACTTTGCAAGTGTTTTTATGAGACTGAATACGTAATCTTACCTGTGGTAACTGATAAGGGAAATGGGAAAGACAATGACTAGTCTAGTCACCGCTGGAGCGCTCTGCGTTCCAACAGGCTCTTCCTGTGTCAACCGCCGAAGACCCCAGGTACGGAAAGTCTCGCTTCAGCAGCACGCCCACAGCTGGTGGCTGCGCCGCAGAGCGCTCAGAGCGGGCCTTCCGGTTGGCTGGGCTGGGTTTGGGTAGGACTGTCGTTTTGGGGTATTTTTGTTTGAGGAAGCAGGGAGGAATTTTCGATGACATCAGGGAGTGAGATTAGTGATGAGAGGAATGCCACTTAGTCTCCGGGTGCTAACAGGTTTAAAACTATCAGGAACTCGGTCCCAAACATTTCTTCCAAGGAAGGCCACTGTGGGCCCTTGTAACCACAAAGGCGCCCTGCCGAGGGCAGAGGGGACCGCTGCCCCGGACCTGCACAGCTCCCTTGCAGTCACCCTCTGCTAAGAGTCTCAGGAAGGCACACGGTGTGTGACTGAAAGGCCTGGCTAAGTCTGAAAAAACAAGGCAGAATGAAACTGCACTTCTGCCAACGAGCAAAGGACTTGTGAGAGCGTGCAGCCCTACCAGGGAGAAAAAACATGGGGTAAACGCAGGAGAATCAGTTTTAAAATACCGCTGCTCCTTCCGTCTTATGATATGTCGATCAGCTGAAAGTAAACGAATGCTCTTCCAAAAACAAACAGTGAAGAGGGAGCGATGTGGCTGACACTTGGCCTCCGTTTGCAGTGGGGTGCATGATGGTCCTTTTCTAGTGCAGGGTAATGAGCTAGCGACGCTCAGGAAGCATTCCCAGCCTTTACACAAGGAGGCCCATGACCTTCTACAAGCAATGCCGTTCGTGCAGAGCAGAAAGATGCAATACAACCTTAGAAACACACAGCCAGCATACAGATGGGGAAAAGAAAAAAGAAAACCATGTTTTACTTTGCCCCACAGTGTAAAAAATTGGGACTGCTGTCCAATGTGAGTACATACAGAACATTCTCCTTGCGAATACATGACAAGTGTCACTGCATGGAAGGCCATCAACACATACAGCAGCCCCTCTTTCTATGACAGACGGTAATACATCTTAACACAGGACTGACGGATACACGTCCTCTGCTAGCACAAAATACAGGGCATCTGATCACAAAATCTGATAGCATCTGATCAATCTACACCCTGACGCTGGTTAGGTGGGTGTTCCGAAGAAAGAAAGAAGAAAAGCTAGACTACACACTATAACCTGAAGACAGAGTGAAAGACTGTGCCCTCTCATTCATGTTATCCGGACAAGGCAGTGGAGAGCAAGAACACTCCTTACTCGAACACACAGAGACCGGCGACAGTACTGTGACAGGCAAAGTCATGTTGGAAGACCCGACACGTCCCTGTGAACGAAGGCCCCAAATGAGTAGTATATTTGGCTGTGCCCAAAGAAATTTACCATTATCGAACCAAAGAGACAGAAGGAAGACTAAACACAGCAAAAACAAATTTCCAAAATCCTAAAACGGGGAAGCCCAGATGCCTGAAGGACACTGTGTTTCATCAGGGACACTATCCGGTTACAAATGCTCCTCCCACCCCTCGCCTTGTGGCTTAACCCCCATCCCATCCCCTACCCTCCAGGAACCAAGAAGCAACACTACTGCCCACTACAGGACAAAAGGGACAGGGCCCCTCTTCCCTGCATGACAGGAAAGCTACGGATGGAGCTACAAATACTGTTTTATAACGATGACGCCAATAAAAAAGACTCTTTACGTGGGAGACCGAAGTGGGACTGAAGTCACCTAGAACACCAGAAAAAGGGCATTGTAAGTGATTCTAGAAGATACAGAACATTTTAGGAAGTGATCTGTTTTAATGGCAATGAAGAAGAAACACATATGGCCTGTCACCACAGGAAATACTCGACACGAGTAAAGGACTGCCAAACCACAGAACACGACAACCCTCAGCAAGAGTTCTCCCTGCGAGGGAGACACGGGCAGTGATGGGTTACTACAGACGTGGAAGGAAACCTGACT
This sequence comes from Sturnira hondurensis, assembly GCF_014824575.4. Lineage (NCBI taxonomy): Eukaryota > Metazoa > Chordata > Mammalia > Chiroptera > Phyllostomidae > Sturnira > Sturnira hondurensis. Next base: position 1,562,274 of record NW_028086562.1, read on the forward strand.
TAAGACAGAAGGAAAGGAAAAAGTGCATTTCAGGTCAATTCTTTACTATTATCGCCATCAATATATATACCATAACTACATCTAAAAATAATCTGAGGCTATTACAAAAAAAAAGACAAGACACAAATAACAGTACCATTAAAAAGTACAGAGAACTAAGAGCCGCACAACAAACAAAAGCAAAGATGATCACATCAGACCCCTGGCCTAAGAATGGTCACCCCCACTGAGCCCTGGCTGGTGTGGCTCAGTGGACGGAGCACCGGCCCGCAAACCAAAATGTCCCCAGTTCGATTCCCAGTCAGGGCCAGGAGCAACCGATGGATGTTTCTCCCTCACATCGACGTTTTTCTCCGTCCCACCCTCCCCTTCTCTTTAAAAAGAAATAAATCAAAACTTTAAAAATATATTTTAAGAAAAGAATGGTCACCAAAATTAGCATTAAATTTAGATAGAATACTTCCCGACAGTAAAAATGTAATAGAAGCTCGTGTAGTCCTTACTCTCTGACACTACGACACGTCCCACCGGGTAATGGTAAGAGAAAATTATCTCCCCGCCACCTCCTTCAGTGAAGGACACACCTGATTGGGGTCCTACCCAACGCCCAGTACGCTGCTGTTCAAACGTCGGACAGGCATTCCAGCCAACCACACACCCAAACGACCTCACAGTGACACCTAGACATTTAAAAAGAAGGTTGACTTGACTTTTCTATACACACACACACACACACTCACACAGTCTGAGGGAGAGCTGCCAGATGCCTCTCCCGGGATGCCCTCCACCCTCTCCACACCCCCAGTCCTGCAGGGCTGGGGGGAAGCTCGGTGGAACAGTACACTATTAGAGTATATTTTTATAAGACGATAATCCAAATGATTAAATTCAGAAAAGAATTCCCTACAAAAACGTAGAAAAAGACAAACGCGAGATACAGTGAAGTACTATTTGCATTAAAAGACTAGCAAGACCCCGACGGTCTCACGCAGTCACGGAACACCCCCAGATGCACACACGTCACAGCAGCAGCTCTGGAGTGACGTGCGCTCAGTGACGGAATGTGGATGTAAAAACAACTTCCCTCCAAAGTAACAAATTCAAGGGTCCCACAAAGGAGGCAACAGGCACGATAAGGGGAAAGGAAGAGAACATGAGAATCACCTTCTGTTGCTTTTTCCAGAAGGAAACTGGAAAGAAATACGACTGCACACAAAGAGGTCTTTCCCCAAAACCCCAGGAAGTGGGGACAAAGAGCGGCCCAAGGAGCGAAGAAGGCACGCGGAACAACACGGCCCCACATGGGCCCCACACGGGCCCCACACTCAGAGAGTCAAAACCCCACCAGCACAGGGGCCACACCCCACATAAACAGAGAACCAAAATAACGCCAGTTGACCCCAAAGAATAAGCTATTTTAGGGGGAAAGCTAAAGAAACGGAAAACTAAAGAAATGGAAAAACACGGATAAGCAGATATATAAATACGTCTCGAAGAGCAAGCAAAAGCAACCCTCGCCTTTTGAAAAGGAAAATCCAACCCAATCAGGGCTCAAGTAGAGGCTGCTGTGGCCACATCAACATTCCGAACCCACTGAAGGCCAAAATGGAGAAACCCAACATTTCCCAGAGGTAGGGTGTCAGGTCTTCAAGAAGACCAGGAAGTCCTGGGATCACCCAACCTTGTCCAAAGAGCTGGGGCCCTGGGAGTCAAGGGGACAAGATAGTAATGGAGGTCAAGAGAACCGATGTAGCCTGACCAGCTGCAAGAAAACACATCACACTGGAGGAGCAGGAGGAACGCGGTCTCCAGTGCTCTGTGGGGACAGGCGACGTGAGAGCACAACAGCATCACACTCAAGGGAAAGAGCCTAACGTTACCCACTAACATCAGGTGTGTTCTTCGGACCCTTACCATTTCCTGCCACCGCCCACTGGATCGAGCACCTGCGTAGCAAGGGACACTCCCGAGGCATCTCTGGGATGGAGCCGGGCAGGCAAGGATGCCCGCAGGAGGGTGCCTCTGCCGGGAAAACACCGACATCTACAGCAGGTTGCCGTCTCTTATTTTCCAAGGGTGAGTAATACTACAACCTAAAATACACAATTCCATCAAGCTGAGAATAGACACTGACAGAATAAAAAATATGAAAACTTTTAAAAACCTACAGAAAAGAAAATTGAGGTCGAAAGCGCTACTTGAGGGCAGTGGATATCATGCTCACGAGATAACCAAATAGTAAGTGACGGGCACAGTCTGCAGGTGGGCCTAAGCTGACCAGTCCTCTAGATGACCTGTCTCCTTACTCGGTAACCCAGGTGGGGAGTCTCCTTGCTAGAAAAGCACTACCAGGTCCAACTGCACCCTGACTGGTGTGGCTCACTGGATTGAGCACCGGCCTGCAAACCCAAAGGTCGCCAGTTCGGTTCCCAGTCAGACCACAAGTCTGGGTTGTGGACCAGATCCCCAGGTCGGGACTTGAGAAAGGAAACTGATCGATGTCTCTCTTGCACAACGATGTTTCTCTCCCTCTCCTTCTCCTTCCCCTCCTCTCTAAAAATACATTTTAAAAAATCTAAAAAAAAAGTCCAAATCCTTCCGAGTCCCGCAGAGCTTGCTGGGGAGGGTGAAGCTCCAAACTCGGCCTGTCAGAAAGTAAGTGACAGCAGCTAACAACCAAGTTCTGTGAGGACAGGAAGTGGGGGGTCAGGGGAGACTCACATCACTGCCTCTGCCCCAGAGCCGAGGGCAATCAGCCAAATACACAGAACGTGACACTCAGGAAAAACCTGGAGAACAATTCCTCCCACCCTGTCACAAAGTGCCACGGGCCCTCCCAAAGGTGCCTTTTCTTAATGCGCACAGCCTCTCTCGATTACTTCAATGGCCAAAACTACACAGCGACATATTTACGGCTGTTCACTTCTAGTGCTGTCACAGAAACTCATGTTCTTCTCACCCACTCCTCGTTTGCCCCAAATACATGAAAATCTCTGCCCCTACACGGCAGGAAAGAAATGAAGATGAGCACTTTTAACCCTGTGAGGAACCAAGCTGAGAATACCACCCCTTGACTCAGAATGCCTAAGTTTTGGTGAGCTTTGGCAAGCCCTGTACACTTCGTGTGAACGTTCAGGATGTCATTCCGCGTATTCAGTACTGTGCGAATGACAAATGAAGGAGTGATAAGAAGTGGCCATTTCTCAATGAGCCTTCTGATTCTCCTAAGCCTGAAGAGTTACCAACGACAGTGAGAGATATATATACGTGCGTGCATGCATCTATCTCAAAGTGCCCACATGCACCCAAAATGTACAGAGAGTCATCTAATCCTCACAAATTTCTGCACATATGTAATGGGTGTGATTTCATCTATGAATACAATCCTACATGCACATGCATGTATATATAAACATATGCATAGCATCATAATCATCTTTTTTGCCAAAAGAGAATCATAGCAGCCAAAAATAGTAAGCGTCAAATTTCCCCTCCACCTGGAAGTTACGAGATCAAAAGAAATGTTTGGCTCCCACGAGGGACAGGGCCAGGGCCAAGGGAGGTTCTAGTACAAGGAGCACACTAGCAACCCCTTCCCGAGAGGCACGTGGGCGACATGGGTGTCTACACTCCCTTTTCTGGATGGAAAGGCATATGGCTTCTTCTTACCCAGCCAACACGAATACAATTTAAGAAAATTAGAAAAAGTCAAGGTAACAGGCTCACTAAATATGGCTGACTGGGAAGCAGAAGCCATAAGGAGGATATGAGTTCTCCTAAAAAGAAATGGGAAGTTTATTTCCAGGGAAGGTTCAAAGACTCTTGAACGTAGGGTGTACAGAGTCTGGTTCTTACTGCAAAGAAGACAGTAATTGGAACACCAAAAAACAAGGGCCCATGACGCGTCTTCCTGCTGGGGTAGTGTCAACTGGTGAACACTGCCACCACCTAAGAGGAAAAAGTAAACTGGAAGCAAAATTATAACACGGTTTTCCTCAGACACCCAAGCAACTACCGTGGTCCCTCCTTACTCCAGTAGGAGGCACAATGGAAGCCCTGCCCTACATCTGATGGGCACCCACCCTCATCCAGACCAGAAGTCCGAGGAGAGACTTCTGGTCAAGGGAGACAGACAAACGGAAAAGGGAGCCCTGGCATGTTCAGTGTATCCCGAAAGAAAAAGAGGGCAACTCAAAGGGTAATCGGGGAATGCGCTCGCCCTAACCCAGGAAAGTGTGTGGAGTACGCATAATCTGTACCTAGTATCTGCTTTCCCATTTAGAATGACTTCAGCACTGCACAGACCCCCCACTAACCACTGGGTGAGGGAAGAAGAACGTGGGTGGCCCGAGTCCCCTTGTCCTGGCAAAAGGGTCAATAGATGGTGTGCAGAGGCCCCAAAAGAGTACACGGAAGATGAGAGGATGAGACAGACCCCTGTGCCAAAGAAGGATCAGGGTCACAGAAGGTAAAGGGCAAGGGACTATGAAGATCCTCACTTGCCATAGAAACGGAGACCCCACCCTCCTAGCGGCAAGGGGTGCAAGGGCAAGAGTAGGATGGGAAAGGGATGGGGATGGGGATGGGGATGCCAGGGGTGGAGATGCTGCGCAGGCCCCCTCCCAGGAGGGGGAGGGGTCACACGAGGCCCGTCTGCCCGGGGACGCTCAGCGGGACGGGGTCCCCCTGGTGGGGAGAAGTGCGGGGACCCCACCGGCCCTGGGAGGCGCCCACGGGGCCGGAGGGTGATGCTGGACAGAGTCAGCCTGGCCCTGCCGCTCCAGAGCCAGCGGCGGCGAGGGTGAGCGCCGGCCGTGCCCCGACGGGGACTGGCCCGGGGCAGTGGGGCGCGGGGCCAGAGGGGGCCCGAGGCGGATAAACTTTCCGCCCCGCGGCCCCCACCAGGCCGGCGCGGGGGGCGGGAGGCGGGGGCCGCGCCGCGGGCCCGGGAGCGGTGGGGATGCCCGGTCCGGGTGGGGGAGGCGCCGGCCCTCCCTCCGCGGGCTCCTCCTCCTCACTGGGCCCGGCCCCCGCCCGCCGGCCCCCCGCCCCTCCGGCCCCAGCCCGCCCCCGGGTGGGGGGTGTGCGGCGCCGCGCTCCACCGCCCCGCGAGTCACCTCAGGACCGGCCGCGCTCCGCCCCCCACCCGCCACCCCCTCCCCGACTGGGGCGCCCGCCGCCCGCCGCCGCCGCGCCCCCGCGCTCCCTCCCGGCGCCGCCGATGCCCGGGATGTCCGGCGGGGCCAGGTCCCGCCGCCCGCCGCGCCGCCCCCGGCCCTCATGCTCCGGCTCTTACCTTCCGGCTTGTTTTCGGCAGCCATTTCCCCTCCGCGCGCCACATCCTCCTCCTCCTCGCGACCGGGACCCCGAGCGCGCGCCTCGTACCGCCGCCGCCGCCGGCCCAGCCACCCCGCCGCCGCCGCGCACCCGCCCTGGCCCCGCCCCGCGGCCCACGCACTGCGCCTGTTGGGCTGTTCAGCTGCCACTCATCGCTTTCACCACCAATCGCCCCTCACCAGGGGTCTCACTACTCTCCGGGAGGAGCGTCCTATTCATCTGGCCCATTGGCTAGTCACCACCCAACGGAATGAAAGGATTGGTCAAGGGTCAACGCCCCCTCCCCACCCACTCTGAGGAAAGCCCGCCTTTCAGACCTAAACAAAGCTTCCCAGTAGTCAGAGCCCGAAGGGACTGCCCAATCAGGAAGGGTTCCACACGGAATATTTCCTCGAGGCCGAGACGTGGCGTTTTGATTGGGCGCTACTACAGTGTTTCCCAGGCCGTCCAGACCAATCAAAGGGGGTTCCCGGAACTTGGGAGCGGCGAAGAGAAGCCCCGCCCCCGAGCGTGACCGTCACGAGGAAGGCGCTTGTTCATTGGTGCGCCGGGGCTTTTCCCGCGTGCTCCCGGGGCTGAAGGACGTTCCCGGGGAAGCCGCTGCTGGCGCGTGGGGTCCCGACGGTCGTGGAGAACGCGGCAGGGCCTCCGGGTTCTCGCAGTCTGTCGCAGCCAGGGGACGGCAGGGACCAAAGGGCTTCGGGGCAGAGGTCAGCCGGGCGCCCCTCTCCCGAGCCTACCGGCCGGGGAGTCCTGGCATCGCTATCAGCCTTGGGGGGAGGGGCGCGCCTCCTACCAGAACCCGCCCCTTCCCCTCCTCCCAGTTTAACCGGTGCCCCGCCCCCTCGGCTGGTGACGCCGCATCCCCGCTCTCCGGTACACGACCCAACCCGTGCCCGCCGGTGCCCGCCTTCCGCTCCCCACCCTTGGTGTGTTCGTTGTCCCCTTTTCTAGCTGCTTAAAATACTGAAACTTTATTTTGGTCACGTTGGCCATGTGACCCACAGAGGAGCCGATGACTCATAAATGCATGTCCCAGGGTGAGGCCGCTGAACAAAATCTTAAAAAAAAGATAAACCTCGGCGCGCCTGCTCGGAGGGCTAAGCGAGCCAAGTTTTCTTCAATCCTAGGCTTATATTCGTGGCTTTTCCAAACAAACATTACAGCGTCCACTTCACTAGCGCTCCGTGAGAGGTGGGGAGACCAGCTAGGTGACAGTCGAGAAGAAACAGCCCAGAAACAGATTAGTTAGGATCCATCCTATGGGGGACAAACGCGGCTGCAGCTTTTCTGGAAATCCGTCCACACCTAGTGGGCCAGCCCACACTGTACAGAGAAGCTTAAAGCCAGATGCGATGGCAAAGACGAAATGCTCCCTCCTAGAGAAATTCAGGAATTGTGCACGTGGGCAGGTGATACTGGAAACAAAGGAGAGGGCTGACATCTCAAAGTTTAAAGAAAAAGAAGAAAAGTTGAGTGAAAAACAGAGCTCCAACCGTTCTGTGGATCTTGTACGGTTTGCATGGAGAACTTTTCATTCCTTTACATTTTTTTCCCTTTGCTACTGTTGATGACAACTAGCAGAATCAGCAAAAGGTCCTCCCCGAAGTGTTTTGGCATCAAGATTGGCTGTCAAAGTGAATTTTGTGCCAATCTCAACATGTGTTCTTTTTTCTGGTCTTCACAAGCAAAAATTTCTTAAGTTTCCCAAAAATGAAGATGTCCCAAAAGAATGTCTTATACTACACACTCATTCTTCAAGAAACTTTAATTTTATGAGCTTCAAAATATACAAAATCTTAACAACTAGGGTACAATATTTTATTGATTAGCATTCTTAATAGCACCTATGTCGACAATTTGTGTGGTGAAATGTGTTCTTAAAAGTGCTGGTGGCAATGAAAATTAGTATAACCTTTTGAAAAGCAATTTTACAGTATGTATTAAAAGCCATAAAAAATGCCTGCATCCTTTGACCCAGTAATCTTACTTCTGGGAATCTATTTTAAGGAAATAACACTAAATGCCAAAAAAGCTGTATGTGTGAAGGTATTCTTCACAGGACCACTGTATTTATTACAAAAGAAAAAAAACGAAAGCATCTCAAACTAATGTTGGCTATTTAGTAAGTAAATTGTGTAATTTTGTGCCAATGTTTCATCCCCACAATGAAACACTATACTAGTTGCAGACATCAGAACAGAAAGAAAAGCGTACCTTTTGCTAGGTGGAGAGAAAAGTCAAACTCATGGCGTTCATTTATTGTCTATGGTATGAGTCTAGGTCTTAAAAACCAGCATTTTGTTTAAAAGACTGATATAAAATAGCACACCCTTTGGGCAACTATGAATGGGGTTTTTTTCACTGTCTCTATTTTTTGTAATACAATCATAACTATACAGCTATTATAATTAAGATGTGTATTTAACTTTAAAAATAATTGTAGCTGGTGTCTACTGCAGACTAGACCCTGTTAGACCCTGAAGCTGTGATGGTGAATGAAGTTGCGTCTCCCTCCGAGGGGCTAGTACCCTAGCAGGGCTTAACACACACAGATAGCAGCAGGTCAAGGTGCCGTGGGGACACAGGAGGTAATGAGTGTCATTGGGGCCTCCCGCAAGCGTCACCATCGTCGTTGAAATCACCTTTGGAGAGCACCTTAGACTCGGGCAGTCCAAGGCAGTTCTCACTTTCTGTGAATCCACAAGGTCAAGACTGCTTTCCTAATAATACTATGGCAATCTCTCATGTGTGTATGGTGACGTTTTTCAGAGGCTGCATAATACAGATGGAAACAGACTGAAAGCAGAAGAAGACAGGAGAATCCAGCACTCCTCTACTGAGATATTTAAAAGATTAGCTGCTCTATAAAATGATGCCATGCTTAACACTAATTTTGTTCTGAGATTTTTAGTTATTAAAAATAGGGTGTACATTAATGTAAGGGCTGTATTATTTTTTAATGAGCTCATAAATATTTTTAAATTCCTGTACAGTACATAAACTATAGCTAAATCACATAAACAAAAGCTCTCTGGGGTCCTCCCTGATTTTTTGGAGTTTAAAGGGATCCTGAGATCAGTAAGTTCGGGAACCACTGGGTAGAGGATGAGATGGCTGCTGAGGCAAAGCACCCAACAGAGATTTCTTTCCCACGGTTCTGGACCCTGGGAGTCTGAGACCAGGGTGTACCCTCACATGTCCAGGAGCAGAGACGGGCACCAAGCTCTCTCCTGACTCTTACAAGGTCTCTAATCCCTGCCTCGGGCCCCATCCACTTGGCCTCAGCTGATAATCACCTCCAAACCCCCTGCCTCTTATTACCATCCTTCTGTGATAGGTTTCACCTGTAAGTTGGAGAAAGACCCAAAGACTTCGTCCATAGTAGCTGTTGTTTGTCTCTGCATGGGAGGGAAGCCAAGAGGTGGGCCTTTCAAAGGGAATACACACTGGATGGCCCCCACTTTTGAGTCCTTGCCCTCCTGGGACCTACTGTTCTTCAAGGGAAGAAGGCCACTGTTGAGGAACAGATGAAAATAGGTGAATAATTGGAATACTAAATTGTTAGCTTTTAACCTCAAACGTATTTTTAAAAGAGCATTCTTTCCTGATAAGCTTTCTGAAGTAATTATAGTGACTGTTTATTATTACTGGTGATGATGATAAAATAAAAGTGGTTGGACTTGGCTTCCATAGATGGAGAGTTAGTGAAGTCCCACATTGCTGGATTGAGAAAAGAAATCTGGACTGAACGCATTGCAGAGGCTTAAAACTACTCAAAGGGCCCTGACCTGTATGGCTTAGGCGTCATCCAGCAAAGCAAAAGGTCATTGTTTCAATTCCCAGTCAGGGCACATGCTTGCGTTATAGGTTCAGTCCCAGGTCAGGGCACTTATGGAAGGCAACTAATCAATGTTTCTCTTTCTCTCTTTCTCCCTTCCTTCCCCTCTCTCTAGAAATAAAAAAAAAAAGAAGTTTAATCCTTTTTTTAAGACTCCTTAAAGGAAAACTGGTAATACCAGGCTCACTTTCGCCCAACACAGGACAAAGAAGAAACAAATCGTTCTCTCTCTTTGCCTTCCTTAGCTTTGAAAGTCTGCATTGTTCAACATGATGATACCCCAAAATCCTACTTCCAAAAAGTTTCTCCCCTTGCCTTTTCTTTAATTAAATTTTTATTTTGAGATCATTGTAGATTTGCATACAATTGTAGGAAATAATACAGAGAAATCCTGCATCCCCTTGCCTTTCAAGATAAAACATAATGAACATTGGAGCTTTGCTAGCATGAGCATTGCACGATCCTGTAAACCTTCCTCTTTCCTCCTGTCTGCACGCGCCCACGTCCACCCGTGACTGTGCCAGCTGTAATGTCTCAGGGTGTCCCCTCTGAGTGTGCCAGGCCGGCGGGGAGGGGCTTGCCAGACACTCCTAATATAATGAGATCTGTGGGCATCAGAGGGCGGAATTTCAACTCCGACCAGAGAGCACTTGAGCATTAAAGACCTGATTTGGGGACCAGGAACAGGTTGACGTTTAGAAATGAATAGTTTCATGTATTCAATATTTACTGAGCGGCAGCGTCCAACGACGCACCACACCACTTTGGCGATTTTGTCTTTCCTGTGGCAGCAAAGTCCAGAACACATTGTTCGTCCTGATGGGGGTCTCAAGAGACATTACTTAACCAATAGTTATAATCATAAAACCTTTCCCACATCGTTCAACTACTGCGTAAAAAAAAAAAAAAAACTGAGTGCGTCTGAGCTCCAGGCAGCCTTGGAGTTAGGGCTAAATACCTTTGATGGGATGTATCTCACCTGTACGCCCCACTAAAGTAGTCAGTCCCATTTTTTTCTGGACTTGCCCTTCAAAACTGGAGTCTCTCCCCTCTCTCTCAAGCCTTCTGGTATTACAGCCTGATAGGTTTTTCTGTTGAATTTGAACTCAGGGCCAAAGAAATGGCTTATTTTTCTAAAAAAGGGAAAAGGTTAAAGAGATGCGGGTTTCCTAGTATGCAGAGAGCTCCTTGGTTTTGGAAGCTGACAGATACAGGAGACCAGGATGCCACCTCTGCTTCCTGGAACCCAGAGGGACCTCAGTGCGGTGGCTCCAGGAGGCTCCTGGGGTGACAAGTTGGCTCAGGTCAGCCCCTGGCTACCACCAAAGGCTGGCGAGGTCGTTTGGAGAGCTCATAAGCTTCGCTCTGTCGTCTTACTTGTTCGCCTTTATACTTTGCAGCACATTTCATTTTGACCCTCAGTCTTCCAAGGAAACTTGTTTAGTTGTTGAAACTAAAATGACCTGTTTACACGCCTGAGGGAAAAGCTGCTGGTGTGTGGCACTACTGTCTGTGACGGGCCGTGAGGAGCCCAGAGAGAAAGCCCACCACCGTCTCCTAGAGTAAATAACAAGTACGTAGTCTTGGAGGCATGGCATTATCACTAGTTGTTCTGCACTGCAAATGAGGTGAGCGGTTTCTTCTTCTCTAGGTGTTAAGCTGTAGGATATCACACAGCCATTAAAAAGCCGGAGGGGAGGGGGGGAGTCAGTGCGTGCTGCTGTGGAAGGTTCTCCAGCCTAGATGTTTACCTGGAAAAAGGAGGGCCCGGGCATGCTGTCCTGCTCTCACGTGTATGTGGATGAAATGTTTATCACATGTATAGATTTCCTTGTATACACAGAAAACGTTTCTGGGGGAATAACAAGAAATTTAACTTCTACCTATAGAGACCTTTGAGGGTGGAACAGAATAAAAATAAGGCTTATTCTTCACTTGATACAGTTTGATTTTTTTTGCCACGTGCATTCATCCAACAAATATTTGTTGGACGCCCACCACGGGCCAGACACTGGTTCTAGGTGTTGAGGACACAGCAGAAAACACAACAGACGGAAAGCCCTACCCTCATGAAGCTGATATGGAGCTGGGAAAAGCAGATAGTAAACAAACATAGGATCGAAGGTTAGAGAATGTTTGAAGGCAAATTGAGTAGGAGGAGAGGGTGGAGTGAGGAGGGTGCTATGCCAGGTAGGATGGGGTCTCGGAGGCTGAAGGAAGTCTGTGCAAGCCGTGCAGTTATGGGGGTGGAGGGGTGTAGGGAGAGCATCGTAGGCAGAGGAAACAGCACATGCAAAAGCTGTGAGACCAGTGCACAGCTGGGGTCTTGTGGGTTCTGCGATGAGGCCACGCAGAAAGAGACACGAATATGGAGAGAAATCTAAGGACCAATCGCCGGGACTTTGAATTCCATGCTACAATCTTTGGATTTCATGCTGAGGGTCCTACAAAGCTGGTGGAGGGTACTGAGCTGGGAGTATGATCTCACTGGGGTTTGAAAGGGTCACTTTGCCGTGAGGTGAAGAACAGATGGTAAGGGGGCCAGAGAGGAAGCAGACGGACTTGCTGGCAGATTATTGCAGTCAAGACCTGGTAGCGGTTTAAACAATGTGTGTGTGTTTCCTCTGGATGCTCTAACAAACTACCTTAGTAGCTTAAAACAAAAGGAATGTCTTCTCTTGCAGTCCTGGAGGCCAGATCCAAAACCAGTCTCACTGGGCCAAAATCAAGGTGTTGCCAGGACCGTGCTCTCTCCCCAGAGGCTCCAGGGCAAACCCATTTCTCTCCTTCTTCCAGCCTCTGGTAGCTGCTGGCACTCCTTGGCCTGTGGCCACGTCAGTCTCCAAGGCCGGCGTCTTCACACTGCTCTCTGTTCCATCTTCACCCTCTCTCGTGTGTGCATGTGTGTGCACTAAACCCCCCTCTCCTCTCCTCTCCCAAGGACTTTGTGATGGCGTTTAGAGACCACCCAGATAAACCAGGATACTCTCCCCAACCTCAAGATCCCTTACTTAATCCCACTGGCAAAGACTTATTTTCCTAGTAAGGCAACATTTACAGGTTCCAGGGGTACTGGTATCTTTGGGCAGGAGGGAGGGGGGATTATCCAGTCTACCACACCAGGAATTGGCTTCGGTAAAGGACTAGATAGTAAATATTTAAGCTTTGCAGATTCTGTGGTCTCTGTCACAACTACTCAACTGTCACGAGTGCCATTGCAATGCAAAGGCAACCAGGGACTATATGGAAACAAATGAGCGTGCCTATATTGCCCCCTCCTGCAAAAAAACTTTCTTTATAAAAACAGACAGCAGGTCTTAGACCAAATAGGAGCTTTGAAGAGGTAGGTGGATTTGGAACATGTTTCGAACATGGAGCTATTGCTCAGGTTTAGCTGAGTCATCCAATGTGAAGAATAAAGAAATGCTCTGGACCGGGTTTGATGACAAAGATTTTGCCCTGAGCAATTGAGTGCATGGTGTCGCCACTCAAAAATTGGGGAGCCAGGGGAGCCAGGTTAGGACAGGCACCCAGAGTCCCATTTAGGACACACTAATTCTGATGTGTGCGAGATGCCAAGTGGAGACATCAAGGAGACAACTGGATAGAAGGACACCTCTGCGGCCCGAGGAGGTTGTGGCTGATGGGACACACGTGGGCGTCATCGGCATCCACTAGTATGCAGAACCGTGGAGCCAGATAAGGTCTCATGGAGAGGGAGTGCAATTCATTTTTTCACTCCATCATACTTTTCAGAGAGTTTCTTTAAAAATCACAACACTGCCCTAGCCAGGTGACTGAGATGGTTCGAGTGTCATTCCTACACCAAAAGTTCACAGATTCCATCCTCGTTCAGGGCATGTAACTAGGTTGTGGGTTCAATTCCCAGTCAGGACGCCTACCGGGGCAACTGATCAATGTCTCTCTCACATTAATATCTGTCTCTCTCTCTCTCTCGCTCTCTCTCTCTCTCTCGCTCTCTTGCTCTCTCACTCTCCACCCCCCCATCAGTAAACATATCCTCAGGTAAGGATTTTTTTTAAGATTTTATTTATTTATTTTTAGAGAGTAGGGAAGGGAAGGAGATAGAGAGGGAGAGAAACATCGATGTGCTAGAGGAACATCTTTTTTTTTTTTATTATTTTATCTTTAGAGGGTCAGGGAGGGAGAGAGGGAGAGAAATATCAATGTATGGTTGCCTCTTGTGCGTCACCTGCTGGGAACTGGCCTGCAACCCAGGCGTGTGCCCTGACTGGGACTCGAACCGTGATCCTCTGGTTCACAGGCCCACGCTCAATCCACTGAGCTACACGAGCCAGGTCAGGTAAGGAATCTTTTTAAAAATCATGACACTCATACAAATATAAAGCAAGTACGTGTCAATAATTTTCTTTAGCTCTCACATTAATGAGGAAACCAGTAAAATGTTAAAACTGCTTCAAAGGAGAAGTCAAAAAACAGAGGTATACCCCCAGGCAAACAAGAAAGCTTGTGGAGAGGCAAAATTGGTTCCTATCTATAGGACAATAAAGTGTCACATTTAAGGTTCTCTCTCCTACAGGGCAAAACTCAGCAACGCACGTGGGCAAGAATCGTTCGCCTTGCTCTGCTTTCTACTTGTCCGGAGTCCTCAGAATGGCAGTCGGAGGTGTCCCCTCCTGTGCGGTCAGATCCTCCCAGAGGATCCACTTGGCAACACCCAGAGCTTGGCCAAAAGGACACTCTTGCTTGTTTCCGAACCTTGGCCAAGTTTTCCCAACACCGTCCTTCAACATTTATTGAACAACTACTAGGTGATTGCAACACTCTGCAATAAAAGCGCATGGCTGACAGAAGCACAGAGCCCTGGGCCCTTGCCTTCCACCGGGGGCCGGAAAGAGAATGAAGAAATTTTAAAGAACGCGAAAAAGCCGGCCATGGAGGGATAGAAAAAATTAGAAGTGGTGCAGGTCAAAGGGAATTAGGAATGCTGCTGTCTGAAAGACGCATTTTTTTAATTATTTTTTTTAAACAATCCTTGTGTGAAGGCTGACTTCCTATAGACCGCAGGATGGAACTGCACAGCCACCTACAAGACCTGGACCCAAACGCAGGTCATCTAGGAATGACAGAGCACCAGGTTCCCAGGGATGTGGTTGCCTGACTGGCTCGGGTGCGGTTCTCTTTCCCACCACCGTGTGCTCCCACTGGGCAGTCTTCACCAACTCGAAGCGGCAGCCCTGAGTCTCCATCCAGGCCAACCCGTCCCTACGCAGGGCAAGGTGCAGTCCCAGAGCTCCGCCTGGGCGGGACTCTGACTTAGAGGTGTTTGTCTCTAGTCCCACAGGTGGTGGCTTCGCCCCATTGGCCAAGCGCAGGCACCAACCGGAGGCACCTGTGGTGGGAAGACGCAGGAAGGAAATTGACATGCGGGCAAAGACTGCAAGGTGAGAAAGTTGGCCGTGTGGCTGAGAAGGTGGTTTAAAATATAAAAAAGAGTTCAGAATTTTTCCAAGGAAGGTTAATTTTGTGTTTAATTAGGGAAGGAAAGAAATGAAGGCAGTAAAATTTGAACCCTAGATTGAGTCAAAACCGTTTCTTTTCCTGCTGGGATGTGTTTCCTTCCAGGTCTGAGCAGACTGTGATGCTGGGGGCACAAGATACACGTGACCTTGGAAGAGGAGTTGTAACCAACCCAATCTTGGCCCCTCTCCGAAGGCACATGGGCTCTCCTTTCCTTTCCCATTGAAAGACAGCTCCATCTGCCTGGCTCTCCCACCCACAAAGAATTCGACTGCATGTGTGACCATACTTAAAGGCAGAAATAAACTTTAGTAGCCAGAAGCACTTCAAAAGTAGGTTCCTTAGAGCAGTGTTTGCTAGCTAATGAAAGTGCCGCTCTGGAGGAGACCCGGAGCTCCTGACCCGGTGTCTGCAACTCCGCCGTAGGAAATGCGGGCAAATGTTCTCTCCTCTGCTCTTGATTTGGGGGGATGCGGGGCTGGAATGATTTTCATTTTAATTCGAACCGTGTCAAGCAGAGCCCAGAGACGCGTGCAAAAATTTCTCAAAGCACAGTTTTCCTCGGCGACAAAAGATTTCTTTCTTTTTCATCTTGTCGAACATAATCACTCACAGATAAAGTCCGTTGGCTCCTTCTGCCACTGTGTTGGGCTCTTTCCTTTGGCCAGCTGACTAATGTTTTTCTAGGGCGGCTTGGAATTCATCATTCAGCACCCCGAGATTTTTGGTTTAGGATTATGAAAAATCAAACCTCAGCTCACACCCCAACAGAACTCCTGGCACCTGGCAAGGAGTGGACCGGCAACATCAAGAGAGCAGTTGGGGGAATTTACCAAATGGTCTGACTTGATTCTCCAGGTCTGGAGAATCATGCTCATTTGTCTCCCTAACTAGAAGTCCCTTGTGCTAATTATTCCGGATCTGGTAGCCCTTTGCCTCTCTCCCAAGAGGCATCACCATCAAGTGCGTGCACATGGCATCGATGTTACCTCTGACGCCCCTTGGGCCCCCTCGGGACTTCACTGAGTGACCTCAAGTCCCTCTTGCGTTTTCTGCTCTAAGGCCCTCGTGTTGACCCTCCACTCAGCATCCTCAGGGGACCGGAAACGCCATATTCTTTCCACCAGGGTGGTGTCTTAACGGGCCCCCCTCCTGCAGACCCAACCTCGGTCCGTCTGTACTCCAAGAAAGAACAGGCCCCTTGCCCTTCTCACGTCTGGAGCTTCAAGACCGAAAGGCAGAACGTGGTCCCCGGCACACGGGCGCAGCAGGCTGGGGCCAGCCAAGCACTCTGGGGCCGGCCGGCCAGGGTAGTAGAACAAATGTCAGGGGATATTTGATGCAGAGAAGCTCCAGAAATAATGTAAAATTGTTCTGTCCTTTTAAAAATGGAAAATGCCTTGGCAGGATGATGTATTATTTGCCTGGCTGCATTTTCTCTCTGTCTCCGTCAAGGCTTGAAAAGGACTGGCACTTCTGCCTTTTCAAGCGGAGCTCGGTGTAACTGGACCACATCTAATGCCTGTACAATGCAAATGAAGATGGAAGCTGGTGTTTCCTCCGATGTGTGTGACTACACGCTCAAAGGTGATAGTCTCTTTCCGATCCTCCTGTGGAAAGAGCCTCTTTAAAAATACCTGTTGGCTCCCTCTTCCCATTGGCAATTGAAGTAATTCCTGCACTGGAGACGAAGGCTGGTCTGGGTGCAGTCGTGATGAATGACTTTCTCTGGAAAGAATCCCCTGCCTGCGTTTGCCGTGATTGTTAAACTTCTGGAGGGAATTAAGAAGCGTGAAAGGCACGTTAATGATGGGTATCTGCAATGAGCCGCTCAGGCTCGCCTGGAAAAGGCTGGAGAACACATTTTGAGAGCAAAGCTAGGGAGGCGGACCAGTCATGGTGGGGGTTCACCAGGGCTCTAGCTCTCCCTGGAACTGGCTGCCCAGGGGCCAGGGAAGCGGGTAGGGCTGCTGGACCGGAGAGAAGCAAGCCCACATGTTGGCCATTTGGTCTCACCCTTCTATAGTCTTCTGTGCCAAGAAGAGAACTGATTCCAAACAGCCCGGGTAGAAACCAAGCCCTTCTCTGAGCCTGGGCTATAATCAGACACATGCGAGGAAATCAATAGCTCTGAGCACTGTCAGAGCCGCCAGCCTCCAAATTGACTGGGCCAGGCTCTCTAACCCGCCTTTGTAACAAGAAGCAGAATTATAATCCACCTCGGCTACTTTGTCTCACATGTCCCCCCCCCCCCACCCTTCAGCACAGCGATCTATAAAAGAAGCTTCTGTTGAAAAGCAAAACAAAGAAACAAACAACAAAACACTCAAACAAACATTTGGAACCGTCTATAAATCACGATTTGGGTCATTTCACTTTTGACGTCTCTTCTTTCCCCTTTTGCCCTGGTAAATGTTTGCAGGGTCTTCTTGCTCAGGTCATTTGGGGTGGGGTATCAGATGGTGGTCCCAAGACAACTGGATTTCATCACATTTACTGCTGTGTGCTTGGCACCTAGAACAGACCAAGCACCAGACGGTGTGCAATAAATGCTGAATGAATGAGTGAACGAATGAATGAGTGCTCAGCAGGAAATTCACGTAGAGGAGAATTAAAAGTAGCCCTTGGAAGGATACTGCAGTACTCTGCTCAGGCTGCCATAACAAGGCGCCAGACACAGGGCGGCTCACACAACAGACATGCGTTTTCCTCCCGTGCTGGAGGCTGCAAGTCCAAGGTCAAGGCGTCAGCAGGGCTGATTTCTCCCGAGGCTCTATCCTTGGCTTGTAGGCAGCCATCTTGGTTCTGTGTCCTCACATGGGCTTTCCTCTGAACACAAGTATTCACGGTGTCTCTCTCTGTGTCCAAATTCCCTCTTCTTATAAGGCCACCAGTCACACTGGATTAAGGCCCGCCCTAGTGACCTCGTGTTGACACGGTCACCTCTTTCAAGGCCCCATCTCCAGATACAGTCACATTCTAAGGCACTCAGGGTTAAGGCTTCAACGTACGAATGTGGGGGAACACAAGTCAGATCACAACTTGTATGAACCAAACTCAGTACTCTGGTTCTTCTTAAAACAAAAGCATGGGGCCCTGGCCAGGTAGGTCAGTGGTGAGAGTGCCATCCTGATTATTCCCAGGTCGGGCTCAACCCCAGGTCAGGGCGCATACAGGAGTCAACCAATGAATGCGTAAAATAAGTGGAACAACAGTCGGTGTCTCTCTCTTGATCCCTCTCTCCCTTCCTCTTTCTCGAAAATCAGTAACTTAAAAGAAAAAGAAAAAGAGAAACTCTGGGTCCCCTTTCCTACCACGTAACCGAGGCTACGTTTCCCAGCCTTTCACCCCACTTTCAGCAA
Organism: Sturnira hondurensis; assembly: GCF_014824575.4. Lineage (NCBI taxonomy): Eukaryota > Metazoa > Chordata > Mammalia > Chiroptera > Phyllostomidae > Sturnira > Sturnira hondurensis. The sequence continues at coordinate 1,580,316 of NW_028086562.1, forward strand.
AACATGTTGTACAAGTGTCCCGACAACGTAGAGCCTGCTGCACCTGGCTTTCAAAGACCCCAGTTTTCGATCTTGGCCTGTATCCCAAGAGGCAGCGGTGAAGTGACGGGTGCTAGGGCCCGCCTGGCCATGCGGCCCGGGGGCCGAGTCACCTGGGGCAAGTCACTGGACATTGCTGAGCGCCAGTCACTTACTCTCAAGAAGGGCTGAATAATTCCCGCCCGGCCTGCCTTGCCACGTCACCGAGATGGCCCCCGCTGGGGCACGTTTCTGTGCTCGACCAGGGCACCGAGCCTGCAGAGGTGCGTACGTCTCAGCGTGAACGAAGTCCACCTTTCCATGGCATCCGCTCTAGAATCCGATCTTTCCATCCTCATAGGCAAACGCATTAGGAAGCAGGGGGGGAAATGGCGTAAAATGCAAACACGCCTGAGAAGGTCAACTGAGGTGCGCCCGTGTGTTTCTGCATCCCAGGGAGGGGAGTTGGCTAGGGCGGCGCGGGCAGTGGTTCCCGTGCCTGGTGCGGAAGGGGCGCCGCTCTCCCTGTGCTGGGAGGGAGCAATTGCTGAGACACATCACAAAGCGAGAGGATCCAGCCACAAAACAAGGTGTTGCTGTTTGTTTTTTAATGGGGGGAGAGGCATTTATAAATGCCTTTGGAGTGATACATGGGAAACTAGTAACAGGGGGGTCACGTTTCCAATAAAGACCCAGGGGGCTGGGAGAGAGGGGTGAGGAGGAGACTTCCATCAACACTTCCATCCACCTGCTTTTTTAACACACATTTTGAAAATGCATTGTTTTTATTTCTTTCGTATTTCTTCCATCACCATTTATCCCCCTTACACCTCTTCCACCTCCCTCCATCCCCTTTGCGCCCCAACCCCACACTGCTGCCCACATCCGTCCATGCATCCTTTTTCTTTTTGCTCGACCCCTCCATTCCTAACCACCCCCCTCCCGGAGCCATCAGCCTGCTCTCTCCTCTCTCTGAGTCTGTCTCTATTTTGCTATTAGTCCAGTTTGTTCATTAGATTCCACATATGAGGGGAAATCCTATGGTATTCATCTTTCTCTGGCTGGCTTATTTCACTTAGCATAATGCTTTCCCAGTCCATCCACACTGTCACAAATGGTAAACTTTTCTTCTTTTTTTACAGCCAAATAGTATTCCATTGTGTAAATGTACCATCAAATGCATTGTTTTTAAAAGCAGTGGTCCTGATTTTAAAATGTACTCATGATCGTTATTCAAATAATAGCGATCTTCTGAAGAAAGACACAAAATACTGGACAATAATTATTAAATATGAGTTACTTAATAGTGAAATCAAACGTTTAACTTCCCTCTTATTGACATCAACAAATTATTTCTCTACCCAATCTGCCTCATCCAGGAAAAAAAACAAGGCACCTGATCCCACACCCTGTGAGATTCTCCCTCCAATCCCATTTAATCATCACATTTTAAATTGAAGTCAACAAAAATAGAAGGACATTCATTTCCTGAGCAGAAGCCTGCGTGTGTGTGTGTGTGTGTGTGTGTGTAGCAGGGACATCGGCACTGGGCGGTCACAAATAAATGCCGCACAAGGCACAGGCTATCCACACCCAAGTTCATCTATTAAAGAAGCACGAACTGGGCCTGTACTCTGATGCCAAGCATACATTTGGGCCTGTGACAAAGAACTAGATAGAAATGTCCAATTAAAAATTTGTTCCTGTTCTCAGACACTCCAGTCCAGAGAGACAGAGAAAGAGGACAAGAGAGAGAGACAAACACATCATTGCAACTCCAGGTGAGAAGGGCTCAACCTCAGGAGTCTGGAACGGCGGGTCCCAGCCCTCTGAGGGCAGGCGAAGGCGTGGACTTGGAAGTGAAGTGACCTTGAGCAAGTTCCTTGTCCAAGCCTCAGTTTCCTCCATGGTGACATGGGGTTGATAATGAAACTGGTGAGCGTGTCAAATGACTAAAATCAAAGCGCTTGCAAACCTCCCATCCCATTTGGGCAGACACCCCAGGCCACTCCCGTGGGGCCTTCTTGCTTCCTCCAAGCCCCCCTGCTCCTCCCGCTCTCTTTCACTGTGAATATTCTTCCGTTTCCTGTGGCTCTAGGCTTTCAAACACAAGACCCAGGAGGGGCTTGCAGCTGCCCTTACCACCTGCCAGCCCCCCGCTTGTTGGCAACAAAGACAAGCAGAGCCAGCACCTACTTGGAGAAGGGGAGGGAAAGGGAAAAGTATGAGAATCCCCCAGTGTGTGTGCTCCTTATGTTCTCGAGCCGGAGACACTTCATGGCAGGCCTCGGCCACCGAGCCCAACAAGTTCAGTGTGCTTTCCATCTGCTCTGATGCACAGACCTGACCTCTCATCCTCTCCGCCTGCCCCGCTGCCTCACCCCCGTGTCGTGGCGTTCCCAAGGATCTCATTCCTTGGCCGTCCTACCCTTGCACTTGACACTGGAATTCGCTCAACGAACATGTATTAGCATCTCCCAGGTGGCAGACCCTGTAAACAAAAGAGATGGACATTCCTGTCCTTGTGGATTTTCACATTTGCAAAGCAGTGGGAGACAGATGATAAAATTTAAAAGTTAAACACATATGTCAGATAGTGGTGCGTGCCACGGGCAAAAAATAAGGCAGGAAATGGGGGTCAAGGGAGCAAGAGTGAGGGATGGAATGGCTGTTTCCCAAAGGGCAGTCCGGGAAGGCAGGGAGGGAAGCACAGTTTGATATTTGAGCAAAGGCTGAAGCAGGGACAGGGGTTTCTGGGGGAAGAGCAGAGGAAAGAGCAGTGCAAAGGCCCTGAGGCAAGCGCTCCTTTGCAGACTGGAGGAAGAGCAAAGAGGCTAAAGTGCTGTGGGTGAGTGGGCACAGGGAACACAGTGGGCTATGCGCTGAGTGCAAAGGAGAGAGCCAGCGAGTCTGGTGAAGACTTCAGCTCTCGTCTGAGTGTGATGGGAAGCCAGCGGGCGGGACAGAACCGAAATCATGAATCTGACCACAGTGTGTAGAACAGACAGCGCAGGGGGGTGGCAGGGGGACAAGCAGGGACACCAGTTACAAAGCCATTGCAGCATCCTGGCGAGAGGTGCTGGTGGGTTGTACCAGAATGAGAGTAGTGGGCGTGGGTGGCGACGGTCGGGCTATGGATCGACTGTGAAGGCAGAGCAGTCGGGACCTGCTGGCGGGTTGCACATGGAGAACAGGAAAAAGGGAAGAGTGAAGAATGATCCTCGAAGGAAAGCGTATTGGCGGGGGGAGAATGAAGTTCGCCCCGGAGGCCGCACTGTCCCCTGGGCCCGTCCCCTCTCTGGGCACGCTGACTCCTTCCCAGCCCCAGGTGGTGGGGAGATATGAGCCTGGAGTTTCTTTGCCATGTCACACAGCTCAGAACTAAGAATTTACCTTCCTGTTCTTCTGCCATCGGTACACAGAGAATAAACCTGGTGAGTAATGACAGTCGCGTAGCCAGTCCCTTTTATTGCAGAACCAGATGTAGCCATGACACAGCTCTGTTGTTCCTTGATCGTCAAAGTCAGTGTCAATGTGGCTTAGGTGCCAGGAAAGAGTGAAGGGTGGGCTTCAGCTTTTCTTCGTTAAACGTAGACAGTTCTGTAAACACCTGTCTATGCCCCGAATATTGAGGAGTCAGATATGCCATAGTGGGGGCGGGGGGGGGTGCCTGAGCGAGAGACGCACCCTCAGCTCAAGCGGGATATGCCTGTAGGTCAGTGGTTCTCGCACTGGGGTCCCTGAGTCGGCTGCGTGAACGTGTCTAGGACACTGTCACTGCTGCGGGTCCTGGGGTCCCGCTCCAGACCCACTGAATCGGCAACTCCCAGAGAAGGAGAGACCAGCAATCAGCGTTTGAACAAATCCTCCGGTGATTCCCACACGCACTTCTGTTTGGTTGCTCCGGATCCTCCACCCGCCCACACCCGCCAGGAGGGAGAAACACAAGGCAGTCGGAAGGCCAGGGGCAGAGGGAGCTTTCAGATGCCTTTGCCCTCCAGGCTCCCTTTCTGGAGATTTCTTAATTTATAGATTGCCTCTGCTTTTATTTTCCCTCACCTGAGGATGTGTTTATTAATTTTTAGAGACGAAGGAAGAGAGAGAGAAGCATTGGTAGGCAAGAAACATTGATAGATTACCTCCTATACGCGCCCGGATGGGGGATCAAACCTACAACCTTTTAGTGCACGGGGACGATGCCCCAGCCAACTGAGCCACCCGGCCAGGGCACCTCTGCTTGTTTAATAAGCTTCGGGGACCACATCCAAGCATCCTGTCATGGGCTCCCAACCGGTTACAGGCAGACACAGCCAATGGCCTGGCCAGCATAACACAATGGAATGACTCACGGTTTCTCATGTAAGAATGGCGATGTTGAAACCCTTTCCCTCTGTGCCCGTCACAGCGCTCCTCGGCAAATCTCGGTAAAAACTCCGAGTGCTGTTTGTCAGACACTCGTCCAACACAAGGCTCGCTTTCTCCATGTTCGTGGATCCAGGTGAAGGCAACTGCTCTTTTGGTAACTCAGTCCTTTTTCTTTTTTGTGGTAAAACTCTGAGTCCTTACGGCAGTCCAGCTGTGTGCTTAACAAGACAGGCTGACCTAACGCGTGCAGAACCACGTGGAATTATTCCTGCCTGCCGTCCCACAGGCCAGGGGCCCATCCACCCAACGTGACCATCTTGCCGTTCGCAGCTCTGTCCCCGGGGTTCAAAGGGAAAGGCTATGCCGGGAATCCCACACGAGCGTGGGTGCTGAGTCAGCACCGAGTGGGCATAGATTTCCTCACCAGCCCGATGAGACGGGTCGCCAGGCTACTCCCCGCCTCCCGCAACTGGAAAGCCTGGATCACAGAGGGAGGCTGCACATTCCCGGGGAACCCCGGGGTCTGTGTCAAGAGCAGGGAGAATGGCCACTTTCACACCACTCCTCTGAGGCCACTTTCTCTAGGTGACAATCATCCCAGGTTATGATGACAGGCTCTGGGAAGGGAAGAGACACTCTGTCAGAGCGCTGCCTCCCTGGGGGGTACAAACTGAGTCCTCTCCTGGACACAGGGTGGGGGCGGGGGCTTGAGCATAAGGAGGAAAGAGACTCTGCCCCAGAGAGGGGCCCTGTCGGGGAGCCACCAGGGCCCAACATAATGGTGTTCAAGTGCACACAACCCTCTCCCTCCCAGCATGCCCCGCCCCCAAAGCACCAGGCTTTGTGGACACCCAGTCCCAGAGCCAGGATGAGGGGAAGGCTAGAGAGATGCCCAGGGTGCCGCATTTCCAGAGGTGCCCACCCTCAGGTGCCCACCTGCACAGGCACGGCCCTGGGAGCACGCACCTCTCAGCTGGGATGGAAGGAGCTGGACCCATGGCCTGGATTCTTGTCCTGCCCCTGCTGAAGTCACACAGCTTCTGTGAGCTTCGATTTCCTCATCTGAAAATGTGCGTAACACCCACCGCAGCGCGTCCCAGGTTGCTATGAATGTCAGAGAATGCCCGTCAAAGTTTCCATGAAAATGCACGATACCGTAGAACAGAAGGCACAGCAGTTGCCCCTGGCTCTTTGGCAGGCCCATCCTTCTCGTTTGGAAGTGTCCGTGCCCCCCTTGTTGGAGGTTGCAGGAATTAAACAGCCACGCCCTGCAGACTTCGGTGGAGACTCCCCAAACACGTTTTGTTTGCTTTTCCCTGTGCGACGTCCTGGTTTACAAAGCCTATTTAACCCACCATGCTAAACGAATAAACGAGGCTGCCCTCGTTCTGGCTTCGGAAAGCGAGAAGGAAATGCGTGCCTCTCACGTGCCACCTTTTGAGTAAAGGGTGGGTCACACGAAGAGCCACTGACCATATGCTCGTGATTTGTGAGGGGAAAGGCTGTACACAAATTCCAGAGACTCAGCTCCACTCATTCAGCTGCATTTGTTTATTCACTAACGCCCCAGAAACACTCTCCCCTCCGGAGCCCCAGGAAAGCTGGAGATTTGCTTCAGTCGCAGTCCGAGGCCTGAGGAGCAGAGCGCCAGGTGGCTAGAGAGGGTGAGATGGGACACCCCCACTGGAGCAGCAGGCTGGAAGCAAAAGGAGGTGAATTCTTCCTCCCTCCGCTTTTTGTCAGCTCAGGTCCTCAGTGGACTGGACAGCGCTCACCCACACACATTGATTTTATTGAGTCCCCCGATTTCCAACGCCATCTTCACTCACACGCACCCCTGGAACCAACCTTTAGTCTGGGCATCCTGTGGCCCAGTCAGGTTGACACATACAATTAACCACTGTCAGGAACCCAACAGTTGCATTGTGGGTATTCCAACAAATGTCACACTAGCACACAGGGGAACAAAGAAGAGATGCTTTTGTGTGAGGACACCGGGCAGCTTCACAGGGGAGGGCTGACCAGGGTACGAGGCCAGTCTGAGGGACTGAGCCGTCCCATAGCATGGCAGTGGCCTATTCACTCATCCGCTGGTCCCACGCACGGGTGTGGCCCTAAGGATGTCGTGGGAAAGCACAGAGACAAGGTCCTACCCTTAGAGAGCTGAGGACAACAAAAGAGAAAACACATAAACAGGTGTTCTGAAGGCAACAAAGCAGGGAAATGGGGTGGAGAATACCTTTCTGGGTGCGTGGGACGGTGGGTGAAGGTACTGTTTTAGCTGGAGATTTGGGATGAGCTGGGGGAAATATATATCAGGCCCTGAAAGCAGCCTGTGCAATGGCCTGGAGGATGGAAGGAACTTGGTTTGGGGAGCTGATAGGACCAGCAGACAGGGAAGGCAGGAGCCAGGACTCAAGGGCACTCGTTGGCCCTGAGGAGGAGTTTGGGTTTCACTATAAACATAGTTGGCCCTGGCCAGGTGTCCCAGTTGGTTGGAGCATCGACCTGTGCACCAAAAGACTGTGGATTTAATTCCTAATCAGGGCACATACCCAGGTTGTGGTTTCAGTCCCTGGTCAGGGTGCATCCTGGAGGCAACTGATCAATGTTTCTCTCTCAAATCGATGTTTCTCTCTCTCTCTCTAAAATCAGTAAACATATCTTTGGGTGAGGATTAGACATACGTATACGCACACACACACACACACACGTAACTATAGTTGAAGTCCATTGGTAGGATTTGCATCAGGGGAAATCTACGGTCTAAACTTTGTGAGACCCAGGACCCTGTCTCTCAAGTGCGTCCAACCATCTACTGAATTGAATTGCATTTCATCCACTCATGCAATGTGAGCCGGATGACCTTGGCCCAGGCGCATCACCAACAACTCCGCAGGGTCTTCTCTGTCTTCTCTGGGCCCGGTATTTGCTAAGATGGAGACTTCCAGTTGCCTCACAGTAGGGGGAAGGCGGCGGGTGGTTGCCAGCACGTTCCAGCGCCAGCATTTACACGAGTCTGTGACCTCAACCTGCTAAAATGGTCATAGTTACCCAAGCGTCTCCTAGTGCTCGGTTCCAATTGGATTATTACAGCCCATTTCTCTCCAGAACGACCCAAACCCCTCCCTCAACTCCCAGCCACAAAGGGGACATTAACAGTCCCATAAAAAGTGAAGAAGGTGAGAAACATTATCACTCTTGTCAACAATAAAATCAGCTGCTGATCTTCAGTTGTGAAGACGGGCACATCTATTATTTATAGATACAGATTGTTAAATATTAAACACTGGAGCCCGGGACAGTGTGAGGGTAAAACCAGGAGTGTGAACTGGTCCAAATCATAAAAATGGTAACTCTTTGCAAGGGTGGAGTGCACCTGCACTTATTACTGCCTTTATCGCACTATAAATTAAGAGGGGACACCCATGGTGTGTCCATTTCAAGTTCTAAGAGATGTGCGTTATCTCTGGGACGGCATCTGTTTCACTCGGCTTCACAAATAGCTACGAGTCCACTTGCCTAGCACAATTAACTATTTCGGCTGGGAAGGTGCTAAAAGACAAGGCGTTCCCCTTTATTTACTGCCTGAGGGAACAGCAGGTGAGTGAAACAATTTCTTATGAGCTGGCAATTTTTCTTGTACTCACTTGCACGTCTGACCTCACATTGGTCCAAAGGTCTGTGTTGATGAAGGCAAAAAAGACTTCCTGAAAGTCTTACGCATCTCATGTGATGCCGAACCTCTTGGTTTTTATGTAATTTTGACATCCTCCAATTTACCCGGAGACAGGGCTGGCCTCAACTTTTCACGCAAATGTAAAAACTTGAATCACCGTCATTTGCTGCGTCATTTGAAGTGAGGGGCACCATGACATCTGTCAGAATCTAAGCATCTACTCAGCCTGGCCCTAAAGCGCATAGTCGTAAAAGCTTGATTTCTTGATTTACTGCTGGTAATAAAATGATTTCTTTCCCTCTTCTTGCAAAGATGATTTGCACATCCAATTTATTTTCCCCTTTAAAAAAAAAAAAAAAACGTGTTGAGGTTAACCAAAACATTTCCAATGAAGCACTCGACTGGGGTACAAATTCTGCCCATTCATACACACAGTCCCGATGCTTCGTAAGTGCTCAGTGAAGGTTGTGCATTAAATTATCTTCCTCAAAAACTTGCTGATGGACGTATCAGTATTTGGATTAATTTTAATGTTAGAGAAGTAAACTCTTAACAGCTCCCTTTGAAGAGGAAAGGAAACCCTATGACTTAACTCTACAACAAATTTAACCTTGATTATCCCTTTTCCTGATTGAATGCTATACAATGATATTAAATTCAAAAGTTAATCTAGCCTGCAGGTTGGATAATTAGTCAAAACCAGGGGAAAGTCACAAGAAATTAACAATGAAATCAATTCCTTGATTCTGGGTCACACCTCTTCCTCCTGGGCATTGGCAGGCAGATTTTCAATAGACACTTACTGCCTTCTTTTAAATTCTGCTGAAGTTATATTCTGGAAGGATCGAGGTGTTTCCTTTTAGAGATGGGAAAACTGCGGTAAAGCAAAGTTCCATGATGGCGGGGGCGGGGGGGAACCCTGAAGAAGAAGTGATTGAGAAAGAGACATACTAGGGAGGAGGGGAAAGCCAGAGCTCAGAGGAGCTGAGATGACCTCATCGAGGGGACAGTGGTGAGCTCAGTGGTTAGTAGTGGCACAGGGAGACTTGCTTTCAAAGGCTACTGGAATCTACCAGGAAAAAAAAATCTACCGGTCTGGAGCAGGAAAGCAGAGAACTCCAGGAGAAAGTGCTCTGGTGAAAATAGACGGCATAACAGGGAGCTTGGAAAAGAACAGAATAGAATTAAAGCAAGTCACACACACACAAAAAGAGAAGAAGGAGAAAAGAAAGCCAATTAGACCCTGTCTAGGCAAAAAAAATGAAAAGTATATAAGAGATAATGGTCCAAATACAAAGCAAACAAAATGTGTACCATTTTAAGCAATCAATGTAATATATATCTTTTTTTCATTTGGAAAAATAACATAGTTTGCTCTTGGATCAGGTGTGAGTCACTTCTGAGGATGTCATTATAACCTAAAGCCATTTATTGGTTTCTAACTTTTCAATTTAAACAGCAGATCTAGCGCCCAAGACTTGTTTGTGTTGCCAGGACGGAATACAAATGTCACCAACCTTGAAGTCATCACAGTGTAAACAGCAGACGTTATCACGAGAACAGCAGGGGGAAAGGTAAAGTGTGCGTTTCCTCACCTGACAAAGTGAAGAATCAAATGATATCACGGGTAGTTGGGGTTCAAAATAGTCAAGAGATAAGCCCGTTACTTAAAGTGAGAAAACTGACTGACAGAAGAATTTTAAATAATGTAAATATCAGAAAATGAAAAGAAAAAGGAAAGCTCATAGAGAGACTCAAAAAGAAAGGGTGGGAGGTGAGGAATATGGAGACAACTGTATTCTAACAACAATAAAAAATTAGTAAAAAAAAGAGAAAATATAAATAGGCCTATAACAAGAAAAGACATTGGATTAGTAATCAAAAACTCCCCTTCTCTAATACACACACAAAAGCCCAGGCTTAGATGGCTTTGCTGGTGAATTCTACCAAATGTTTAAAGAAGAATTAGTACCAATCCCTCACAAACTCCTCCTAAAAAACAAAGCAAGAATGAACACTTCTTAACCCACTCTATGAGGCCAGCATTCCCTGGTACTAAAAGTGATTTAGAACATCACTTTAAAAAATCACATACTGATATCCCTTTTGAATAAAGAGGGGAAAAATCCTAAACCAAATAATAGCAAATCAAATCCAGCAACATATGGAAAGGATTATATGGACTTCCGGTCAAAATGGCAGAGTAGATAAACATCGTGCTTGCCTCCACCCACAGCCACATCTGAATTACCACTAAATTATAGAGCAGCCACCCTTGAGAGCCACAGAAAGCCTGGCTCAACAGAACTGCTCTAACTAAAATGTGAAGAAGAGGCCACCTTGAGAATGATTAATGGAATCAAAAAGGATTCTGCGACTAAATAGGATTTATCCCAGGAATGCAATGTTGGCTTAACATGTGAAAAGTGAGTGTAATATGTCATACTAATAGCATAAAAGACAAAAACTATGTAATCATCAAAACACACACAGAAAAGCACTTGACAAAATTCAACGTTCTTTTACAGCAATAGTACCTAACAAGCCAGGAAAACAAAGGGGCTTCCTCAACCTGATACAGACCCACGGTTAACCCTGATTTAAGGGTGAAAGACTGAGTAACCTGCCCTTAAGATCAGGAATGAGGCAAAGATATCCACTCTCACCACTTCCACCCCACACTGTACTTGAAGTTCTAGCCAAGTCAAGGAAGCAAGAAAAAAAAAGGGGTATCTAAATTGGGAAAGAAAAAGTAAAACTATTTTTTATATGTTCACAGATGCTACCATCCTGGGCAATCCTAAAGAATACATGTATACATACACATTAGAACAAATAAATGAGTTCAACAAGGCTGAAGGATACAAAATCAATATATAAAAATCAGTTATACTTTATACACTAGCAATGAACAATCTAAAACTGAAATTGAGAAAACAATTTCATTTACATCAATATCAAAAATTGAGACATCCAAAATATTGTTGGAAAAAAATAAAAAGATTTAAACCAATAGAATCCACATTCATTGACTGGAAGACTTCATTTTATTGAGACGGCAACTCCCCAAATTTGTTCACAGATTCAATATAATCTCTATTAGAGACCTAAATGTGAGAGCTAGAACTATATAAATCTATAAAAAAAAGAAAACATAGGAATAAATCTTCATGACCTTGGACTAGGCAATGATTTCTTAGACATAATACCAAAAGCATGAACAACAAAAGAAAAAGTAATTAGGCTTTGTCAAAATCTAAAACATGATTCAAAGGACACCATCAAGAAAGTGAAATGAAAGTCCATAGAAGGATAGAAAATAAAATATATTTTAGTATCTAGAATATATAAAGAACTCATATATAAATTAAAATGTATTCTGGCATCTAGATCTATATCTAGACATTAGAATATATAAAGAACTCTTATACCTCAATAATTAACAAGCAATCTAACTGAAAAAGACAAAAGACTTATATAGACATTTCTCCAAAGAAATCTGTAAGTGACCAATACGCTCATGAAAAGATGCTCAAAATCATTAGTAGTGAGGGAGATGCAAGTCAAAACCATGATCAGGAACCACTTCACATTCACTAGAATGACTATTTGGGAGGGGGAAGACAAACAGTCAGTGCTGGTGAAGATGTAAAGAAATGAGCAGTTGCCAGAGGCTGGGAGGAAGGAAGAACGAAAAGAACAAAAACTGGCTGCTAATGGGCGTGGGGTTCCTTTAGGGGGCGGCATTGAGAAAATATTCTGGATTTAGAGAACGGTGCTCACTGGGTTTAGACATAGCTACACAATTCTGTGAATACACTAAAAAAGTCACTGAAGATACACACGAACGGGGCATTTACAGTATGTGAATTCTAGCTCCGTAAGGCAGTTGTAAAAATGAAAGGAGAAAATTGGGTATTGACATTTAAAAACAAGTTACATTTTTTTTGCCAGAAAAGTGGGTTTATTTGGGAATAACACAGGAATTGCAATTTGGGACAAGCGAAGCTATGGGGAACCGTAAGCAAGTCTGAGGAACAGAGGAGAGGGGCCAGCTTTTTACAGATCCAAAGAAGTAAGAAAGGACTGTTTCTTTTTTTATAAGTATATTTTATTGACTATGCTGTTACAGTTGTCTCAATTTTTGGCCCTTTTCCCCCCTCCACCCAGTACCCCCATTCCCCCTAGCATCCCCCCTCCCGTTTATGTCCATGGGTTGTGTGTGTAAGTCCTTTGGCTTCTCCATTTCCTACACTATTCTTAACCTCCCCCTGTCTATTTTGTCTACTGATTATGCTTCTTAGTCCCTGCACCATTTCAGGAGGGGCAGTTTCAAACAGTTTGGGGTGGTCGGGACTTTTCTTGGCTGAGCAGTAGTTTCTTGTTGGCTGGGCCATCACCACCAGGCCAAACTTGAAGGCAGCAGGCTGAAGGGGTTCAGGCGATGACTGANGTTGTCTCAATTTTTGGCCCTTTTCCCCCCTCCACCCAGTACCCCATTCCCCCTAGCATCCCCCCTCCCGTTTATGTCCATGGGTTGTGTGTGTAAGTCCTTTGGCTTCTCCATTTCCTACACTAGTCTTAACCTCCCCCTGTCTATTTTGTCTACTGATTATGCTTCTTAGTCCCTGCACCATTTCAGGAGGGGCTGTTTCAAACAGTTTGGGGTGGTCGGGACTTTTCTTGGCTGAGCAGTAGTTTCTTGTTGGCTGGGCCATCACCACCAGGCCAAACTTGAAGGCAGCAGGCTGAAGGGGTTCAGGCGATGACTGATCAAGGTGCGGGTAGTGTCTGCAGAGCAAGGAGAAGCTCTTACTGTCTGCCCTGTTTGGGATCTTCCAGGCAGTGGGTGAGAGTACCCCCTTCAGGGCTTCCTCCCTCCAAAGGTTTCCTTTATTTATTATTTTTTAAGATTTTATTTATTTATTCTTAGAGAGGGGGAAAGGGAGGGAAGAAGAGAGGGAGAGAAATATCAATGTGTGGTTGCCTCTCACATAGCCCCCACTAGGGACCTGGCCCACAACCCAGGCCTGTGCCCTGACCTGGGATCAAACCGGTAACCCTTTGATTCACAGTGCACGCTCAATCCACTGATCTACACCATCCAGGGTGGTTTCCTTTATTTTTAACACAGGTAAAGTGCGAGGTTGGGGTACATGAGCGAAATCCTTACATTTCCACTTAGAAGTCAAAAGATAGTGCCCCAAACTGATAAACCAAACAACAGGGGGATAACCGTAGCTCCTCAGAGGATGTTCCAGAAGAATTCAAGCAAGGAACACGACAAGTCACTTTAGGAGAGGGCCCGAGTAGGACCGCCCCTTCGTAACCTTCCCCGTTTTCTACTTTCTTATTTGTTACTCTGTGTGTGTGTTACTCTGACATGAATTTTTTTTAATTATTTATTTTAAAAATGCAAGTGTTTTCTTCAAAGCTCCTAAAGATCAAGGCCAGAGAAAGGGGAGCTTTAAAAGGGATGCGTGGCTGCGAACCAGAGGATCACGGTTCGATTCCCAGTCAGGGCACATGCCTGGGTTGCAGCCCAGGTCCCTGCAGGCCAACTCCCAGCAGGGGACGCACAAAAGGCAACCATACATTGATGTTTCTCTCCCTCTTTCCTTCCCCTCTAAAGATAAATAAATAAATTAAATCTTTTTTTAAAAAGGGGGGGGATGCGTGGGACACGGAGATGGAGCTTCTGGACCGAGCTTCTTCCAGGGAACTGTCCCCACTCTGAAATCTTGTCTCAGCTCCACGCTGCCTCCTGCTGGAGCCAGATGACCCTGTCTGGGCTGGGGCGAGGGGAGTGACTGATTCAGAGTTTTTGCCAACGAGCGGAGAGATCAGACAATGACACTGTCAGAAAAGGCACAGTGCGAAGAATTAACTGTAAAATTAATGAAATGTCAGGCACTCAAAATCTCAGCAAGATCGGAACGAGAACGTGAGCTGCAGCATGAGCCTTTGGCGCTCGACTTTCCCACGCCTCGTTAATGTTCCCACAAGTGGGCCAGGAGAGCGGGGCTCCCACGGCCACCAGTGGTCTCCGTGGCCTCGATTCCAAATCACTTCTTCTGGGTTGACTCTGTTGTTGAGCTGACACGCAGCTCACAGAGCTCTCCGTTTGATCCAACACTCAGGGGGAAAAAAACGTTCAGAAAACAGTGCGCAAGGTAGTTTGGTCCCATATCTTTCCATCCAAGTCATGAAGGTAATAGATGTGACTTTTTACACTGGGCACCCCCTAAGAAGCATAAAAGAAAGGTTACATTGGCAGGCGGCTAGAAACGAGTTTAATTAATCCCAACCTTTGTGCTTCATTTGGAAAGTGCATCGCGAAAGAATCCTGTGTTTACTGAACTAGATCCTTAGGGCTATTACCCCCCCCACCGCTGGTGAGGGTTTTTCGGGGGGAGCCTCTGTCCCTTGTGGTCCGGAAGGTAGTACCATTAAAACTAAGATCCACACTGGGAGCCAGAGCGGAAGATGCTGAGGATGCAGGCACTCTCCCCTTGGCAGAGGGAACTGGCATCTCGGCATTTGTGGAAAGATGTCTAAGCCCTAATCCTGCGGACTTCACTCTCCGGCTGCTGGTGCCAAGCCAGCTTCCCCAGACTATTCCTGTGAAGGAGCTGAGGGGTGGCGGGGCCCTTGCCCACTCCTCATCGGCTAGCCCTTTTCTGGGGGCAGATGCTACTCTGCCTTAGCAAGTCAGACGTGCGCTAGGATGAATTGCAAACAACTTGCCTAAACCAGGAGATGGACTTGGGCTTCGATGTATCGTTACTTTTCTCAGTTAGAGTTGTTTAAAAAAAAAAAAGAAAGAAAGAAAGCTTAGGATGCAACCTTGAACCCGTTCGGCTAAGTGAAATGGGCCAGATGCAAAGGACAGTTACCGGATGAGCCCACGCCTGTGACAGACCTAGAGGAGTCAAATGTATGAAGACCGGAGCGGAGTGGCGGCGCCAGGACCTGGGCGCAAGGGGTGCGGGTCAGTGAGTAACGGGACAGGGCTGCAGTTTGGGAAGATGGAAGACTTCCGGAAAAGGACGGTGGTGACGGCCCCACGGCGATGTGCGTGTGCTGGATGCCCCTGAACTGGGCACTTAAAAATGCTCACAATGGGAACGTTTCTGTTATGTATACCTGACTACGATTTTAAAAATCAATTTTCTAAAAAAGCCTAGGGCTTAGTCTATAAAAAGAGAGCACAGTGCAGTGTGGTGTGGTAGGTGTTACCGCCACGCTGAGCTCAGAGACGGCTTCGAAGCCCAGGGCGGCAGCCCCTCGGTGGGCATCCGAGGGCGAACCTGGACTCTTCTGGAGACTGGGAGCGGGGAGACTTGCCCTGCTCATGAGTAATGACTGTGGTTTTCTGGCAAACATTAAGGAGGAAGGAACTAAAAATACTCATTGGCCACTCTGCCAAAACTCCACAGTGCTCAGGACGTACCAGGCCAACATGTTGAGGCACTTTCAGAGTGAGAGGGGTCGGACTAAACACCAAGGTCAAAGCCATTCCACACTTTCCCCTCGCCTCTGGTTGGCACACAGGAAGAGGGACCAGGCTCCCAGCACTGCCCTGGACAGCTGTCCAGCTGCTGGCCAGGAAAGAGGCAGCAGCAGGAGGAACTGGCGGGGTCCCCGGGGCATGCCGGCCACACACTCACCACCCCCACCCAGCTGCAGGGCTCAAGGAGCACAGCCAGGTGGTGCCTTTGCTGCTGCCAACGCAGGGAAGCTAAGACAGAAAGAGCGGCAGAGCCATTTCCCTCCTGCTTCTCCCAGGCTGCCAGAGCCAAAGCCCCAGGCACCTACCGAGGGGCTGAGAGAGGAAATAGGTGCGGAGAGAAGGCAGTCCTCGTTGCAGAGCGTCCTCCAGGCCCGTGTGTTTCAAACTTTAAGGTGCACGTGTATCTCCAGGGGAGCTGGCGAAAGTGCAGGTGCTGACTCGGTGGGTCCGGGGGAGGTGGGGGCAGGGCAGAGACTCTGCATTTCTAACAAGGTCCCAGGAATGCAGGCATGGATGGCAGCACACCACTCAGGTGTGGTGAGGTTTGGAAGACGGAGAGCGGTGTTTGGGTCCCGGGGTTGCTGTGCATGCAGATCGGCCTCGGAGCCGGCAGCCATGAGTTTGTATCCAACACGTGGGAGAATATTACTCATCGTGGGCACGGCCCAGGACCCCCTGTGGGTTTGGGGGGCTCAGGGACATAGTAGCTACTGGGGGGAAGTGTTCCGTTGCAGAAAGGGCACACACACGCCGAGCCGAATGAGTAAACCAGGGAATCTGGCACACTGGGGTTCAAGGGCCGGTGTTCCACATCACCCATGTGACCTTGGGCAAGTCCTTCTGAGCCTCAGTTTCCTTGCTTGTAAAGTGGGACTCATAACAGTACCTTTCTGTGGCGGATGGCATAACGACCCCTGGAGAGGTGCATCTCCGGAGGCTGGGACTCTGTGAGCTTACGTGGCCAAAGGTTCTTTGCAGGTGTGACTAAAGCCCTTGACTTAGGAAGATGAGCCTGGATTATCTGGGTAACCCAACACCATCACAAGAGTCTTTTTTTTAAAAAAAGATTTTACTTATTTTTAAGATTTTATTTATTTATTTATTTTTAGAGGGGAAGGAGAAAGGGAGAGAAACATCAATGTATGGTTGCCTTTTGTGCATCCCTTGCTGGTAGTTAGCCTGCAAGGAACTGGCCTGCAACCCAGGCATGCGCCCTGACTGGGAATCGAACCGCGATCATCTGGTTCGCAGGCCCGCGCTCAATCTACTGAGCTACGCCAGCCAGGGCCAGATTTTACTTATTTTTAGAGAGCGAGGAAAGGAGGCAGAAAAAGAGAGGGAGAGAAACATAAACGTGCAGTAGCCTCTCATGCGCCCCCTACTGGGGACCTTGCCTGCAACCCAGCCATGTGCCCTGACTGGGAATTGAACTGGTAACCCTTTGGTTCACAGGCCAGCACTGAACCCACTGAGCCACACCAGCCAGGGCACAAGAGTCTTTATAAGAGGAAGACAGGAGGACAAGAGTCAGACAAGGCGGCGTGACAATGAAATCAGAAGCCAGAGAGACAGATTTGAAGATGCTGCACTGTTGGCTTGGAAGATGGAAAGAGGGCCCACAAGCCAAGGGATGCAGCAGCCTCTAGAAACTGGAAGGAAAAGGAAATGGGTTCTCCCCTGGAGCCTGCAGACAGAAAGGAAGCCTGCACATGCCTCGATTTTAACCCCATCTGGCCCATTTCCTCCAGAACCATAAGATAATAAATGTGCATTATTCTAGCCACTGAATACATAGTGATTTGTTATAGCAGTAATAGGAAACACGTACCCTTTCCCACAGGGTGGTTGCAAAGACCATTAACGAAACAGCGTACAGCTATAGCTGCCAGCACAGTGCCCAGCACTTGGTGGCGGCAACCATTAGCAGGGTGCACAGCAGGGATGTGCGTGTTTTGTTGTTGTTTGGGGGGGTTTTGCTGTCATTCGCGTGGGTGCAACCCTACAAGGTAGCAACCTCACCCCTCGCCCTGCACCAGGAGGTCATCACTAAATGATGACCAGAGGCTTCCTGCTTCCAGGCACTACTGATGACTGTGAGGTTAAACAAGCGTGGGGGGCGGGGGGAGGCAGGGGAGGCACCCTGTGAATGGAAAAGGGGCTGTGTAATAAACCTAACAAGGTCAGGGAGGCCACATGGCAAGCTGGACAAGCTTAGTGACCCAAAATAACTAACCACACAGGATGTTCTGATCAGAAATTATCCCTGCGCCTCCTCAGTAATGTCACAAAGCAGTGTCGCCTTAGGGGCAGGAGGAAAGAGTGTGAAATGGGCGATCTGGAGCCTGGGTCTCAGGTGGACGCAAAACGGACCAGACACGGAAGCGAGCCCCTCAAGAGACGCGCTGGCGGAGACGGTGCCTGCAGAGTCCTGGCCGGCTGAGATCTTGCTTGGCTCCGGGGTCACCACACCTGGGCCTGCGCCAGGGCGTAATGCGTTGTAACTGGAGAGTAAGTTATTCAAATTATGATCATTTCAGGAACCATTTTTTATGAGAAAATAAATTTTTAAATAATAGCATTTTAAACTTTTGATGGTTCCATTTGTCGTGTGACCTGGGGCAAGGCATATTTTCGAACTAAAATGGGATGCATTAATTATGTCCCAATAACAACATTAGCAGGGTGGAGTGACAGGCTGAATCAGAGAGCCGCTCTTTCCACCTGAGACACATCGGCACACTCCCATACACACACACACGCACATACAGAAGTCGGTGAAAGGAAGGACAGTGCGGCCTGTGGACCTGAGACGGGTCCCTGAAGGGCGGCCGATTTAATTCTCTACCATAGAGCGTGTGTGTGCGTGTGGCTGCGTTGGCTCAGCTGGTTTGCTTCGTAGTTAAACAATCCTCCAGTTAAACTTTTACTTGGGGCATATGCCTCCCCAACCCGTGCAAATGGAAAAGGAACTTCTACGGGCAGTGACTCCCCGCCCCTCTCTCCACATTCCCATGAGAGCCCGGGGGGTCCATGCGGGCTATTGGGGGTCCGGCAGCAGACAGCGGGATGGAAACTTCCTGGCAGGGAGACTGGTGACAGTAGACATGGGAGGTCCCCACAGTATCTTTTGTCCCCGTGGGGAGGGATAAGAGGCTGATAAATAATAACAAACAATGCTTTGTGTAACACTTTACTGTTCACGATTCCTTCTCCACCGGTTATATCACCTGCCTGGGACCGGCTATATAATTTGCAAGGCCAGCACAAGATAAAAATGCAGGCTGTCATTGTTAAATGTTGAGGAATGTCAGGAGGCAGCCGCTGAGCATTAAGGTAGGCAGAGGGCACAGGGTGAAGCGGGCCCCGCCCCCACAGATGCTCAGGATTAACCAGACGAAGCACGGATAGCACCCATGGCCCCCCCAGGCCCAAAGACCCCCCACCTCCTACCCCACTCATTCAACACTTTCAATGGCAGATTGCCACAAACTGACTTAGACTATAAGGAAATGTATTTGATCACGTGACTGGAGGTCAAGAGAAAAGGCAGACTTCCAGACCTACCTAATGCTTCTTCAGCTCAGTGTCCCTGCCTTGCTTGGGTCCTGCCCTCTCAGGCGGTGACATCGTCCTCGAGGTGGACGCACAAAAGGCTCAGCAGCTCTGAGCCCAACGACTGTGCACAACAGAGTCCTCAAAAGAAGAGCCCACCTTCCCCCACGGCTCCGCCCCAAGGGCAAGGGCACCTGGGCGTCCCACTCTCCCCCACTGCAACGCGGCACTGATTTGTAAGCCGCCCCGGGCCAGTCCCTGCACGGAGAACCCTGGGTTCTCTGACCCAGATCCAGCCAGGGTGGGGGAGGGAAAATTGCCTTGGCGGGCTTCAGCTGCCCTTTCTACCACCAGCCTTCTGAGGCTCAGCCCGGCCCAGATGCGCTGCTGCTACGTGATAAAGGGTGCGGCTGAGGCCACTCTAACTGACCAGCCCAATGCCCCACCTACATCCCCTGGGGAGAGCTGTCATGGGAAGCCATTGTTGCTAGCATATGACACCGACCACTAGCCACACTTTCTCACTGAGCCTCGGTACCCTGACCCGGGGACTGCCAATTCATGTTGACCAAGTAGAGAGAGGAGCGGACTAGATTGTTGCCATAGGCGTGGGAAGAAAGAAACCATAGGATGGAGCGAATGGGGCAGTTAATGATCGAAGTTGACCTTTAAACATGACAACGTAGAAAGAAGTCAGAGGCCGCAGTAGACCTTCCTTGGACAACTGAAGTTATAAAGGAGAAGAACCCGTGGGCAGGCAGGAGAGACAGAGGAGAGGAAAGATGTTGGTACTGACAGGTGGGAAAAGGGAGGAGTATAGAGGCGCGGAGAAGCCTTGGCTGACTTGGGTTAATGGCAGAGCACAGTAAGACCCCCACACTCCTGCACCCGAGGTCTCTGGGGCAGCCCTGGATCCAGAACATCCCCACCCAGCTCTTCCCAGGCTCCTTGCCAGCAATAAGCCACGCCCTCCACCCCTACTCCATGAGTGGGGTTTTTGGGGGTTGGGTTTTTTNCACAGGATGGAGCGAATGGGGCAGTTAATGATCAAAGTTGACCTTTAAACATGACAACGTAGAAAGAAGTCAGAGGCCGCAGTAGACCTTCCTTGGACAACTGAAGTTATAAAGGAGAAGAACCCGTGGGCAGGCAGGAGAGACAGAGGAGAGGAAAGATGTTGGTACTGACAGGTGGGAAAAGGGAGGAGTATAGAGGCGCGGAGAAGCCTTGGCTGGCTTGGGTTAATGGCAGAGCACAGTAAGACGCCCACACTCCTGCACCCGAGGTCTCTGGGGCAGCCCTGGATCCAGAACATCCCCACCCAGCTCTTCCCAGGCTCCTTGCCAGCAATAAGCCACGCCCTCCATCCCTACTCCATGAGTGGGGTTTTTGGGGGTTGGGTTTTTTTCCCCCACAACCAGTAGAGCCCTGACTTCAACTAGGGATTTTAGATTTCATTGCAATCTTCAGCTGAGTAAGAGGAGAGAAGTATAAGAAAATAACCATCCATTCATTCAACACATATGGAGAACTATGTGCTCTGAGCCATAACCCCACACTCTGGGGGTGTGACAATGAACTTCAGTCCCCCTGAAGGACTTCGCTGAAGGGTTAGGGGAGAGAAGAAGACAGATAATTAACGAGTCATTATGCCCCGATGTAGTGAGCGTGATAGGGAGAGGAAGGGAGTGACTGAAAATGTCCCCCAAACTCAGCCACCTCAGAGGGATGCGTCTCCAAAGCTTACACCATATTCAGAACTCCTGGTCAAGATGGCAGCGTAGACTGACATGGCTCGCCTTTTTGCACAACCACATCGAAATTACAACTAAACTACAGAACCATCGCTCTGAACCATCAGAAATCGGGTTGAATGGAAGTCTGACAACTGTGGAACTAAAGAAACCACATCCATCCAGACTGGGAGGAGGGGCGCAGATGCAGCACAGGCTGGCCCCTCACCCCCGTGTGGGGGGTAAAAATTCAGGAGGGATGTCTCAGGGGTGAGGAGTCCCAGCCCCAAACCAGAACCCACACACGGACTCACCTACCCAAACTCACTCCCTCTGAGGTCCAGGACTGGGGTGGCCGCTTGAAAGGCACCAGCAGCACACGGGGAGAAACTGAAGCATCCAGCATCCGGGTGAGCACAAGCTACTGTTCCTTTTCTAAACCTTCCCCCCACGGAGCCAGCAACCTTGGGCCACATCTGAGACTCCATCAGCCTGGCTAGCACTGTTTGGCCTGCCCTGGAGACCCCCAGAGTCTCTGTCCCACCCAAGCTGCTTTTCCACTTGAATGGCCAGTCTTGGCTCTTGCTTCACAACTTACTCAATCTTCTCAAACAAGCAACAGCTGGCCTCACTGAGCCCCAGGCCCGGCACTAGCAGCAGCCAGCCTAGAGTCACAGCTTGGCTTCACCTGGGTCTCTCCGAGCCCAGCGCACGTAGCAGCCCTCTCAGATTGCTTTATAGCTCAGAAAGGGTGGCCCAGGAAAAACACAGGTGGGGTCTGACCTTGGCCTGTATCACCCAGTCAACCCGAGGGCCTACGCACCCAGTGGACAGCTACAGACCACATCAGAGCACCACCACCCTGCCCCTGCACAGCTGATCCTCCACAGAGGGCAGAGGTTGGTGGTCAGTGGTCACAGCCAATCCTTGAAGCTAACTTGCCAGAGTAAATACCTCCCATTGACCTGCCAGCAACAACCAAGGCTCAGCTACAAGAGGAGGGGGTACTTAGCCCACACAAAGGGTGCACCTCAAGTACTCAACTTGAGTGATAGGGGAGACTGGACTCTATAGAATGCTTACTACATTAGGCCACTCAACCAAGATAAAGAGTCAAAGCAGCTCTACTGAATATGCAGAAACAAACACAGGGAGGCTGCCAAAATGAGGAGACAAAGAAACATGCCCTCGTGAAAGAACAGCTCAAAACCCCAGAATAAGAGCTAAATGAAATGGAGATAAGCAATCTATCATATTCAGAGTTCAAAACACTGGTTATAAGGATGCTCAAAGAATTTTGCGAGGACCTCAGCAGCATGAAAAAGACCAGTCAGAAATAAAGGATACATTAATTGAAACAAAGAACAATTTACAAGGAAACAATAGTAGAGTGGATGAAGCCAAAAATCAAATCAATGATTTGGAACATAAGGAAGCAAATAACAACCAATCAGAACAACAAGAGGAAAAAGAATCCAAAAAATGAGGATACTATAAGCAGCTTCTGGGACAACCTCAAGAGTTCCAACATTCACACCATAGGGATGCCAGAAGGAAAAGAGAAAGCAAAAAATTGGAAATTATTTGAAAAAACAATGAAAGAAAATTCCCTAATTTGGTGAAGGAAATAGATATGCAAGTCCAGGAAGTACAGAGAATCCCAAACAAGGTGGGTATAAAGAGACCCAGACCAAAACACATCATAATTAAAATGCCAAAGGTTGCCCTGGCTGGTGTGGCTCAGTGAACTGAGTGCCAGTCTGCGAACCAAAAAGTCACTGGTTCAATTCCCAGTCAGGGCACATGCCTGGGTTGTGGGCCAAGTCCTTAGTAGGGGGCATGTGAGAGGCAACCGCGCATTGATGTTTCTCTCCCTCTCTTTCTTCCTCCCTGCCTCTAAAAATAGATAAATAAAATATTTTTTAATGCCAAAGGTTAAAGAGAGCATCTTAAAAGCATCAAGAGGAAAGAAGTCAGTTACCTAGAGGGGAGTTCCCATAAGACTGTCAGCCGATTTCTCAGAAGAAACTTTGCAGGCTAGAAGGGATTGGCAAGAAATATTGAGAGTCATGAAAAACAGGGACCTGTAGCCAAGATTGTTTTACTCAATAAAGCTATCACTAATAATCAAACAACAGATAAAGAGCTTCCCAAACAAGGAGCTCATCATCGCCAAACCATTATTATATGAAATGTTAAAGGGGCTTATTTAAGAAAAAGAAGATCAAAACTATAAACAATAAAATGGCAAAAAATACAAATTTATCAACGATTGAATCTAAAACGCAAACTAAGCAAACAAGGACAGAGGCAGAANAAATAGGTAGTGGGGAGGGTGAGAATAGTGGGGGAAATATAGAATCCAAAGAACTTGAGACACGTGGTTATAAACTAAGGGGGGCAGAATGGTGGGGGAGGGAGGGTGCGGGTGGAAGGGATTGAAGGGGGGAATAGAACAACTGTAATGGTATAATCAATAAAATATATTAAAAAAAAAAAAGCTATCACTAATAATCAAACAACAGATAAAGAGCTTCCCAAACAAGGAGCTCATCATTGCCAAACCATTATTATATGAAATGTTAAAGGGGCTTATTTAAGAAAAAGAAGATCAAAACTATAAACAATAAAATGGCAAAAAATACAAATTTATCAATGATTGAATCTAAAACACAAACTAAGCAAACAAGGACAGAGGCAGAATCATGGATACGCAGAGAGTTTTGCTGGTTGCCAGCTGGGAGGGGAGTTGGGGAATGAGTGAAGAGGTGAGGGGACTGAGGAGCACACAGACGTAGTCACAGAATAGCCGTGGGGATGTGAATCACAGTGTAGGAAATGGAGCAGCCAAAGTATATACACACACGACCCATGGACATGAACAATGGTGGGGGGATTGCCTAAGGGAGTAGGGGGTGCTGGGTGGAGCGGGAGGCAAAGGGAAAAAATCAGGACAACTGTAATAGCATAATCAATAAAATATAATGTAAAAAAAATAAACCATATTCAAAATTTATGCTCAGCATGAGGATGAGATGGAAATGTTTGATAATAAACAAGCATATGGCAAATTTGTTTCAGTTCCCCTCCCCACCGCTTCCCTCAGATCTGTAGTCCTTCTGCTCCCGTGGAAAAGAATTAAAAACAAACAAGGTTTATCCCGAGAGCTTCGTACGGGTTAGTTCTCACAGTGAGTGGAGCCCACAAAAGTACAGCTTGCGGTTACTGAGAACTGTGATAACCAAAGCCATATCCATGGTAACGGGTCCGAAACACAGGAAATCTATGACACAGGGATCTCTGATGAAACAGAGCAATCAGAGTAGCTGATACTGACTTATGAATCTAGTTACGGGATTTTATGAAGAAAAGAATTACACCCTCGGAGAGAAGGAAGGGTTCACATCTCAAAATATCATCCATCTGCGTCAGAATAAATAACCTCACCTGGCTCAGAGGGAGTTGCCTTTCTCCCTGAAAATATCCAGGACTCAAAAGCTGTGTGTCTCTTGGCAGGCTGGTGGAGAGCTGGGAAAGAGGAAACATACGTGTATTTCCCTGGGGAAGATTGGGCCACACTTTCCCGATTAGCTTACCCACGGACATTCAATAAATCCGTGGGCTCACGGACTAACATTTGATACTGAAGGGCTGGTTTAAGGAAGCAGTCTGTCCTTTGGGTAGGCGATCTGACCAAGCCTCCGAAGCAAAAAGTTCCAAGGAAATTCGCTCCAAACTTTGGAGAAAGGCCTTAGCTGGATTCTCAGAGGACGTGATTATAGATGTTCCCCCACGAGCCACCGCATGGGCACATTGATAACCTGGGGGATGTGCCGCTGCCTTCTAACGGAAATAACACTGCACAAATCATAAAGACCGGAATTTAATTTTATGTTACAAGAGAGAAAAGCAAGCCTGGGGAGGTGGCCCCAAGGGCA
Source organism: Sturnira hondurensis (assembly GCF_014824575.4). Taxonomy (NCBI): domain Eukaryota; kingdom Metazoa; phylum Chordata; class Mammalia; order Chiroptera; family Phyllostomidae; genus Sturnira; species Sturnira hondurensis. Next base: position 1,605,114 of record NW_028086562.1, read on the forward strand.
ACGGAAGGCAGCCGGAACGGATTTCTTCCTGAAGCCGTCCATCAGCAAACCCCTGGCCAAATGTGACCCGGCAAATGTCCGCATCTGTGTCGGAGACTCCCAACGGCCGTCCCCCCAAACTTCCAAAACAGATTGACAACGCGGCAGGCTGTGATGGCATTCACCGCGTAACGGCCGCCTGTCTGATAAATTGGAATGGGCAGGAGTATATGGAACGTACATTTTCAGAGTCAATGAGTTTTGATAATTGAGTTTATCCCTCGCAATGAGTACAGTTCTAGGAAATCTAGATAAAAGCGTTACGGGTTTTGTTTGCTTAAGTGTTTCCTGAGCAAGGACCATTAGCTTCCTATGAGTTTTTTGGACATTTTGTTGTCATTACATCCTGGAGAGGATGTTCAGTGTGCTCTCCAGCCCGATTTTCAGCCCCCAGAACCCTGTTTAAAGTAATATATCGAAAAACAAACAAATCCCCCAGGGGGGAAAAAAAGTCAGGCAACTCTGCTTGGTGGATGGGCAGAAGGCTTGTGGCCCCTGTCACACACAGTGGCTCCCCAGGGAGGGTCCTGGGAGCACACTTTGAAAACCACTGTGCAATCCACAGTGAACCCCAATGTCTCTTTCTGAGTTAGTAAAAAATCGTGAAGCTACAGGGAAGAGCTGAACTTGGGTCAGCCTTGGTTTGGGTCCACATGGGTGAAGGAGAAAGTAAGAGCTATCCGGAAAGAGAATGTACCAAGGGCAGAGGCCGTGAAGGGGGTGGGAGGGTATCTGGGATGGGAGGAGCCTGGGGGTCCACTGAACCGGTGCGGGGGGGTGGGGGGGGCGGGGGGGCAGGAGGGCAGGGGGCTTGGCTTCAATTCAGAAGGAAGAAGAAGAAGACGGGTTGGGAATGTGAGATGGGACAAGGACACAGAGGGTCTTGAATATCAAGCTGAGAAATTTGGCCTTTGTCTTTTGTCACTGGGCTCTGGGACTAGTGGCTTTATTAGTTTACTAGGGCCACCAGTACAAAGCACCACAGAGAGGGCAGTTCAAACAGCAGACATTTATTTCCCCACAGGTCAGGAAGCTAGAAGTCCAAGATCAAGGTGTTGGCAGGTTGATTTCTCCTGAGACCTCTCTTCTTGCTCTGTCGATGGCCGTCTTCTCACTGTGTCCTCACATGGTCGTCCCCCTCAGTGTGTGTGACTGTGTCCTCATCTCTTCTTCTGAGGACACTCGTCATTCGGATTAGGGCCCACCCCAATGGCCCCATTCTTTGGGGGTTAGTGTTTCAACACATGAATTTGGGGGGCATGCTGGGGCCCATGACATGGAGATTTCCATTTATTGTGTATATGTTCATACATGCATGCTTTTATTTTTTATATATATATGCTTTTTAAAAAAAATCTGGCAGTAGCGCAAAGTCAATTGGCTGGCTGTGGGCAGAGGGCAGAGTGGCGAGAGTGAGGGAGGACCCAGCGCAGCATGGAGGCGCGGGCCAGCAGCAGAGCTGTAACGCCCGGGCAACGGCAGAGAGAGTGCACGGCTGTAATTAAATGCTGGCTGGGTCGGTGCAAGCCATACGTACCGCGGGAGGTCAGAGACCAGAGAGGAAGCTGTGGAGAGAAACTCGTGGAGGGGTTGCCGCTGGAAGGGTGGGGAGGTTTGGTATAGGAGTGTTGAGGGAGGGTCTGAAGGAGTAAACAGTGAAGGCAGGACCACCGGGCAGCAGTGTGCAGGCCTGAGGGGTCAAGGGCTGAGCAATGCCGCATTGCTGGGCTCTCCTCGGCCACATCCCAGCGCCCAGGGAGCCACAGCTCAGAGGTGGTGTTTGAACAGCAAGGACTTCGCCCTTGGATCTCAATTGATCCTGAAGAAAGGCCCAGAGGGAATGCTGAGAACCCCTGCCTTCCTTCCTCGGTTTGGTTTCCTGCGTTTTCGTCCTCTCGTCCACTAGGCGACCTCCCACTTGCCTCAGTGCCCTGCCGCCCACTCCCGCCCGGCCGAGGGTGAAGGAGGGGGCGCATCCTCTGAGCAGGTCCACCGCCGAGGGCGTGTTTCAACAACACTGATTTACAAAGAATTTTCAGACAAGCTCAAATGACAATCCGGAAAAGCCAGACTCCAGAGAACAATGAGAATGTAGAGAAGCCAAACATGAAAATACTGCACATGCAGAAAAGAAAATCAATTCCCTTCCACAGATTACAACTAGAAATTCCCAGAAGGACGGCAGATTTGGGGAGAGAAAAGGAGATTATATTTTATGGGAAGAGATACAATAACCATTCTCTCCCCATAAAGCAAGTGATGGAAGATTGTCTCTGCTCCATAGATACACACTGCACATTTTCGGGATGATACTAACAGGAAATCAATAGCATCTTTTATATGTGAAAAGACATTATCTCTCTGGAATCCCTGAACGGCTAACTGGGCTACAGATCGTCACGAAAACTTGCCACTCACCATTAATCTTGGTCCCGAGACAGTAAGTAGCCTTTAAATCCAGACCTTTTGTTTATTTTTAAATTACCCTCATTATTAATGTTTTTTTTTAGAAACAAGCACATTGAAGTCTCCACCCTTCCCTAAAGCCTAAGGACCGTCAGATGACACTCCGTGACAAAGTGTCTTCACCGGCAGCCAGACGCCCCCCATCCAGAATCCCCCACACCCCCGCCGGGCAAGCAGCCGAATCATTAGCCACCAAAAGCTTCGTCAGGATGTAATTTGGCAGCTATGACAGGCTCAGTGGGACGGATGGCATCTCCCGGTTTCTGCCTCCATTGATCTGAAAGAGAACCAAAGTTAATATTAGCAAAAAACACTTTATGCTGGGGTCATTTTCCCATGAAAGGCTCGGGCGACCGGTGGTTTTGAGCATCTATTACAGAAGCGGTCTTGGCCGACTCGGGTCGTGAGGTTCATGAGACCCCAAAGACTAAATGCCCTTGTCTCCCCTCTCACATGAGCATCAACCCACCATCCTGACAAATGTCCCATTTCTCTGAGAGACTGATTTGACTGTCAAGGGGCACAGACCCCATCAGTACCGATTCGGATTGAACACTGGCTCTGCCCTGTGTTACTTCCCTGAGCCTGTCCTAGCAAAGTACCCAAAACTGGGTGGCCCACAACAGCAGACACTTAGTCTCTCACAGTCTGGAGGCCAGAGCTTCAAAATCGAGGTGTCAGCAGGGCCAGGCCCCCTGAGGACTCGATGGGAGGACCCTTCCTGCCGCTTCCGCCAGCTTTGGTGGCTACCGGCAGCATACGGTGCTCCTTGGCTCACGGCTGCATCATTCCCGTCACACAGCCATCTTGTCCCTGTGTCGTCACACGGCTTCTCTCTGTGGACTCTTGTGCCCAGACTTCCGTTTTTAGAAGGACACCAGCCACATTGGGTTCAGGTCCACCCTAATGACCTCATTTTAACTCAATTACCTCTATGAAGACACTGTTTCTGAGGTCACCTTGCGAGGTACTGGGTGTTGGGCCTTCAACATGACTTTGTTTTGGAAGATGCAATTCAACCTAAAACAGCCCTCAAGGAACCCTGAGGACGAGGGAACTCCTAGTGTGATTCAGGACCACTGACATTTTGCCAGGAAAATTCTTTGCTGAGGGGAGCATTGTAGAACACTTAGCAAGCTCTCGGGCCTCTACCAACCAGAGATGCTGGTACATGCCTCTTCCCTCCTCTCACAACCCAAACTGTCTCCAGATACTGCTAAACGCCCCCTGAGGGGGTAGTATTGCCCCTGATTGAGAACCCCGGGCTTGTATGAAGTGTAGGCCAGACTTCCCAAGGTGCCTCAAGTAGACCGAATGCGTACAGAGAGGTCAGGGTGGTTAGACATCCATCCAAGCTTTCCTGAAAGGGTGGCTCCTGAGCCGCTTCCCTGAACGTGGGGACTTTAACAAATGTCCCCAGGAATTTTACAAATGTTGATTGAGTGGCAACTATATGTGGGGTGCGGATCTGGGCACTGTGGGAAAAGCAGAGGACAAAAGAGATTTTAAAAGCCTCAAACATCATACATTTCAGTGGGGAAAATCAGAAACAAATAAACATTAGATAGTAATACATATGAGTATGAAAAATCGAAAGCAAGGAGGGATAGGAAGTTTCGGGAGCGCTGCAATTTTCCACAGTGGCAGGTGAAGGGCTCACTGAGCTGTGGGCACACACCTGAGCAGTGAGAGGAGCCGTGCAGATGTGGGGGGAAGGGCACTGCAGGCAGAGGGAACAGCACGCACAATGGCCCTGAGGCAGGAACATCCCTGGGCTGTCTGAGCACAGAGGAGGGTGGAGCAGCGGAGCAGCGGAGCAGCAAGGCCCGGGTGGGCGATGAGGACAGCAAGGTGATGGTGGGGAACAGGGCTCGTGCCTCGTGGAAAGGACAGGCCGCCACCCTGAAGGATGTGAGGAGCCAGCAGGGGCGTGTGCAGGTGGGGGGGAGTGATCTGAGGACCATGTGTTGGGTGGTTTGAGATGTGGAGAGATCGTAACTATAGGCATTTGAAGGAAGAGTCGAGAAGATTTACTGACATGCTGAACAAGAGCCGGAAGAGGAAGCAGGGGGTCACTGGCTTCACCAAATGGAAACCTAGAGTTGGTGTCCATTGAGATGGTTAGCGGGCAGAAGGAGCAGATTGGGGGGGACCAGCCGAAGGGCTTTTCGATTATTATTATTGCGGTAAAATATACACAACAAAATTTACCGTTTTAATGTGTACAGTTCTGTGACATTTAATGTATTCACGCTGACTGCAACTACCTCCACATCCCACATCTTCGCCGACTGATACTGTATCCTCACCAGACACGACCCGGCCCCTGGAGGTCACTCGTCTGCTTTGTCCTCCTCTGGAACCTCACCGAGGAGAAGTCGGCATTTGTCCTCTCGCGACTGGCTTGTTGCACTGAGCGTAGCGTCCTCAGTTCATCCACAGGGTAGCATGTCAAAATGACCTTCCTTTTCTAAAAAACATTTTATTTATTTATTTTTGGAGAGAGGGGAAGGGAAGGAGAAAGAGAGGGAGAAAAACATCAATGTGTGGTTGCCTGTGATGTGTCCCCTACTGGGGACCTGTCCCGAAACCCAGGCATGTGCCCTGCCTGGGAATCGAACTGGCAACCCTTTGCTTCACAGGCCCGTGCTCAATCCACTGAGCCACACCAGCCAAGGCAAGACCTTCCTTTTTAAGGCTGACTAATATCCCAATACATGAGTGGACCACATCTTGGTTACCCACCCACCCACTGATGGACCCTTGGGTGGCTTCCACCTTTCAGCTGTTGTGAACAACACCGCTGTGAACGTGGGCATACAAAGGTCTGTTTCAGTCCCCATCTTCGATTCCGTCCGGTGCACACCTTGGAGCAGAGTTACGGGGTCATGTGGTGATCCTGTGTCAGTGTTTGAGGCAATGCCTCCCCCTTTCCCACAGCAGGTGCACCTTGTCACACTCCCATCAGCGGTGCACGAGGGGTCTGGTTTTGCCAGATCCTCGCCAACACTTATTATTTTCTGTTTATTTTATAAAGGCCGTTATAATGCGTTTGGAGTGGAACCTTATTGGGATCAGAAGGATAGTTTTGAAAATGCTAAGTTTGAAGGGCCTATTAGACATCTGAGTTAAGATATCAGATGAGAAATTAGACATACAGCCTAGGTTTTTAAGGAAGAGACTGGGAAGGTGAGACAAATTTAGGAGTCCGGGCCGATAGACGGTATTTCAAGCCATAACTGGATGAAATTATTTAGATCCGTGCTGCCCGACATGGCCACTGGTTATACGTGGCCGTTGAAATTTGTATTGATTAAAATTAAGTAAATTTGAGCCCTGGCTGGTGTGGCTCAGTGGATTGAGTGCCAGCTTGTGACCAAACGGTCACAGGTTCGATTCTCAATCAGGGCCCATGCCTGGGTTGTGGGCCAGGTCCCCAGCATGGGCAGGGCAGGAGGAAACCACACATTGATGTTTCCCACTCTTTCTCCTTCCCTCCCCCTCTCTGTAAAAATAAATAAATCAAATCTTTTAAAAAGTGATTCGTTTTAAAAAAAAAATAAATTAAATTGAAATTTGACCTCCTTAGCCACACTACTCAGTAGTCACACTTGACCAGCGACTGCCGCCCTGGACAGCACGGATAAGGGCCATCGTCACAGAACCTCCCACTGGACAGCGCGGGTCTGGGGAACACTTGGGACATAACAAAGAGAGGGGCCAAGTGCCGAGGCCCAGGGCACTTCGACACCGAGATCTGGAGTGGAGCCGGCTACAGGCTGGCCTAAAGCTGGGCTTGCCTGTGTCCCTTTCTTCCAGGGATGGTCCAGACTCTGCCTATGTGCCTGGTTATGATTAATAGTGGCTCCTTTTACTCTGAAAAGTTTGGGTGATAATAGGGGCGCCCCACCTGCTCTGCAGTAACAGTGACCAGGTGGCATCTCCTATAAACAAGGGTTCAGCTTCGGTGACTCAGCCTCCCTACCTGGGACCCATAGGTGCACACCTCGGCTCCTGGGAGCCACTTTGAGGTCTGCGTCTCCCCACGGCCAAAGCATCTTGGAGGAGAGGCTGTGCCTTCGGTACTGCAGGAAGCAGGAGTCGACTCCCAGCCCCGGCCCCAGGGCCGTGAGGCCAAGCACGTAGCCTTGGGTCTGAGCTCGTTCCCTGGTTCTGATGCACTAACCGAAGAATTCCAGGCAGCATCTCCTGCTAGAATGTTCATCTCAACGACAGCCCACCCTGGGTGGGGGCGGGGGGGACATCTGCCTATTTGCAATAAATCTCACTTCACCTGTTGGCATTGACACAGGCATGCCGAAACTAAGAGAAAGCTGGAAGAGTAAGAGACTGAGGGTCCGAGGTGTGCCCCGTCTCTCCACACGCACTAGCCAGGTGGGCTGCGCCGTGGCAGGAGCCCGGGACGTTCCAGGTGTACACTCCAAAACCCCTCTGCATCTTCGGAACGAGTGAGGCTCCCAGGCCAAACAATAGCCCTTGTTCAATTCTGAGGTCGACTTGCACATTGGCACTATTTTATCGCCACCTTTCGTTGCCATGGAGACCATTGATGATGCCACAAAAGAGGATTCGGACCAGAGTGAGAAAAGAGTAGGAGCCATGAAACTGGCTTTCATGTGAGCTTCTGGTAGTGGGAAGGACCAAGGGAAACCTCGGGAGCTGTACCGGGAGCTGTTGTTGGGAAGAGGGATGCTCTCAGGAGACCCAGCGCGAGCTCTCCGAGCCCAGGCAGAGCCCGAGTTGCCGCCGGTGCTCGGCTGGCTGGGTGACCCATTCAGATACCGACTTACTTTTTTGTGTTGCTCCACTAAGAAAAAAGCGTGCGTTCTTCAGTCCATGGTAAGGGCTCTCTGCTACGACTCAAGCATGGAGAGGCGCGGGATGGGGAGCAGAAGTCGCCCACGGTATTATGCTCCTGGGGCTGCCGTACAAAAACTGGGAGGCTTATAAAACTGGAATGTGTTCTCCTGTGGTTCTGGAGGCCAGAGTCCAAAGCCTGGGTGTCAGTGGGATCACGCGCGCTCTGAAGACTCGAGGGGAAAATTCTTTGTCGCCTCTGTCAGCTCCTGGGGGCCCCGGCATCCCTTGGCTGGTGGCTGCACCACTCCCGCCCCTGCCTCCATCGCCCTGTGGCCTCCTTCCCTGTGTCTCTGCGTCTCAGATCTCCCTCTGCCTGTTTTACCAGGACATCTGTCATTGGATATAGGGGCCTTCATCCAGGATGATGTCCTCATGGACACCTTTATATACAAAGACCTTCTATCCCTCAAAAAAGGTCACACTCACAGGATCCAGGACTCAGGCGTGGATTACGACTTGGACATATCGTTGGGTGAGGGGACGCTCTTCCACCCAGTACACCCACGAAACAGGAGGGTTTGCCCTGGGGGCCCTGAGGCTTTGGCTAATTGCAGAGATGCCGTGTCCAGCTCCCGTCATCCTGAGACAGGGGCCTGGCAGAGCACCTGAGACGTTGCCATGGTGATTCCATCCCTGACGCTTTTGTCCCTTTGTATTGTTTACAAGAAACTAATTACTCTAACATCACATGAAACGCATGAGTCCAATAGGGGGGCCGTTTCGGAAGAAAACTCATTGCTCAGAACTTCCCTCTTCTTTTGTGAAACGAATGGAATCTGTGACATTCTTAAGATTTGTCCCAAAGGACCATTGTCCTAGGCTTAGCAACGGCCTTAAGCCAGACACATTTGAGAGGAGGACAGAAGAGTTAGAAGAGAAAAGAAACACTTTGAACGCTTACCACCCTCCACCACCCCAACTTGGAAGAGGTATTGAAAAATCTCGACGCTACAGAAATGGTCACGTGGCCAGGACAGGGCCAGCCTCTGCAGCAGCATGAATAGCATGGGTCTGTCCGGCACGGGCGCCTCGGGAGCTGGTAGGAGGAGGGCTGGGCAGCTGGGGAGAGTCTGCTTCTCTAGGAAATGGCACCAACCTGGGGAAGTTTTTTGTTCATCTTTCCTGGGATTTTTCCTGCAAGTAAGCACGTGAAAATGAAGATTTGAGTAAATTTGTCAGAGTTTCAGCCTGGACAGAATTTTGGCTGAACGTTGCTTTGATAATTTCCTTCTTTGTGACATGAAGACCCGGGTGACCGTCCTGTTTTAATACGCCCATCACCTGCGGATTTGCATCCTGCCTTTGGGAGCATGGGGAGGCCTGAGCAGGAGGGCCCCACACTGCAGGCGCCACCCCGAGCCTGAGAACCTGCCAAAAGGGGGGGGGCAGCAGGAAACCTCTCCTTTTTTTCTTTTTGAAGATTTTATTTATGTTTAGAGTGAGAGGGAGGGAGGGAGAAAGAGGGGAAGAGAAGAATCAGTGTGTGATTGCCTGACACAGGCCCCCATCTGGGGACCTGGCCCTGCAACCCAGGCATGTGCCCTGACCAGGAATCAAACCAGCGACCTTCCGGTTCTCAGGCCGACACTGAGCCTCACCAGGCAGGGTGGGAAACTGCTTGTTCTTAAGCATGGCTCACCATCAAAGTTTCCATTCCTGTATTACTTGCAGAGTAAGGTCAGTCAGGAACAGGACGGCAAAGCTTAGGTGGTCTTTTAACTTCCTATTATCTTTATGGAAGGAGGCTATGCACTTTGAAAGATGCAGCTAAGTAAACACATGGTCCGCAAAAACATAAAAACCGGCCCCATCTCTGGACATGCGGGGGAAGCCGCTGCCATTATCCCGAAACCGTCCCCTCTCCGTTCCAAACCTTCAAGAACAATTGTCATCACTGCTGCGGTGGATTGGGACCCAGGTCTGCCCTCTGCTGGTAAAGGGACGCTCGAGCATTGTTACAACTGGGAAGGGGATGGCTGCTTGGCCCCTGAACCAGCTGTCTCCCCGCCGAGGCTACTCACCTCCTAATTCAGACTTTCCCTCGTACTCAGAACTGGTGAGTGGGCAACAGCATACTGTCCGCCTCTGTGGTCCCCGCTGGTATCTTCACACACCGCACACCCGAGGGAATTCTAAAGTGGAGCTGGCGTTCTCAGACGGACAGCTGAAAGTTCTCTGAAACATCATTACACAAATTAATCTGAAAGAGAAAAAACAAGTGAACGTAAAGGCAGCCGCAGGAGGGGACGGACGTGTGTGGGAACCCTGCTCCCGCTGCTTACGAGCTTGTCCCACGAGCTGGAACAAGCAAGCATTCGACTTCTTTCTCTACACCCGTTTCTCAGCTGGGACGTGAGGCTCCTGGTAATTCCAACAGAGAACTGTTGGAAAGGTTAGATGTGGTAGTGAATCAGGTCGCACAGTGTCTGGCGCCTAGGAAACATTCCGTGAATGGAGGCCGGAATAGATTCCTTCTTCGGTTCATTTTGTTCCAGAAGCTGGAAAATGCTACCCAGGGCACCCCCGGTTGGAGGGAAGAAAAGTGGTCATGGGGTCCTTGTGGCTGGGGAGCAGTGCCATCTCCTCTAGCCCCACCCTTGTCCGACGGAGCCATTGGTCCCCCGCGGGGGCGTTCGGCAATGTCTGCGGATGTTTTTGGTTGCCACGACCTAGTACCCCACAGTGCCCAGGACAGCCCCATACAAGAGCGTGGCCAGCGCCAGATGTCAACAGCACTGAGGTTGGAAACCCTGTTCTGGCCTTTCTAGAAGCGTCCTCAGCTTTCACCCCGAGGCACTAAAGCCTCGGCCAGCCGCTGTCTACAACGGAAGCAGAAGCTGTGCTTCCCTCAGATTGAAAGCCCAGTCACACCTGCGAGCGACGGGCCCTCACTCTGTCCGCCAGGTGCCATTAAGCACTGGTGACTGCTGAGGTCTGGACGTTTGGACCCCTGAGTGACAGGCAGCCTTTCCGCCTGCCGCTTGGCTTCCCCGATGACAGCGAGAGCAGGAAGGAGGTCTCGGGATTCAGAAGCCACCAAAGTCAAGAGGTCCAGATGCCCAACACGGTTACGCGTAACATAAAAATCACCACCTCAACCACGCTGAGTGTTCAGGAGTGTGAGGTGCACGGTGGTTGACTCCCATCTTCAGGACCCTTTCCGTCTGGCCAAACCAAAACTCCACACCTATTAAACAGCTCCCCCACCCCCCTCCCTCCAAGGAATCCCTCCACATTTCTCTTTTTTATTCCATAAAACACAGATTTTTTTTAATGACCTGCAGCAGCCACCTAGGCACCAAAACAGGATCCGGTCCAACAGACGCAACTCCCCAAAATGAAAGGAGGCAACATGGCAATGACCTTCACCCGGACGGTGCAGTGGAGCAGCTGACCTCCATCCACTTCTGCGACTACCCACCTCTGGGCCTCTTGTTGTGTTAGATACTGAACTCCTTACTGTCGGAAAGGAGAATGACTGTGTAAAAACAAATTAAAGCAAACTGAAAAAACCCAGGGGTTTTCTTTTGAGTTGGCACTTAAAGGGAGCCATTTCTTCCAACCTGGCCTGACTCTGTGGTCGAGGCACGTCACACTCAACCACCCCGTGGGACAGCCAGCTTCACTTGTCTCTTCTCGGGGCTCCCGCTGGATGGCGTAGGGGAATCGACAGTTTACCAAACTACAGAGCCTGGTGCTTTGTTCGATCGGGGGTGTTGGAGACGGGGCTGATCCGGCCCAGTTAGGGGGCCCCGAGCCTTTCCTGGTCATGTTCCGCTCCTGGGCATCCGGTCTGAGCTCTGCCCCTCTGCCCGCCAGTGGGGAAAAGCATCTCTCTGCTCCTCCACTTCCATCACCTTTCTCTCTCTCTCTCTCTCATTCCCCTCTCATTTTTAGCAAACCTTAAATACGTGCATGGCCTTAAGTCCTTATGTGCCAGGCACACAATGCTGTTGGAAGGAAAAACATGGAATGTTTCAGGCACTTACAGCCCAATAGAGGAACCAGCTGTGCCCGCGATGGAAATCCGTCGGTGCCCGTCAGGGGTTCCTGTGCGAGAGTGCCGTAACGTGGTGTCGTGCGATGGACGGACACTGCACCTGACGAAACACGTGCAACAGCTGGTCTCTGCTCCCTCCTGAGACCCTAATAAAATGATCAAGGATCTCATAGGTGTACATGCAAGTGGAGAGAATGAATGGGAGAGGAGACAACGCCAGGCAAACTATGCCCAAATTTTGGAAAATGTAAAACAGAGGGGCCCTGGGGGAAGTAGACTTAGGTTACAGCTTTCTCGCTCTGCTACGTACCTGTGGGGTATGGGAAGGCAACTGAAAATGGGACCAGTTTGTGCTTCAGGGTCCAGGAGCGGATCAGGAATTGGAAGTGGGACGGGTGTTCGTAATCTGTACAAAGAACAGTCGGGAACCCCACATCCCTTTCCGCAACCTGCTCAGCCAGGCTGCTACGTCGCCTACAGGACACTTATTATCAGTTGAGGCTCAACAGAGAAGGCTTTGGAGCACAGAACACCCAGTGTACTGAAAACGGGAGCTTTGTAAATGCCTGGGTACTAAAATGTCATTCTCATCCCTCCCCCCTGCAAGGCTTTTACTACTCCAAGCAGGAGAAAGGAGGACTCCTCTCGGGAAACTGATTCATTCAAAGGAGAAGACCTACAGATCTGAAATCGGGGGGCCCCTACCTGACAACTGACCAAGAGGCCCACTGGAAGACTAGCCTTGAACGTGTGCATGGAATGCCCGTGAATACCCGGCCAGGGAATACTAGAGCTACGAGGGAAGTTCCTCACAAAAAAAGAAATCCAAACACACAGGAAAAAAATAACGAGGAGGAAACAGGAACGGTTAGGAAGTGGAATAAAACTTAAGTATGCCCTCAGAGACAGGGGAGAACATGTTGCGTCCATGAAACGATTTGAAAGGAAAAAAAATCAGACCAAGAAAGAGCTCTGGAAAATTTCAAAATGTGACACATTTTTGAAAAATCAAAAGGAACGGTAGATAGACTTGAGATCTCCAACAAAAACTAAAAAGGCAAAAGAACAGAAATAAAAAAGGAAGCGGCATGAGAGTCAGTCCAGGAGATCAAGCCTCACAACACACAGTTCCAGGAAGAACGAACTGAGAAAACTCACTTACCAAACATAAATCTCTGCAGAAGAGATGAGCAGAAATTTCCTGCTTAAAAGAGTCCACAGATAGGGGGTGGAGGGTAGGAGTGGAGGTGGAAGAGGTTATAAGGGGGATACATGGTAATGGAAAAACTACAATAACAATTATACAAGAGCCCACTGAGTGTAAAGCACAGTAAATTTTAAGAGATCCATATAAGATGCCATAATGGAATTTCAGGACACCAAGAATGAAAACAATATTTCCAAAGAAAGAGCAAAATAAGACAGTTTCATAGCCTCAGGAATTAGAGTAAAATCATTCCTAAGACCAGCAATACTGGAAATTAAAGATGGCGAAACAACACCTTCAGAATTCTGAGGAAATATGGGGCATGACCTACACTTTTATACCCAAACAAACTACCCATCAAAATAGCGATCAGATATAAAGGTAGGATCCAGGTTCTCAGAAAACTGTGGGGAGGTTTGCTCCATCAAAACAATGGGATAAAACAAAGACAACGAAAAGAAACCTGGGCATTGGGGGACAGGGGTGTCCACACTGGAGAGGGGAAAAGGGTCTCCCTGCAGTGTGGCGCGGGGAGAGGCAGGGCGACTACTGTGAAGCAGGCCGTGTGGTCCCATATGAAAAATTCCAGAAAATGCAAACTAACCCATAATGATAGACTGTGGGTGGGTGGCCTAGAGATAGAAGTAAGAAGAGGGATCGATTATAAAAGGGCATGAGGAAACTTTGGGGGCAATAGGAATACTCTTTTTTTTCATTTTTTAAAATCTATTTTATTGATTATGCTATTACACTTGTCCCATTCCCCCCCTTTAATTCCCCTCTGCCCTGAACATTTCCACATCCCTCCCATCCACATTTCCCCCCACCATTTAGTTCATGTCCATGGGTTGTACATATAAGTTCTTTGGCTTCTACATTTCCTACACTATGCTTAACCTACCCCTGTCTATTTTCTACCTACCATCTATGCTATTTATTCTCTGTCCCTTTTCCCCCTCTCTCCCCCTCCACCTCTCCTGCTGATAACCCTCCATGTGATCTCCATTCCTGTGGTTCTGTTCCTGTTCTAGTTGTTTCCTTAGTTTGTTTTTATTTTAGGTGTGGTTGTTAGTCATTGTGAGTTTGCTGTCATTTTAGTATACATGTTTTTTATCTTCTTTTTCTTTGGTAAGTCCCTTTAACATTTCATATAGTAAGGGCTTGGTGATGATGAACTCCTTGAACTTGACCTTATCTGAGAAGCCCTTTATCTGCCCTTCCATTCTAAATGAAAGCTTTGCTAAACAGAGTCATCTTGGATGTAGATCCTTGCCTTTCATGACTTGGAATACTTCTTTCCAGCCCCTTCTTGCCTGTGAGTTTTCTTTTGAGAAATCAGCTGACAGTCTTATGGGCACTTCTTTGGAGGTAACTGTCTCCTTTTCTCTTGCTGCTTTTAAGATTCTCTCCTTATCTTTAATCTTGGCTAATGTAATTATGATGTGCCTCGGTGTGTTCCTCTTGCGTCCAACTTCTTTGGGACTCTCTGAGCTTCCGGGACTTCCTGAAAGTCTATTTCTTTTGCCAGATTGGGGAAGTTCTCCTTCATTATTTTTTTAAATAAGTTTTTAATTTGTTGCTCTTCCTCTTCTCCTTCTGGCACCCCTATGTTTCAGATGTTGGAACATTTAAAGATGTCCTGGAGGTTCCTAACCCTCTCCTCATTTTTTGAATTCTCGTTTCTTTATTCTGTTTTGGTTGAATGTTTATTTCTCCTAGTCCAAACCATTAATTTGAGTCCTAATTTCCTTCCTGTCACTGTTGGTTCTCTGTACATTTTCCTTTATTTCATTTAGCATAGCCTTCATTTTTTCATCTAATTTGCGACCACATTCAACCAGTCCTGTGAGCATACTGATTACCAGTATTTTGAACTCTGCGTCTGATAGGTTGGCTATCTCTTCATCACTTGGTTGTATTGTTTCTGGAGCTGTGACCTGTTCTTTCATTGGGGCCATTTGTTTGTTTTTTTTGTCTCGGCATGCCTGTTATGTAGTAAGGGGCGGAGCCTTAGGTGTTCGCCAGGCGGGGCAACCCACATCACTGTGTTGAGATGCTGTATGTAGGGGAGGGGTCTGAGAAGGGATGAAGCCGCTTGCTCAGCTCTCTGCTGGATTTCAGTCACTCCCCCCACTTCCCACTATCAAATCGGGCCCTTCTTGTGCTGATTCCTGGGTGGGTGGGTTTGTATATGTTCTAGGACCCTGTGGGTCTCTCCAACGAACTCTCCTATGAGGCTGGGAGTCTCTCCTGCTGCCACCTCAACCCCCACAGATCTTTTCAATCAGAGGTTGGAGGCTTTAGGTCCCCACCCTAGAACCCTGTGTTGTGTGGTCTGTTCCACCCCCCAGTTGTTCTTCCTGGTTTATCTGCATGTGAATGTGGGACCACCAGTCTGCAATCCCCCACCTCCCTGAGTCCACCAGCTGCCTTGCCCACCCTGGCCCACCAGCCACCACCTTGCCCTGAGTCCTCTCTGCCCCGCTGCCCAACTCTGCCCCTCCTACTGGTCTGGATGAATGTTTCCTCTTTAACTCCTTGGCTGTCAGATGTCCATATAGTTCAACTTTCTGTCCATTCTAGTTGTTTTTTAATTTTTTAATTTGTTTGTTGTCCTTCTTTTGGGTGTGTGAGGAGGCACAGTGTGTCTACCTATGCCTCCATCTCGGGCAGAAGTCCCCCATTATTTTAACTAGACTAATGGATTTATGGGTGCATCCAGTGCCCAAACTCATAACTACGTGCATTAGATTGCCTATTCACTATACCTTAGTAAAGCAGTAAAAAAATTAGGCAAGGAGAGCACTGGTGGGAGATTGGTCAGAGGGAGCCACCCACAAAGAAGCCGTGGAGATAAAAAGAAGGATGTAAAAAAAAGACAGAATAAGAAGCACACAGGAGGCACTGAGAAGGATGAAGGTGTGTAACTGGGGTCCCCAAAAGAGACGAGAGAATCACTTCCCAATAGCAATGGCAAAAGCCTAAAGGAAGTAAAATGATATTGCCAAAGTGCTGGGAAACAAAATAGCAAACTAAATTCCTCTGCCCTGAGAAAACATTCTTTAATATCGATGAAGGCAGATAGAGACATTTTTAGATTAACAAAAGCCGAGAGTTCTTCAACAGCAGGCTCACACTCGGAGAAATTCCACAGGGTGTTTTTCAGGCTGATGGTCAAGGGCCTACATGCAAGCTCAGAGGTGCAGCAAAGAGTGAAGACCAAAGACGTTCAAGGAATATTTCTAGAAGAATAATATTTTTGGGGTGAGACCAAAAGACCCATCCCAGAAAGTCAAGGGATATGAACCTGAAAGATGTGTGAACTCAGATCACCAAAGGTCCTGGATGCCAGCAGGAGGAGGAATAATGGGGAACCCATCGGAGAAATATTGGGATGAAGAGGGGGAGAAAGAGAAGCGGTTGGGGACAGGGAGGTCACAAGGAACAAGGTGGAAACACTGAAACAGTGCTGAACATCCAGGCAGCCAGCAGCTAAGCAAATGCCATCGGCTTCGAGGTTTACGAAGTCACTGGAAACTGGAAGGGAGTTTTAAGGAAATGATGGTGAGGAGCACCTGCCTGTAAGAAATGCGTGAGCGGCAAAAGAAACAGAAGCAGCAGGCGCCACCTCCACCTGGATGTCGAAGGAGGACCTCACTCTGCTTCTCCAAAGCCGAATTCAGGGTTACCTGCCTCCCAGGCTGGCCTCTTCCTCGCCTTGCTCAGCTCCACAGGTGGCCTTACGACCCAGAGTTCGAGCCCCAACGCCAGAGGAACTGCTCGTCCTCCTGCCCCCATGCCCCGGACTCGACCTATTGGCAGTTTCTGCTGATTCCATCCTGACCTGCCTTCTATGTCTTACCCTCCCCATTGCTCCGCCCAAGTCCCGGGCACCGTCCTCTCTTCCCCGGCCCATGGCAGATACCTCCGATGGTGTAGGGCCGAGAGGAAGCTTTCATTCTTGCTCCCTCTAACCCAGTCTCCTTGGAGTGATGCTTCAGGGAAAAAGATAACCAAACCATGTCCCTTCCTGCCGAGAATCCCTCTGGGGTCCCCCGTGCCTGACCCCTGCCTTTCGGGCCCTGCAGGAGCCCACCCAGCTGAGGGTTGCAAGACCTCTTCCTGCAGCTCTCCCCACCACGTCACCCTCGGGCTCACGGGCCTTCTCCCTGTTCCCAGGGCACACCAAACTTGTTCCTGTCACCAAGGTTTGCACAAGACGCTTCCTCCTACAGGTCTCGAAAAGCCACGTCCTTTTCATCACTCATTCAGTTCGAAATTACTTCCTCAACTAGATCTTCCATAACCAACCAACTCAAGGTGAGCTGCCTCCACCTGAGTCGTTCTGCTCTCACACCCCTCGGTCGTACTTGACCTACAGCACGTAGCATCTGAAAGCGTCTTGTTTATCAACACACTGGCTTGTTGCATGTCCCCTCCATCCCTGGCGGAGTGTAAGTTCCATGAGAGCCAAAGAAGCCATCCCCCCCCCCCCCCCCACCCCCCCCCNCCCCCCCGCCCCCCCCCCCCCCCCCCCCGGTGAATTGCTGAAATGACAGTGCCCGTTCCCGAGGCATTGTCGCGGATGGACTCGGTGGCGTGGGGAGATTTTGCAGGGTGTTTGTAAGAGGCGTCTATGCTAGGACTGCCAGGTAACACCAGGCAGGCGTTGAAGTCAGACAGCATCAACTTCGAGTTTCCCAAGCCTTCCCCCGACGACTCTGGACAGCCTGGGAAGGGTGCAGAAAGATAAGGGAGCCAGACCAAACCGGCAATGGACGGGGCCAAAGGTCAAAGGATGATGCTATCCCTGAGTGGCTGAGAAAACAGACAGACATGGGACCCCAGGTGGGAGCCGGTGGATGAGGATGGATTAACACGCAAAGATCAAGGACCTGAAGTCAAAAGCAGCAGAGAGAACCAGCGCCTCTGGCAGCAGGAGGGGAGGGCATTACAGGTCGACGAAGGCTGAGTCCCGAAGGCATGAGTTCCGAATGGGAGATGTGGGGAATGCGTGCTCCCTCGGGGCGGCGAGGTGTAAAACAGGGGAGGCCAGAGGCCGCTACTCTATCCCTGCACTGCTGCCCTGCCCCCCGTGCCCCCCCCCCCCCCGAGGCTGCCTCTGGGGTGAGCTCTTCAGCCTCTCCGGGCGGCTCGCTCAACAGGAGCAGCGGTGGCCCTTCGGGCGACTCGAGCCTTCTGCGGTTACCATCTTGGCTAAAGATGTCAGTGACGAATGACTGAAGTGCTGAGGGAAGAAAGGACATCAAGGAAATCTAATTCTTGAGTGCCTGCAAATTCTCTTTTCTTCAGCTGTTTTTTTGCCTAACTCCTCTTCACAGGCTTATCAGAGCTCCTGGGGGGAAGGGAGATCAGGCTGTCAAGGGCAAGCAAGCACGAGACCCCAGTCTGGGCTCGGTGACAAAGAGCGTGCTGAAGAGAACACAGGTGAGCTCTCCTCCTGAGTGACAGAGAAGGGGCGGGGACTGGAGCCTGCTTCGGAAGGCTCTCCTGGGCCCTCAGGAGCATTCCTCACAGAGAGGGGAAGGATTGAGGGGTCTCCAGGTGGAGTCACCAGATGTAGCAACTAAAAACACAGGATGCGCAGTGAAATTTGAATTGCAGATAAACAATGAATTTTAGTATATGTATATGCCCTGCGCAATATTAGTACCCTTACCCTAATGATGATTCATTATTTGAAATTCAAATTTAACCGGGCATCTGGCAAGCCAGGTTCTACATTTCAGAGGAAGGGCTCTGAAACAGAGCAAACCTCCGGAGCAGACACTTGGTCCCAGGGGGGGCAAGTGTCTGGGGTCACTCTGAATGTGAATGATGGTGGTGTTCTTATATTTACTACTAAGCTAAGAGAATCAATGAGTTATATATACATATATAAGAGATACGTATACATGAATGCATAGTTATAGAAATGGATTACATAAGTATATTAGGCTTTGTTTTACAGCTGAGTTTCCAATTGCTTTCTGGCTATGTCAGCTAAGAAGAAAACCCAAAGGCAAGGCAGTGAGTTAATGGGGAGAGTTTTGTCAGATGTCCTAGTACGGGTAGTCTGTCGGACGTAAGTGTTTACGTATCAGTTCGTACCGCTCCAGATTTTCATTTTTTCCCATCCTAGATTCAGATTTGGGAGGAAAGAAACCAAAGGAGCCAACCCCTGAAGTAACTGTCTTCTCAGGCATGTGGTGTATCTAAGTTTATTCTCCACGCGTCACAACCACTCTCCACGTACCCACGGAACGAAATATCGTGGGCCCGAGAGAGGACAGATGCACAGCATCCCTGAGTCACTATTTACTCCGTTGGGGCGGTGATAAAACCCAGGTCCTTCTCCGTCAGAGAAACCCGGACCTGGGCGTCCGGAAACACGTGTTCTGCTCCATTTAGGCAATTCCTAGAGGCAGTGTTTTCCAAAGCAGAAGAAGGATGGCAGAGAACTCTTCTACCCAACTGAGCATTGTGGCCCAATTACTGTCTACAAGCCTAAGGAAAAAAGGAATGTCTCAACATGGTCATTTTCCCCCCAGCCTCTCTGTAAGAAATTCTTAAAGGCCAGCAAATGCCATCATGCGGTCCAGCCCCTAATCACTGCTCTTCAAAGGAGAAAAAAAAGGAAAGACTGTAAACCAAAACTGCTGGAATAGCTGATGGAACATGAATATTTGAGAAAGCCATTGTGGGGAAGCCTCACGCGGCTAAAGAAAAAGCTCTTAATTTACAGCCTGGGCTGACAGTCTGCTCCACACCGACTCAACGCTCCTGAATACCCCATCTCGGCACACCTAAGTGTCTCAGGCCAGAAGAGCCAAAGAAGACCGGTAAACCGGGAAGGGAGAACACAGAGGCCCAGATGGCACACATCTGGCCAAAAATTAGAAGAGAAAGAAATCAACTTCTCAAATCCACGGGCAGGCGTTGGAGGCTTCCCAGGAGGCCTGTTTAGGAAGGGCAACAGGGATGGTTCTAAACTCGCGGCTAGGTAAAGAACAACACCACAAGAATAGTGGGGGAAATATAGAATCTAAAGAACTTGAGACGCGTGGTTATAAACTAAGGGGGGGGCAAATGATGGGGGAGGGAGTGTGCGGGGGAGGGAGGGGAATGAAGGGGGGAATAGAACAACTGTAATGGTATAATCAATAAAATATTTTTTTTTAAAAAGAAAAAAGAACAACAAACGTTCTGGAGAAATAAGGGAGCATTGGTCCAGATTGGCACGAACCAAACAGGTGGCGAGAGCACGGGAGCCCAGGGTCCACCCTCTCTTGANTTTAGGAAGGGCAACAGGGATCGTTCTAAACTCGCGGCTAGGTAAAGAACAACACCACAAGAATAGTGGGGGAAATATAGAATCTAAAGAACTTGAGACGCGTGGTTATAAACTAAGGGGGGGGGCAAATGATGGGGGAGGGAGCGTGCGGGGGAGGGAGGGGAATGAAGGGGGGAATAGAACAACTGTAATGGTATAATCAATAAAATATATTTTTTTAAAAAAGAAAAAAGAACAACAAACGTTCTGGAGAAATAAGGGAGCATTGGTCCAGATTGGCACGAACCAAACAGGTGGCGAGAGCACGGGAGCCCATGGTCCACCCTCTCTTGATAACTGCATCATTTCCAAGACATTTAAATTATTTAGGTGATTGTAACCGAGACATCTTCAATAATGCACCAAACAGCAGGCACCAGGTTGAAATCAATTAGGCTCCACCGCTAAATTATAGGGTAGAAATTGACAAGAGAACGGCTCTGGGACGGGGGTTGTAGGTATACGTGCCTGCCAGAGAAGATTATATTAGGAACCAAGTGGGGATTGCCTCCTCACTTAAGTGGCAGAAAAACGGCCTGATGCTTCTAAATATAGGGCAATAATAGAAAAGGAAACAAGGTGTCCCACCCTCTCATCAAGGTTCTGTGCGGTCAAGACAAATGGCGAAGAACAATGGCGGCAGAGCAAACCCCATTCTGGAGGTGTCCTGTGCAAGTGGATCCTTGAGGAACCTCCGGCCCCGGTGGGCTCGCAAGTCGGCCCAGGTCGGGCTACCTGAGAACCAGGTACGCCCCACACTGGGGCCCTGGAGGGTAGACAGGGAGTTGTTGCAGGGGCCTTTCTCTGCGGCACCCAGGGGGCGACGACCACCGACCGACTGCGGCTGCGAAGTCTCCTTTCCAGCCCAGGCACGCCCTTGGGCGTGCACACCCGCTGGGCTGGAGCGCACAGGCAGCCTGCGGTGGGGGCCCGGTGCCGCCTCCGGCCCTCGGCCGCGCGGGGGCGCAGGGCGCAGGCGCAGGCGCACGGTACCAGGCTCGGGCGGAGGCGGCAGAGAAACTCCGGGCCGCCAGGGGCCGCTGTGATGCCGCCGGGCCAGCCCACGCCGTGCGCGTGCTGATCGCCGGTCCCTCTTGAGCACCGCCTTGCCGGTTTAGCGAGGTGAAAGGTTGCGAAGATGGCGACGGCCTTGAGCGAAGAGGAGCTGGACAATGAAGACTATTACTCGTTGCTGAACGTGCGCAGGGAGGTGAGGCCTGCGGCGCAATACCGTCGGGGCTGAGGCCGGGCTCGGTCGTTCGGGAGGTCCGGACTGGCGGCGATTGCCCCGTTCCCGCCACGGGTGGCCAGGGAAGGTGGGGAGGCCGCGTGACCCCGCCAGACGTGCACCACCGCCGGCCGAGCGGGCGGCCCCGAGCGCCCAGACCCTCTTGCCTGGGGTGCCCCAGGCGGTCTCTGCCCCTGCTCTCGGCGACCACTGCGCCGCTTGCGTAGGGTCCAGGCAAGGCCGGAGTCCTCGTACCCACAGGAGGGCACAGGGTTCCCGTGGTGGAGAGAGCAGTGGCGTTCCCAGGCCTCCAGGACCTGGTGTCACGCTCGGGTCACACACCTGCCCTGGCTGAGTGCATATGTCTACGTCCCCGACTGGCAGGATGGGAAACTGAGTATCGGGTATCAAGGTCAAAGCTATCAGGCGACCTCTCCAGGGGTCTGTCCGGCCCCTGAAGTGAGTCCAAGCTCAAAGGCATTTGTCTTGTGCCCTTCTTTCCCCTGGGCGGGAGGAAGTTGAAGGAAGAGCCTCCCGGACTTAAGCGCCAATTCTGAGGCTGCAGATAAGGACGAAGCTCTAAAGCCGGAAGCGAAGTGGCGCCCCAAGCGCGGCCTCAGCGTGCGTGTCTGTGTCCACACTAGTGCTTCCACCCTGTTCTGTCTTCCAATAAAACACAGTAAGAGAGTCTCACACTGTCTCAGGTATGTCAGTAGGGGCCAGGTACGTTTCCTGGTTGACTTGCCCAGTCGAGATCATCGTGAAGGACAGGAAGGCTTCCAAGGTCAGGTCAGAAAGTGGAATATTTATCTCTGAGCTGCTGGGTTCGATCTTCCCAGGCCTGCCAGGGAACCCCTAAGTCCCGCGCAGGTTTTCCAGTGATCAGAACTATCCAGGTTTGGCTCTCCTAGGCAGAGTTGGTCAAGTCTGCGTTGTCAGTCATTGCTGATCTGCGTGGTATTTAATAGCTAACGTTTGGGGGGTTGTTTTGTTTTAGTTTGTTTTTGAGTGCTCGCTTGTGCAGGGCCACTGTGCTGAATGAACCTCTATATTCATAGTGGTTATTCAATTCTCAGGTCAGCCCTTAAGGTAGCTGTTATGATAGTTCTTGATTTATGGCTGAGAAAACTGAGGCAACCACTAGGAAGTGCAAGAGCCTGAGTTCAGCCTGGGCAGGCTGATTCGAGAGCCCCAGCCCTCAGACCTCTCTGCTGTAACCCTGGCTTACTGGTCCTGAGACGACAGAGCTACTGCTTCCGATACCGTGTTCTTCAGCACCTCACATAACCTCTCAACAGTGTTAGCAACCATTTACTGTAAAAATGTCTAGTGAATTACTTTTGAGAATTGGAATTCATGTTAAGGCTGCCATAGGGCACCTGGATGTTTCCATAAGTGATCAATAGTAAGGTTTTGGGTGAATCATTTTGGCCTTAGGTTTCTTTCCCTTGCAGTGAAGTTACAGGGTCTGGCAGAAGTAAGGCCTGCCTGAGTGTGGTTGGAAGGGCAATAATATGGGTGTAATAATTTGTAGTTTTCATTTGAACATTTCACCTAAAATAGTATATGGTGTGCTTGAATATGATATTGTCACTTTACAGAATTACATGCTTATGATTTTTAATTTAAAAAATTGATAATAAAAAGGGGTATTATTTGTGCTGGACCCTGTACTTGGCTAGTTTTCTTCAGTTCTTAGGAGCAGAGCAGTAAATGAAACCGGCGTTTCTGAAGCCAGCCTTTCGTATCACTTCTTTACAGTTAATCTGAGTTGTCAGTAATTGAACAGCCACCGACCTGTTTACCAGACTTACTGAATCTTAGCTGCAAAGTATCAGAAAGATCTATAATAATAGGCTTAGCCAGAGTCCTCGGTAAACATTTGTCAAAAGTGTCCCTTGAAGCTGCTGGAATCTGGGGAGTTGTCATTGTTACTGGACTGATTGATGGGTGAGAGCCCGAGAATTATTTCTTTAAAAAATTGTTCTGTTGTTCCCAGTGAGTGAAGGCACTCCCCATATGTATGGCTATAAGTGAAATCTCCGTAAACATGTCCTCTTGCAAAGTGTTGACTTTGTCAGAAAAGCTCTGTGAAGGGTGTGCTGTGCAGGTTTCGTCTCCAAATTCCGAAAGAGAAGCTCTAAAGGCCATCTCTGGACTTGATCTTTTTACTGGGATTTGTGTGTGTGTGAAATCAGAAAGTGACCAGAAGTTACAACGCCATTTAGCTGGAGAATGAGAGAAAAAGTAGAAGGAATCTTACATGTGTGCTCAAAGGCGGGTAATGGTACCTGGTCGCACATTTGCTGTCCGTTCTCCAGCCGGATGCCATTTCCGCGTAACTGGAGGAGGTCGGATCCTCTTCCCACCAAAAAGGCAGACTACCTCGTGTTCAGGGATTTCTAGAAACCCCTGAAATCTCAAATGGAAGCAACCTGATACAAAAACTAGCGAATTGTATCTAAAAATTAGAATCAGAATAGAGTTACAATTGGAGTAATTAGAAACATCAAAAATCAGCTTAGGAATCTCCCTTTCTAGCCCTGGCCAGTGTGGCTCAGTTGCTTAGGCCTCCTTCCATGAGCCACAAGGTTGCAGGTTCGATTCCAGGTTGCAGCACGTGCCTGGGTTGCAGATTTGGTAGGCAGTCAATGTTTCTCTCCCTCCTTCCTCTCTCTCTAAAATCAATGGGTATGTCCTTGGATGAGGAGTCAAAAAAAATTCCCAGGTTTCAAATTTTAAAATATCCCCTGAAATTGTGTCCCAGGTAGAGTAAAGCGGGCAGGCAGCTAGATAGGACCACCTAATTCTGCTATAAAGAAGACTCACCTGATCTTCGGTGACTTCCTGTCTCTAGTGTTCTGGATTTCCCCTTTACAGGGTGGAGCCACTGGCTGGCCCACACGGAGGGGAGGAGCTTTTGGTCATCACCCGGGCACACCAAAGCCTGTCTGTCTCTGCCTTGGCATGGTCAGGTGCGTCCCAGGTGCCTAAAATCTACCTGAGCTGAGATTTCTGAGATAGGTTTCCCAAAATTTTTTTGGAAAAAGGATTCCTGAACAGTAAATCAGAGTAAAATTTTCTTGATCTTTATATGTTTTTTAGACATTTTAATTGGTACTTTTTAAAAAGATTTTATTATTTTTATCTTTAGAAAGGAAGGGAAGGGAAGGAGAGAGGGAGAGAAATATCAATGCATGGCTTCCCCTCGCGCGTCCCCCACCAGGAACCAGCCTGCAACCCAGGCATGTGCCCTGACTGGGAATCGAACCGCGATCCTCTGGTTCACAGGCCCGCGCTCAATCCACTGAGCTACACCAGCCAGGGCTTAATTGGTACTTTTTAAACCTAATTTATTCCTAAATAACTGGCAGTTCCTACTTTATCAGGTGTTGAATTACCTTTAAAAGAGTTTCAGTTTGCACCTGAAACTCTGTCATTCAGCAGAACTGATACCTGGTTTTAAGATCTCTGGTCCCAACCTATTTAGTCTTGAAGGCACCAGTCTCGTTTTGAAGTTTTAAACAAACAAAAAAAACAGTTAAGTAAAAAAAAAAAATTACACTTAATTCAAAAGGCTTTCTTGTTGTGGTGCTTGCGTGACGACCCATGTTGTGTGATCTTCCCCCTTCCTAAGTTAACAGCCATGAAACTGCAGTCGTCACCTACCCATAGAAGGTTTTCCCAAGGTCCCTGCACTTGCATTCCCTCCCTGGTACAGGGCACGTCGTTCTTCCCGCAGTCTTTGGTTGTCTGGGTTTCCCTAGCTTCAGCCCGCACCGAAGAGTGGGGCTGCTGATGGGAGGAAAGGGCCATTTCACAAAGTGACCCAACCCCGGCGCCAGCCAGCAGGGGTGGTCATCTGTAGAGAGGGAGTTCAGAGGGTCAGCTGAGCCCTGGGCACACTCGGGCCCTCCACAGCAGGGAGGTGCTGTGTGTGTGTTCCCTCCTTGCTTATCTAACCTCATGATGGGTCTTAAGGAGCCATGCAGAGACGGGTGTGAGGAGGCCTTTGAGTTTCCCAGCCACGACGTTACACTCAGAGTTTCACATTGAAACCTGGACTGAGGTTAAACTGCCTGGGGCAGGTAGTGTTGAGCCTTGGTTGTTCAAAAACCTGACTTACCCAGATGATCACATTCTTGCAAGGGAAGAGGCCAAGGGGCTTGGTCACTAGGAGCAGAAGTTTCAGCCCACACTACCCCTTGGATGACCTTGAGCGTGTCCTTGCAAAGTCTCCACTGAATGATGTGCCACAGTCCCCAGAGCTGTTGAGAGCCCGAGGAAGCTACACTGGAGCACCAGGGCCGGCCAGGCCTGCATGTGACGCCTTTCGCCCGTCTGGGAGCTCCGTGCCTCTAGGCTGTGTCGTTGGACCACTTTGCCTTTTCTTCGACATTGAAGTGCCGGCTAATGTGGAATAAATAATGTGTTGAGCACTTTCTGCGGCTGGGGTGCTCTACGCTGGAGTATTGCAGTGAAGTGAGGGGGTAACAATGCCTGGTGGAAGCAGGTATTCAGAAAAATGTATTGTTATTTCTTGAATTTTGATAAGCATGAGGTTTTGCTGAATTTAAAAAGACGTACATGCCCACAGAAAGCAGCGGCGTGCTTCGTCCTGGCCAGACGTGCCACCTGTCTTGTGTGCTGATAAAAAATGAGGTGCCAGAGCTCAGGATTAGCACTAGGTATGACTTCCCAAAGCTTTCTTTGCTCTTTCTGTTCAAAACCCCAAGTTGGGGGGGGGGTTCTTTTCAAAAGACAGTTATCTCTCTGAACTCTGCTTCCTGCATGGTCATGAGTTTGACTTGGAGGGCAGAGGGGAGGAGTTCCCAGAAGTTGGGGCTCACTGAATGTGGGAGCAGGGAGCAGGCGTAGTCCCTGAGGGGTCTGGGTGAAGGCAGAGTGGGGCCCAAAGGGTTAGTGGTGAGCCATGGGTTCTGACGAGGCAGGCAGGGAGTGGAGGACCTGACCAGAGGCCAAGGCCCTGCCGGCCACTGACAAAGGGACTGGGCACTGCTGGCCACTGTGCCAGGCCCAGTCCAGGAAGGCATCCGGTGGTCTTGACTCGGGGCGGGGAGGGACCTGCCGGGATACTCGGTTACGCTGGTTAAGCTGATAGGTCAACGTGATCAGCGAGCACCATGCTGTTAAATTTTAAAATGTGTTTTCTTTAATGAACTGTAAGCTGGTTACTACCTTTCCGCTTTGGGCATTTCAGTCAATTGCTTCCTGAAAGTTTAATGCTTTAGTTGTGCATTATCTGCCAAAATGCCTTTCTTTTCTTTTTGCTTCCTTACCGAGAATTCAATTGAAAGCTTTTATAGTTGCTGTGGGTTCAGCAATAACACAATGGAGGAGAAAATATGGGCACACAAGCAGCACGTTTTGCTGTCTCTGGAATTTTAGTTTACTTTTTATTAAATGTTCTTTTTTTTACTTTTAATCCCCACCTGAGGACATTTTTTCATTGCTTTTTAGAGAGAGAGGGAAAGGGAGAAAGAGAGGGAAACATCAATCAGTTGCTTTTTTGTACCTGTCAAAATGAGCCCGGACTGGGGACCAAACCTGCAACCCAGGCACATGTCCTAACTCGGAACTGAACCCTAGACCTTTCGGTTTGCAGGGGGACGCCCAACCCACCAAGCCACACTGGCCAGGGCTTACATTTTTATTTTAATCTTATTTGTATATTTTACTTGTGTCCTGCCTTGTTCAAGAAAGGATTTAAGGCAACTCACAGATGGATGAATCAAATAGCAGAAGTGTTTAAAAGGGTCACCAAAAAAGGAAAGACCCCTGGGAATCTTGCTGCTCTGTTACTGCCGTCCCAGTGCACGCCGCGGCCAGACCCTGCTCCTCTGAAGAGGCTCAGAGCTCAAAGTGGACCCTGCACCCCCACCCCCCCGGGTGAGAACCTGCCAGTTGGATCCTGTTTGGATCTCAGCATGCAGTCAGTGCACAGCGTTCCCTCCTTGGCTTGTAGGAGCCAGAACACCCCTCAGTAGCAGAATGCCAGCAGACCTCAACCGCAAGAAGTCTGCACGAGTGGGCAGGGTATAGCAGATGGACACAGATGAGAGAAAGTATAAGGTCAGGCTTTTAAGGGAAAAATAAGCCAAGCTCTGGATGTGAAGATAGGATCCGAACCATTAATTTTGACCCAGAAAGGAACCTGAGCTCATTTCTCTAAGATACTGGCCTTTTTAAAAAACTGTTGTGTCTCAAGGGCACCAGATAAATATGGACGCGACCGGGAAGAGAAATGAAACAAAATTGTACAGTGGAAGGAAAATATTTTCTGAGCCCTTGGAATGACCTCCGACCAGGAATCAGACTGTCTGCAGCTCCGGCCCAGCCGTACCCCACGCGCGGTTAGCAGAGACGGGCGCTGGGGGGGGGGGGGGGGCGGAGTCGCCCTCTGCCCCGGAAACCTTGAATGTCATGTGGGCCCAGCCTTTCTTTTTCGTGTTTAGAGTTCTGTGGGTGCTAGTTGCCTAATACTTTTTGGAACTTATTTGCCTTGGGGGGGTTAATGGGTTCTGTCAACTTTGTAATTTTTTTCCTGACTTCCAGTCAAAGATTATTCCTAGTTATAGAAACTTGGAGTTGTTTGATCAGTCTCCCGTTTTGCTTTTCTAACTTATCCGTGATGTGATTGTTTCTCTCTTAAGCCCACGTCTCCAAAGCGAAGAGTCTGAAAATGGCCGCAAGAGGCCAACTTTCCAAATACTGTGAAATGCAGCGCGTCCAGCCGGCGGCAGCATGGCGTTGCTCGGAAGCGCTGGAGAGGGACAGCTGGAACCCCCAGCCCAGTGCCTGCATGTTAGGCACCTGTGAGCTTTCGTTGGTGATCTTGGGGAAGGCCAGAGATGGCCGTGGAGCTTGGAAACTTGTCATCGGCTTAAATAGCAAGGCCCTTGAAGTCGGTGTGAGTTGACTTTCTAGTGGCCTGGTCTGGGGCGAGTTCCTTCACCTCCCTGGGCCTGTTTCTTTGTCTGTAAAGTCCAGACAGTAAGTTTATTGTCACGGGGCTATTGCGTGGGTAATGGGCACACTGTTGTGGCGAGTACACGGCAGAGTGTTTGTATTGTTACCATGAGCCTAAAAGTTAATAAAGAATGCTCTTGTAAACTTGTTGGAGCCCTCTGCCTGGGAGAACTTTGTAAATATCTGGTCCCTCTCTGCAGGTCGCCTGTCACTCTCCTAAAGCCACCTGTTGTCTGGAATGAAGTTCAGTTTGAGCCAAGTTGCCATGTTACTCATTTCTAGCCAGCTTTTGAGTCAGGGGTTCATCCTCAGGTAAACTCCCCCATCTTACACGTGCATCGAAGATCGTCACTATTTTTACCTGTAAAATGGCAGTTCTGGCACCAACCTTAAGACACACTGTGACTATTAAAATGCTGAATGAGGACCTCTCCAGGGTGGCCTTTTTAACTGTGAATCTGTATGGACGCATTCGCGGCACCACGGAAATCGGCTCGGCTCCTGTGCTGCCCTGCTGTTCCTCCTTGCCAGGTGCTCATCCTCTCTCTCCCTTGGAATTTGCCCAGGTTCGGGCCTCAGCAGCACAGCTCCTTCTGCCTTGCTTTCGCCCAGCGTCCTGGTCTGCCTCCTGGGCATTGTGCTGAGGTGCTCCGATACACTGCTCCAACACCGGACTGCCTCCCACTTCTCCCGAACCCGAGCGTCGGAGCCAGAAGCTGGAATGCCCGTTTCTTTCTCTTCTCCGGGTCCCGTGGGCCACTCGGTCAGGAACCCCCTTGCCCCAGCCTACTCCTCCCCTTGCCTTTCTGACTCCAGGCTGCCACCCCCCCTCATCCCCACAGCTCTGCGTTTGTGGGGTAGTTTTCTGCTCCCTCTGGTTTTGATCTTTGTCGGTTTTAGTCAAGCTGTACAGTTAATATTAACAAACCATCCTGATCATATGATTTCCTACCCAGAAACCTTTTGTGCCTCCCTGTTGTCTAATGGGTAAGGGTCAAACTCCTGGCTCCTTTTTTAAAGCTCTGTACAGTAGATGTTTTATATACTTTCTGCCTCCTCCAAGATGGTGTCCTGCCTTCTTCCACGTAAGCTCCGTGTGGTCAGACATGTGGCCGTCTGGTCTGCTGTTAGACCCCCGAGCCCAGCATGGTACGTACTGATGTTTACTGAGTGAATGAGCCCATAGATTGATTTCTTGCCTCCTTCCTGTCTACTTATATTGTTTTCTTTAGGGTATTTGTTTCCCCGGGAAATGCCCTGGCCTGTTTGGATACTTTAGCAAATCAAAATCCATGTTTTGCATTCCCATTTAGATCCACCGCCTCTGGGAAGTGTTCTTTGCTTTCTGACTGCCCTGAACTAATATGTCCACACCAGTAGGGTTTCTTTTGTATTGTTCATTTGAACTTGTGTGTGAGTTTTTAGGGGAAACACTCACACACACACACACACACACACACCCCTAGTTTGTGATGTCCTT
This sequence comes from Sturnira hondurensis, assembly GCF_014824575.4. Taxonomy (NCBI): domain Eukaryota; kingdom Metazoa; phylum Chordata; class Mammalia; order Chiroptera; family Phyllostomidae; genus Sturnira; species Sturnira hondurensis. The sequence goes on from NW_028086562.1 coordinate 1,634,738, forward strand.
GTGGGCAGGGACTAATTCTTTTGTACCTCCTGCCACACTTAGGCCAGGCTGACATTCCACAAACGTGTTGCAACCCTGGCCTTGCCTTGGGGCGTTTTATGTTGTGGTTGTGGAATCCCTTGTGTTCTGGGGGATCACATTGCAATTCTGGCCCCAGGTCATTCTGGGGGAACTCATTGGAGTCACTGAAAGGAGTTCATCAATTANGTATTGTTCATTTGAACTTGTGTGTGAGTTTTTAGGGGAAACACTCACACACACACACACACACACACACCCCTAGTTTGTGATGTCCTTGTGGGCAGGGACTAATTCTTTTGTACCTCCTGCCACACTTAGGCCAGGCCGACATTCCACAAACGTGTTGCAACCCTGGCCTTGCCTTGGGGCGTTTTATGTTGTGGTTGTGGAACCCCTTGTGTTCTGGAGGATCACATTGCAATTCTGGCCCCAGGTCATTCTGGGGGAACTCATTGGAGTCACTGAAAGGAGTTCATCAATTATCAGTTTGGAAAAATCTGAATTTTCCCTTTTGGAAGTTTAAAGTCAGGTACAATAGTAAGCAAATTCAGGCCCCCGTGGGCCTCCCCCTGCAGGGCCTGTCCTCTTCCAGTCCAGCAGACAGCGACCGTGCCCCGCCCCACATAGTTCTACACCAGGAATGGTATTTGTAGGAGCAAGTAAGTTTCGGATGCATCAGTTTTATTCGTGTCCAGTTTTTGCCTTTTTCTGTTGAATGGGGCGGAAGGGCTGCCGTCGCCCTGGCGTGGCCTCACCGGAAATCCCGCTTCCTTGAGACGCTGCCTGCGCTGAGGGCTCAGGCCGAGCGAGCTGCTTCCGCTTCCGTCTGCGCAGAGGGCGGGGCCTCCCGCGTGGCTGGGGCTCGTCCAGCGTGTGGGTGCGGCCCGTGCTGGAAGCCTATCTGCAGGCCGCCAAAGGGCTTCTGCGTGTCTTATGCGTGTCGGCGAGGAGGGTGAGGGTTGAGGGTTGCGTCGGTCGGGGAAAGTGGCAGAGGCGGCAGGGCGGCTTTGAGTGCGAAGCCCCAGGCCGGGCGGCGGGGACCTGTCCAGAGGAAGGAGGGAGCTCGTCCGGGGCCGCCCGGCGCCTGCGTTTCGGCGCCTGGCGAGCGGGTGGCCGGGCTCCCGTGCGATCGGTGCCGCCCAGGGTGCCAGTGCTCTTGGGCGCCCGTGGAGACGTCTTACTCAGCGCAAAGCACTGCTCTCTAGGTGGTGGTTAGTTCTGAAATCTGTTTTTTTCTTCAATTCCATGAGTACCGAGTATCATTAAAAGTTACAGGTTTTTATTAGCTGATACATCTATTTCAGTCGATTTTCCTGGAACACATTATGGATGGTAACGAATCTTCAATTGTGGTAATTAGGCGAACATCCCCAAATCCAATTGAATATGGTTTGTGGAGACTTAGTTGCTAAAATGCCACAATACAGAGACAGCCTGGAAGTTCGAGCTTTTGAAATGACAGGCTTCGGCCACGGGAGTCCGAGTGGCTGTCCTGGCCCGGCAGCGTCAGTGGGAGGTGTCGCTCGCGGGCTCAGGAGGGTCTTCCCGGTGCTGAGGGAGGCGCTGCGCCCGGCCAGCGCACGCGGCCCTGCGACCAGCTGCGGCCCGTGCTGTGAGTGGAATGTGCGTCAGCTCAGGCGTGTCAGTGCCACTGTGCGCCCACGGGTTTCCGGCGTACTGGGACCTGAGGACACCGCCCAGCACATGACTCGCTGGCCTGAGGTGGGCGTATAACGTGAGGGAGAGATGAGCCTTTGGAATTGTTGGATGGCTCGCTGCTGCCGGGTCCTGAACCCAGCAGCCCCCAGACTGTCCGCTCTCGGGACCCTGTGACAGCCTCAAGTTCCCGTGGACCCCTGAGAACTTTACTGCACGTGGGTTGTAGCTCCCAGTGTTTCATGAGAAAGGGAACTGGATAACTGATAAAATATTGTGAAACAATATTGTGAAACGACACAAAGTATACTTCTTGTATGTCCGTATATTAAGCACAAGGAAGAGTTAAGGGTTTAAAATAGCTATATATTGAAAAATAATGAATGTATACAGGTAGATTATATACGGGTACCATAGCAGATATTATGAGATAGCTGGTAAGTACATAGTAAAATAACTGAGAGCCCATTGAGTTAATCTCTGAAAACTCTCATATTTATACTCTGAAGTTATCACCTTAGAAATTTCTAGAAAACATAAGAATAAATAGGTACACGTTCCATTAACCATCAAAACAGTGATAACACCGTCATTATACATCACGTGGCCTCTTAAGAAAATGAAGAAAGGGAAAAACCAGCTTAGTGTTATAACCAACGTAGTTTTGACTGTGGACCCGGTAAAAGGATCTCAGGGACTCCCCAGGGGCCCACACACACTTGGGAAGCCGAGCCCTACCCTGTCCATCAGCCAAGGCCTGGTGCAGCCACCTGCTCCCGGAAGCTGTGGGCTGTCAGGTGGGGCTGGGGAGTCCGGGTACAGCGGGGCCTCCTCTCGGAGCTGCGGTCCCATTGACTCTGGAGAGGATCTCCCATGGAACAACTTCTTCAGTTGCTTAATTATTTAAGGGAAGTGAATACAATTAGATTGGAGTCAGGAGACATTTCTAAGCATGGTGCACAAATCACAAAAGACACAATTGATAGCTTTGATTTTTTTTAAAATGAGAAACTTCTGAGTTTGTTATAGGAAAAAAAACTAAAACATAAAAAAAATCAGACACAAAGGATTCAGAGGAACCTATAATACATTTATTTGATAAAAGATTCATGTTTCTAATATATATAAAAAACTCTTGGAAATCAGAAAGAAAGATGAATGCCCTGGTAGGAGAGCAGCACAAAGGAAACGAATAGGTTATTCCCGAAGAAGAAATGCAATGTGTGGGAAAAGCCCAGCCTCACTAGTAAACAAACAAATGCAATTTCAAAATGGGTACCTTTTTTTCTGGCTACCAGGTTGACAGGTTTTTTCCTTTTTCTATAATTTTTTTAATCCTTGCCTGAGGACATTTTTTTCATTGCTTTAGAGCAAGAAGAGAGGGAGAGAACCATCGATTTGAAAGAGACACAGTCGAGTTCCCTCTCATAGGCGCCCTGACCAGGGACCAAACCCACGACCCTTCGGTTATTGGGCAGCACTCCAGCCAACCGAGCCACACTAGCCGGGCGGGTTTTTCTTTTTCGTGACAGTTCCTTCTCCTTGCTGGTTCTCCGTGCTGGTGAGATGAGATGTGTGAACAGCCTGCGCGGGAGACAGGAGGGTTATTCCCTGGAGAAGTGAACCAGAGTCTTTACAGCCCAGACATAGGCACAGCAGAGGGTGAGAGGGGTACCCCAACCAAAGCAGGACATCCAGGGGTTCTCTGGGCGCTTCCCTGGAGAAACCTATCACGGGAAAAAGACTGCCCCGTGAAGCTCCCAGGGCCCCTCCCAGGCTTCCCCCAGTTCTCCAACCACAGGGGCTGTTTGCACAGAGCTCCCACATGGCGACCCGGGTGACTCAGTCGTGGAGGGCATAGGTGTTGAAGGAAGGTTCCAGGGCCAGGTCCTGGGATCACACGCACAACATGGGGAAATTACAGGGTGAGGACAGGGTAGGGAGTCGGAGAACTCAGGTGTCCTCAGAGAGAGGGCACGTGTAAGANAAAGCAGGACATCCAGGGGTTTTCTGGGCGCTTCCCTGGAGAAACCTATCACGGGAAAAAGACTGCCCCGTGAAGCTCCCAGGGCCCCTCCCAGGCTTCCCCCAGTTCTCCAACCACAGGGGCTGTTTGCACAGAGCTCCCACATGGCGACCCGGGTGACTCAGTTGTGGAGGGCATAGGTGTTGAAGGAAGGTTCCAGGGCCAGGTCCTGGGATCGCACGCACAACATGGGGAAATTACAGGGTGAGGACAGGGTGGGGAGTCGGAGAACTCAGGTGTCCTCAGAGAGAGGGCACGTGTAAGAAGTAAGAGCATGGTGACGCTTTGGAAGAGTTCTATTTAAAAGGAGCACTTGGAAGTTAAATATAACAAAAAATTCTATAGAAAGGCTGGAAGATAAAGATGAGGAAATTTCCAAAGCAGTAAAAATTTTAAATTAGAAGATTAATTCTTACATATTAAACAAAGTAAAGTGAAGGGGGAAGACATTACTCAAACAATTAATATGAGAAAATTACTTAGAATTAAAACATAGGAGAGTTCCGGCCAAAACGGAGGTGTAGGTTGAAACCCTTTGCTTCCTCGCACAACCAAAAGGAGGATAACAACCAACCTAAAATCAGTAAACAACCAGAAGTGCCAGATGATCAAACTGCGTGGAATTCCAACAACCATAGAATAAAGAAACAGTCAAGCAGACCAACCAGGCTGGTAGGGGGCAGACGGACAGACAGAGAGAACGTCGGGGCAAGCCAGCGGGGTAAGGGGACGTGGCTGGCTGAACGGGAAACTGAGACTCAGAGCTCACTGTGGGCTGAGGCTGGGGTTGCCGCAGTGGGGTACATCCCAGTCTCACCTGAGAGTCTGTTGGAAAGGGGGGGCTAGAGCTGAGCAGGTGAGCTGCATTGTTCCCTCTCTGGCCCTTCCCCCCCAGACAGCGCCACAACACGGCTGAGAGGGTTGCCCCGCCCTGGTAAACACCTGAGGCTCCACCCCTTACATAATAGGTGCGCCAAGACAAAGAAATGTGGCTGAAATGAAAGAGCAGATCAAAACTCCAGATGGAGAAGTAAGTGACCAGGAAATAGCCAACCTGTCTGAGGTAGAGTTCAAAATACTGGTGATCAGGATGCTCACAGAACTGGTTGAGCTTGGTCACAAAATGAAGGGAGAAAGGAAAGCTTATACAAAGTGAAATAAAGGAAAATACGCCGGGAACCAACAGTGTGTGAGATGTGAAGGAAGGAAATGGGGGCTCAAACCAAGGATTTGAAACAAAATGAAAAAATAAACATCCAACCAGAACAGAATAAAGAAACAAGAATTCAAAAAATGAGCAGAGGCTGAGAAAGCTCTTTAAATGCTCCAACATCCAAATCATTGGGGCACCAGAAGAAGAACAAGAGCAAGAAATTCAGAACTTATTTGAACGAATAATGAAGGAAAACTTCCCCAATCTGTCAAAGGAAATAGACATCCAGGAAGCCCAGAGAGTCCCAAAGAAATTGGACCCAAGCAGGAAGTCACCAAGACACATCATAATTAAGCTACTCAAGATTAAAGATAAGGAGAGAATCTTCAGCAAGAGGAGAGTTACCTGCAAAGGAGTTCCCATAAGAATGTCAGGTGATTTCTCAAAAGGAACCTTACAGCTAAGAAGGGGCTGGAAAGAAGTATTCGAAGTCATGAAAGGCAAAGATTTACTTCCAAGGTTACTCTGTCCAGCAGTTACTATTTAGAATGGAAGGGCCAATAAAGTGCTTCCCAGATAAGGTCAAGTTGAAGGAATTCGTTATCACCAAGCCCTTATTATATGAAATACTAAAGAGACTTATCTGGGAAAAAGATGAACCGTAAAAAGTATGAACCATAAAATGATAAGCTCACAACTATCAATAACTGAACCTAAAAAACAAAAACTAAACAAGTAGAACAGGAACAGAATCACAGAAATGGATTATATGTACAACCCGTGAATGTGAACTCAGGTGGGGAATGCTGGAGGGTTGGCGGGGTGCAGGGCGGGGGGAGGATAAAGGAGGGAAATTGGGAAAGCTACAGCATAATCAATAAAATATACTCAATTTTTTTAAAGTAAGAAGAAAAAAAGATAGACTCTGTATGAAAAGGGCCAGCCAAGTGACCAGTACAGTGGATGGGGAAACCCACACTAAGGGAAGCCAAGGGTTAAGGAGAGTCCTGTTTCTCAACAGCTCCCAGAGGATCGAGAACTGGCCTGACACCAGTGCCTCTCCAGTGGCGCTGTGTAGGCTGGAAGGCAGTGGGGCAGTGCCGTGGGAGTCCTCAGGGGGGGGTGTCCCCACACCAGGGGTCTGCACCAGCTAACTGGGAAGTGTGCAAGCGGAGTCTAAATGTTTGATCCCAACCAGCCTTTGCAAAGGAAACTGCTGGAGATGGTGTCCACCAGAATAAGGGGGACAGCCAAGAGAGAGAAGGGCATCTGGTAAAGAAAAGGGGGAGCCACCCAGCCGAGGTACCTTAGAAGAGGTGATGGGAACCCTGGGGCGAAGTGCGATGCATGGGCCTGCCAGCTGTGCAGTGCAGAGAGCCCTGGGGGGGGGGGTGCCGCGTGGGGGAAACCATGGAATTGAGGCGCCATTTGGCATTTTTGTGCCGAGAGAGGTACTATCAGTCTTCAATAGGAAGGTTTTCCCATGAGGGTTTGGAGAAGTACCCGTGGTACATAGAAAACCAAAGCCAAAGGAAAAAAATGAGGCAGTTATTAGCTCCAGGAACAATAAACAGTTGTTCAGGAAAATGAAATGTAGTATGTTGTTTGACTCCGCTTTGTATTGTATTTACATAGTCATTTTTTTTATTTGCAGTGGGTCGAATCCGCAAACACAACCGGCAGAGACCGAGGGCCGGCTGTCTAAGCGTATTGTTTCAAGTGCAGCACTTGCGTCTGCGGAGGCCGGTGAATGCTGTTCCGGGTTCTGAGCTCGGTAGTTCTGTTCGTAGTACTTTCGTGTTCCTGTGGCATCGTCAGCAATATCCCCACTTTCATTTCTGAGCTTAGTAATTGGAGTCTTTGGTCAGTCGACTACGGTTTTGTCAGGTTTTGAAGAACTTTTCTAAAGAACCAACTTTTGGTTTCATTAGTTTTTGTTTTTGTTTTTTTGTTTTTTCCATTTTTTTTCTGTTGTTTTCCTCTTGGTTTCCTTTCTCTCTGCTCTCATCTTTATTATTTCCTTCTACGAGCTTTAAGGGTTTGTTTTTCCTGGTTTCTTAACTTGCAAAGTTAGGCTGTTGCTTGGGGATCCTTCATGGTTTCTGCTGTGAACCTTTGCAGCAGTCAGCTCCCCCCTAGTACTGCAGTCTCGCGTCCACTGAGTTGTGGTCTGTTCTGCTTATTTTCATGGGTCTCTAAGTATTTCCTAGTTTCCCTTGTGGTTTCTCTGATCCATTGGTTTAAAATGTGTTTCATTTCCACAAATTCATGCATTTTCTGGTTTTCTTTGCTGGTTTCTGACTGCATCCCACTGTAGTTGGAGAAGATGCTTCGTATATCTGCATTTTTAAACCTGTTGAGACTTAATTTGTGGCTTAGCATATATATGGTCTCTCCTAGAGACTGTTCGTGTGTACTTAAGAAGACTGTGTTCTCTTGTGGGATGGAGGGTTTTATGTACCTAATATCTATTAGATCCAGCTGATGTGTGCGACAAGCGTCTGGCTGTTGTCACCATCACTGAGAGTGGGACACTGAAGTCTCCAGCTACATGTCCCGCCCTTCGAGTCTGTCAGTTTTTGCTTCCTTCTGTCTGTCATTGGATACGTTCTATCTTCTTGCTGTGTTGAGCCTTCTGTGTTGTGTCATGCCCTTTGTGTCCGGCTACGTGTTTTGATGTGAAGTCTGTTTTGTGTGGTAGCCCGCAGGCACCCTGCTCCTTTCCGGGTACCAGCTGCAGGCAGCGTCCTTTTTCGGCCTTTCACTTCCAGCCCGTTTGTGTTTGCAGGACTAAAGCAGATCTTTGCAGCCGGCAAATGGCTGGTCTTTCTTTCTTATCCGCCCTGCCAGGTCTGCCTTTTGATTGAAGAATCTGATCCATTTAAAGTAATTTAAAGCATCTAAAGTAATTAATAAGATGGTCTTATTTCTGCCACTTAGCGATTTGTCTTCAGTGTGCTTTGTAGCTCTTTGTCCCTGTCCCTCGTTGCTGTCCTTTGTGCACAGCTGGCTTCTGGTAGTGAAACGCTTTAATCCCTCCTCATTTCCTTTCACGTATATTTTATAACCATTTTCTTTGTGGTTGCATTTGCATCCTGAAGTTATAACACTCTGGCATGAGTTTATACCAGCTTAACTTGAGTAACATTCAAACTCCTTCTTTTCCTGTCATTGATGCTGGGTTTCCAATTGGACTGCACCGAATCCATTCATCACTTTGGGAGATTTTGACATCTTAAAACACTGAACCTTCTGGTACATGAGGATGGTTTCTCTCTCCATTCGCCCCGGTCCTGTTTAACTTCTGCCCGCGGTGCGGTTTGCAGTCCGCAGGCTCTGTGCGTGCTTGTGAAATTTGGCTCTGAGTAGTGCGTGCGTGGATGGCACTCCAGACGAGACTGTCCTACATTGCCAGCTTGTGTGTTGATGTTTGCCTTGCTCCATTCTGCGTGCCTTTTTATTTTTTGTGTGCCTTATTGGAGAAATTTTGTTTTCACGTGGCATAGCAAACAGTCTAGCAGGGGTTTTGGTGGGGGGGGGTTAAGATTTTATTTATTTATATTTAGAGAAGAAGAGAAGGAGAGAATATCAATGTATGGTTGCCTCTAGTAAGTCCCCTGCTGGGGGAACTGGCCTGCAACCCAGGCATGTGCCCTGACTGGGAATCGAACCACGATCGTGTGGTTCGCACACCAGCACTCAATCCACTGAGCCATGCCAGCCAGGGCCAGTCTAGCAGTTTTAACAGACCACTGACCACTACACTCGACAGTCAGCTCCCCGAGTGCCTTTTCATTAGGAATTTATGATCTGCATAGGTTGAATTTATATTTACTTTTTATTGAAAATATAACCATAGGATTGAGACAAAACTCTTCATACGTAAATCATGGTACATCTCTTAATTTTATTATAGAATTTTAGAACTGTGTAACTTTAGGTATCATTTTTAATGATAGCACATTTTGAAATGATAATAGGTATTTTTATGATAATGATAGAGTTTATCTCTTAGGAAGTACTGAGCCAGTGACCTTGGCTATTCAGTAGTGATGAAAGGCCCAGTCTAACCTTTTATTGAATGTGGTATTTATTAAAAATGAAACTTCTCGTCTCTAGTACTTAATTAATAGCACATTAAGCCATTTATTACTGTGATTAAAGAAGGCCTTGCAGACTGATATTCTACTTCCTCATCATCTAGTTTAATTTTATTTTTGATTCTGTTGAATTTATTGGGGTGACATTGGTTAATAAAACTATACAGGGTTTGAGGTGTACAATTCTGTAATAAATTATCTCTATATTGTATTGTGTGTTCACCACCTGGAGTCACATCTCCTTCCATCACCACTTACTTCCCCTTTATCTAGTTTAATTTTTTAATAATCGGGAAGTAACCATTTAACCCAGGTGCATCAAATCCATCTAATCCTGCACTTGTAACTTGATGAGGTTCTGCACTAGATGAGGTTCTGGAAGGAACCATTAACGTTTGCAGAAAGAAAATAGTTTGTAATGGTTCTTCAGGAAGGAAAAAGACCCTTTTACGTTTCTCATAGTTAACCCTGCCTTGAGAAAGTGCATTTTATTTTGTCATTAGTTAACAGGTTTTTTAAAATATATTTTATTGATTATGTTATTACAGTTGTCCCATTTCCCCCCTTCACTCCCCTCCACCCCAAACACCCTCCCACCCACATTCCTCCCCTTTAGTTCATGTCCATGTGTTATAAGTTCTTTAGATTCTACATTTCCCATACTATTCTTGCCCTTCCCCTATATTCTACCTGCCGTTTATGCTACTTATTCTCTGTACCTTCCCCACCCCACTCCCCTGTTGCTAACCCTGCATGTGATCTCCATTTCTGTGGTTCTGTTCCTGTTCTAGTTGTTTCCTTAGTTTGTGTTTATTTTAGGTGTGGTTGTTAGTAATTGTGAGTTTGCTGCCATTTTAGTATACATGTTTTTTTTTTAGTCTTCTTTTTCTTTGATAAGTCCCTTTAACATTTCATAAAATATGGGTTTGGTGATGATGAACTCCTTGAATTTGACCTTATCTGAGAAGCACTTTATCTGCCCTTCCATTCTAAATGAAAGCTTTGCTGGATAGAGCAATCTTGGTTGTAGGTCTTTGGATTTTATGACTTGGAATACTTCTTTCCAGCCCCTTCTTGCCTGTAAGGTCTCTTTTGAGAAATCAGCTGACAGTCTGATGGGAAGTCCTTTGTAGGTGACTGTCCCCTTATCTCTTGCTGCTTCTAGGATTCTCTCCTTCATTTTAATCTTGGCTAGTATAATTATGATGTGGCTTGGTGTGTTCCTTCGTGGGTCCAACTTCTTTGGGACTCTCTGAGCTTCCTGGATTTCCTGGAAGTCTATTTCCTGTGCCAGACTGGGGAAGTTCTCCTTTATTATTTGTTCAAATAAGTTTTCCACTCGCGGCTGTTCCTCTTCCCCTTCTGGTACCCCTATAATTCAGATGTTGGAACATTTAAAGATGTCCTGGAGGTTCCTAAGCCTCTCCTCATTTTTTTTGAATTCTTGTGTCTTCATCCTTTTCTGTTTGGTTGTTTCTTCCTTCCTTCTGGTCCACTCCATTGATTTGAGTCCCAGTTTCCTTCCCACCACTATTGGTTCCCTGTGCATTTCCCTTCATTTCAATTAGTTTAGCCTTCATTTGTTTGTCTAATTTGTGACTAAAATCATCCACCTCTGTGAGCATCCTGATCACCAGTATTTTGAACTGTGCATCTGATAGGTTGTCTATCTCTTGGTCACTTAGAGGTATTGGCTCTGGGGCTTTGAGCTGTTCTTCTGCTTGAGCCATAATGTTTTGGTCTGTTCGTACCTGTTACGTATGAGGGGCGGAGCCTTAGGTGTTCACCAGGGCAGGGCAACCCAGGTCACCGGGTTGTGATGCTATATATGGGGGCAGGGTTCGAGAGGGGAAAAAATGGCGCTTTGCTCTGCTCTCCGTTGTTGCACTTCAGTCCCTTCCACCGCTTCCCCCAAGCAAATAGGGCCTTTCTGGTGCTGATTCCCGTGTGGGTGGGCTTGTGTGCGTTCTAGGACCCCGTGGGTCTCTCCAACGAACTTTCCTGTGAGGGTGGGAACCTGTCCGTGCACCTCAACCCCCACAAGTGTTTTTAGTCAGTGTTTTGAGGCTTTATTTCTCAGCGCTAGGACCCTGGGTTGCGCAATCTGTCGCACTCCCCAGTTATCTGCACATGAATGTGGGACCGCTGCCCAGTCAGCCATCCACCTTGTACACGGTACCCTGCTTCTCAATTGCCACCTCGTTGGATCTGCCCATTGCCACCCCGCACCCGGGGTCTCCCAGCCGCAGCCCAGGTGCCCAGGGTCTGCCTGGTGCCACCTTGCACACCCGGTGTCACCGCTTCCTGTGCCGCCACCCCTCCCCGCTCGTCCGCCCAACTCTGCCCTGCCTGACGGTCTGGATGAATGTGTCTATTTTAACTCCTTGGTTGTCGGACTTCCATACAGTTCAATCTTCTTTCAGTTTTGGTTGTTACTTTTTTCTGAATTGTTGTCCTTATTTTGGTTGTTCAAGGAGGCACAGTGTGTCTACCTACGCCTCCATCTCGGCTGGAAGTCCCAGTTAACAGTTTTTTTATTTGTTTAAAACAACGGGGTTTGGTATATTGGTAAGGGGGGCAAACAATGCATTGTATAATTGGTGTCGGCAGGGAAAGAAAATTATGGTAGGGAAAAGAGAAAGGAGCCTCAGGCGGGAGTGTTGAGGCCCATCTCTTCTGTGGAGTCGTGTCTCCACCGGCGGAGAGTGCATCTAGAGAACAGGACACATGCCACAGGAGGCGGCTCAGTGCATTGTCACCAGCGGGGACTGTGGTGTCAGTGAGTGGGTGGGTGTTCCTGCTTCCCTTGCACCGGGGAGGTGCCTTCTCCAAATGGTTCCAGGTTCGGTGTGCGTCCTGCCAGAGAAGTGTCGGAATTGGAACGCAAGCAGAATGGTAGCAAAGCGGCGAAACCCGCACTGCGTGCAAGGCCCTGCGAAGCCCGCGTCCGGGCACCCTCTCGTTTACCCCTCACCGGTGTTGGGAAGAGGGGCTCTGCTCACTCCGGCCCAGAGGAGAAGACGGAGGGAAGGTTTGAAAGGGCTGCAGTGTGAGCTTCTGCTGAACGCAGGGCACTGTCTAAAGCGCTGCTCAGTCACCTGCTCCGCGCCCTCGCGCCGCCCCTAGCGGTTGTCACTGGCTCTTTGCTCACCAGAGAGCCCAGGGTCAAGAAGGTCGTTGGCCTGACTGGCATGGCTTGGAAGTGGCCGATCCCCAGGCCACTGGACTCCAAAGTCTGTGTTCCCGACCCCCAAACGCAGAGCGAATCACACAGGTTCCCTCACACAGGTGACCGACCAGGGACAAAGGAAGCAGGCAGTCAGCTAGGAATGAGTCCGTAGTGTGACTCCCGATGGGCACACCAAAGGGAGGGCCAGAGAGTCGGGTCAGAGCCTGAGCAGACGGGCGTCCACCTTGCTCCCGGAGGCAGGCGATGCGCGCAAGAGCCTTGACCCTTTCCCAGTGAAGACTCATGGGAACCTGCGGGAGCTGCCGGTCTGAAACCCTAGCACGCGCGGGTGAGCCTACGTCTAAGCCAGCAGCGACAGCCTCCTGTCTGGTGTAAAGGACAAGCCGAGTGCGCGGGTCCAGCTGTTTCTTTTCTGAGTAACAGTCGTGTAAAGGTAGACAGGCTCTGAGAGGCCGCCGCTCCTCGAGGACACCGTGACATCTTTCTATTCCCATTCATTGTCTTCCTCCTGGAGTTCCTCAGAATCCCTTGTGGGAAACGTCTGGTGAACCTGCACAGGCTACCTGGTTTTCTCACGTCTGAATAAGTTAGTCCATTATAAAATATTTCAGTGACATGCCAAAAATTTTACTAAAAAGTAAAGTTTTACCATTTTTCAAAGATTTTATTTATTTATTTTTAGAGGAGAAGGGAGGGAGAAAGAGAGGTAGAGAAACATCAGTGTGTGGTTGCCTCTCGAGCACCCTCTACTGGAGACCTGGCCTACAACCCAGGAATGTGCCCCGACTGGGAATTGAACCGGCAACCCTTTGGTTCACAGGCTAGTGCTTAATCCACTGAGCCACACCAGCCAGGGAAATTTTGCCTTTTTTCACTGGTGAAGAAACTCATTGGTCCTGGAATTAGAAGCTATTGAAAAATTGTAGAAATTATAGAAAAACATAATTTACTGTGTTCCTTCACAACCTTGATCCTTGCCTGACTCTGTCCCTGTGACTGCCCTTTTGTGGACATGTGTCGGAGGACACGGTCCCAGAGCACCACCCACTCTGGCCTCCTCACTGACTGTCTGCCCAGGGGCTGGTCTTCCAGGTCCCTACGGCATGTTGGCAGTGACCCAGAAATGTTGTCAAAATGGTGGGGTTCCCTCGCCGAACAAAATGTTTTCTACTTGACAGATCCTCTGGACAGAGCTGGTCGTTCAACTCCACCTGATAGACCAGAATGGTTTCTGAGACTGATACAGAATCAGACACAATGTTCCTAAAAACAGACTTCAGGGACCAGCCGAGGAGCGGGTCCATGTGCCTGGCCTGTGAGCGAGTCTTTCTGAGAGCACCTCAGTGGCCACGAGGCGGGCTGAGTAGAACGAGGACTTCTGTCCTCACTCTCCTCCTCCCTCCCTCCCATGTGGTTGAAACATTGTCCTCGTCGTCCCCTGGGCTCTTCGTGTGCCATCTTCCCCCTCACACTGACTGCTCAGGAGACCTGCAGGGCGTGGGGGTGGGGGGCCCTGTTTTCCCTGTAGGGCGGTGAAGCCCTTCCACCTGCTCTGTGCGATGCCCTGCGGAGCTCGAGGCTGAGTTAGACGTGCGTGTTGGCCTTCCAGTTTTATTGATTTGTCTTTGACTCTTAAGGATGGTGCTCAGTGAGTTTCCTTTGACAGGAGGCTGACGGAACGCGGGGCATCTCTGTCTGGTAGTGCGTGGTTTTTCCCTTGCAGACAGACTCCCCACGGAGAGCACATCGCTTAGGTTTCGGAGTAGGCGGCTTCCACGGGCTTTCCTGTGTCAGCCCAGACCCCACTGAACCCGGGGAGGGAAACACAGCTTCCATTCCTTCCGAAAGCAGCCTGCCCCACAAAGCACGCCTGCCTTCGATGCACACAACTGATCACTTTATTAACGGTGGGAAAGAAGGCTGTGGGCCTAATAAAGCACAACTTCACTGTGTCCTGGCGGAGAGAGTAAGCACGCTGGGGAGGGCTCGCAGGTACCGGTTTCGGGGCTACAGGTGATGATGGTGATGATGGTGATGGCGATACTGATGTGGAAGGAGCTCCGACGGCTCGCTAACGCGTTCTCCCTCTGCAGGCGTCTTCGGAAGAGCTGAAAGCCGCCTACCGGAGGCTCTGCATGCTGTACCACCCTGACAAGCACAGAGACCCCGAGCTCAAGTCCCAAGCGGAGCGGCTGTTTAACCTTGTTCACCAGGCTTATGAAGGTCAGTGGGAGGCCTGGGGCTTGTAGAGATGCCCCAGTAGCGGGCATTCAATTTTTAAGAGACTTGATTTGTAGAGAAGAGCAAAAGAGAGTCCTTTGAGGTGTATAAAAGAGGTGGTTAGTTGAGTCCTTTCTCCTGACAGGCTCCTTTGAAAGAGAAGTGTTTTCTTTGGAAATCAATGTGTGTCTGGTCGGTACACAGTGAGGGCCCGGGTGAGGTCACAAAAGGGGGGTGAACTGCGGGGGGTCCCGAGTTTTAAATCGTCGGCTGGTCCCTCCTAAAGGGAGCTCTTAGGGGTAAAAGGCCGACCGTTACAGACAAGCTTGCTTCCTTCTGCATTTTTGCGAGCAGACAGAAGCACATTTTTCTGTCGGAAAGGTATTTTATTGGCTCTGTAGTATTCAGTTAAAGAAAGTTCTAAAGAAAGAAAGAAAAGGATTGTGAAGCAGGTTAAGAGGAAATAGAATCAAGTAATTTGGGTTTTTATACTGATGTATTTCAGAAAACTATTCTGTTAAGACTTAGACTTTATTTACCTATTTTTAGAGAGGGGAACAGAGGGAGAGAAATATCAGTGTGAGAGACAAACATCGATCAGTTGGCTCTCGTGTGCCGGTCACCCAGGCGTGTGCCGACTGGGGATCGAACCGGGAACCTTTCCGTTCACAGTCCATTGAGCCACATCAGCCAGGGCTCAGAAAGACAATTTTGTGATATATTTGTGCATAAAATGTTAAAGTCATTAATAGTTAGAGTTTCTGTTTGTAATAATGAAAAAGTTCTAGAAATGGTGATGGTTACACAACATTGTTAATACTTAATGCCACAGAACCGTGCGCTTAAAATAATTAAAAGGATCAGTTCTCTCTATGTATGTATCACCACAGTTTTAAAGAAACACATATTTAAAATAGTCAATCACTCTTAGGATGTACAGGAAATAAAGTAAGTCAGTCATTCCAGAGCCAATCGGTGGTCTGCTTCTTAATTAGACCTATAATTAGATCATGTGTCTTCAAAACAAAGACTTCTTATTGTCATAAAACGTATGCTCTACTTCACTATATAGTTTACCAAAAAGTAAGATTTAAATGACCAGTGACACCCGGGCTCTGGCTTATGATATCCGTGCGGTCAGCATGGTGTCTTTCCTGCACATAATGCTGCTCAGGCCTCTCCTGTGGTGGTCCTTTACTGGACGCGGTTGTCCCGATGGCCACCTTCCTACGTTCTCCCATCGTCTGAATCACCTGCGTCGCCAGTGTGTGCTGTCAGAGACTTGGGGTGAAGTTGGCGGGGAAGCCCCCGGGGCTGGTGGAAGTGCCGCAGTGGCGGTCCCGGCCCGGGCTCAGCCTGGAGGGAGGCTGGAGTCACACACTGAAGACACCTCCTTGTCAGGTCCCTTGTCAGCTCCGGGAGACAAACTCCAGACGTGCACCACGCCCCTCCCCCTTTCCATGGGGTCAGTGTTGCTTTCTTCCCCATTAGATGGGCTTGTTTATGTCGTTTTTTAAATTAGACCTAAAACTACTTGGGGAGTCTCAGGGGAGCAAAGGTTCAAAGGTCTCAGACCGGAACTGGCAGAGCAGGTGAGGAAGTTAATGACCCTGAGCTTCACTGGCGTTTGGTTTGGGGTTGGACCTCCTTTGAATAGCTCTTGCCATGCTGAAAAACCTTCTCATGTTCTTTAGGTTCCAACATAAAAATGACAGGTCTTTGTGTCTTTGTAAATGATTTGCCAGTAAACAGGAGAGGTGTAAAGAAAAAAACAGACATCTTAGGAGTTAGACTCCGCAGAATGAAGAACCAGATTTTTCTACAAACTTGCCCCTAGTTTTACATTACACTCCTTTAGAACTGGAATTAACTCTCACGCCAGGGTACTCTACAGACTGCTAGAAACCTGCTAAATTCTTTTAAAAACTCCTGTCCCTTAGTGATCCGGGGTGCACCTCGCAGCTCAGAGTAGCTCAGGCGCGAACTCTGCCGTTCCCCACCTGTGGCCGCCCCCAAAGGCGTCCTGGCTCAGACCCGAGAGCAGTGAGGAGGAGGACGCGCAGGAAGTGAAGCGCGTCTCTCTGGGGGGTTGGGGGGTGGAGGGGCTGTGTGGCCGGCCTGGGGGCACCACTGTTGGGGCTGCAGGGTGGGCTTTGTACTCTCTCACCGTGCCCGGTTCTCATTGGCAGTGCTCAGCGACCCGCAGACCCGGGCCATCTATGACATCTATGGAAAGAGAGGACTGGAAATGGAAGGATGGGAGGTAAGAGAGAGCCCGTGTCTGGTGTCCCAGGAAGGTTACCGAACACCTGCAAACAGCCAGCCCAGGCCCTGACCCTGCGATGGCATCTGTGGGCGTATGTGAGCACAGCGGCATCCCCTCCTCGCCTGCATTGTGGTTTAAGAGGTGGAGGTCTGGGCAAGTCACTCGTCCACCGTGTTCTCTGCTTCCTAACCTGCCAAGGGAAAAGGAAGAGGGAGGGTGGGCTCTCCAGGAATTCTAGCCCGAGGGAGCCTGCGAGGTCTGCGAGGGCGCGGTCCTGTCTCCTGCCCCCCTTGCCTCTGCGCCTTTCCCCCTTGATGTAACTGCGTCCCGGAGGCATTGATGTTGGCAAAGTGCTGTGCTCGTGAATGAAATGCAGGCCAAGGGGAGCTGGGGACCAGTGGATTCACTTGTCTGTGGCGGCCCTTCCGACTGTAACTTGCTCCGGTATCGGAGCATNCGTGTCTGGTGTCCCAGGAAGGTTACCGAACACCTGCAAACAGCCAGCCCAGGCCCTGACCCTGCGATGGCATCTGTGGGCGTATGTGAGCACAGCGGCATCCCCTCCTCGCCTGCATTGTGGTTTAAGAGGTGGAGGTCTGGGCAAGTCACTCGTCCACCGTGTTCTCTGCTTCCTAACCTGCCAAGGGAAAAGGAAGAGGGAGGGTGGGCTCTCCAGGAATTCTAGCCCGAGGGAGCCTGCAAGGTCTGCGAGGGCGCGGTCCTGTCTCCTGCCCCCCTTGCCTCTGCGCCTTTCCCCCTTGATGTAACTGCGTCCCGGAGGCATTGATGTTGGCAAAGTGCTGTGCTCGTGAATGAAATGCAGGCCAAGGGGAGCTGGGGACCAGTGGATTCACTTGTCTGTGGCGGCCCTTCCGGCTGTAACTTGCTCCGGTATCGGAGCATTGTCAAGTGCAAGGAACACACAGCGGCGTGGGGAGAGTGTGTGGGAAGCGGGGCAGCCCCCGCACTGCACAAACAATCCCTAGAGTTCAGAAGCTCCGTCTTTTTGTGTTCTGCCATGGATGGCCTTGCAGCCGTGTTATTCTCTGAAAAATGGAGGTGAACATTAGTTGTGAAACTCCAAGTTGCTTTAACATACAGGTACTGTTACTTAATTTCATTCAAGGAACTTGGTCCGGGAGCCTAAGAAATTTTGGGCAACTGTTGACTATGGTTGAGTTACTTTTTCCTCGTTGTGTAAGATTCCCCTTGAAGTTCTTTTGGTGTTTCATCTCCAGCCTGTGTGCCTGTCTCGTCATTCTAGCATGAAGACCTCCCAACGGTCGTCAGACGAGATGAGCAGAGCGGGCCCTGTCCTCTCCACCGCTGCGCCGCCTTGGAGGCTCGCGGGCCACGTTCGATCCGTAGCCATGTTTTGGTGGCCTGCTTTGATGCTTTGCATTTGCTAATATTTAAAACTTGGTAGGTTTTGCATACAAATCCAGTCTTCTGACTCCTTTAAAAGTCAGAAAATCTGCCCTGGCTGGTGTGGCTCGGTGGATTAAGTGCCAGCCTGCAAACCAGAGGGTCACCAGTTTGATTCCCAGTCAGGGCACATGCCTGGGTTGCGGGCCAGGTCCCCAGTGGGCGTCACATGAGAGGCAGCCACACATTGATGTTTCTCTTCCTCTTTTTCTCCCTCCCTTACCCTCTATCTAAAAGTAAATAAATAACTTTTTTTAATCACAAGATCAGGTGACACTGTGTCTGAATTCCCCTGAGACTCAGTCCACTCTGCCTGTTCTGCTGCCCAGCTGGTCCCATGTCCTGCCCCCTACCTGCACCCCCCTCCTCTCATGTCGGCCCTGCACTCACCCACACGTCTCCTGCCCAGCTCCAGCGGACACTTGGTTCGTGGCGTTTGCCTCGGTGGGAGCAGCAGTGCTTTGTGTCACGTGAATGCATCACGGCTCAGTGGTGAGTCTGACAGCTTAGCGTTTTCACCCAAAAAGAGTAAAATCACACTGTGTACACTGAGTCTCTGTTCACGGCGAGGTGGCAGTCACGCAGTCTGTAGGCAGTCACAGGTGGGGACTGGATAAGCTTCTGCATTCAAAGCAAACAGTTGTAAGGAAATAAGTTCTCGTGGATCCGAACTGGCTTTTTTTTTGGGGGGGGGGCAAGGAAGCCAGGCCTTCACTGCAGGTAAAAACACCTCCCGGGAAGGCTGTGAAGACTCTCCCCCAGGTGTCACGCAGCGAGGCCTCGGAGCTGACGGGCGGTGGGGCAGTGGGGCCCGGTGTGCGCACTGCCAGGGTCAAGTCTCGCCAGGCTCGGGTGCGGTTTCTGGAGCTGGCATCCTCCTCGTTCCTTCAAGGACAGCCTCTGCTCATCGGAGCCCCCACCCCATTTAGTGCAGTCTGTTCGTCCGAGCTCCCCGGTGGTCCTCGAAGGGTGGGCTGCCCTGTGAACTGGTGTTGGGGGTGTTGGGGCACTGTGCCTGCAGCCTCCCCAGCCGGCCCGGGTTCAGCTCTTCCTGTCGGTGGACACTGCAGATAAAGTGGCGCTTTGTTAGGCCGTGAAGTGTTGGCCCTGGGTTCAGTCTTCTTTTTTTTATCCTTCAAGAGACTGTCGTTTTCTGGCAGCATTCCAAAGGAGCGAGAGGCAGCCGCTTCCCAGCCTGTAGAACGAGCCACGCTAGTGCTGGAAGTCGGTTCGCGGTGTCTGCCTAGACCCCCACGCTGAAACTGGTAGGGTCTCCTCTGCAGAGCAGCAGGGACCGGCTTTGAGCCGAGCGCGCCCGACAGGGCAGACTCCCCAGCTGGCAGGGGTGTGGAAGCCCGTGACTTTCATCGCGTGCTCGGTGTAGGGCTGCAGCTGGAGGAGTGTCATCTGCGGCCCTGTACCCATGTTACATTTTCCTCGTGACTCTGACATTGGTCTCACAGAGTCTAAGGAAGGCGGCCTGCTCACATGCTCAAGGTCACGAGAACAGAGACCCTCGTGGATTAGAGGAGGCTGTGGAGACTGATGACTGAACGCAGCCTGGATCCTAGATGGGATTCTGGAACTTCAAAGGAAAGTTAGTGGGAGACCAGTGGAGCCCAGAAAGCCGGGGTCTAGTTTGTGGTGCTGAGCCTGCCGGTGGTTTCGCAGGTCCGAGAGCCCGTCCGTGGTTTTAGGAGATGAAACAGGAGGGGCGCACGTGAGCTCCCTGCTCTCTCGCAGCCATTCTGAGCTCTAGGTAGTTGTGTGGATGTACGTAGACGCTGCCTGGGAGAACAGGTGACACCTCGGCCTTTGCTGTGCTGTGCCCTCATTTACAGTGGGGTCCGAAGGCGGCGGGGCCGGCCCGGCTCCCATCCTCCCCCACAGGCCTCCCCCCCAGCAACCACCCTGCTCTTGCACAAGGCTGGCCCGTCTTCCCGGCCAGCACAGGGGTAGGCGGGTGAGCAGCACAGGCGTGTGGGTCCGAGGGTGGCATTGGTACGCCGCTGGTGGAAAACATGAGCGTGTTGGTTCAGTGTAGGATGCCGTGTTTCTCGGTGCTTGCATCTGAGGGCGACCAAGATGGAGCACAGACGATTTGCCACTGGCTTGGCCTCCTGTGCTTCATCTGAAGGCTCTGGGTGAAAAAAGCCGCAAGTCGCCAGGCTAGAAATGAAATAACAGCGTTACAACATTCGCCTCTTTAGCTCATCACAGTGTGGCAGGAGTAGTTTGCAGCTATTAATTCAGTTGGTCGAGGTCAGGCGGCTTGAGTTCCTGCAAACAGATCTCGTTCTGCTCTGCCCTCTGAGGCCCGACGCTTTTACAGTCTTTTGACTCCTGGATCCCACAAATCTGTCTGCCTGTCTGTCTGTCTGGTTTTGATCAGTATGGAGCATATTCATGGCGTCTGTGTCACTGGCTAATCACACTGGTCTAAATCTTCACCCTCAACGCTAGGGTCCTGCTGCCTAGACTATTCGGGATGGCACCTGCTATGCCGGGGGGACGCCTGGCGGCGCCGGACCCTGTGGGGAAGCGCTTGCCGTGCAGACCCCTCAATCTTAGTCGTGAGGTCCGAGCTGCCACCGATGGGCCCAGGTGCTCCGTGCTCCGCAGTCACGGTGCCACCGGATTGGGCGTTAGGAGGCGTGAACAGGTTCTGAGGGGTTTTAAAGCTTTTTTTCTTGGCCTTTCTTGATCTTCAAGGTAAAATGGAATCCTTGATTACATTCCCATGAAACTCTTTTATTTCTCTTTCCTTTTGATGAAGGGCGAGGCTGACAGATTGAGAAGATAATGCAGTTTGCCAAACTGCACCTCGCTTTTTGCACAAGCAGGGGCAACTCGGAGAAGCGAAAGTTCCGTGGGCTGGGGCGCGCGCCCTCCGGCCTGTAAGCCCCAGCGGAGCGGCAGGCGCGCCCTTGCAGCCCGGTGAGCCGTGCGGCTCTGTGGGGCCTCGGAGCAGGCCCGGTTCACAGTGGGCCGTTCGTCTGATTCTGGGCAGCCGCACCAGTGTTTTCATTTTAAAGCTGCCTTTGAAAGAACCACCCCCAGTTTTCATTAGTGGGCAATTCGTCCGGGTCATTAGAGGAGAAAATGCCATGTCAGGGGGTTTCCTGTGCACACGTTTCTCGGAAATGGCTTTGGCTGGGCCAGTATTGGGTTTATTTTTCAGTGTTGTGAATAATAAAATCAAGTTGCCCAAAACCTGTAATATGACTCCATTGTTGTTCAAATATATGTACACACATGTAACGTATTTACACACATACATACACTCACGTATATACCCACAAGAGTTTAGGAAGATAAACAAAAACGTAAGTGTTAGCTGTGACGGGAGGGGGGCGGTGGCACTGGAGCAGTTTTTGCTCTGTGACCTTCTGTGCTGTTCTGACTTTTTGCTATGAGTGTGTATTTTTTTAAATAATTTTTAAACTTGTGATTTCCAAGATAGCTTTTTCTCGCATCACCCACCTTCGTAGCTGTTCTCTGAGCAGCCTCTCAGGCACCCCGCATTTCCCCACCGATGCAGGGACAGGCTGTTAGGGCTTCTCCGGCGCCTCTGATCCCATGTGTTCTGCTCCCACCCTCTGCGCATCGCACGGGCTGTAGGGCTCGGGGCCCTTAGAAAGCACACGGACCAGTTTCCTCTTTCCCAGATGTGGCACCTGAGGTCCCTGGTGGCCTTTCCCTGTCCCTTCAAAATCTCTCTAGATTGTCTTCCTGGTGAGCCAAGAACAGCCAGGATGAGACACCTTGTTCTCACATAGACTCGGCATCCTTGTGCACCCCTGGGTGCCCCTCCTACCACAGTCTGCTCCTCACTGCCCGCGTGCTGCTTACGCTCGGGTGTGACTACTGTCTTCATCCAAGGTTCTTACCATGTAGGAGGGGGAAGAGTCCCATCACTGAGGAGCACCCAGACCTGAAGGCATGATTCCTTGGTCTAAGAAGCTCAGGGGCCTCTCCGTGACAGCCCAGCACACCGGGGCACGGTGGCCCCGTTGCCTTTGTCCTGGTGTTGAACACTCATTACCTGGAACTCGTTAGGAAATCTAAACTGTGTGACTTAAGGTGATATTTTCTGGATAAGATTCTTGCAGTCTCAGACAAGTTACTAAAATGAAGGGGATTGTGCTTAAGGCTGTCTGGAGACCATGACCTTGGGAGCGGCTGGGGCGCAGAGCTAAGTGGCTACGCCGGGGAACCTCGCCTAGCCAGGGTCTGGGGCAAAACTCAGCCCCGTGTTTTCACTTCTCAAGTCCTGGGCACCGTGCCCACACCCAGCTTGTGCCCATCAGCCCCGGGTGTGCATCCCCCCTTCCTATCCTTAACTGTGCTTCCCCCTCGGTTCTGCCCCCAGGTCGTGGGAAGGAGGCGGACTCCAGCCGAGATCAGAGAGGAGTTCGAGCAGCTGCAGAGAGAGCGGGAAGAGCGGAGACTGCAGCAGCGGACCAACCCCAAGGTGAGCCGCCGCCCGCCCAGCGCGGCCAGGCTGTCACACCGCAAGGCCAGCCGGACTCACTCGGCGCTGGTGGTGGCAGGAAGTGGTCACGTGCCAAACTGAACCAATCCTGTGGTCTTCCCAGAAGCCAAGGAGACTCAACTCAGGCTTGCTCTCAGACATTCCCCCAGCCATCCCGTCCAGAGCCTTGCCGGGTGGAGATCTGTTAGGGGACATGTCAAGAAGGGACGGCCCCCGCAAGCACGCACTGAGGCGGCAGGGCTCCTTGCACTAGTCAGAGTGGGCTGGGTAATGCAGAGGGTTTGGGACGTTTCCAGACCGCACTACGCGGGGACCCAGGAACCACATCCCAAGACAGCAGAGCTGCACACACCGGCCACCGGGCTGTTTTGGCAGGGGTGAGGTGTCCCTCTTTAACTCGGTCAAGTCCCAATAGAGTTCACATCTGTAACCAGTGATACTCCTGAGTCTGGGAGTTACTTTTCAGTCCTGCAAATGATATCTTTTTGTTTTAATTTGTTGGGGAAGCAAATTGTTCTCAGTGTGTGTCCCAGCCCTGTGGCCGATGGACTGTGTCGGTCAGGCTGAGGTGCCGGTTGTACTAATTGCCTAATTGAACGGGGCCCAGTGTTTAATCAGGGGACTCAGCAGCCAGGCTCTGTCGGTGTGGCCAGGCTGGCCTGGTAGGCAGCCTTAAAAATCTTCTAAAAGATTTTTGTTTTTAAATTTTCATAGAGTGGGGAAGGGAGGGTGAAAGAGAGGGAGAGAAACATTGGTCAGTTGCCTCTAGCATGCCCTCAGTTCGGGACCTGGCCCGCAACCCCAGGCATGTGCCCTAACNAGGAACCACATCCCAAGACAGCAGAGCTGCACACACCGGCCACCGGGCTGTTTTGGCAGGGGTGAGGTGTCCCTCTTTAACTCGGTCAAGTCCCAATAGAGTTCACATCTGTAACCAGTGATACTCCTGAGTCTGGGAGTTACTTTTCAGTCCTGCAAATGATATCTTTTTGTTTTAATTTGTTGGGGAAGCAAATTGTTCTCAGTGCGTGTCCCAGCCCTGTGGCCGATGGACTGTGTCGGTCAGGCTGAGGTGCCGGTGGTACTAATTGCCTAATTGAACGGGCCCAGTGTTTAATCAGGGGACTCAGCAGCCGGGCTCTGTCGGTGTGGCCAGGCTGGCCTGGTAGGCAGCCTTAAAAATCTTCTAAAAGATTTTTGTTTTTAAATTTTCATAGACTGGGGAAGGGAGGGTGAAAGAGAGGGAGAGAAACATTGGTCAGTTGCCTCTAGCATGCCCTCAGTTCGGGACCTGGCCCGCAACCCCAGGCGTGTGCCCTAACCGGGAATCAAACCTGTAACCTTCCAGTTCACAGGCTGGCACTCAGTCTTCTGAGCCACACCAGCCAGGGTCTGAAAATCTTCTAAAGAAAAGAACAGGTGCTAGCTCACAGCTGGAAAACATGATAATATGAACTTCTGACCAAGTACATTCTAGAAAGTAGAAGACCCCCTCACAGCATTTAGAGGACTGGATATTTAGAAAGCTCCTGTCTGTTTGAATCTTACATTCAGAGTTTATTTGTGCAGCCAGCACCTCCCCTCCCACCCACCTTCCCCTTCAACAGATGATGCCTTCAGCGGTGCGCAGTTGTCCTTGGTCAGATGGAGGTAGAGGAGTGAAGCACTGGCTGAACCAACCTGGGGCGTAGGCAGTACTTAGCGTTGAACATCTCTGAGGCACTCTGAACTCAAGGGCTCCCTCCTTGGCTTTCCCAGCTGGTGCTGGGGCAGGTCTGGCTTGAAAGGTCAGCACTGGCTGGTGAGGGTGGAGGAGGTGAGCATGAGCCTGGCCGGAGCAGGCTATGTATGGCCTTGGTGCTTTTGCCGTTCTGGCTGGTATGTTGCTGCATTTGGAGCAAGGAAGGGAAGAAAGCATCCCAGGAGCCCGAGCTGGTGGCAGAAGTGGCCATCTGGGTGTGCGCAGGGATCGCTCATCCACGGAAGTCCGTCCCCAGGCCACGTTTGTGCAGTGGGGCTGCACAGCGGGGACCGACCCACACAGGCTTGTGAGATGGAATCGCAGTCCTTAGTCCTTCCACAGGCCGCTTCTGCGTACGTAAGACGCGGTGTAGCCAGAAATACTGAGTGACCCCCAGGTGTTAGTTCTGCGCATTTTGAGGAGAGGTTTTTTTGTTTTTAATTTTATTTATTTATCTTTAGAGTGGAAGGGAAGGAGAGAGGGAGAGAAATATCAATGTATGGTTGCCTCTCGTGCATCCCCTGCTGGGAACTGGCCCTCAACCCAGGCATGTGCCCTGACCAGGAATCGAACCGTGATCCTCTGGTTCTAAGACCAGTGCTCAATCTACTGAGCTATACCAGCCAGGGCCCATTTCTGAGTATTTTGCTTTTCAAGATGAGCAGAAAGATTGAGAATGTTCTTATCCTAAGAAGAAAAGGGTGATCTCTTTAAAGAAGGCCATGGGGAGCAGGACCCTTGTGATGACCCCCAGGCTCAGCACTGGCCTATTCCCCAGGCCCTCAGAAAGGATCGCAGTTCACGGGGGACCGGCCAATGAGGTACCGTCTGAGATACTGCCATGTGAAACCAGGGTGGTTACTTCTGTCCATTTTCATCAACAGGAGATCGTTGGCAGGGGTTTCTAGGAGTATGTGTGTGCCAGGAACAGGCAGAAAGGTCAGGTGGGGGAAATCGTAGGTCAGAAAGTCTGGCTCTGGTACAGGCACGAACCAGACCACTTGACTGACATAGTTTCTCATTTATAGAATGAGGGTATAAGTCCCAACTACCATACCAAGTTGTTGGATGGCCGGAAAAGATCGGAAGTAGACACTAAATTATTAGAGAAAGGCAAGCCTGCTAGATAAATGCAAAGTGGTGCTGGAGTTGGGTGGGGCTCACATCTGTTTCAGTGCCGCAGTCAGCACTGCGCAGGCAGTACTCAGCCTGGCCAGGCAGTTTCGGGGCCGGGGCCGCTGGGTCTGGGTGGGGCCTTTCAGTCGGGATTTTCAAACTGCCCTCTGACAGCGCTGTCCGCCTTCTCCTATGGCCGAGGCCCAGTGCTGGGTGGGCGTGGCCAGCCTCCTGTAAGTCTTGGCTCATGTGAAATGAGCTCTGGATGGCACTGCGGGACCCAGAAGGGATGAGTGTAGGGCACGCGCAGATGCACGCTTGTGCACGTGCCTGCTGGAGGCAGTGAGGGAGGCTTCCGGCTCGGAGTCACGGGCCCCGGGCTGGGGTTTGGGCCCTGCCATCCAGTTCTGTGCTCTGGGCCAGTCACGCCCCAGCCTGCACTCGGTTTCCCCTTTGTGAAGTGGGAGGTTTGCCGTGAGGGCCACAGCTCAGGGTCAGAAGACCCCAGGTCTTTAGTTTGATTGCCTCTGATTTCTGCCCCTGCTGTGTGGGAGTAATTTCCTACGTGTTTCCTGCCGGAAAGGGGTCCTAGGGTCTCCAGGGCCGGCCACACTGAGCCAGTGGGGCTGGCACCTGCGGCTGGAGAGACGCACAGCTCCTCCGCACCCTCCAGGGCTGCGCAGCCAGAATCCATCGGGCTGCCCTGGTCTTCCTCCCTGTCTCCAAGATCTCTTTTACTGGCTCAGGCCATCTGCATGTCTTCCTTTGAGAGACAAGGGTCGTGCAGTAGAGCAGCTTGGTGCCATCTTCCTGCGTACTGATTATTCCAGCGCCTTCTTTGGTAATGCCTGTAAATGGTACCTCGAGGTGGGTGGCGGCCGCTTTGAGAGTCTTCAGAGACCAGGAGGCCCCGGGCATTCCTGTGGGACCTTGTTGCTGCCTTTTCAATGCGTTCATTCAGAGCCCGTGTGAGGCAGCGCCTTTGGTGGAGGGTTATTTGAGGGGCTTGGTCGTCTGTTTCCGAGGGTATAGCCTGCTTTCTTTTCTGAGCCTGGTATTTAACAGTTTCATGGCGATTGTCACAGTATTTCCTGGAGCATCCCGTCACCCTCTGCCATCGGACAGGTTGACATACACCCCCTGGCAAGACCACCCTTCTGGTTTGAGAGAGGCCGTCTGATCAGCGTGGCTCTTTTAATAGCTTAAAAACACAATTCAGCATTATCAGAAAAAAATAAATAATGTGTCGAGGAAGCCATATAACTATAAAAACATTTTTTTATCCTAAAATGTCTTTGTAAAGATGTATGAGCACATTACTCCGTTACTGCTGAAGGATTTGCTTCGGTTGCCATGGCTGAGGATTAGGGCCGCCCGCAGGATCCCGTGGCTGTGACCTCAGTCTGCCCTGCGGAAAGGACGCTGACGTCACAGCCCTCCCCGGCTTGGCTGACGGGGTCCTCGAGAGGAGCTGCTGTTGAACTCCTGTGCTCGCCGTGCCGGTGGCAGCAAGGGCCGTGTCCCGAACACAGTGACGGGCTGCCGTCGAAGTGGAAGAAACTGGGAAGTTGTCCTGTGAGGAGGGGGCTCCCGTCTGGGCCTGTGCTGGCAGGTAACGCGGAGGGGCCTCTGCAGGGGACAGGAGCGGCCGCGGGAGGCACCCCTGACGAGGAGGACTGTTCGCCCCCTGCTGTCAGCGCTGTCACCTGCGAGGGAGACGTGGGGCCACCGGACGGGTGGTGGCTGGAGCCGAGTTGCTCCGAGAAACCCTTGGAAGTTGGAGCTGGGTCCTCTGGCGCTGGGGATGGTTCTGCCCCGGCGCTCAGAGTGAGTCGGGGGTCGTCGGCCGTCGACACCAAGGCCTCTCCGTGGAATTTGCAGTGAGCAGGTAGCTGCTGTTGAGATGGCGTGTGGCAGAAATGGCTGCCATTATCCTCATGGCCACGTAACGAAGCAGGAACACAGAAACGGTTCGGGTGAACGTTCCTGACTGAGGAAGAACGGACTCTCCTCGAAGAAGGGCGATGAACGCATCCTGTCCCACCTGGTGGGGGCTTCTCGTCCGGGGACAGGGGCTCTAATCGTGTGCTCTGAATTTCCGAGAGCAGTCACACAAGATGTGTCTGTCACACCGACGGGCGGCCCGTGGTGGAGGGACAAAGCCGAGGTTCTCAGGCCCCAGTGAACTAGAATGGAAGGGATGGAAAATTCGAGGAGGGGAGGCGGGCGGCACGTGCGGTCAGCAGCAAGGGAGGGGCCGGCACGGAGAGGAGCTGGCTCTGCACGCGGAGCTGCCCCAGGCGGACTCTTGGGCTTCTGGGAACCGCGCTTTTGGTTCCCGCCTCGCCGCCCGTGGAGGACCGTGTACAGAACTCGCCACCACTGCCCTCCCTGCATCTGAGCGCGGGGCTGGGCGCCTTGGAGCCAGGGCAGCCGCTGGGGCCTGCTGCCTGTTTTTGTCCAGCCCGTGGGCGAAGAGTGGTTCTTACTACACTTTTAGTGGTTGTTAAGAAATCGTTATTTTGTGACACACCCAAAACAATCTGAAACTCAGCTTCCCACGTCCGTAAATGAAGTCTTACTGGAGCCCAGCAAAGCTGCTTCGTTGTATGTTTAGTCCCCGTGGCGTTCTGCGCACAGCAGTTGCCCGCGGGCCCCTTGCAGAGAAGGCTGACCACCCTGCTCCGGGAGAGAAAAGTAGAGTGTACTCGTAGCAGGGGAAACAAAAGGCTTTAAAAGTTTCGTGATTTGGACTTGATAGCAGAGATTACTTAAAAGTACTTTCGTCTGTAAACGTGCTTTATTTGGAAAATGTGATTTAATAACAATTTAGTAATAAAAGGACATGAGCATGCTAATTAGAAATTGTTGGAAAAACCCTAACCCATTAATGTATTCAGCGTTAGAATTCAGTTTATCTTTTTCTTTATTTTTTCCCATATTCTTTTCAATCCTCTGTGGAAATTCAAATCTGGCTTTTGTCCCCCTCAAAGGCGTGACTTCTCCGCACGTAAAAGTAGATTGTCTTGAAACAGAAAACGAGCTTAAGTTGCCACCCGACCCCTCCCTGGTGTACAGAGGAGACCCTGTTCGCTTCTGGTGCTGTCATCCATTTTCAAAGGGTATTTACTTGACATGGAAGAAGAGCAGAGGACAGCCATCCAAACCACTGTTTGGATGTTTTAATGTTTAATCAGAAACATTGAAAGACATGTCCTCGTCCACTCAGAGGGACCGGACCAGCCCTCCTCAGGGGCAGTCGGCCCCTCTGCTCTCCACCCCACCCCCGGCCAGGTAGTCCCTCTCCGTACACACGGGCCGGCACCCAAGGCTGCCGAGCCCCAGAAGCCCGCGGCTCGTGAGGGTGCTCGGGTAGGGGGGGCTCGTCTGGAGGAGGGACGGGGTGGCTGGGAAGCGATGGCTTGAACGGCGTCTTCAGACATCTCAAGATGACTCCGCCCGCTGGTGACATCTGTTGTTGGTTACCGTAGACATTTGTCATTGTCAGAGTTCTTTCAGTGAGAAAGGGGAAGGAAACAAAACCCTGTTTTATATTCTGTACATTTTAGTCAACACAATTAGACAAAGGATGAAAGATACGAACATTGAAAGGGCCACCATTACTTGCATGTCACATGATTGCCTGTCCTTAAAGAACCAACTAAAAACTAACGACCAGTGAGGTGGACGAGGCGGCTGGTTGCAGAATGCATGCACATGTCAGTAGTTCCTGCCATCGGTGCCTTGTGTCTTCGGGGACGCTGGAGTGGCCTCTCTGGACCGCTTCCCTCCTTGCTCAGCACAGCCAGAGTGAGCCTGCAACACACAGGTCACACCGGTCATTCCACTCGAAAAGTTCCAGTGGCCTTGCCATCATCGGTTGTGAGCCAGCGTCCCCAGAGGGGCCCGTAGACAAGGTGGCCCTGTAATTCACCATCCAAGCCAGGAGTTTTTGAGAGCAAAAAAGGGTACTTAAAATAATAATTTTTTAGAATATCGGCCAACACTGGTTTTATTATATTGAAGGACCTATAAGAAGCTTTATTCAAAACCAGTGTCAGGCCCTGGCCAGGTACCTCAGCTGGTTAGACCATTGTCCTGATGCTCCAAGGTTGCAGGTTCAATCTCCAGTCAGGGCACATACAAGAATCAGCCAGTGACTATCAATAAGTGGAACAACACATCAGTGATTCATTCTCTCTCTCTCTCTCTCTCTCTCTCTCTGTTCCTCTCCCCTTTCTCTCTATAAAGTCAATCAATAAATACTATTATCAAAAATATTTCTTGGGCAGGCTGCCCATCTTTTTGTGTTCAGAATCAGCTTCATGAAAATTACTCCGTTACTGTGAAATACACAAGGATATTTGCTCAGTTTAACACCTACAGCTTTGTTCTCCATAGGAGGGCTGTCACAGCTTGTTGTGACATGGCCATCCATTATTGCACTGCAGCTAGTTCGGGAGCATCCTGACCCCTGGGTTCTTGGTTCAGTGAAAACACTCTCATCACGACGCTGCACCTCACCACAACTGGTGTTGGAGCATCACCACAAACCAGTCTTACGTTCAGTGCGGCCCTTTCTGACCCAGCTGATGGGGCAAGCTGATCGTAGCCTGTCACCCTCGACAAACCGGTGGGTGTCAGGGCTGCCTAGCTGATGCTCCGTTCGGAGCCTCGGGCTGGTGCCCATGGAGCACCGGCATCACTCGCCTGCAGTCGGGAGGGCCTCCCGCTCACAGGACCTGCACCCAACATCTCTTGCTTATCTTTCCCTGGGCGCTACAGACCCCAGAATGACACACGAGTGAAATTAACCGAGGAACTACCGTTCGATGTAAATGAAGTCATCTTTACAGTTAGGTGCAAATACACCGCAGTGCTGCTCACTTTAGGTGTGTGCTTTTAAAGAACAGCTGACTATTGAGGAAGGTGCTAGAGCTTCTTTAGCAAATCTAAGACTTGATCTTCAGCCCTGTCCAGGTAGCTCAGTTGGTTAAAGCGTTGTCCCAATGCACCAAGGTTGTGGGTTCAATCCCTGGTCAAGGCACACACAAGAAGCCGCCAATGAGTGTAAATAAGTGGAACAGCAAATTGATGTTTCTCTCTCCCTCCCTTTTTCTCTCTAAAAAGACTTCATTTTCACGTTTGCGGTTAGCACTACAGATGGTCAGTGTTGAAAAACATTCGAGTTACAAAAGTTCATTAACTTTCTGGGGAAATGAAAACTTAGTACCTTTTATTGTTAAACTACAGTGTGTTTAATCACATTACTGCCTAAAGAGTTCATCAAAACGAAAGCCTTGGTTGTGCCCCCCACCCCCGAGAAAGAGGCCCTGTAGGTTCTATCAGGAGGCGCCAGGTTTGGCCCA
Organism: Sturnira hondurensis; assembly: GCF_014824575.4. NCBI lineage: Eukaryota > Metazoa > Chordata > Mammalia > Chiroptera > Phyllostomidae > Sturnira > Sturnira hondurensis. The sequence continues at coordinate 1,665,516 of NW_028086562.1, forward strand.
CTGTTTGCTCTTTGTGTGGCCTGTGGGGCAAGAATGTTTCTCACATTTTTAAATGCTTGAAAACAAAAGAATAGCAGTATTTTGAGAAGTGAAGAGTATGTGAAAATCAGATTTCAGAATCCATGAATAAGGTGTTTATTGGACCACAGGCCCGGTCCTTTGCTGGGTAGTCTGGCTGCTTTCCCTACAACAGCAAAGTCACGTTGCAACAGAAACTACAGTATATGGCTCACAACACCTAAAAAATATTTTTAATTTTTGTTTATTGATTTGAGAGAGAGGAACATTGATTTGTTATCCCACTATTGATGCATTCATTGGTTGATTCTGGTATGTGCCCTGAACGGAGATTGAACCTGCAACCGTGTTGGACCGGGACGATGCGCCAACCCACTGTGGCCACCCTGGTGTCAGTGCACATTCGATGACAAAACACTGGCAAGGGTGTCGGGACTGCCCTTGCGTGTGCTGCAGGACTGGCCCGCCTCTGTTTCCCACACGTGTTCTCATCCCCTGCAGCTTCCCATGGATGTGGCTGACTGGTGGCTGGACAGCTTTATACGCGTCACAGGCCAAGGCACTGGCCACCCAGGTGCCTGATGCGCCAAATGGGCGGCAGCATCCAATTCCTCTCCCACCACCACAGACTGGCAGGAGTTAGGTGCGCGGAGCCCCTGGACCAGCAGGAGGCACCTGCGAGCAGGTCCTAGGGTGGAAGGGGCTGCACATTTCACCTGGAAGGAGACGGGAGAAGAGTGTCGGGCAGTCCTTGTCATCTCCCGAAGTCACCATGCATCTCATGCAGCATCAGATGGGACAGTGGCAGATGCTAGAGGTACAAGGTGAAGGCCCTTCCACCAGAGCCACTCTGGCTTCTCAGTCCGAGGCCCCTGTTGACCGCATCTTCGGTGATGACAGTAACGGTACCTTAAATGTGGAAACCTGGTGTTACTGCTCCACCGGCCTAAACCAGAGGGTTCGCTGGCATCGTCCCCCGAGCCTTCCCCGTGTGCGGCCCCCTCCCAGTTCCTCACTGGCCTCCCTCTGCCCCGGCCCCACCGGCCTGCTCACGCCTCTGGCTACCCGCAGGCTCCTCCCTCGTTCCCCTCACGTCTGTTCACGTGTCCCTTCTGGGGGAAAACACCCTCCCGAGCCCCTTGCGGGGTGGTAGAAATGTTCCGTGTCGTGAGTTCAGAAGTGGTTTCACAAACGTAGATGAATCTGTGAAAGTTCGTTGTGCGCTTCAGGTGGGTGCCATTCATATCGCACGTGAACTAAATCTCGTTTTTAAAAATGGGCTGCAGGAAACGTAATAAAAATATGTGTGGTCGTGGCCTCACATGTTAGATTAGATATACACTCATTTGGAAAGTCTTAAGAAAATAATACACGTTGATTTTCTGAGTAAGGGGTATTTTTACCAGCAAAATTTTAACTTAGTAATTCTTAAGAATATTGGGTTCTGTTTCTCAAAACTCAACTCTGAAATTAATTTGAGCAGGTGGAACAATTTTTCATTCTCCCAATTGTTCATAATTTATTTTGCTTGCACTTGTTTGCCTTAGAAGGCATTTTTGGGTTTTAAACCGTTTTAGGTAGTTTTGTGATGTAAGAGTATTTACAAGAAATTGTTTAATCCGTGCAGCTAGTTTTGAGGTTGTTTTATACGTTCCTGGGTTGTTAAATCTGGAGACCATCTGTTTATAAAGGCACGAAATGTGTCCTGTTCGGCATGCCCTTCGTGGCCAGCATGACGGGTTTTCAGACTCAAGGTTGGTGGCTTTGCCCTGTGGGCCCCTGGCGGAGCCCTGCCTGGACCCAGTGGCCCCGCCCCGTGCCGCCGTGGTGCAGCTCGCCGTCTCACTGCACAGAGCCCTCCGCTGGTGCTGACTGCTTGTTTCTCCGCCCCAGGGGACCATCAGCGTTGGCATCGATGCCACTGACCTCTTTGATCGCTATGAGGAGGAGTACGAAGATGTGTCCGGAAGCAGCTTTCCACAGATTGAAATTAACAAGATGCACATATCACAGTCCATTGAGGTACGTACAGTGGGCAGGTGCCCTGAGCAGCTGGGACGAGGGTTTGTGCTCAGGGTCTCTCCCAACGTATTTGGGAAAGGGTGCAGCGAGCCACCGAGAAAAGAGCCCCCGGCACAACCTGTGGGTCCCTGCTTTGCCCCAAATTAGCAGCAGGAGTATGGAGGCCGGGCTTGGCTTCCAGAGTCCAGACGTGGTAGTGCCGGGCCACTCGGCTGAGGGTCACAGTGGGCCCCTGCCCCCTCAACTTGTTTATTCTCTAGGGCCTGAGGCCCCAGCTCAGTCAGCCCAGGCGCAGGAAGGCCCGCAGTGAAGTTGCCGTGCAGACAGTCAGTGCCGGCACACAGGGAACCAGCGTTCAGCCCTGTTGTTTCTCCCGGGTTTTTGAAATTCCGCAGTTAAGGCTCTAATAAAACGGCCTTGGTGACCACCTGCCCCTCAAATGGGACAGAGGAAGCCATTGAGGTAACTGCTTCCCGACTCCCTTAACTGTGGAAGCGCCTGCACTTTGGGCCTCGCTCTTTCGGATTCGTTAGGCCGCTGTTCTTGGCACTTCCTGTTGCTGTGACTGATGTTACCAGCAAATGTCATTTCCTAGGCACCCTTGACAGCTACAGACACGGCCATCCTGTCGGGAAGCCTCTCAACCCAGAATGGGAACGGAGGGGGCTCCGTCAACTTCGCGCTCAGACGGGTCACCTCTGCGAAGGGATGGGGAGAGGTGAGAACACCAGTGGGCCGCCATGCCGTCCGCCACGAAGCTGAATTCTGGATCACTGATGCTCTGAAGCCGGACCCTCAGAGTCCGTAATAGGGTGCCGGCTGTCAAACTTCCCAGGTCAAGTCCCCCAAGAGAAAAATGCCTCATGTCCGAGAGCTCCCTTGGCCTGCCCAACAGTTCGGAGTCAGGCTACCGCCAGACTGTCCCCGGAGGCGCCAGCTTCTGGAAAGTAACCTCTGGAAACCCAGCGAGACCGAGGAGGCTCTCCATTTTCCTAGATGATTCCGAAGGCAGTGCCTCTGTCTGGGTGCCCTGGTCCACTGATTGGCGGCCACTTAACAGCCGGTTCTGCTGAGCGAATCGAGCTGTATTACGTTAACATTGAGGAGTTGCCCAGAAAGTCACCTGGACTAGTCAGTGAGGCGGCCAGGCCTGGCAGGGTGCCCAAGGCTGTGAGTGCAGAACTGTGGATGGGTTCAACATTGGGCCCCTGAGAGCCATCTCCAGTCGCCAGGGAAACCTGTAGGCGGTGAAGCAGAGCAGAAGGAAAAGGCAGAAATGAGGGCCCTGGAAGGGAGGGCAGGGGGTGAGGGGCCCACGCCTGGCTGCATGGGCAGGCGCTCTGCAGACCCAGAGCCTGTCTCCCAGTGGGGCTTGAGCGGGGCAGATGAGGAGTGTTTCCTTGGAGGACGGGGCTCCTTTCAGGGGCAGGGAGCTGCCTTCTGTGGGTCAGCGAGCCCAGTGCCCTCTGGCAGAGGTGAGGACGAGACAGCAGGCCTCTGCTCGCCCCTCCTTCAGAGCCCCAGCTCGGGCCTGTGACCGGGGAGCCATCCTGAGATAAGACACCTTTAATGCATTTCCTTTTCCTGTTTTGAACAGTTAGAGTTCGGAGCTGGGGACCTGCAGGGGCCTCTCTTTGGTCTAAAGCTGTTCCGAAATCTCACACCAAGATGGTAAATATAAAGAGAGAACCCTCTCTGGTGGTCTTGTGGATTTAGGACACCGGAAGCTGTGCACTCCCTTTGTCGGGGTCCTCTGGAGCTGCCCATCCGCCCTGCGGGGTCACTGGGGCAGGGGGCAGGGGCACACGGGTGGGCTCTGCTTCTGCCCAGTGCTCCTACCTGGTGTGGTGTCCTCAGCGCCCCGCCCGGTCACATGGGCTGTGAGGAGCGGAGGGGGGGGCGTCTTCATAGTAGGGACAACAGTCAGCAGTCAGGCATGTGTGAGCTTGTGCAGTTTCTTTGTCCCAAGAACACACAGAAAGCTCTGAAAAGGGGCTTCGTGGGCAGTGGGCAGCTTGTGAGACCGCCCGGCCTCAGGGAGTGGCCATGCAGAGCTTCGATCCCTGTGGTAGTGATGTCACAGTCCTGTCCCTTCCAGAGCAGTAGGGTGGCCCTGACTTCATGTGGGGCACCAGGGTGAGCTCAGGTGAAACAGTGCAGGGCAGCCTGGGATGGGGCAGGCCCGCGTCCCATTGGCTCTGTGTCCGTGCCGGCCGCTCTGGTCCAGTAGTGAAAGCAAGTCCTCAGGTCCGTCCAACGTGTGGAGCGGAAGGGGAGTGTTAGACGGAGACACAGCTTGTGCAGATGGTCAGCTTGGGCAGGGGCTAGGGGAGGAGCTGTCCTAGGTCCGACGTCAGGTCGAACCCGGCCTCTCCCGCCTCTGCTCTGGGGCTTGGGCTGGTGGTTCTGGGAGGGGACACGGATTTGTGCTTGTCACCAGCACGTGGGGTGAACAGAGTATTCCCTGCGCATCTGCGTTGCCCTGCCCTGTCTGCTCAGGGCTGTCACCTGGGATGCTGGCTGAGAGCCCAGATCCCTGCCCCCAGAAGCAGGCCCTCCTGGGGAGGGGGGCAAGCAGAGCAGGTCGTTCTGAAGGTCGGGCACGTGAGGAAGTACGTCTTTGAGGGAAGTCTGTGGGCCATTTCGTTCTGGTTGAGCCTCAAAGCATCTGTCCACAGAGGGTTCACGTGGCTCCAAGGCCTGCTGGTCAGGAGCTTTTGCAGGTGTGGAATTTCCTTCAGAGTCTCTAGGTCATTGAACTTGAGCGAAGCTTCATAAACAAGGACACCGGTTTACTGATTTGTCCTGGGGCGCCTGCATTCCAGGGTCACACTCCCTGGCCGTCCAGACTGATGGTCAGAGTTGGTGCGGGGCGGCCTGGAGAAAGGCAGAGATGTTCTGCAGAGTGGTCTCGGGCTCCCTGCATGGCGCCTGTGCTGCCGGTCTCTCCCCAAAGTCTGTTCGTCTCTCTCGGACACGCTGGATAAAAACACAGGGACCTCACTCTGTGTGTTTGGTTCATTAAGTGTCCCTGTGTCACCCTGTCTTAAAATTCTAGGGGTGACTTTTATCCCCCTTCCAGCTTGCTCCCCTCACCCCAGTGGAGCCGAAAACAGCCTCCATGTGCAACTCAAGGGTCTGCTGGCTTCGAGGTCGGGTCGGGGGCTGACGAGTGTGAGGCGCTCGTGCATTGGGCCGCGGGGAGATACTGGAAGTCTGTGAGTGAGGACAAATAGGGTTCGAGTTATCTCACTTGTTACCATTTTAATGGCAGAAGTGACACCTCCAGAGCTTAGGAAGAGGAGTAGGGAACTGAAAGGGGGCTGCGACTGGAGGCACAGTGGCTCGCTTTTAACACCCGAGTCAGCCGTGTGCTCTCCTTTGCCGGTGAGATGAAGTACCCCTTTTTAACCAGAAGATGGGGCTGCCTCCCAGGAAACCAGCTCCCGAGGCCTTTCCTGGGAATGGTCAGCTGTGCCACAGGCGCCATCAAGAAGAGAAGGCGTGGCCTTGACCCTGGTTTCACTGCTAGCAGATGAGATGCCTCAGGAACTTCACTCCTGCTGACATTAGCTAGCCTGTGGGAAAGTTGGTTTTGTCATACTTCGTGTTACTTAAAGCCACAGGATCTATCAAGGACACTGAGGATTTCCTGTACCAGCTTTTCAAGTGGCTTCAGTCTGTGGGTTTCCATCCCAACCCCGTGGGCAGCCTTTTCATGCCTGGGCCCCACCCGGAAATACTGGCTGCATTGGTCTGGGTGGGCTCTGGGGGTTCTCAAGCCCCCTACTGCACCCCTCAGCACCTGGGGAGCTCTTCACACTCTGACCAGAGTTCCTCGGGGCAGGGGCCTGCGGGCAGCATTTTCTAGATCAGCAGGTGATTCTAGTGTGTGGCCAGTTTAGGGGCCTCCCGGTGACTGACTGTGGCTTGTGGTAGGATTGGCCCTCTGGCAGGTTCCTCTCTGGTTGCAGCCGAAGTGGGAATGGACGGGACGGGCAGTGCAAGTGAGCCGGGCAGTTGCTGGAACAATTCCGCCGAGTTACCCTTGTCTTCCTCTTGGGATAGAGCCTTGGGCTCCTGCTTTCTGGGCCGGGAGCTGGCCCAGGGGTGAGGGAAGGGATGTGAGTAGGGTTTTAGCAGAGAGGATGGGGCCGGGAACAGCTGAGAGCCAGGCGTCATCCAGGACTCTTTGTCTGCCCCCCCCAGCTTCGTGACGACCAACTGTGCTCTGCAGTTTTCATCTCGCGGAGTCCGGCCTGGCCTCACCACTGTCCTGGCTCGCAACCTGGACAAGAACACTGTGGGCTACCTGCAGTGGCGGTGGGGCCTCCAGTCGGCCATGAACACGAGCATCGTCCGGGACACCAAAACCAGCCACTTCACCATGGCCGTGCAGGTGGGGACCGTGCACGCCCTCACTCGGGTGTTGACATGCCGTGGTTCTTGGGCTCCCGGGGAGCTGCGTCCAGTCATCCTAATGCCGCATGCCTTTTTCATGTCTTTGGTGGAAGGAGCCCACAGAACCAGGGTGCGGGCAGCCTGGTGGAGCCCAGCACTCAGATGCCACTCTGGCCGGCGGGGACACCGGAGCTGCTGGCATAAAGGACTGCATGCTCAATGGTGCAGACTTTTTTTCTTTTTAACACGATAAGGCAGAAGACTGGGTTTTATGTGCAGTCTCCCAGTGTTTAAATATCGGCTGCAGGGAAGTTTCCACACACTTTGTGCAGCCGCCAGACTGTGGCCCAGCCTGGGAGGCCTGCCATGCGGTGTGCTCGGGGGCCCCGGGGCCCGGCCTCCAACCTCGGTTCCCGCCCTGTCTTCTCAGCTGGGAATCCCTCACTCCTTTGCACTGATCAGCTACCAGCACAAGTTCCAGGACGACGACCAGACTCGCGTGAAAGGGTCCCTTAAGTAAGTCCTGGCTGACGGGGAGCCAGTGCGGGTCTCTGGTGGTGGAGCCGGTTGGTGGAAGATGCCCATCCGCGTTCATCTGTCGTGTGAGATGTTTCTCAAGCGCCTCCCGCCGAGAGGTGGCGGGAGTTGCTACTGTGCAGTCCAGGGGTCGCAGGACTGGGGGTCGAAGGGACCAACTGGACCATCAGGGTCCTGGCTCTGTTCTGCTCACGGGCTGCGAGTGGCGCAGAGGGCTGTGCGGGACGCGGGGGCGGGCCCAGCGCTGTGCCCGTGGGTGGAGCCCAAGGCCCCTGTCCTCTCACTGCCGCCCACTCCCACAGGGCGGGCTTCTTCGGGACGGTGGTGGAGTACGGGGCCGAGAGGAAAATCTCCAGGCACAGCGTCCTCGGGGCAACTGTCAGCGTCGGGGTTCCCCAGGGAGTTTCTCTCAAAGTCAAGTAAGTCACATCGGAGACGGGTCACAGGCGAGGAAGGCAGCACCAGTAACCGTGCCCCCAGGCACCGCACAGTTGGCGAGGACATGGGTCTGGGGACAGGAATGCCGTTCAGACTGTGTCATGTGACATCTGTATTGGAAAAGTATTTAAAACAGACCCGAGCCACAGGGCTCTATGCCTAGTTGGTGACCCAGTTTGGGAGGGGGCAGGAAGCGATTAGAATGCAGAAAACCGGACAGTGCTCTGTATGCCTTTTGTGAGACCTCCGCTGCCCTCAGACCTGAGACAGACGTGACTGCAGGTAACAGTGAGGACGACGGTCCGACCAGAAACCGCAGGGCCCGGCTGCTGTCCAGCCTGCGGTTCTGAGTGTGGTGTCCTCACACGCTTCCTTCAAACAGATCAGCTGAGGACTGAGATAGGTCTGTCTCCTGGACCCCTGGAGGCATGTCCCCTCCTCTCTTCTAAGGCCACATTGGCTCTAGTCGGGCGTCGATCTGGTGCTTTGCCCTCGGAGGTCAGCAGGACTGGGGCCTGTCTTCTGTACATCAGACGCAGCAGCTAGTTCTGAGCAGGGACCGGCACCGGGGAGTGGGCCGTGAGCGGGCCAGGGCTCCTTCCGACNGCTGAGGACTGAGATAGGTCTGTCTCCTGGACCCCTGGAGGCATGTCCCCTCCTCTCTTCTAAGGCCACATTGGCTCTAGTCGGGCGTCGATCTGGTGCTTTGCCCTCGGAGGTCAGCAGGACTGGGGCCTGTCTTCTGTACATCAGACGCAGCAGCTAGTTCGGAGCGGGGACCGGCACCGGGGAGTGGGCCGTGAGCGGGCCAGGGCTCCTTCCGACTGGTGTCCTGTGTCTCTGAGAGGCCCCCCATCCCCCGTCCCTGGACCCCCGCCTCATCTTGGAGGTTTGGTTTGGTTTGGTTTGGTTTTCAGGTTGAACAGGGCCAGTCAGACGTACTTCTTCCCCATCCACCTGACGGACCAGCTTCTCCCCAGCGCTGTGTTCTACGCCACCGTGGGGCCCCTCGTGGTCTACTTCGCGATGCACCGTCTCCTCATCAAGCCGTACCTCCGGGCTCAGAAGGAGAGGTGAGCCCGCGCGGGCGCAGGCGGCACGAACGCCTCTGTGCCTTTCAGGTGGGGGAGGCGGCAACGGCAGCCCCCGTGGGTGTTGCTGTTCCATTGGAGGTGCCGCTCTCATCCTTCATTCGTCATCCTCCCCACTCTCCGGAAGGGTCAGCATGAGCGCACAGAACTGCTGAGACTTCAAACCAGGGCAACAACAAATAAACAGTGGGGGCGGGGTACTGTTTTGTGTGTTTCTCATACTAACCGTTTATTTTCCTGGCACTGAGTTCAGGAGAAATGGGGTCTGAGTCCCGACAGAAGGGGCACGCGTTGGCCGTGCTGTAGACGTCGTGGAAGCATAACTTACTCCGCAGCTTTTGTGGGTGACCCGTCACGGCGTAGTGATCGCATTTCGTAAATCACGGGGCTCCGGCGGCCATTTCCACCTGGTGTGCTGTGCGCGTTTGTAAAACACGCAACCCCTGACTGGTCAGTCAGGGGTACAACCTCTTTCCCCTTAGACTGTCAGATAAGCCAAAAAATGGCACCAGCTAATTTAACAGTGGCCATCCAGTGTGCACGAATCAAAATTACACCTATTTCTTTAGTCAGGTCAGAAAAAAATACGTAATGTTTTGGTGTGCCATAGAATTTTAATAGCTGTGTGTGCCGTGGGTTGGGAAGGGTTGGACATGGCCGAGTCCAGGGAGTCTGAGGGGAAGAGCGAACTCTGCTTTGGGGCCCCTTCTGCCTTTGAATCCGTGGAGTTCAGGGTCCTAACTGCCCAGGAGGCTTGATCCTTGAAACAAAGGTGTGCTGTGTGTCTTCTTCCCACGGGGCAGGCGTGTGCTGCCCCAATCCCTGTGCTTTCCCCAGGGAAAAGTGTACTCATGTATCTCGGCTCTCATGGGCATGGTGGCCTTCCTGGAAGAGTCCATAATGATCCCGGAAGGTGGGTGGCCTCTCCCAGAGTCTCTCCTCTTCCTCTGACCTCCCACCTCCCCGAGCCCTATCAGTGGGGGCTTCTCTCCAAAGGGACTGGCGGTGGCTTCCTGCTCACGGCACTGAGGAGGTGGGGAGAGCCCTCTAGGGACCGAGGGAAAGCTGTACAGGCCTGTGACAAACAGATTTGCTTGAGATTGTCTGGGAAATATTTTTTCAAGTTCCAGATCCAGGAATGTCGTCGGACCCACAGACTGTTTGATGGACACGGGTCCAGCGAGGGTGAGACCATGCTAACGTGTGGCTGTGCTTTTCTCACACAAGGGAACTGGAAAAGCACAGGGAAAGCACGGCCACCAACATCCTGCAGAAGAAGCAAGAGGCAGAAGCGGCGGTAAGTGCTGCGTCGGGTCGCCAGGGAGTCCTGTGCTCTGCGTGCGTTTCCGAGCGCCCACCGTGGGCGGGGCACACACTGCACCCCTCCTTCCAGGACACACTCACTCCAGGCCTCAGCCTTGCTCAGACGTCTTCCCCTGCAGTTACCCTGGTCACTGTGGTCTTGACCTTGCCACTGGCATGCTACACTGGGACATCAGTCCCACTTCCCAAATTCAGTGAACCTCACAAGGCATTGCAAGGTTATTTCAAAAGTGGTGGGGCCCTGGCCTGTGTGGGTCAGTGGGTTGGGCATCGGCCCGCAAACCAAACGATAGGGGTTTGATTCCTGGTNGCCCACCGTGGGCGGGGCACACACTGCACCCCTCCTTCCAGGACACACTCACTCCAGGCCTCAGCCTTGCTCAGACGTCTTCCCCTGCAGTTACCCTGGTCACTGTGGTCTTGACCTTGCCACTGGCATGCTACACTGGGACATCAGTCCCACTTCCCAAATTCAGTGAACCTCACAAGGCATTGCAAGGTTATTTCGAAAGTGGTGGGGCCCTGGCCTGTGTGGGTCAGTGGGTTGGGCATCGGCCCGCAAACCAAAGGATCGGGGTTTGATTCCTGGTCATGGCACGAGTCTGGGCTACAGGTTCAGTCGGGGCTGCCGGCTGGTGTTTCTCTCTCACATCAATGTTTCCCTTCCTCTCTTCTCTCACTCTAAAAAATAGTGCTGCGTGTTTTCCTTTTTTTCTTTCCCTTAAGAGAATTGTCTTTGTGCGGGAGACATGCGAGGTTAATGGTGGCACTGTCAGGTCCTTTGCGGAGGGCTGCAGTGACGCCAGGCGCTCTGCTGTGGCTCTGAACAGCGAGGCAGAGCCCGGTGAGGGCCCTGGTGGCCGCTGACCTCATCCTTTGCAGGTTCGGTTGATGCAAGAATCTGTCCGAAGGATCATCGAGGCAGAAGAATCCAGAATGGGTGAGAAGGCATGGCCTCTCCTGGGAAAGGGCGGGCGTGGGGGTCTCCATGGAGCTCGCTGCTCCTGCAGTCCAGTGGCGGGGGGGCGGGGCCGAGGGTGCTGGGGGCCTGCCCCTGCTGACAGCCGCCCGCAGGCCTCATCATCGTCAACGCCTGGTATGGGAAGTTTGTCAACGACAAGAGCAAGAAGAGTGAGAAGGTGAAGGTGATTGACGTGACCGTGCCCCTGCAGTGCCTGGTGAAGGACTCGAAGCTCATCCTCACGGAGGCCTCCAAGGTACAGCACCTGGTCCCCACAGGGGTCAGATGGACAAGGCTTCTGGGGACAGCCCCTTGGAATGGCCATGTCATCGCAGCGAAACCCTTCACGCTGCCAGCCTGCCCCATGCGGGATGCTGCCCGGCACCTCAGTGATGTCCACACTGGAGCAGTTTGCTCCACGTGTCACTCATTCATTCACTCACAAGTGTTTATTACGCACCTACTATGTGCTGGGTACCGCAGCAAACACACACACATCCTGCCTTCATGGAACACGCCTGCCACTTACTTCTCCCCTTGTTCCAGGCGTGCGAGGTGGCCTAGCACACCCGAGGCTCACGCTGGAGCCTGGGGCACAGACATCAACAGTCAGATTAAAGTTCACACTCGCTCAGCCCGGTGGCGCCAGGCTGCCTGGGAAGCCTTGCAGTGTCTCCATCTTGGTGGGGCTTCTGTGAAGATGAGGGTGCACTGGGGCAGGGGGAGCTCTGTTGAGAGGGTAGTAGTCTAGGACTGAATAGACTTCCTTTTTCAAATGTTCATTTCTTTCTCCTCACGTGGCAAAGTGTGCTTCTTCCGAGGGAAAGTCAAGGCCCCGCAAAGGGCGTTGCGCCTGCCTGGGGCAGCAGGTGCTGGCCGTGCTGGGGAAACGGCCGCCTCGAGTCCCGTTTTGAGCCGGAACCCGTCTGTTGCAGGCTGGGCTGCCCGGGTTCTACGACCCCTGCGTGGGTGAAGAGAAGAACCTGAAGGTGCTTTACCAGTTCCGGGGCGTCCTGCACCAGGTGATGGCGCAGGACGGTGAGGCACTCAGGATACCAAAGCAGTGTGAGTAGCTGCCCTCTGCAGTCGCCTGGGACCCTGTTGTGCTGCCCTGAGGGGTGCAGCTCCAGGGCCCTCCCTGGCCAGGCAGCCGCTGGTGCCCGAGGGCCGAGCCCCGCTGAGTCTGTCTTTTCTCTTACAGCCCACAGGATTGATGCAGACGGATAAGCTGCTTAAGAAACCAGATTAAAGAGGCTGCAAAGATCTTTTCCTGGGAGTCTACAAATTTGGAAGCAGGGAAAAACCCAGACATAAGATACGTTTATTTTGCATTATTCCTCTAGAAGGTGGCACGAATCAATTATGTGAAGGGACAGAGACAGCCCGCTTCCCTGGGGCCTGTGGGTCGGAGGGCAGCAGCCACACCAGGACCAGAACCACGGCACAGCTGTGTCTTTGTCCCCAAGGATCGTGTCCCTGAGGCAGGGGTCCCTTCCCAGGGTCCTCAGCACATGCTGGCCACGGCCACCCCGCAGTTCCTGGTCTGTCTTGGGGTCCTTGCGGAACGCCCTGCCTCGCACGCAGGGCCAGGAACTGCTCCCCAGAGCCCTGGGCCGCACGGGGAAAGGAGGGAAGAGCGGAGGTCTCCGGCCAAGTGAGCACGTGTGGTCAGCTTCCCGCAAACCGCCTTTTCCTGATGAAATATGGAGAGGAGTGTGGGTTTATAAATCTGCTTTTTATCTGATAAGTGATTTTGGAAATTAGTTCTTTTTTCCCTCCCAGAACTCAGATCATTCCACTGGCACCTGGCTTGGGACAGAGAATTGTAACTGGTTCCCAGGACCGTCCCTGTCATAGGTCACTTCCTTCCAGGACCCCTGTCCTTGTGGGAAGAAGCGGGTGTCCTTCCTTCTCACCATGTCCCTCACGGCTGGGCCTGGCCCTCCTGTGGCGACACCACAGTGCAGAGTTGGAATGAAGAGTCGGAGAAGGGGACCCACGGCCCGCCTCAAGCCATGCAGTGGGCCCAGTGCCATGCTCACTTGTGGCCAGCAGGTGGCACTGCAGCTCCCCGCACCTGGCCCGGCCCAACCCGCCGGGGCTGTCAGCTGGGATGAGCAGAGACCCCACAGACAGTGGTTCCAGCAGCCCCCGGCAGGCTTCACCCTCATGCTGGTGCCAGCGGAATCACTGATGGCCACTCCCTCCTGTTTTTAAAAACAGCTCAGGTGGTCCAGTCCTGTAGTATTTATCTCCTCCTGCAATGTAGTAACGTGAGAAGTTCTCCAAGCTGCTGCCCTGAATGCGCACTGTGCAGTTGGTGCTGCGTTGGACGAGTCCGAACTCGGACACAGCCCTGTTCCCTCCGCGGCTGGTGGCTCTAGCAGGCACCAGTTCCCTCTTGGGCCTGAAATGGACTGTACAGGAGGCACTCAGCACAATAAACCTTTCCTGAAAGCCGGGGACAGTGTCTCGGTGCATCTGTGCAGTGTCAGGAGGAAGCACAGTGAAGCAGATGCCCCCCCACCTCAGGCCTCGCCCCACCCCTTCCCTTCCCGTCACTGTTTGAACTACGTGCAGCTGCAAGGTAGCTGGAAGCTGCGGAAGAGTCCAGAGTCAGGCATCTCGGAGGCCAAGCTGTTTCTCATTTTAGCTAAAGACCTTTTCTTTGTGGCCATGCCCTCAAATTAATGTTTGGTTTTAAAGAAAGGAGGGAAGCCTGCAGTGTAGGAAGACGCTTTATTCCGTAGTTCCATCAAACGAGGCCAGGAAGAGGCCGTCCTAGAACACAGGCCAGTCTCGGCCAGAGAGCCAGTTGTCCAGGCTACGGATGGGCCACTGTTGCTGCCTGAGAGTTGGCTGTCCCCCCTCTGCTGTGGGTGGGACCAACCCACCCACCCAGACCCTCCTGGGACCCAGCTGCCCCACTGGGGGAGTGTCTGCCACCTTAGCCCAGCGGCTATAGTTCCAAGGACACTGGCTGGTGGAGAGAGGACAGCTAGGGCTGTCACCCCCTGGATGACCAGGGGTTTCTCAGGCTCACGGCTCCAGCCCCTCACGGCCTGATGCCAGACTTCACCTGAGGCCGCACTGGGCTTCTCACCAGGGCCCTGGCCTGGCATGCCTCTCTGCCACTCAGTGTCAGCAGCAGGACGGAAGGGTTCACGACCAGACCCCCAGAACTGCGGCTTCGTCTCCGGGGCCTCCGATGGGAAAGCCCAGCGGCCTGGCTCAGCTCCGTGGCTCTTGCCGTGGCCCGGCCCGGAGGGCTCGCAGGCGGCTGCACATCCTCCGCATCACCAGCCTCTGGGCCTTCAGGCGCTTCCGCAGCCTTTCATTTTCCTTCAGTGCCACAAAGAGTTTCTTTTTCAAGGCGTTTAAGTCCAAAAGGGCGTAGCTGTGGTCAGATGGATGTGAGGGGCCAGCCCTCTGCGCAGGGGTCTCAGCCGCTTCTGGTCTTGGGGACGATGCCTGCAGAAGGAGAGTGGAGGGTAAGCAGTGTCAGAGGCAAAGCTCTTCCCTGGAAGGACAGGAGGGAAGGCCCCAGAGCCCCATCTCGCAGCTCACCTGACCCACGTCTGCCCACACCAGGGCTCTTCCTGTTGCTGGGAAAGCCTGCAGTTGGGGCCACACCCTGTGGTGCTCACAGTTTGTGAACCCATCTTCCTTCGTTTGAGGCAAATGCCCCCTGCGAGCACCAACCTGCCACACGCCACCTTGGTGCCTGGGCTTACCTGTCCTACAGGGGCTCTAGTGCTGGGGGGCGGCTGCCGCACTTCCATGGCAGAGTCAGTCTTCCCCCCTGGGCCATGGTCCCTGGCCCCCTCCTCAGGGAGAACCTAGAAACGCAGGACATGGCTGCAGTGTGGACTGGCCACAGCGTGGACTGGCCACAGCTCAGACTAGTCCCAGTGCAGACTGACCGCAGCAGACTCACCTTCTCCTTCTCAGAGTCAGCATCTCCACCCTCAACGGCCGGGTCTGTGTCCTCCGTCACCAGCTGCAAGAAACACAGAGCTACTGTGGATGGGCAGCCCAAGGTTTGGCCCAGGTGGGGTGTGAGAGAGACCTGCACCCCGAGAACCTCACACTTGGCCCCATTCTCAGCCCAGGTTTATCCAGTTAAACTGGGCCTTGAAGCCGGACCCAGCCCCACCTGCCCCCACTGTTATCTTCCCGACAAAGATGGTCCCAAATCTTGGGCCGAAGGACCTAATTTGCAATATCACCCCAGGGCCTGGCATTGTCCTAGACGCAAATTTTGCTCACAGCTGCAGCCATATGGTAGCAAACACCTGACTCAGAGCCCGCCACCCCCAAGCACTAAGGCGAAGATCAGAAATGCGCCCCCAGGGGTTACTGTGATCGTCTGGGACAGCCACAAATGCATCAAAGTGACCAAACTAACAGATGTGCACTGATGGGGGTGGGGGGTTGCTAGCAGGGGGCACGAAGTTTCAGTTAAGCAAAACGGTGACCCCCGAGAGCCCGCTGTACATCGTGCCTACAGGTCACAGCACCGTACTGTGCGTTCAAGTGTTTGAGGGTAGCTGGCTGGAGTGGCGCGGTGGATCGAGTGCTGCCTGTGAACCACAAGGTCGCCACTTGATTCCCAGTCTCGGGGCACATGCCTGGGTGGTGGGCCAAGCCCCCAGTAGGGGGGTATGAGGCAACCAATCGATGTTTCTCTCCCTCTCTTCCCCTCTAAAAATACATAAAGCTTTTTTTTTATTTTGAGGGTAGGTCTCTTAGCGTTCCTCCCACAATAAAATTTTACATATGTATAAATAAAAATAAATGGCCTTCCATAGTACAGAAAACAGCCAAACAAGCCCAGAATGCACCAGGCAGCATTCAGGTGTGGGGACCAAGGCAATGAAAGGAGACCAAGAACAGGGAACCCACCGTGCAGCAGGTGGGGGCAGGTGCTAGAAAGCCCAGCAGGCAGGAGAGGGAGGAACGGGCCTGCCTGCAGAATCATGAACATGAACGTGGACCTGGAAAAGGGGGCAGCTGCCTGCATACGGATCTCTGAGCGAAATCACTAGGCAAAGGAGAGATGGCAGGCAGAGGCCGCACCTGTCTCTTCGCAGCTGGCGCCTGTTCTTCCCGTGGCCTGGGACTGCTGGCCCCACCAGCTCCCTCTTCTCTCCTTCCCAGTAAAATCAAACTCGCAACAGGTGTCCGCCTGCCTTCTGTTCGTCCCATCACTTCTTTGCCTTCCAGGTTCAAGCAGGTGGGGCCCACACTCTGGGACTCTGTACACCTCTGAGATTTACCAAGTTCAATATAACCCCCCTCGTGCTTCAGCGACCTGCGGTCCACAAGCTCCCTCCTGAGCCTGCCCTGCACACCCCACCAAGACACGTCCACTCCACCGGGGCATCAGATTCAACGTGCACAGGGCCACACGCCTGGGAATCAGGCAGCGAGGGTCCCCAGGGGTTTGGTGAGCTCCCGCCCTCTCTGCCCACAGGCTCTACAAAGCCCTTCTATGGGGTCCTCTCATCACTGACTCACCTGCAGCTCGGGCTGCCATAACTACACTCACCTGTGCCAGGGCATCGGCCCTTGAACGGTTTCCAGCCAGGTAGAGCCCTCTGTAGCCCCGCCCCAACACTGAGCTCACCCGAAAACCAACAGCGGTACCCAAAGCCCTCCCCACTGCAGGCCTGTCCGCACTGTCCACACCCTCCCTCCAGCGCTGCACCCGCATCGTCCTTTCGGGTTGGACAGCGCTCTCAGCCTGCACATGGGGCGCACAGTGGGACCTGAGCAGGGACCTGCTGAATGGCAGTGGCACAGCCTCTGGCTTCTCCATCAGAGGTGTCCGAGCCCCAGCTGACTCCCTGGAGGAGGACGAGGTCTGAATGAGGCTCAGCAGCTGCCTTCAGCTGGGAAGCCTTCGCTGCACAGCCTCGAGCCCACCTGAGACCCGGCAAAAGTGAGCCGCGGGAAGGGCCAGGCTCTTGCCACACTCGCCAATTGCTGCTTCAACAGCACCCAGTTGTGAAACATGACTCATTCTGAATTGGCTTTACATTGGGGATCCCCTAAACCGAAGGTCGTGGCCATCAGGGCTGGCTGGGCTCCTACGGGAGGCTGGACAGCACTGCCCTCACTGCAGCCTCCGTCCCTGCCAGCGCCACCCCCGCCCGCCCACTGCTGCTGGGTGGAGCCAAGTAGCCCGGCTCTGCGGAGAAAAGAAGTGTGTTCACCTGCGTGGCGTCCTGGAAGGCGAACACTGTGGGCACCGCGTTGTGCTTCAGGTTCTTGCGGTTTCCAAAGGCACTGAAGCACTCCGGGCGGAAGTGCTCTGAGCAGATGACCGTGTGCTGCTTGGGCTCAAAGTTGCCCCGACCGATGTTCAGCACCCACTCCTTCAGGAGCTCGGGCCGGCTGAACGGGAACCTGAGGGGCAAGCATAGAGCGTGCAAGAGTGAGGCTGAATTCAGCACTTCCGAGCTTCCCGGCATTTTCACACCATCACACGGTATTCTGGAGGGCGTGGATAATCCGGGAACCTCTCTCTGTTCAACCGCATCCAACTTCTGGAAGGTAAGGCATCCTTAGCAGAAAACGAGACCATGAGCTTGCCCTAAGAGCTGTTTCCGAAGCTACACGTACCAAGTAAGCCTTCACTCGTCCCCTCGGGAGCCCACCAAGTACCAGGCCTGTTAAGGGTGCCGGGGGGGGGGTGGGGGGTGGAAGTAAGACAGCCCCACCTTCATCAAGCCCACATTCTAGACAGGGCAGACGGACAGCAAGCCAGACAGATGAAGACTGTGTAGGAATGAAGAGCAGGATGTGGTCAGGAAAGGCCACCTGTGAGATGTCGCTGAGTGGGAGCCTGACCCTGCGGGTATCAGAAGGAAGAGCAGCCCTGGCCCGGCAGATCAGTTGGTTAGAATGATGTCCTGATATGCCACGGTTGCAGGTTGTGGGTTCAGTCCCCCGTCAGGGCACATACAGGAATCAACCAACGAGTGCACGGATGCATGGAACAACAGATCAGTGTTTCTCTCTCTCTGTCCCTCCCTCCCCCCTTTCTCTCTCCCTTAAAAGTCAATAAATCTTTTTTTTTAAGATTGGATTAAACTCTCTCTTTAAAGATTTTATTTATTTATTTATTTATCTTTAGAGGGGAAGGAGAGAGGGAGAGAAACATCAGTGTATGGTTGCCTTTCGTGCGTCCCCTGCTGGTAGTTAGCCTGCAAGGAACCAGCCTGCAACCCAGGCATGTGCTCTGACTGGGAATCGAACGGCGATCATCTGGTTCGCAGGCCTGTGCTCAATCCACTGAGCTACGCCAGCCAGGGCAAAAGTCAATAAATCTTAAAAAATCAAACAGCCAAGGTTAAAAAACAAAGGGAGATTGGTGACAGGCATGTGCCCGGCATGTCTGAGTAGTGATCGAGGCAGGTGTTGGCTGAAACGGAGCAAGAGGAGTAGGGACTGAAGGACGTGGGTCTCAGGCAGATGGGGGGCTCCCTGGAGTCTGTGGACAGGGGTAGGGGGATGGGGAGGAACAACCGAGCCCACCCGGGCTGCTGCGGGAAGGCACAAGGTGCCTGGGGTGTCAGCAGGAGGAGGGAATGAATGGGCAGATCGGGATGTATTTCAAAAGCCATGCAACAAGGGCTGCCTGTGGGCCATGAAATAGAGAAGAGTCACACATTAAAATGGAAGGAGGCAGTAGGAGGGGCAGCTCTGGGACCTGGGAACTTTGGTTTTACACATTAGCTGTTAAATATGAGGTGCCTTTCAGACGTCCACATGCTGAACTGGGTGGCAGCTGGACACACGTCTGGAGACAGCCATGTTGGGGGGCCACCCCACCTCAAGGGTGACAAAGTCCTGGGTGCAGTCGGCGCCCTGCGGAGCGGTGTGGGCAGGGACGGTGCATGCCACGGCCCCCACGACCCCACCCCAAAGTGCTCCAGCGTCTAGTGTGGAAACGAGGATCCAGCAAACGAGGCTGAGAAGGGACACTGTGACCAAGGAAAAGGCCGAGTAGCGTCCTAGAAGTGAGTGTCTCAAAGCGTCAAAAGTCACTTGTGTCAAATGCCGCAGAGATCACCTGATTCTGCAATGAGACCCTGCATTTGCCATCATATGGGCCACTGGGGATGTGACAGCTCATTTGTGGAAGTGGTGGGGGCAAGAGTCCGATAGCAATGAGCTTGAGAGCGAATTGAACGCAACTCCGCCCTCAGGTGTGCACCTGACAGAAACATACAAATGGATCCCGGTCAACATGCCAGCAAAAATGTCCAGCCATGTGCTTGCTACGGCCAGAACACAGGGGCACCCAAATGCCCGTCGAATCCACAACAAATCAATTCTGGTTTGCGCGGTCAACAGAATATGACGCAGCAACGAAAAGGAATGAACTGCCACTGAATGAAACAAAAGTGACTCACAATTGTGGACAAAAACAGGGGGTTCAATGGAAAGCAGCCTCCCAGGGTGACCTGATCATAAATTCCTAACTAGGCAGGTCATGCTGGGTCCTCACGCCCCAGGCCTGCAACTTCTTGAGCAAAGGTTTGTCTTTGCCTTGTCTCTCTGCATCTATGTTAACTCTCCCACAGGCAGATCCCCGCCTTGCTGTCTCCCACCCTCCCATGATCTTTGCATCCCCACCTTAGTTTCACATGCATGAAAGAAATCTGAAGCCTATACAGTTCTCTACAGGTGTGGACATTTCTATTGATGACACAAACATAGTGGTGAGGGAAAAAAAACAGGAGGAAAGTGCACTGTGTGAGTCCATTCCAAAAGTTCAACACGGGCCAGAGCAATCCCTGAGAAAAGGCAGGGTGGGTGTGGGTTACCCCAGGGGATGTGGGAAGATAAGGGACAAGAGAGGGGTGCTGTTGGGGGCCTCCTGGGGACTGGCGATGGGCTGAATCCCCGAGTCACCCAGGGTGTTCATTTACTTTAACTTGGTTGAGCTGTGTACCTGTGATTTGTGCACTTTCCTGGGGATCTGGGCCACTGGGGATGTGACGGAGCTCGTTTGTGGAAGTGGTGGGGGCAAGAGTCTGATAGCAATGAGCCTGAGAGCGAATATGTGTTATATTTCAAGAAGAGCATTTACTTTGAAACAGCAAGTGGTAATAGAAATAAAGGCGAGTGCAGAAGCCCTTTGGAGCCCAGCTGTAAAGGAACAGAAGCGGGCGTGTGAGGACGGGCTCGCTGGCAGGGACCTACCTGTTCAAGGGCCAGGCCCTGCCCAGGGCTCCACCACCACCACTCCCCACCCCCGCGGACTCCCGCCAAATCGGCGTCCCACACACACCCAGGACGTTCTCACTCCCGCCTTCCAGCCTTCCTCCTTCCGGATGCGGGGCCTGCTCATGGCTCTGCACGGGCAGGAGGCACCCCAAACTAAGGCGGCACCAGCTTCATAGTGAACACCTACGGCGTTCCGGGCTGCGGCTGTGAGCGGCATCAAGTCCCCAGGACATGGAGAGTACGACCGCCCAAATTACTGCAGCGGGTGCCAAGGGCTGCGGAGGTACCACCTGGATAGACCTGGGCTCGCATCAGGCCCGCCCTCGGCCTTCCGCGACAGGTTGGCGCGAGGCTGCGTGCCAAGCGTTCCGACCACATTCCCGTGCGCCCAGGCTGCCGCAAGGCTGCGTGCCAAGCGTTCCGACCACATTCCCGTGCGCCCAGGCTGCCCGAGGCGATGCGGGGTCCTGGGCCCTTGACTGCGCCAGTCGCCGGCCCGCAGGCCACCCTGCCTCCGAGGCAGCGGGGCACCGACCCTGGCGTCCCGGTCCACCCAGCACCCCAGGCCTCAGGCTCAGTGGGGCCCCCGGGCCCGGGCGAGACGGGCCCAGCAGCCAAGCCCCTGGACCCCCGGTGTCCCCGCCCCTCACCGGTGGAAGGTGAGCTGCTTCCTGCGGTTGCTGTAGCGGTTGCAACACTGCCGGGCTGCGCATGATTTGGGCATCTCCACACCCAAGGCCCCGCTGCCCCTAACAAAGATGGCGGTGGCGAGGTCTTTGGGCGCAGGGAGGCCAGAGGCAGGACTGGTCGGTGTGGGTGGGCGTGGCCTATCGCTCAGGGCGGGTCCTATGGGCGAGAAGGCGTGGGGTTGCTGGGAGGTGCTAGAGAGCCTGGTTGTGCTCCTGGTCAACTCCCCGCGCTGTGCCCTGCTGTGCCCGCCACCCATGTCGCACGGAGTATGGAAGGACTGCAGGGTTTTGCCCCAGTTCGCTGAAGCCCAGCGCCTTCACCTCGTTTTGGGGTCCCCCCAACTTACATCCAGAAACAGCGCTGGACAACTGGAAACCAGAGAAAGGCCTAGTGCCCAACTTGGCCAGTATTTTCAAAATTTTAGGTGCTGAGACACAGATTTTGGCATCTGGAACTAGGCAGCCCCAGATTGGGGTGAGGCAGACACAGATGGGGGAACAAACTGGCACTGCAAACCCCAGCTGTAAAGGGGCTGATACACCAGGAGACCCCAGACCTGCCTGCAGAACCTCAGAGGCCGCGGCTTTTACAGAGCAGGGTAACCCCCCAGTGGGGTTTAAGCTCAATTTGATGAAGAAATTGTGAAAGCTATTCCTGTCTATTCATACAATGGTTTGCTTCTGAATAATTTACTAGAAAAATAGATTAAGGGCTGGGGGTGTTTTTCATCCTGCTAAACCAGACTCGGACTTGAACTTCCCAAGTGTTCCCTTATAATCATGGTTTGGGGATGTGGTGAGGGGAGAACACAGTCGTCCTTGGGTACAGAACACAAACACCTGAAGGTAGACATGAACCTCAAAGTAGCAATATCTTTATTTACAAAATATACAGTTTCACAGAAACAGCTTCGTTTTTACACATAAACTTTATAATTACACAGAACCACGTAAACGATGTTAAGTGTCTGGCCTGGCCAAAGCCAATGAGAGGGGCGTACTTTTGGGGTGACACCTTTTCCCTCCCCTCACTCCATCAGCCACCAACCAGGAGCCCCTAGATGGGCCATGCCTAATTTGCATAAAGCTGATTGCAGCTGCTGGCTCAACCAACACAAAACCGTGATGTCCAGACTCCTTAGACACCGCCCACAGGGACACAGCCATCAGAACAGAAAGGAAAAGAAACAGAGATGAGTGTCAAAGCCTTCCAGGGGTCACAAGGCATCAAACCTGAGAGCACGTCACAGAGCAACTGCCAGCGCTGGCCATCCGCTGTAAAACCACACATACTCTTACATGCACTTTTAAAACTCTGTGGACTTTAAAAGAAACACTTTGGAACTTGGGCCACTCTCATGGTTGGAGACACTGGACAGGCAATGTCCTGGGGCAGATCTTTGGCAAATTCCTCCCCCGACTTTTGCACAGCTGCCCTGGTCAGAGCCACAGTCAGCTCTGAGGACCAGTTCGTTTCTGACCCAGCTTACTGCTCTTTCTACAGCTGGGCTTCTCCCTTGGGGGTCTCTACAATAAACTGGGTTTCAAAAGCTACGTCTAGTTTTGTGTTAATAAAAGCAACAGAATTAAACACAAAAAAGGCAGTTGGCTGGTCACACATGAATGACACCAGGACAAAATACAGGCTCTGCTTAGCCAGTTACAGCTCAAACCCCAGGTGCTTCAGTGAGATAAGGTAGAGGGAGCCCACTGCTGGCCGGCACAGGGTGCCCTGTGGAGAAGCCCCCCAACAGGGAGACTGGGCTCCCTCCGGCTGTAAACACACATGAGCAACTTGGGCATTCTTCCCTCTTCATGCTTTTACAAGAAACAATGTTCATGAAAACACACCCATCCATTAAAAAAAAAAAAACTCTGAGAACACGTATTGGAGCTGCTAAAACACCATCGGTCTGGGACAAAGGTGAAGCCCTCCCCGTTGGAGCCCCAGAACCACCAGTGCCCCAGGGCTCACTGGCGCAGAGCCTGGCGAGGCTCCGGGACAGACTCCCAGGCTTCTCCGGAACTGGGCCCCTGGGGTCTCCCCAGTCCAGATGCGAGCAACTCTGCACAGTTCAATGGCATGTAACTGGAGGCCAGTGTTACCATCTCACTCACCAAAAAGGCTTTGAGTCCTAACCTTGGCCTGTGGAACCAGCAGGCCAACCTGTAGTCGGGGACACTAAGAATCTCCCATTTTCCTTTACCCATTAAGCACAGGAACGCCCTTCCCGAGTGTCTGCCTAACTTTTATGCTGCTACTGGGAACAAGGTAAGGGGAAGAGATGAGGAAGGACCCCAAGTGCCCCTGTGCCTGGGCAACCACAGGCTCCCACAGGCCAAGTGGAGGGAAAGGGCGCCCAGGCAGAAATCTGCCAATACTTCTGGCTACATCGTGCAAATAGACAGGAGTTTTACATCGTGCAAAACAGGAAACTTGAGTTACGAACATGGGCCACTTCCACCCCCCAAGCAGCCCTCTTTCTACAGTGAGGCGGCCACACACTCTCCTCGGTAATGAACAGAAGGAACCTAAGGATCAGCAGCTTGCCCACGCCCCCAGCTCCTCTCAGAGGCAGACAGGAGTCCAGCAGGCAGCCCCTGGGGACAGAGGCAGCAGCGAGGCAGTGGGGAGAAAGAGCCACTGGGGGAGGGGCAGCTTTGATGGTTGCTGTACAGACATTTACGGTCAAAGACTTACACTTGAGAAAAACTTTGCACGTATGGCTGTTTGTTCACGGGCCGAGGAAACATTTGTCCCCAACACAGCGGAAGCAGGAGTAACAGCACTTATTCTAGTCGGGGGGAGTTTAACAATAGCACAAATTCACGACTACCATGGACCTTCCTCTTCAGCGGAAGCAAACCCACTGCACCGGAGCGCTGAGCCCGCCTCCAGCGCAGAGGACGCAGCTCTAGCAGCGGCTTTGGCCTGCGAGGACTTTATTCAGTTACCGGCTATGTACAGATTATACCTCGGACAGCCTGTCCTTTTGCTTAGGCACCTGAATGGCAGGGGTCTGCCTGCACCAGAGCTGAGAGTTCTGTGCTCAACTTAGAAAAGGGCCAAAAAGCCCACCATCCCTTCCGATGCTTCACCCACAGTCTCCTCCCTCGCCAGCAGTCAGTCCAGAAAAAGCTTCCGAGAGCCCATTCGGGAACGGTTGGAACGGCGGATGTCGAACTTGGAGTCCCGGCACTTTTGACAGACAAACACTTCCGGAACATTGGATTTCCGGATTTTGGCACAGGACAGGTGAATCCAAGTATGGCACTCATTACACTCGATCATCGGGCGTCCGGCAAATGGCTTCATGCAGAAGCAGGTGACGAGGTCCCACGAGTCGTCGTCTGAAAGGAGAGAAACACATAAGGGGAAGGAAAACCGCCTCGTGACCCCCTGCACTGGGAACTCCTCTCCATCAGCAAAGCCGCCCTCCAGCGGAGCAGAGCAGCCGAGTCGCAGCAACTGAAGAGGTTTCGGACTCTCACTTAAGGGAGCTACTTCCCTCCCTCAAACCTCACGTAGTAAGCGCGCAGGACTCCAAAACCTGTGGTCCCGCGGCTCATCATGGTGCGTGGCCTTAGGGGCTGCATTGTTCTTACATGGTAAGGTCTGCCTGGGAAGCTCAGTCCCTCTGGCTGCAATCAGCCCCACTCCCCAACACGCCAGTATGCACCTTCTCCCGCCCTCCTCCTCAGAGGTGGTGGGCACACTCTGAGGAAGCGACAGCTCCCAGACTCCTGCTCCCAGTCGCCCCCTTCCGCCCACCAGCCGACAGTGCGGCCATCCCTCTGGCCCCCACCTGAGTCCACCATGATGTCCTCATCGTTGCCGGTGCTGTCCTCGTCGCGGAACACCACCTGCTTCCCCTGCCGGACGACAGTCCGCTTGCCTTCAGTCTTTATTTCTTTGACCTGGTCAGGTGACACGGCGGCACAGGACCCGCTGGAAGGAGTATCGGAGTCCCAGCCCGAGCAGGGATCGCCAGGGGCCTGGGGGATACCCTGCATGGCGGGGCTTGTGGGGGCCTCCACATACGGGTCGGAGGGTTCCAGCTTCAGCAGACTGCCCATGTACCCCTCCTTCACAGGCATGTCGCTGTCCCTTCGCTTCCTCTTCTTCTTTTTCTTCAGCTTGTCAGTCTTCTTTCTGTCCAGCAGGAAGTTGCTGGGCTTGGCTCGCTGCAGGAGGGCGGGCTGCAGGTGGCCGAAGCAGCGGTCGGAGACGGGCAAGGGCACGGTGGACGAGATGTCAGTGAGGCCGGCGTCCCAGCCGTCGCTGTCAATGGTGCCCGCCGTGCTGTTGGCAGGGCTCGGGCTGCTGCGCAAAGGGAGCTCCTGAAAGGGCAGAGGCAGAGGTGGTGGGCGCCCACGATCCCGCCCAGTCCCCAGCAACAAGAGCTGACCCCAGGCAGAACTCCCCTGGCCGCACCGGGCCTGCAGACACACACCCTCAGAACCGAAGCCTCCCACCTCTCGTCAGCATCACTCTTTAGGAACAGCGGCACCTGTACGACAGTGCGACCTTCCAGAGAGAAGGGGGACCCCTGAGGCGACCTCCTGCCCTGACTGAACCCCGGGAACCTGGCTGACGCTCAGTCAATCTCTGAAAGGAGTGAAGACACACTCTCCAGCTGTGACACCTCCCCCGTGCGTCCTCTCACAGGATGGGTTTTTTCAATTAAGTGAATTGAAGTTAGTTTTGAGAATTTCCCAATGCTTTTTAAAAAAACAAGACATACCCCAAAATATTACAAAAATCAAAGCAGGCAATCATTGCCCTAAAGCAGTGAGCGTGCTACAGTCCGGCCCCTGCAGACCCCCGAGCACTTCATTTCCAGCGACAACAGTCTGCGTGGCACAGAGCAGGCCCGGCCCACCGGGCAGCAGGGCAGAGGCTACGCCGAGGCTGGCTGGCACGTGGCCCCACAAACTTCGGGACCCTTCTTTTTAGCCTCAGTCAGAGCGAACGAGGCCTCTGAAGATTGAGGACCAAGGCGGTGCTGGTCTACAGTTCTGCCCATGTCTTGGCAAAAAACCACCCCTGGAACTATGTGAGATTTTGGCCACGGTCCCTGATGATTCTGTAATGTATGCACAGCAACCAGGAGGCTGCCCTCCAGACAAGTAGCCGTCTGGCTGAACCCCGGTCCCACCACTCATTAGCCTGTGCTCCAGGGCAAGGGGTTCCCTATCTGTGCTCAGGTCCTCAGTATGAAAATGAGAACAAACAGCCCTAACTGGGGCTCAATGGATTCAGTGCTGGCCTGCAAACCAGAAGGTCACAGGTTCAATTCCCACTCAGGGCACATGCCTAGGTTGCGGGCCAGGTCCCCAGCAGGGGGCACGTGAGAGGCAACCACACAATGATGTTTCTCTCCTTCTTTCTTTCTCCCTTCCCCTTTCTCTAAAAAATAAACAAAGTCTTTAAATGGGGACAAACAATACCACCTACCTCGTCCCATTATAAATGCCAAAAACAGTGGCTGGCTGTAGACAGCACTCAGTAAACACCCGCCACGGAGCGCAGGCAGAACAGGGAGTGTGGGCACTAACGCTGCGGGACTCTGCGCAGTGCCAGGTGGGCACTGGACACTTGGGAGCAACACTGTGTAAGGCGTGTGACTGCCTAACCACTGTGCTGCACGCTGCAACTAACAAAAAATCATACTGAATATAAACTGTAACTGAAAAATAAAAATTTTTAAAGAGCAGGCAGATAACAAATAGTAATTTTCAAGCCAACTCTGAGAGTTTACTAATCATTTCTAGACAAGCTTTCATCTTATTTCCCACCAGAGTCTGAGGAACCATTTCCCAGGCTGGTCTACGTGTCCAAGAAGACTTCTGCTCAACTACAGTCTGAAGTCCTCCCGCACAACCCCTTCCGCACGGCCTCCTTGCCAGACACCCGGTCTCCCCGCCAGCAAGAAAGGACTCGCGAGTGCTGAAGAGGACTCATTACCTCCTTCGGATAAGGGATGTAGCCCGCATAGGCCAAGACAAAGGTGCAGAATTTGTTGAAGTCCTCCACGGTCCTGCGCCTCTTGTAGCCGGGGGAGTACTCCTGTCAGGAGACCAGAAAGGGGCGTGTTTGAAAGCAGACACTTGCAGGTGGAACCGCAGAGACAAACCAGGCAAGCCCGAGCTTGTGTTACTGCCACTCAAAACCACGCCACGAGATTTACAAACACTCCGACAAGATACGGGAGGTCAAGAAACAACACTGCATTCAGAAGGCTGAGAGCGGGGTGTCAAGACATTATGCCAAGAATACTGGGAAGCTGGTTAGGAGATAAAAGCTCGTGCAGAAGCCTACTTCTTAGCACACACAGGCTTTTTCTGGCATTATCTATTTGCTGCTACAGGCCTATCAGCTCTAATAACTACTTTTTTTGCTACAGATTTTCCATTTTGAAAACAGTGCTCCTGCAGCTATATCTGAAGCACTTAGTGATGTCAAAAGTCAACCATTTCTCATCCTCTTCAGATCCTCAGGCCTGACCCCTCCCCAGCCTGGCTGCCCGTGGAAGGCACCCTAGGCCCCACCACGGGGCCTCAGAGGAGGAGCTTCCTTCTGGTCCTTCTACTGCTCCAACACCCAGGGGCCGAGCGCCCAAATGTTTCTCGACTGAGAGAATAAACCAGAAACTTCCCTGCTAGTCTTATTTGCACGTTGAAGATAAAATACTAGTGGTTTTGGCTTGTGAGTTGTATCCCCATTCAAGCTAGAAATACCCTCAACAAAAATGGACTTTCTCCTGAAAAGAAGAGCAGCGCAAAGAGAAAAAGCCTTTATTTCCTACTGAGCAAAACAACTGCACTTTATTCTGGTTTATGTGACTAATGTATCTACTGAGACTTTCTTTAAGCATTTCATCACCCACCCCAACCCCATCTTTAGGTGCTGAGGTGGCATTTACAGAGCCTAGGGGCCCAGTGCCTCGTTAAGGTGAAGGGGGGTGGGGGGGTGGGGATTGGGAGTGGACTCCTGAGCATACCCCACCCCAGGGCAGGGCCGAGAAAGTGGCGCTGCGCGACCGTGCTGCCTGCAGGCTTCCTTCCAAGAGCGCCGCTCCGTATTTTTTCAACTTGGTTCCTTCGAACCACCTTCTCCCCCAACCCCTCCACCACCGGACCCCGAGAGGCACGCAAATTAGCGGAGCACAGGCTCGGCTCGGGACCCGGTGCAGGAAGCCAGAAGATCCTCCCTCTCCCCCACCCCAGGAACCACTGACCGCCCTCCCTCCAGCTGCGGTGGGAGGGCCGCAGCCCTTGGCCCTCAAACTCTCGGGAAGAACAACTATTTCGGCGGGGAAGTGGGTCAGGGGCCGGGACGCCGTGTGGCAGGCGGCAGCGCCCTCCGGCGCGGGCTGGGGGACGTGCACCGCCCCCACCCTGTCCGCCCTGCCTGCCCCGCCGACTTTAGGAAAAGCAGATGGCGGTACGGCCCCCTCCCACCCTCCCGCGGAAGCCGCCCCCCGCCGACACTCGGCCCCGGAAGGTGCGGGGCCCTTGCCGCTGGGGAGGGGGCGCGAGAAGCCGGCTAGATATGGGCTCCGGGGCTGGTAGAGCCCGGGAACCCCAAAGGCGTCAGCTTGGCGGGAGATACCCAGCACTGCCTCCGGCGGCCCGACCCGCATCCCGAACCCCGGGCCTCAAGCGGGGAGAGGGGACCGCGTCAGGGGCGCCAACCGGGAGAACCGAGAGCCGATCCCCGGAAGGAGGAATGGGAGGCGGGGCGAGCAAATCCCGCGGGCGGGGGGCGGGGGCCCCGGAGAGGGATGAGAGCGCTCGGGAGGGGGGGACTCGGCTGGGGCCCCAGCTCTGGTGAGAACCCCGAAAGACAAGGCTCCCCCAAGCCGGAGGGGCGGGGGCCGCGCGGGAGTCAGGGGGCGGGGCGCGGGCCACTGGGCCTGGGGATTAGGGAAGCCGGCGGGGGCGCGCCGAGCAGAGTCTACGTCCGAAGGGGGCCACGAACCCCTCCGGGAGGGGGGCGGGGGGATTCCTCCGAGCAGCAAGCTCGGGGCGGCGGCCCACGGCCCGAGTCCCCGGGGGCGGGGAAGGGGTGAATGAGGCAGGCGAGGCCGAGCCGGGAGCAAGGACAGGTCCCGAGGCTACCGAGGCCCGGGAAGGGTCGGCGCTGACGCCCGTGGAAGAGACGCCGAAGCAAGGGCCGGCAGGGAGGACCGGGCGCGGGCCCCAGTGGGGGGCGGGGTTGGGAACGGGGGGGGGGCCGACGGCGAAAAGCTGGGGGAGGGGAGGGTGGAGCTCGATAGCGGGGGTCCGGCTCCCGGGAACGAAGGAGAGGGATGGGGGTGGTCGGGGGCGAACCGAGAGCAGGTCTCACTCACCTCAGGGTGGAAGGCGGCGGCGCAGGAGTCGGAGTCCATGTTCAGGGTGGGGGGCGGCGGCTGTGGGAGTGCAGGGGCCGGAATGCCGCCACCGAACGGTGGAGTCTCTCGGGGCTGGGGGCTCTGGCGGCCTCCTAGGACTGGGGCGGACCGGGGAGGGGTCGCCCCGGCTAGAGGTGATGGGGGGCTCGGCTCGACGCGTCGCGTCCAGAACTCTGTGCTCCCGGGCCAGCGACTCCACCGCCGAGCAGAGTTAGCAATGCAGCTCCCGCAGCGGGAGAGGCGGGAGAGTCACTGCGGGGGCGGGGGGGGCGGCGGCGGCGGCGGCGAGCGGGAACCCGACCGGCTCCCCGACCTGACGCCCAGTTCGGCTCGTGTCTCAGGAGGGAGGGCGGGAGATCCGCGGGGCCTGTCGGGAAATGTAGTCTGAGGGGGACGGAAAGCCGATAGGGAGGGGGCGTGGCGCGGTGGCGGGCGCTGGGCACTGTGGGAGTTGTAGTCTCAGGCTTCGCCGCTGCAGCACACAAAGACCGTCAGGAGGACTCCAACTCCCATAGAGCGCCGTGGCAACTGCGGAGGCTGGTCTCCGGACTTGAGACCGCCGGGGCGGGGGCTGTGCGGGGGCTCGTGCTGCCTCGGAGATGGGGGAGGGGCGGTGCGAGCAGTAGCGCCTGGGTCTCTGCGGGGGCGGGGTGGGCCGGGTTCCTTTGGGCGGGTGGGTGCTGGGCGGACCGCCTTGGTCGCAGAGTACGGGGTCAGACACATCTTTTTTATCCTTGCTTACTACGGGTTCTTTCCCCTTTGTGGGGTCGGGGTCCCCGCAGCCCGGCCGATAGTGGGGGCGGTGGCGCTGACGTCGAGGCCACCTCCGGACTCGGCTTCCGGCGGGGGGAGCGAACTTTCTTTCGCGACTGTGGGTTTTCTGGCCCGGCCCTCCTTGCCCTGGGGATTCGAGACCGCGGGACCGAGACTCTTGGTATCTGTAAGGTCCACTCTGAGGTGTCGGGTTACGGCAGCCGAACATCTCTCTCGGTGTTATCGAGGCTTTAGACCGTGTTTGCTTAAATGCGCTTTTCTTCCCTCTTCGCCTAACCTTGGGACCGTCCCTGTTTTCTTTCTGTATTTCCTGAGTCTGTTCCTCACAGGATTATAACAGTGGGGCCAAAACGTGATCGAGTTATTGGGAATTGCCATTGACTCTGTGTATTGATATTTAATTGAGGAGTTTGCATTTTACAACTTCATGCTGAAGGTTGGTTGACTCTGAACACCTAGTGGAAGATGAGCTGCTCCAATCGAATCACCGGGAGGAGGCCTGACCTTCTTGAACATTTTTGAAAGAAAAAGCCCACATGCAAAATGCAAATGACCCAATCGCATATTCTGTACCTTCGCAGACAAAAACTGTTGAAGAGGGGTAACATAACATTTCAAATTCAAATCATAAAGGAGGCTCTGCTATACTGAATCTTCCCTGCTATACTTTCAGGGAAGAACCCCTGAAAGATAAAGTTATTTCCAAGGGGGTGAAGGCTACTCGGGTTAGTTGTTGCTCTTTAGGTGGTTAAGGGACTGGGTTTATCTTCGAAATACAAGGTCCAGCAGAAGTAACGCCTACGGAAGTGTGGGTGGTCGGGTAATAACGTGGGTGTAATCATTTATAGTTTTAATTTGAACACTTCACCTACAATGTCATGTGGTGTGCTTGAATGTGAGAGTTATTTTACATGTTCATGCTTTTGTAATTTAAAAAAGGGGGCGTTATTTGGGCTGGACCCCTGCATTTTTCTGAGCCGCAATTTTCTAACCTGTAAAGGTTGTAGTGGAGTACCGGCCTGAATAAATGCTAGTTTACTGTTGTTTTTTAATGTTATTTCAGCAATGCCTTCGAGGATTGGAAGACTCCCCAGCTGTGATAACAGACTGAGGTGCTTTACAAAGCTAGTAAAATAAAAATAGACATTGGACTTGGTCTGTGGAAACTTCGTTAACAACTTCTTAGCAGAGTGCGTGGTCTTTTTCTGGTGATTTAGCCAGAGTTGAATGTTCCCTGACCATTGTGGCCTGGACAGTGTCCTGAGCGCAGCCAGTGTTGCCCTGGGCCAGATTCAGGAGGAGGCACTTAGTTTGCTTGAGTAAGGAAGGGACAAAAAAGATATCCTGTTGGTGGTTTAAAGGTATAAATATCAAAGAATACTTATTAGAGGTGGAATCCGAAGGAAAACAATGGAATTTTTAAACTGATCATCATTATTCCCTATGGTATGACTTTCCACAATACAAACGTTAACACCCATCATCTATTAAACTGAAATACTGACCCTGGCCAGGTAACTCAGTTGGTTAGAGTATTGCCCCCAATACACCAAGGTTGAGGGTTCGATCCCTGGTCAGGACACATAGAAGAATCGACTGATAAATGCATAAGTAAGTGGGACAGCAAATTGAGGTTTCTCTTTCTCTCTTTCTCCTGTCTCTAAAATCAATAAATGGAAAATTTACCAAAAAAATAATAACATAATAATAATGGACTGGATGACAGAAAAACAAAAGCCCAAAATTCAGGGATGACTCACACTAGAAGGAAAAATCCCAAACTTGGATTGTCTCGGGACAGTGATCATTCTTTCTTGATAGATGTCCAATAGATACTGTCTTTATTTATTTACGGATTTGAGAGAGAGAAACATTGCTCCTTGGCCCCACCTTCTGACACATTCACTGGCAGTATGTGGCCTGGGATGGAACCCACAACCTTGGCGTATCCACAACTGAGCCACCAGCCAGGGCAATTTTGAAGTTCTTAGTAGACTTTAGTTCTTAATACACGGGTGTGACCAAGACTGCCGTCTTGTCTCCCTGCCTGACACTCCAGAGCAGCAATTTTCAACCTTTTTTAAAAAGATTGTATTTATTTATTTTTAGACAGGGGAAGGGAGGGAGAAAGGGAGAGAAACAGTGTGTGGTTGCCTCTCATGCACCTCCAGCTGGGGACCTGACCAGCAACTTGGGCATGTGCCCTGACTGGGAATTGAACCAGTGACCCTGGTTCACAGGCCGGAGCTCAGTCCACTGAGCCACACCAGCCAGTGGCATAATTCTCAACCTTTTTCATCTCATGACACACATAAACTACTAAAATTCTGTGACACACCAAAAACTATAGTTTTTGCCAATGGAAAAAAAGGAAGTATAATTTTGATTCGTTCACACTGGGCAGCCATTGTGTTGGCTGCTGTCACTTTCTGTTCGACAGTCTGAAGGAAAACAGGTTGGCGACCCTCACTCAGTAGTCCGGTGTCCCATTTTAAGAATTCTTGCCGCACGTCACTTGAAAACTGCTGCTCCCGTGACTGGAAAACTTCACAGAAGAGGGCCTTCCTCTGTCCTTCCTTTGTTTGCCCTTCAAAATGTCGCCCCTCGGAGCAAGTGTAGAATTAATACTTGCCATCCATACCCTAGTCTCGAAAAAGGACCAAGGCTAAGAACTGACTGAGACTCAGTCGTGATGTGGAGCTGTGGGGTGGGGAAGCCAATTCTGCGTGACAGGTTCGGGCGTCTTCCGTGCATCGTTTATTTCTCAGGTGCGCTGCCCTGCTCCCCAGCTCCAGGGACCAAATCGAGAATTTCATGATTGATGCAAGATCCTGGCCACGGTAGCCAGAGTACTGGAGTTTATGATTTTTTGTTTTCTGCTTTAAGAAATAAACTGTACCTGCTGCTGAATGCTAATTCTCAGGTGGTTGTAATGATTATAGTTACTTAGGAAAGAGGAGGAAAAGAGCCCACATCAGCACAGGTTGTGACAAGTTTAAAAATACTAAGAATACCGTGGTTTCCCAGTAAGTAACTTGAGAATGCAGTTATTTTAATTGGGTTACCAAATATAGCTTCACCTTCCTTGGTCTCCCTGTGGGGGAACGTTCAGGAAGGGTTCTGCCTCCCACTTTAACTCTGGGTTTGAGTGTGGGTACGAGCATAACTAAGGATTTCTTTTTCTTTTCCTGAAGTTATTTTCTAGTGTTTCACCTTTTTGTTCAGTATGTTCTTAGGGATTTTTCCTCCCCTCCCTTCTCTTCCATTTTGACCGGAAGAGGAAAAAAATGAAAACTCCTCAAAACACTATTTCAACTTTTAGTGCCCTGACTACTGTATTAATATATGTGTGTGGATAATTCATGAATAAATAATTTCCAC
Organism: Sturnira hondurensis; assembly: GCF_014824575.4. NCBI lineage: Eukaryota > Metazoa > Chordata > Mammalia > Chiroptera > Phyllostomidae > Sturnira > Sturnira hondurensis. The sequence continues at coordinate 1,698,790 of NW_028086562.1, forward strand.
ATTATGTACTTTGAACATTTCATGGACTGAGGAAAGTCACTTCTGCACGGAAAAACCAAATATATTTCTTTTTTTTAAATACATTTTATTGATTATGCTATTACAGTTGTCCCATTTCCCCCCTTCACTCCCCTCCACCCTGCACACCCCTCCCCCACCATTCCCCCCTTTTATGTCCATGTGTCACAAGTTCTTTAGCTTCTATATTTTCCATACTATTCTTGACTTCCCCCCGTCTATTTTCTACCTACCGTCTATGCTGCTTATTCTCTGTACCTTCTCCTCCTCCCACTCCCGTTTCTAACCCTCCATGTGATCTCCATTTCTATGGTTCCGCTCCCGATCTAGCTGTCCTGTTAGTTTGCTCTTGTTTTAGGTGTGGTTGTTAATAACTGTGAGTTTGCTGTCCTTTCAATGTTCATATTTTTATCTTCTTTTTCTTAGATAAGTCTCTTTAACATTTCATATAATAAGGGCTTGGTGATGATGAACTCCTTTAACTTGACCTTATCTGAGAAGCACTTTATCTGTCTTTCCATTTTAAATGAAAGCTTTGCTGGATACAGCAATCTTGGATGTAGGTCTTTGGATTTCATGACTTTGAATACTTCTTTCCAGCCCCTCCTTGCCTGCAAGGTCTCTTTTGAGAAATCAGCTGACAGTCTGATGGGAACTCCTTTGTAGGTGATTGTCTCCTTATCTCTTGCTGCTTCTAGGATTATCTCCTTATCTTTAATCTTGGCTAATTTAATTGTGATGTGCCTCGGTGTGTTCCTTCTTGGGTCCAGCTTCTTTGGGACTCTCTGAGCTTCCTGGATTTCCTGGAAGTCTATTTCCTTTGCCAGATTGGGGAAGTTCTTCTTTATTATTTGTTCAAATAAGTTTTACACTTACTGCTCTTCCTCTTCCCCTTCTGGTACCCCTATAATTCAGATGTTGGAACGTTTAAAGATGTCCTGGAGGTTCCTAAGCCTCTCCTCATTTTTTGAATTCTTGTTTCTTCATATTTTTCTGTTTGGTCACTTTTTTCTTCCTTCTGGTCCACTCCCTTGATTTGAGTCCCAGTTTCCTTTCCATCACTATTAGTTTCCTGTGCATTTCCCTTCATTTCAATTAGTTTAGCCTTCATTTGTTCCTCTAATTTGTGACTAAAATCATCCACTTCTGTGAGCATCCTGATCACCAGGATTTTGAACTGTGCATCTGATAGGTTGGCTATCTTTTGGTCACTTAGAAGTATTGGCTCTGGGGCTTTGAGCTGTTCTTCTGCTTGAGCCATAATGTTTTGGTCTGTTTGCGCCTGTTATGTCTGAAGAGCAGAGACTTAGGTGTTCACCAGGGCGGGGCAACCCAGGTTGCTGGGTTGTGGTGCTGTATGTGGGGGGGGGGGAGGGTCCTGAGAGGGGTAATGGCGTCTGTTCCGCTCTCTCTCAGATTTTTGTCCCCTCTGCTCCTTCCTGCAAGCAAATCTGGCCCCTCTGGTGCCGACTCCCAGGTGTGTGGCCCTGTGCACCCTTCAGGACCCTGTGGGTCTCTCCAACAAACTCTCTGTGAGCCTGGGAGCTTCTCCGGGAACCTGAACCCCAGAAGTTTTTCCAGTTGGTGCTTTCAGGCTCTAATTCCTGTCGCTAGGGCCCTAGCCTGAGCCATCTGTCTCACTGCTCGCTCCTTCACCTGGCTTATCTGCATGTGAATGTGTGACCTCGGTCAACCAGCCGCCTTGTGCCCTCACTAGGTCCGCCTGTTGCCACCCCACACCTGGGATCTGCCAACCGCAGCCTGTGCGTCTGGGTCAGTCTGGCCATTTTTTCTTGCCGCGACCCCTCTCCGCCAGCTGCTGACTCCACCCCTCTTACCCATCTGGCTGAACAGTTCGTTATCGTCGGATTTCCGTACAGTTCAATTTTCTGTGTTTTGGTTGCATTTTTGTTACTAAATCTTTGTTGTCTTTAAACTTGGTTGTGCGAGGAGGCACAGTGTCTCCATCTATGCCTCCATCTTGGCCAGAAGCTCTATCCCAAATGCATTTCTTGTGTCATGGTTCGTACAGGAAAACTAAGGGTTAACAGCACCGTGCGCCAAACACTTTATGTGTTTTCATTTACGCTACCATTTACATGCAATATTCTTTGTCCATGAAGTGATTATAAAATTCCTAAAGAAAAAGGCTTATATACAATAGGTACATTACAATCCACACCTCAGGCAGCCCAGAGTCAGAAAAAAATCACAGTCTAGTAAGAAAAAAAAGTGCAATCTCTTTTTGACTGAATGCTAAGGTGTGTGGTCCCAAATGTTCTCAGGGGAAAAGGAAAAACAACAGCAGCTTTTAAAATTAGTCACCTCTTGTCCTATCTGCCAAAGATTAGGATTTAAATATCAAAATTAAGTAGTTTGAATTTTTTAAAATTAAAAGGTACCATTTCTTTGTTCAATTGCACTATCATAAAGAAATTACTTAGGCAAAGATGATTTTCATGATTTTAGAAAGGGTAAACTGCTAAAACTTCCATGGCTGAGGTTTAACCTTTAAGTGTATTTTTCCCACAAACTACGACATTATTTTTCAATAAAACTGGAAAAAAATAAAACTATTGCTTGTTTGGAGAGAGTTGACATGTTCCTCACGGAACAGTCAGATGTCCACCAGGCCAGGGCACTAGGTGGTAGCTGAGAACTTGAAACCCCCTTAACTAATACCGTTTGCTGACTGCTTGCCACACCGTCCTAATGCGACGAATGAAGTTCTCACATTCCTATTTTGAACTCAGGAGATTGATTTTAAAAAAAAAAGAAACTAAATACCGTGCCTGGGTTAGTAGGTTATTCACAATTCCAAACAGCTGGTAGGTCTAAATCTGTTCTTTTTCTAACCATGTTCATTTATGGACTTACATACACACACGTGGTTTCCGATGCTTGCCTCTTAGGTTCAAGGTATTAATCATACAGCTTTTTCCCCAACAACTGAATATTTTAACGTTCTTTTTAACTTGCATTATTTGTTCAATATACAGTGTATATGTTTGGTATATTGAGAATATTATCACGGGGGGGTGGGCAGGGATGGGTGAAAAACAGAAAACTGTACTTGAACAATTAAATAAATACATTTAAACAATTAAATAAATACATTTAAATACATTTAAATAAATACANTACACACACGTGGTTTCCGATGCTTGCCTCTTAGGTTCAAGGTATTAATCATACAGCTTTTTCCCCAACAACTGAATATTTTAACGTTCTTTTTAACTTGCATTATTTGTTCAATATACAGTGTATATGTTTGGTATATTGAGAATATTATCACGGGGGGGTGGGCTGGGATGGGTGAAAAACAGAAAACTGTACTTGAACAATTAAATAAATACATTTAAAAAAGAGAGAAAATTACAGAAGCTTTGAGGCAAGCAGAAAGAAGCCTAAACACCTGGAGGAAATGTTGCCTTCGCAATTTTTCTGTTAGCATATAGACCCAGATGTGGGTCATATTATGGGCAATTAGATTTCTCACTTGATTCCACAGCATGAACATCTTTCCATTTCAATACATTTCTACAGTGTTCCTCACAGCTTCCCAAGAAGACTCAAACACGATTTGCTGAATGAAATAAGCCCTCGCTAGGAACACACAAAACTGGAATCAGTTCTTAGCTATAGAAACATTACTGGCTTCCGGGAGATGTAATGTATGCAAGGTGGGTGAGTTCTGACCTGAGGGACTGTAGTACTTTTCGCTACAAAAGCCCCACTTCCTGGCTACCCAGACTTTTCTTGTCACAAAGCCTGTGCAGCTAAGCTATTGGCCAGGCTCCTGGGCCCAGGAATGCTGCTGCTGCGGCTGCACAGAGCTGTGTGAACAGTCCATCTATGGGCAACAGGCAGCCCGCCTGGTACCTGACTGTTTTCTTACTCAGTCCTGTGCTTCCCATGCTGAAATTTAGACCAGATACATGCTCAGGGCAGGCTGATGAGAGACACAGGAGAAGAAAAGGCCTCCAGTTCTCATTTCAGATAGGCAATGAAAACAAGATGTCTTCTGCAAAGGCCCTGCAGACCTGGCTGGAACTGACTCCCCAGTGCGGACCTAGGCTGGGACATTCCTGGGTGGGATGGTTCATCAGGAATGTCTCTGCCAAGCCCACAGGGCACAGAGGTGGGAAACAAATAACAACAAAAACAAAGGCGGATTTCACCTGTAAAGGAAGGGAGTTGGAGGCAAAATAGTCTTCTAAAACTCAGAGCGTAAGTTAATGGAAAAAGAAATGGCTTCCAAGTGCACAAGTTTTTGCATACCCTTATGTTGAAAATGCAGTCCTGCCTGGCAGTGTCTTTTGGAACCAAAATAAAACATTCTTTTCTTAAATAAGGCAGATTTCTCTTTCTGTCACCCACAAGTGACTAGGACATTTCTGAACGGCCACATTCCCCGGTTTTTAAAGCAGTCTCTTATCTGACCTTGGGCTGAATGTCCCTGACATTCCCTTGAGGAGACACCGAATGTCCCTCTAGCAGTGTCCCCTCTGAGAATACAAAACGCTGCTATTTTTCCTGGAATTATCTGCTGCTGCTTTAGCTTTTTGTCCAGCTTAATAGTATCTTTTTAGGAATTTCTCCTACCCTCTGTTTTCTGCCTTTCTCACCTCCAGGAGGCAAGGAGGCCTTGATGAGCAGGGTGATCGAACCAAGAGCAGGCCTGCCCCCTCCGGAGGGCAGCTCGGGAGCCTAAAAGAGTCTGTGCATCGGAAATTGAAACTGCGCCTCGCATACTGATGGAAGTTAATGACCGATTTAGTCAAGTTGGAAACTCCCGCAGGAACACAGAGGAACGGATTCCTGGCACCTGGCCCCTATCACTTACAAACGAGCTAAGAAAAAAAAAGTCATCTAAAAACTTTGTACTTGCTCATACGTTGGTCCTGAATTGTAAAGATCCTGTTTGAAAATTTGCCAATGACAGGGTTAATTAGCATCCCCTAAAACTAGCTAAATAATAATTTTTAAAAAGCCGTTGTACGGAGCAACCATAGGGGTTGGGCGGGCCGGCGGGGGGGTGGGGGGCGGCAGTGCGGACGCAGTTAGGAAATCTGGCGCGAAATGGGTGACTACCCTTTCGGGCGCCGCGCTCGCCCCCACCCGGTTTTGTTCAGCAGCTGGGCCCCGGTAGGTTGTGGGCAGGCCCCGAAGGCCTCGGATCCAGGCGCGCGGTAGGGCCGCCCCTTAGAACACTTGTCACCCAGCGTCCCAGCCCGGGCATCCGCGAGAGGCCGCAGGAAGCCCCCGAAAGGCGGCGGGAGGGAGCGGGCGAGGGCGGCGGTGACTCAGCCGCGAGCGTGGGGCAGGCGTTCGAGAGATGGTGGAGTAGCGCGCTCCGCCGGGCGGCGGCGCCGGGCCTGAAGGGGTTAAGTGGGTGGTGCCAGCGGCGGCCCACCCCCAGCCGGCCTCCTGGAGGCCGCAGTGCTCCGCGGTATTTATAGCGGCTGCTCCGAACGCGCCGCGTCTCTCCCGCTGGCCCCGGCCGCGGCTTTTCCAGGTCGGACGCTTCCCTTCCCCGCGCCCCACAGCGAAGGCGCCATGGAGCGGCCGGCGCCCCTGGCCGTGCTGCCCTTCTCGGACCCTGCGCACGCGCTGAGCCTGCTGCGCGGCCTGAGCCAGCTCCGCGCCGAACGCAAGTTCCTGGACGTGACCCTGGAGGCGGCGGGCGGGCGCGACTTCCCGGCGCACCGAGCAGTGCTGGCTGCCGCCAGCCCTTACTTCCGCGCCATGTTCGCCGGGCAGCTGCGCGAGAGCCGCGCCGAGCGGGTGCGCCTTCACGGCGTGCCGCCAGACATGCTGCAGCTACTGCTGGACTTCAGCTACACTGGTCGCGTGGCCGTGAGCGGCGACAACGCCGAGCCGTTGCTGCGCGCTGCCGACCTGCTGCAGTTCCCGGCGGTGAAGGAGGCGTGCGGCGCCTTCCTGCAGCAGCAGCTAGACCTGGCTAACTGCCTGGACATGCAGGACTTCGCCGAGGCCTTCAGTTGCGCCGGGCTGGCGAACGCGGCGCAGCGCTTCATTCTGCGCCACGTGGGCGAGTTGGGCGCCGAGCAGCTGGAACGGCTGCCGCTGGCGCGCCTGCTGCGCTACCTGCGCGACGACGGGTTGTGCGTGCCGAAGGAGGAGGCCGCCTACCAGCTGGCGCTGCGCTGGGTGCGCGCTGACCCGCCCCGCCGCGCGGCTCACTGGCCTCAGCTGCTTGAGGCCGTGCGCCTCCCCTTCGTGCGCCGCTTCTATCTGCTGGCGCACGTTGAGGCCGAGCCGTTGGTGGCGCGCTGCCCTCCCTGTTTGCGCCTCCTGCGCGAGGCGCGCGACTTCCAGGCGGCGCGCTACGACCGCCACGACCGGGGACCTTGTCCCCGAATGCGCCCGCGCCCTTCTACCGGTCTCGCTGAGATCCTCGTACTCGTGGGCGGCTGCGACCAGGACTGCGACGAGCTGGTCACCGTCGACTGCTACAACCCGCAGACGGGCCAATGGCGCTACCTGGCCGAGTTTCCTGACCACCTGGGCGGGGGCTACAGCATCGTAGCTCTTGGCAACGACATTTACGTGACGGGTGAGTAGGCTTGTCGGGAGGAATCTGGGCCGGCCACCCCCACCTTCACCCCCAGGAGGGGTTTCTGGGGTTGGCCTCCTGTACCCTTGCGGGAGGGAGCTTGTCTACCTTACCAAGAAACTCACAGGATGCGGAGTCTGGGACCGCAGCTGAGTACAAGCCGTCACTTCCCTTTCCCTCAAACTGGCCAGTGGGTGCGGTTCTAGGATCGATGCTTTGGACCTAAAAGAAGAGCCTCTTGTGTGAGGGGGGACAAACCACCGCTTGTGCGTTTTTCACGAGCTGCGGGGGGGCATGCCTGGGTAGCCCACCCCTTTCAGGGAGGTGCCACTCCCCCCTCTGGTCGGAAGATACTGGGGCATTCACCCTGCACAATGGGTGCTTTCTTTTTATCCCTAAGAGATCCAGCGACAGGCCCGGGGTTTACGCCCTGTGACACATCCTTTCTCCCCTCCCAGAGATTCCTCCCAGCTGAGCCGCCACCAGGGCTCCAGAGGCCCGCATTTTGTCGCCACTGACTAGGTTCTCTTGGGCTTGCACTTGGGATGCAAGCTGTGAGTCACATGGTGTTTAGGCTTCTCCCTTCCCAGCGACTGTAAACATAGTCACATGCTAAGAGGTTTTCTTCCAGTTACTTGGCTCAAACCCCAAAACACTGCCGAGTCATGGTGGGCGGGCCCCAGCCCGCCCCAGTTCTGGGCTTCTCCCACATTTTTTATTACGGATAAATCCTGGCGCAAACCGGAGGCTGCCAGCTTCTGTGGGGTGAGACGGGGCGTTCCCTGTGGCAGCTATATAAGGAAAGAAGCCCTACCGAGTGTGCATTCAGGGCCCTGCGCAGGGCTGTTATCAGGCAAGGCTCCTCGGGGCTGGGCCCCCGCCTGGCACAGCCGAGAGAAAGCCAGATCTGAGACTTGCTCCTGTGTTCCCTCGGGACTCTGACCAGGGGGAGGCATCCCAGCTTAAGGTCACGCAGCTTCCTGGGTGGAGGGCTCCAAGGTCCAGCCTCTGCTGGCATCTCCTAGAACCAGCCCCTTTGCAATCTCAGGTCGGCCCTGTGTTGTTGGGGGACCATGCCTCTGCCCCTCAAGTCTGGCCAAGGAATTTCCCTTCCCAAACTGGTCCCACTGACCCCAACTTTGCACACGCTTCCATAAATGTCTCGGCCGAGCAGCTAATGGGTTTGGACAGGTGGCTAGGTCGTTCCAAACAGCTGCCTGTAGGGAATGTCATTGGGGAGAGCCTGGTCTCAGCTGCCTTAGACCGGGTTCTCCCGTAGAAGGAAGAAGGCCCACGGCGCAGACCTCACCCAACTTGTGTTCTCTCTTTAAAAAGCTCAGGACCGTGAGCCAGATGGAATGTCCTCTTAGCTTTGCTGTGGCGCCTTCCTCTGAGCAGGGAATGCACCCTGGGGTCTTGGGGTACCTTCATGGGGTGGGGGGGTTCAAGCTCCCAGGCACACTGGTTTAATTCACAGTTACAGTCCAACCCATTGGGCTTTGATTTTTTTTAATGTTTTATTTATTTATCTTTAGAGGGGAAGGGAAGGAGAGAGGAAGAGAAACATCAATGTATGGTTGCTTCTCCTGCATCCCTTGCTGGGAAGTGGCCCCTGCCGGAAACTGGCCTGCAACCTAGGCATGTTGCCCTGACTGGGAATCGAACCACGATCCTCTGGTTCGCAGGCCCACACTTAATCCACTGAGCTACACCAGCCAGGGCTGGGCTTTGATTGTTTTTTGTTGTTTTTTAGTTCTTTTTTGAAACATGGACAGAAGAGTATACGTATACAGGGGTGGGCAAAAGTAGGTTTAGTTATAAGTACAGAAAACCAGTTTGTCTTTGTATTTTCATTAATTGTACTTGAACGTGGACTGCTGGTTTTGCTGCATGCTGGATTCGTGCAACTTGACGAGTTTTCCCAGCCAAGACACACCGATAACCTGCACCTAAATCAAGAACTAGAGCCCAGACTTCAACTCAGGGCATTACCTTCTGTGTTGGGCCCCTCAGTTGCAGTGCGAATAGACTTCTCAGCTGTTCCTGGCACAGCCTGGGTCTGGGGATGGCCAGGAAGCCTAGGGTTTGGTGGGCAAGACCTCGTGCATCCCACTCACACACTTTTTGTGCCCCGGAGAACTGACTCTAAGACCTGATGTCCTGGCCTGGTTCAGGCACGTGATGGCTTCTGTGGGGTCCAGACGGGGGTTGCTCTGCACTTGGAATTGCAGCCCCAGGGCCTTTGCTTGGTCTGCAGAGATTGGGAGGTTTTTTATTTTTATCCTCAACTGCACATGCTCACTAATTTTATAGAGAGGGAAAGGGAGAGAGAGAAACTTTAATGTGAGAGAGAGAAGCACCAACCTGTGCCTCGCGAACTCACATGGGCTGGGGGACCAAACCTGCAGCCCAGGCACGCGCCCTGCTGGGGGAATCAAACTCGAGACCTGTCGGTTTGTGGGGAGACGCTCCAGCCAACCAAGTCAGGACTGATGTGGAGGTGTTGTTACGGCGTGGAGCGTGGCCGGGCAGCATCTGCCTTGCCTTCGCCCCAGCACGGAGCTCCAGGTGGTCCATCCCTCCCCTGGCGGTGCCCTCTCGGAAGTTCGGGGGAGGCCTGGGCAGGTGTCCCACCCCCAGCCGGCGTGGACTGACGTGTGTGCTGTGCGTGCCCTGGCAGGTGGGTCCGACGGCTCCAGGCTGTACGACTGCGTGTGGAGGTACAACTCGAGCGTGAACGAGTGGACGGAGGTGGCGCCCATGCTGAAGGCCCGCGAGTACCACAGCTCCTCTGTGCTGGACGGGCTGCTGTACGTGGTGGCCGCGGACAGCACTGAGCGCTACGACCACACCACCGACTCCTGGGAGGCCCTGCAGCCCATGACCTACCCCATGGACAATTGCTCCACCACTGCCTGCCGCGGCCGGCTCTACGCCATCGGCTCCCTGGCTGGCAAGGAGACGATGGTGATGCAATGCTACCACCCGGATACTGATCTCTGGTCGCTGGTGGACTGCGGCCAGCTCCCGCCCTGGTCCTTTGCCCCCAAGACAGTGACTCTGAATGGACTCATGTACTTCATCAGGTGAGTCCCCAGGGGCCACGGCCACCACGTGATCTTTCTGACCAGGCCCCCATGCCAAGCACACAGGCCCTGTTCTTCCATTCAGGGATGGGCAGCCTGTGGCTCGCCTGGGTCTTTGTGCTGCTAGTTCTCAGAGTGCTTTCTGTGGGCTTCTAGGTTTTCTTAATCAGGGGATCCTGAGTGTGGTGGGGTCAGGTCCTTTCCAAGAACTTTCCAGACACCAAGTAAAATGCACCTCTTTGGCTGGACTCCCACCTGGGGGACCCCCTGAGGCAGGCGTTGGCGGCTGGCACTCGGCCTTTGTTGTTGAACAGGACCTAGTCCTCTCCCAGGGGCTCTGAACCTGAAAAAGGCCAGAGGAGACCTCTTTTGGACACTTGGTCTTTGGGGGAGGTGTAGCTGCGGCAGAGGGACCCTTTGCTCACCTCGAAGAGTGCTCCCCAAACTCAGGCCAGGGGTTGGGGGGCCCTGCCTCCAGGTACAAGAGGCCAGGTGGCTGGATCAGCCCCACCCACTCTGCTTAAAGCAGCGCTGGTGTGTCCATTCCCTCCCCACCTGGCCCGGCACTGAGAGGGCCCATGAGTCTTGTCCAACAAATGCTGTTGTCCAAAGTGCCACAGCCACTGTGGACAGGGACGGGGTGGGTGGGGAGCTGGTACTGAGAAGGCCCCAAAGCCACCTGTGGGGTAATGACAATGATCAACTCACACTGGGACCTGGACAGGCCGAATGCTGTGTCGCCTGCGTCCTGGGTGTTTTCAGTGCTGGCCTCCATGACCGTTGTCCCTGCCTCACTGGCGGCAGAACAGGCTGGTGGGTAGGGGACTTCCAGCCACAGGCTTCAAGGGGTGGTATGAAGTTTGAAGCGAGGACATCCGTCTAGGTCCCTGTGTGGTGTCACTGCATCCCCGCCTCCCTGGGCAGGCTGGGCCCCGGCAGCATGGAGTGGAGGTGGGCAGCCGTAGGGTCACTGGGCACCTGCCCATCTTGTTGACTAATCAAAGCCAAATGCCGCCTCCTGGTGGGCCTGTGGGCGTCCGGGGAGCCAGGAGCCCCGCCTGCTGCACCCACCTGCTCTCCTCCCCGGCCTGGAGCCTGCCTAAGGCGCAGCCCAGGAGGGAAGGGCTGAACCGCACTCCCCTCTGCCCCCTTTCAGTCTGGGGCTTTGAATTGGGAGCCTCAGAGAAGGGTACACTTGGCTTCCCAGGCCCCCCAGACCCCCACCATCTGAGCTCCTTCCCAGGCTTTCTGGGGAGCACATTCAGACAGAGGTGGCGTCGCTTGCAAGGGGCCAAGGGGCCAGGCATTGCTGCAGGCCAGGAACTGCGGTCTGCTCCGAGCCCCTGGTTCTGTTACAAACATCGTTTGACCCTTCCCCCAGCTCTCCTTCCTGAGTCCTGGGAGCCGTCTTCAGGGGAGGGAGACAGCTATAAATACAGCCCAGCAGAGTGTCAGCCCTTGGGCCGTGTCCCAGTGCCTTTGAGAATGTCCTTTCTTCCCGTGGACCTAGAGCCAGGTGTGCCCAAGGGCCAGTCCGCCATCCTGAAGCCCCAGTGCCTCCTGGTCTCAGTCATTTGTCATTACTAAGCCAGTCCACATGAAAGCGTTAGGGTGTCCCCCACACCCATCTTTGGCTTTGTGAGGATTTCCCTAAGCTATGGGGGGCCAGGGAAGGTGGGCTCAGCTCTGCCCCTTCCCCTGCCCAGCTGAGAGAGTGAGCAGTCAGGAAAGAGCCCTTCTGCCCCCACCCCCATTTGTCCTCTGGTGACCAGTGGAGGCCCGACCTTGCCTCCCTCAAGTACAAGGAACACCTGTGCCTGATGAGTCACATAACCCCTTGCCTGGACCCCACCTGTGGGGCAGCTCCTGCTGGGAAGGTGTCCTCCCACACCCTGGCTTTTGTCTCAGAAGCAGTTGCTCCCTCCTCCCCCAGCCATGTCCACCTTGGTCCCTAGTTAAGGTGGCCTCTTGGCTGGGGGGCCTGAGTCTCTGCAGAGGGATGAGCTGGCAACACTGTCCAGCCTGGCCCGTCTGGTTGCAGTTTGTATTGTCTCTGCTTGGGGTGGGCGGCCTTCTGGTTTCTGGCCTTAATTTATCACACTGTGGGCCTCTACATTGTGAAGTAACTGGAGGGAAAATGTCAAAGTGAGACTGCCGTTGAATAACGTGTGAAAAGTTGTGTGAAATTCAGATTTCTGCACTCCTTGTCTGGGGGTGCCGGTGGCTGCTCTTCTCTCTGGAGAGGGCCCCAAGTACTTACTGTCAGGCCCTCCTACTGAGCCCAGGTCTGCGATCATTACTTATCTTGGGGGAGTGAGTGCCTTTGCTTTTCAAGGCTATGCCTTGGAGCCTTTGGTCGGGGCACTGGCAGGTAAGGTTGACCCCAAGGGCAGAGCCATATGGGGACATCTCCTTCCTGTAGCTGCTGTTACCCTGCTGGGCGCCAGGGACACAGCAGTGGACAGGGTAGGATTGGTGGCCTCAGTCAGTGACGGAGGATCGTTCTGGGGCCCGTGGCAGTGTGTGATGGTTGTGGGGAGCAGGCCTGGTCCGGTCAGCTTTGAAAGGCTGTCTTACACAGGTGGCCAAGTCCAAGTTGAAAGGATGAGTAGGAGATGGGTGGGAAGGGCCCTGGTAAGTTCTGGATGAGCAGCCAGTGTGGCCACAGAGAGGGGGACTGGGTGGTAGGGGAAGGGTTAAGCACCTTGAGGGTGGGATCTTTGAATTTAGGGAGCAAGGCTGGGTCTGGCTTTGGAAGCCTGGTAGGTGCGGGGCCTAAGATGGGGGATAGGGTCCTACTGGCCACTGGGCTGTCAGGTGGCACCAAAGATGATGAACTTGAAGGACGCTGCTCTCCGGTGCTTTGCACCTGGGAGTACTCCCTTCTCGTGCTGACCCCCGTCCCCATCCCCCATAGGGACGACTCTGCCGAGGTGGACGTGTATAACCCCACGAAGAATGAATGGGACAAGATCCCACCTATGAATCAGGTAAATGTGCCCACGTCGGAAGCATGAGATGGCACGAGGCACGAGGCAGACAGCATGCTGGGGGAAAGCATGCCCCGGAGGGGATAGTGAGGGGGTGGCACACACGTGCGAAGGCCCTGGAGCCAGGTGTGCTTGGTGTGTTCGCAGAACAAGCCCTCCGCCCAGTGTGGCTGGTGCGGGTGAACCAGCAGACAACCAAGTGGACGAGGCCACACCAAGAGCTCTCCGGGGGCTGGTCTTGGGAGTAAAGCATTTGCTAAGCACCTGCTGTGTGCTCTGAGCAGGATGTCCACACTGCCGCTGTTGCGGGGTCGGGGTCTCGCCCTGTCTCTGCCTGTTGAGGAGAGGGGAGCCAAGCCAGGCCATGTCATGGAACCAGGAAGCAGAGCAGTGGTTGGCCACGTGGGCGAACCCCTTAGTCCTGGCTCCACCTACATCCGCCACCATCTTTTTTTTTTTTTCATTTCTGTCTTCCTTAAAATTTCCAAACCTGCTCCCCTGGTGCCTCCACTCGGCTGATGTCAGGAGTCACAGCATCACAGCTTAGCGTCTCACACTTCAGAAATGGAAGATGCTTTCCCCCAAAGTGCACTAAGCACACTCACGACAGCAAGTCTGAGAAAGGTGGGGTGATCCGGCCTTACAGCTCGGAGCCCAGGCTTTGGGTCAAGTCCCAGCTCTGTGACCCTCGGCCACACAAAGCTCCATTTTCCTGTCCGTGAGTTGGCGGGGGGGTGGATCGTACCTGCCTTAGAGGGCCAGGGACACTCACAAGGGGACACAGGGCCCCTGTAGCCCCTCACCACCATAGAGACTAAGCATGGGGCTCGTGTTCCTAGGTGGGGCATAGCGAGGGCCTTGGTCTGCCTTGGGACGTGTGTGGAACACGCCTCCCAGCGCCAAGGCCAGAGGTGGTGTGGCCGCCCCCCGCCCCCGCCTTGGGCCGCAGGCACCCTCTCCATGGAGAGGGGCTGCAGGAGTTCTGCCATGCCCTGGCTGNGGGTGGATCGTACCTGCCTTAGAGGGCCAGGGACACTCACAAGGAGACACAGGGCCCCTGTAGCCCCTCACCACCATAGAGACTAGGCATGGGGCTCGTGTTCCTAGGTGGGGCATAGGGAGGGCCTTGGTCTGCCTTGGGACGTGTGTGGAACACGCCTCCCAGCGCCAAGGCCAGAGGTGGTGTGGCCGCCCCCCGCCCCCGCCTTGGGCCGCAGGCACCCTCTCCATGGAGAGGGGCTGCAGGAGTTCTGCCATGCCCTGGCTGGCAGCCTCCACTCACCTGTTCCCCTTGACCCACAGGTGCACGTGGGGGGCAGCCTGGCTGTCCTCGGAGGGAAGCTGTATGTCTCAGGAGGCTATGACAATACGTTTGAACTCTCGGACGTGGTGGAGGCCTATGACCCTGAGGCTCGGGCATGGAGCGTGGTGGGCCGGCTCCCGGAGCCCACCTTCTGGCACGGGAGTGTCAGCATCTTCCGCCAGTTCATGCCCCAGACGCCCTTGGGTGGGCGTGGCTTCGAGCTTGACAGCGGCACTGTTGACATGGACGTGGGCCAGCCTCGGCCACCCCAGAACCCCCAGGAGCTGCACTAGCCCCGGCCTGGCCCACGGAGGGCCTTGGTGCAGGTAACCCGGCACCTCGGGGGGCGACGACCCCCTCCTTCGTGCCCAAGGACAGGTCGGGCTCACCAGGTGGAGCAGGGGCTCTTGGGCTGCTGAGTGAGCCTCAGGGTCCGACGCCTGGGTCGTTCGTTCTAGGTGCCTACAACCTGAGTCACAACTGCTGGGGCCAAGGTCAGTTGTGAGTGTCCCTCCCTGGGTTCAGGAAGAGCTGTCTCTTTGCTGGCACGTGTCTCTGGCTCCAACAGGTCACCCCCTGCCACACACACACACAGTAACCTGGCTCCCAGCACCGACAGACTGGCTCCCACCTCAGGAGAGGAGGACCACTTCAGGGGCGTCAGTGGAGGGAGACAGGTCCTTGAGAACAGCCTAGGCCTGCCTCCCACGGGCCCTGCTGCCTTGCCACTGGGAATCAGGCTGGCCATGGCTGCTGCAGGGTCCCAAACTTCACATGCAGTGCCGGGTATCCCAGCACACCGTTTCCCCAGATGAAGGGGGTCACACACTAAAACACTCCTGTGGGGGTGGGCCTCTAGCAGGGGAGCTCAGACCCAGGGGCTCAGGGCAGTGGGACTGGTGGGACCTCGAAGGGGGCGCAGAGGGATCTGCCAAGTGTTTGCTGTCTGCAGCGGACTGGACCTGAGGCAGGCACTGGCCGCCCTTGCCCACCCCCACCAGGCAGTCTGTTGTCGTGCTCCACTTGCCCCCTGCAGGACTCCTGCAGACTCGTTTGGGTGTAAGAGGGTGAGTGCCTGCGGGTGCAGGGTCGTGGCTCGCTCCTTCCTGGGAGGCCCTGGGAGCTTGCCTTTGAGGCCTGGCCTGGCCAGGCAGACAGCTGCAGGTGCCGTTACCAGCCTGCAGTCCAGAATCCCACCTCCTCTGAGGCAGGCCCCAGGCAGTGTGGCTTTGTGGTCGGTTCCAGGACTTGAAATTCAGTTTGGCCTTTCCTTAAGTGAAGGGAGCACTGGGAAGCAGGGTCCGGTGTGATCGGTGATGTGTCGCAGGGGCCTGTGGCACCTTCTGCAGGATGGGGTGGGACGCCAGGAGCTCCCCAAGAGCCCCACAGTGCAGGGGGCGGGGGGCTTTTCGCTTGGAATGGGAGCGGTTTTTTGGGCTGGGTGGTTCTGTCCCCTCAAGGTCCCCAGCTTTGCTTTGCTTTGCTTTGCCTTCCCTCCGAAGAGGAGGGTATTTGCATGTTCTTCATTAGGTGCATTGAAGGCAAGTGCTCACCGAGAGCAGTCTTTCCCAGTGTACTGAGTGAAGCCGTGTCCTCACCAGGAGAACACATCTAGCAGTGTTGCGTCACCAGGTGGCACATAAGACCCTTTCTGGCCGCATGGCCGTGGTTGGGGGAGGAAGCCTTGTGGTCTTCAGGCCATCGGGTGGGTCCTCCAGTGTGGTGTCATCACTTCAGGACAGACATTGTGGCCTGGACATTGTGGCGGTGGCCTGGGTGCCGGAGTGGCCTCAACTCACAGCTGTCCCTTCCCTTCCCTTGGGCTCATTTGGTCACTCTCTGCACCCTCTGTGCTCCAGGCACTGCTGGAGGGCAGGTGGAGTCGGCCCCCACAATGCTGCATCCTGCCCCGGGCCTCTGCTCCCTGGGCACCGTCCCCTGGGTCTCGGCCTTCACCCCTCCTGGCCCGAATGTTCCCCCTGGGGGAGTCAGGTCCCATCTGGGCCTCTCCACAGCCCTCACTTAACTTCCCAGGGGCGGCTGTCTTCGGTTCCTTTGCAAGCAGAAGCTGCCGGGCATGATGGCTTGTGACCTGGTAGTGGCGGGGAGTCAGCGGGCAGGGTTGGGCTGCCTGGGATTCATCGAGCCCTGATTGTGCACTAGGCACCGAGCTTGGTGCCAGAGACCACCCTGCTCAGTTAGTGCGGGAACTTGCCACACGGGTGAGGTGGTGACTGCTGTCACAGGTCATCTCAGGGCTCCTAGGGGGCGGTTGTGGGCCTTGGGCTCGGGGACTCCTGGCCCTCTTCCTTGGGGCTGTCTCTGCAGAGAGCCCTTTGCAGCTCGAGAAGGTGTGACTTGCAGAGGTGGCCTGAGCTGTGGTCTCCGGAGCTGAGCTCTCTTCCCCTCCTTCCGGCTAGGCGTGGCCATGGCCTGGGCAGCGAGGTATCATATAAAGCTTTGTGGTTGAGATGGGGCTGCAAGTGCTCTTGTTTTTCTTGCAAAACCAGCCTTTCTCTGGCACTCCCTGTAGAGGCTCTCAGGGCAGGGGGCCAATGTCCCGGGCTCTCTTTTCTCAGTTCTTAACTGTGACTCCCCTCGTGGGCCTGACCACCCCACCCTCTGGCGGTGGTCTGGGTGATGGAGAGGGTTGGGTTTGTATCCTTCTCCAGGTCTCCACCATCCAGACTGTGTCTTTGGTTTAAAAGACAAAGGACGGGACGGGGAGGCAGCAGCCTTAGCAACAGCCAGTCCCTCCAGACTCCAGCAGGGGTCCTGGATCGGGGACAGCCCTTCTGGCTCATCTGCTCCCTGGCTCCCCTGACACGGGTTCCAGGTGGCAGGCTCCACCACTTACCGATGTCCTTTCACTGACTTGGAGACAGAGGGCTGGGCCGGCTGGGGATGGGACTGTGCCTGTGTGTTGAATGCACACACCTTTATTTCTCTATAAGACAAATTAAATTATGAGAGTTCAGTGGTAGTATTTAATGCTGATCTATGGCATACTGTGTATTTATGACCTGGAGACACCTCTGGTGTCCTGCACCCAGGTTCAACCCCAGAAGGTGGGCGGGTTTGCATATTTATTTGTCTGTTCTGTAGGCTTCCATGTCCAGAACCCTGTAAGGTTTTAGGATGCCTCCAACATGTACTTTTTGAAATAAAAATGTTTCCTATACACCTGGTGTCACTGCCTTTATTCTGCTGTAGCTGCATCTTGGAAACCTGGTCGAGTTCCAGTCATTGGGGCTGCCTCTGCGCCAGCAGGGAAGGGCTGTGTGGAGTGCCCAAGATGCCTGCTAATGGCCCCAGGACAAAGCTCTTCAGTTCTTTTCTTGACTTAAATCAATACAAGGAACAAAGTGGAGGAAGGAGGTGGCCAAGCCCGAGATGGGAGGAACGCTGGTGGCTGAGTCCGGGCCTCACTGCTCCAAAGCTGCTTTCAGCCTCCCCAGTTCCACCTGCCAGCACCCAGCCCCTCCCCCAGGTGTCTTCTCCCACTGGTCCTCCATCTCAGGGAGATCCTGGGATTTGGTAGGGTGGGAGGTGCAGAACCCTTCAATTGGAGGAGCCTGGGAACCTCAGGAAGGCTCCCCACATCTGCAGAGAAGCAGGCCTGCTGAACCCAAAGAACGGGCTGCTGCTCATGCTGGGGAGCGAGCACTTTGAAGCCACACTTGACTCCTTGTTAACACTTCTGCCAAACAGCTGCAAGCGGCTCACAACTTGGGTGTCAGTCATTGTACTTGAGCTTGTTACCTCGGAGCTAGTGGTCAAGGACTAAAAGGAAAGCCAGGCTGCTCCTCAACCTCCAGTAGGGACTCGGCACAGTGCGGGGCTGGTGTTTTGGGGACCTCCTGTGTTGGGACTCAAGTCGGGCCTGGCCCAGGTTCTGGGAGTCATGACCATTGCCCCTCTGGGGGGCCAGCTGGAAATCTGTGCCAATTCCGACACTCCTCCCACTGGGGGCCCCTGGCGAAGTGACACTGACTTCCAGGGCTGCATCACAAGAAGCCTGCAGGGTTGGCCTGTCGGGGCTTCTGCTCTGGGCACCCAGCTGTGGTGCCAGAGGGGAGCTGTCCCCAGAGCAGCCCCCAGCCCAGGGGAGGTCGGGGGTGTCCCGCTGTCCAGCAGGTACTCACTCAATCCTTGCCTATTAGGGCTGCACTGTCACAGGTTCTATTGAAAGAGAAGGAAATGGAGCTTGCCCCCCACCACAGAACACAAATGAGCTGGGGAGGGACTTGGATGCAACCTACCTCCAGCACCCATGGGTCCCCATATTGCAGAGGCAGGGGACCTGTCAGCACTCTAGGCCTGGCCTCACCTGTGCCCCAGGTTCCCTGGGCAAGCTATGCATGCTCAGCAACCCTCCGCCCCAAGGGTCTCACCTGCAGGCCAGCAGCCACCAGGGCCCAGGGCTTGCTGACCCATGAGCCTGATCCTCCTCAGTGCTCAGTGCTACTGCTGAGTGTGGCCCTGCTCCCAGTCCTAACACCCTGACCAAAGGAGGGCTGGGACACGGGTGACAGCCTCCTGGACCAGAGGCTTGGCTCCCTTAACTCCCCCCCAGGTGCCACTCTGCTGAGAGCTTCCAACAAGGGGAGGGGGCGGCTGAGGCTTTCTTGGGAGGTGGGGCCGAAAGCAGCAGGCCCCTGGAGTAACCTGGGGGACAGAACAACGGACTCCAAAGCCACGTGGTTTTATTGGGGGTGGAGCCCCCAGTGTGGCGGTAGGGGAGGGCTACGTGTCGCAGTCTTCAGGAATGGCAGCTGCAATGAGCAGCGAGGGCTCCACAACACCCGGGCCCGTGAAGCCCTCCTCCGCACACAGTCTCTGGGCCGGGAGCTGGGGCGCCAGGCTGCCCTGGGCCAGGGACTCCACGATGACCTCAGCCGAGCCCACCTCC
Source organism: Sturnira hondurensis (assembly GCF_014824575.4). Classification (NCBI taxonomy): domain Eukaryota; kingdom Metazoa; phylum Chordata; class Mammalia; order Chiroptera; family Phyllostomidae; genus Sturnira; species Sturnira hondurensis. Next base: position 1,717,679 of record NW_028086562.1, read on the forward strand.
AGCTCAGCAGGCGGCTGGAGTGCCACCACCACCACCTTCTCGTCCTCGATGACCAGGTTCCGGAGCTTTCGCTGCCGAGGGTTGTAGTTCTCCACGCGGTCATGGATCTCCATGTGCCTCCGCAGGTGGGCCTAGGGGACAAGGGGACTCAGGGCTGGGCCGGGGGGGCCAAGAGGTGCAGGAGGAGGTGACCCCAGGCCTACCTGCCGGGTGAATTTGTAGCCGCACTCTGTGCACTCGAACTTCCTCACGCCCTTGTGCCTCCTGACGTGCACACGCAGCTGCTCCACCGCTGCGGGGGAGGGGGCCCAGCAGGGGCGGGTAAGGAAGGGCAGGGCGCTGCCCTGAGCCAAGTCCTCTGGGTTCCAGCTGCTGTTCAGCGCACCCCCCAGACTACGTGCAGACCCTGGGGAGCTTCCACCCCCTCCGCTCAAGTCGAAGCAGACCACCACATGGAATGGGAGAGATCACTGGGGTGCCCTGCTGAGGAGGGGCCTGTGGAAGCCAGGGCTGCAGGCGGCCTGGCCCAGTGGAGCCCCTCCAACCCCGGTGAGCAGGAAGTGGGGATGGCCCAGCCCTCTCCTCCGCCCAGGGCTTAGAAGGAAGGACGAGGGGTGAGGGCCTCGGAAAGCCCAGGCACCTTTGAAGGTCTTCCCACAGATCTGGCAGAAGTGGGGCCGGCCCTCCTGATGGCGGCTGGCCACGTGCCTCAGCAGGGGCCCCTTCTCAGTGAACCGCTGCTCGCAGAACTCACAGCTGAAGGGCCTCTCACCAGTGTGTGTGCGGTTGTGCTTGTCCAGGCTGGCTGTGGGGACAGACGAGGGTCCAGTCCCTGGGCCTCAGCCCTGGGACAGGGACAGCGGGGGACAGGCCTGCCTCACCTTGGGTGCGGAAGGTCTTGCCACAGAGGTGACACTGGAAAGGCTTCTCGCCCGTGTGTGTGCGCAGGTGCATGTTGAGGTTGGCCTTCTGGGTGAAGGCGTGGCTGCAGAACTCGCAGACAAAAGGCCTCTCGTTCCTGTCCGGGTGGGGACAAAGGTAGAGGCCATCACCAAGGAAGAGGCACCCTTCACTCTGCTGCAGCTGGGAGCCCTACTGGCCCGAGCTAAGCAAACAGCAAGGCCGAGGCGAGCCTGCTTGAGCCACTGGGGGGTGGGCCTACGCTTTGATGAGCTGCCTGGTGGAGGGAGGGCTTGGGCATCACCAGGAAAGGGGCACCAACTCCAGGTCGGAGCATTAGAAACTGAGAATCTGCCCAGGGGAGTACAGTCTTGTCTTAGCCTGCAGTGCCCTCCCCCAACCTCTGATTGGCACACTTGCTCATCATCTGATGTCCCTGCAGGTGCCACACTCAGGGTGGAAAAAACTGTTCCGTGTGAGTGTCAGCAAACAGATTCCCAGGCCCCTCACTGGCCCGGAGCTGGCCCAGGCCCAGGCCCAGGCCCAGGCGGAAGACAGGCCACCCCTACCTGTGCTTGGCTTTGATGTGCATTTGCAGGCCATTGCGGCTCGAAGCCCGATGCCCACACTCCTCGCACACGAACAGCTTCTCCCCACGGTGCTTGAAAGCCTCATGCAGCTGCAGTTCCGTTCGGGACAAGAAGCACTTGGCACAAGTGGGACACTGCGGGGCAGAGGAGTCCGGGCAGAGGGAGCAGGGCCAGGGTCAGGGTGAGGCTGCCCGGAAGCGCCCCCCACCCTGGCCCAAACGTCTTGCACGGCAGAAACCGCAAGGCCGCCCTTCTGGAGCAGCTCCGGTCCTGGCATCAGAGGGTGCTGGCCCCAGCCCTTGGCACGGCCTGGCACTTACAGCGTGGGGCTTGGGGGCTCCGTGCAGCTTGATCATGTGACTTTGCAAGTCCTTCTTCTGCATGAACTGCTGGGAGCAGGAGGAGCACTGGAAGACAGGCCCACAGGCACCTGAGGCAACCTGTCCCCAAAACCCCAGTCACCCCCAGGCCCTGCGGGGACCAGAGGGCAGTGCCCAGCCTGAGATGTTGGAGGCCCCCTCATCTTGGTGAAGGATGCACTGAGGCTGCCCTCCGTGGAAATAAACAAGGGCCCGGAAAGGACCGGTGGCCCAGACTGAAGGTGTGGGGGCACCAGATGGGTAGGGAAGGCTGGGTTCCTTGAAGCTGGCAAGGGGGGCACCTGACACCATCACAAGTAAAGGGCTCAGTGGGAGGGATCCTAAGGCTGCCCTGTGGAAAGGGGCCCCAGGGACGGGCGGAGCCTGACCTTGTAGGGCATCTCCCCTGTGTGGGACACCATGTGCACCCGCAGCTCCATCCTCCGGCGGAAGGTCTCCTGACACACGGAGCATGTGAAGACCTGGCGGTGTGAGGGGCAAGCAGGGCCGGCATCAGGGGGAGGCCTCTGCCTGCGACGGCGGCCTCTGCCCGGGCTTCCACTCGCTGCTGGGAGGAGTCTGCCCGAGGAGGGGGCCGCTAGGGTGGGAGAGGGCAACACGTAACCTGCCTGCCCTGACCCTGACTGCTGCAAACCCACCACACCAGGCCCTTCTCGGGCCAGCAGGCTGGAGGCAGGGGCCTAGCGGCCTTACCTGCAGCCCACACCCTGGCAGCAGGCCTCACAAGGGCAGGATCTGGCTGGCCCCACTCAACAGCCCAGCCAGTGGGGGGAAGGAAGTAGCCAGGTGGCCTTTTCCAGCAACCCCCACCCCCTACACACCTAGGTACCCCTTCTCCAAAGCCAAGGGGCCGGGCCGGCAAACTCAAAATGCCTCTTGGGCTGTCCCTTTCACTCTTGGAACCTGTGTCCCCACCTGTAATATCAGGGAGTCAACTCGATGGCATCCAAGGACCCTACGGCTCTCTTGAGTTAACAGTCCCATCTAAGTCTCCTGCCCCACCCCCCCACGGCAGGGGCACACAGGCTAGCATGCCCCCCACCCACAGGGCCTGGGCCAGCCCACAAGTACCTGTTCCGAGCGGTTCATACAGTTCCGGGCTTCGTGCTCCAGGAGATTCTCCTTCCGGAAGTAACACTTCCCACATTTGGGGCACTCAAAGGGCTTCTCACCAGTGTGTTTCCTGCCAGGAGAAGCCACAGGGGTGTGGGGGCTGAGCGACTTTCAGCCTCACCCCCACCCGGTGCCCCCTCTGGTTTCCAGGGGCTCACCATATGGCTGCTAAGCCTGCAGGAGGAGGGCTGCCCTGGGGCTCTGCCCACCCCTCTGAAGGCAGGAACAACCCCTGCGTCCAGACTCACCCACTGGAGACACCGTTCAATCTGCCTGTAACTTCTGTGGACTCCACCTTCAAAACTGTGACCACAGCCAACCACTCCACCTCACCTCCGGCTACCCCCTGGTGCGGCCAACCAGCCCCTGGGCCGCTGCCTGAGCCTTCCACCTGTCAGCTCCACACCTGCCTCCTGGTATCTTTCAGCGGTCAAAGGAACCCTCGAACAGTTGGCTCTCATCACTGCTTTGCACAGGACCCTCCCGTGCCACCGTGTCCACCGAGAAAACGCCTGGGGCCTGGGAGGGTACAGCAGGCATGCCCCCTACCTTGAGAGCCTCATTCCCAGGTCTCTCCATCTTAATGTTCACACACTCCCACTCCAGCCCAGCAGCCTGCAGCCCAACAGCCTTACACTGAGGAGCGACCAGGCAGACGCAGAACACCCCAGGGCGCCTCCCACACCAGGCCCTCCCAGAGCAGGGAGAGTAACGGGTTCCACTCCTCTCCGCTCCAACTCCAGTCGGCCACCTGTGGCGTCCCAGAGTGGCATACTGAGAAAGCACACGTAGCCCCAACCTGGCAAGAAAAGCGCACCATGGTGGACCAGTGATGTCTTGGGGGAGGGACAGGCAGGACTGGAAGGCCCGTCACCTAGCTGCCATCCCTGGAGACCGTGCAGAAACCCTGGCGCAGCTCCCTCCCGGGGAGCCCTCAGCAGCAGTGAAATGCCCTGTGCCTAAGCTGTCCCATCAGGCAGCCAGTGACGTGTGGCTGCTGAGCACTTGCGATGACTTGTTTGTCAGAGACACTGAATTTATTTCATTGTAATTACTTTAAGTTGCAACAGCGTCATATGGCACTTGGTTTCCTGATTTGACACTACAACGTCCAACAAATCAACGGCCCTTTAGGCTCCACTGACACCCAAGGCTAACACTTTCGGGAGACCAGGCTGCACTGCCTCTCCAGGTCGACACGGTGACCCACAGCCCACACTGTCGGGCTGCGGGAATGCCCACGCTGGGGCTCGGCCACGGCCCAGGCCTTAGGCCTTTCTCACGCCCTGGCTGCAGCCAGGGGCAGTCAAGGTCCACGGGGGGTGGAGCCCATCAACAAGCGTCCACAAATCCACTCCAGCCAGAGGCCCACGGGAAAAGGAGACGAAGAATTCTGGCCTGAGGCTTGGTTCTCACTCCCTGAAAACCAGGGGCGCACCCACACCAAGCACTCTGTGGGTCTAAGAGGGGCCCCTGGCCCAGAGTGGGGAGAACAGGCCCCCTCCCCCAACACGGGAATGGGAGACATGAAAAACAAATAGAAAAACAATGTTTACCTGTTGTGGACTTTCAGGTAGTATTTGCTGAGGAACTTTTTATGGCATGTGGGGCATTCAACTGGCACCGCTGTACCTTTTCTGTTCTCAGGGGGCTCGGCTGCGGGGGCTCCTGTGCCCAGGGCTGGTTCGACAGCACATGACTTTCTGAGTGTGTTCGATTTCCTCCTGATTGGCAGAGCCTCCGTCTCAGAGACACAGTCGCCATCCCTGTCGTCCTCGACTTGAACCACCACTTCCCACTAGAGCAGAGGAGGCCTCGTCAGCAAATTCATCAGGAGGGTTGCTGGGGGGATCTACAGAGCGGCCAGCTCCATCTGGGCCCATCCTAAGGCCCGACCCCAGTACATCCAAGATGAGTCCTTGTGTCTGCACTGTTCCCTGCAGGATCCCACGGCCTCAGAACCTTGCATTCAGAGGACAATGGCTATCTGTCAGGAACTGGAAGTTTGGCTGGATCTCACTACTCTGGGGAAACACTGCAACCCCGATGCCGCCCACTCCACCCCAAGCCGCTGGCAACTACAGACAGCTGAGACTTGCATAAAAGTCAGCCTGAGGCTGCAAGACAGAGCAGGTTTCCTCCATTTGGCCAAAGCCTATCTCAAACCTGCATAACACACGTTCTACCTCAGGGTCTAGCTCATGCCAGAAAAATGTCCGTCTCTCCCCGTTATACCCGCCTCCCCATTCCCAGCACCCTGGGCACAGCACCTCATTACTCCTGCCCTGCAGCTGGGCACCTTCGGCCTCGAAGGCTCTCGGGGGCCCTTTGCAGTCCTCAGGTTCCTTGTCATCCGGGGCACAAAGCTTCAGGGCCTGCTTGAGTTTCCCACGCAGGAAGGAGGGGCTCTCCATCTGGGCAGGGAGGCCAAGCTGGGGCCTCTGCGGGCTGTGACTGCCACTGAGCCCCGCATCTCTGGGCACTTGACCCGCAGTCCTTGAAACTGCCTCCCCCTCCAAGCCCGCCAGCTCCTTGAGGTGGCTGTTCACGCCCCGAGGGACAGGCTTCCCCGGCCCACTCTGGCCACCAGGCGCCTGTCCCACCGAGGTTTTGGGTTTGAAGCTCTGGCACAGCTCAACGGCCTCTGGTACTCGCAGCTCCCTGGCTGCCAGGAGCACCTGATCCCTGTTTCCCGACGTGAGGGCGAGGTGACCAGTGTAGAAAAAGTCCAACAAGAGACCAAAACTCTCAGCGAAGCCAGCAGGGAGGACCACACTGCCCCCTGAGCCATCGCCGTAGAGGCTCTGGAAGAAGTGGCTGCAGCAGGCAAGGACACTCCAGTGCGCCTTGAACACCAGGCCTCCCACGTCCAGGGTGGCGTCGCAATACTGGCCCTTCTCCCGCTGCTTGTTGAGCTCCTGCAAGACCCTCACGCTGTGCTGGATGAAGGAGCCGTCCATGGTCTGGCTGGAGGAGAGGAAGGCATAAGTGACACCCTGGCCAGCCCAGGGAAAAGAGAGGTGACCTCTACTCAGTCACACTGACCACAACGAGGGCTCAGCTGGAAATTAGAGTGTGCATGCTGAGACGGAAACAGAAGCAAAGCCTCCCTGGGGGCGGAGGTCTGGTGAGCAGTCCACGATCCAGTTGGCCAGCGAGTGGGTGGCAGGGGCGCAAGGAAGGGGACTAGGTGGAGGGAGGCTGCATGGCTTGGCGGGAGATAAGACAGGTTCATCAAGGGGAGCAGATGGAAGGAACAAAGTTTGGGGAAAGAGGCAGGGGATCAGCACGAACTGATAGGCCTGGCAAAGAGAGAGGACCCATGGTAGGAGAGGGCGGCGGCTGCGGACAGGTGAGTGAAGCCCACGCCGCGCCCACAAATTCGGAGCGGCCGTGAGAAAAGCGGCTGCAGTCAAACTCCGTCAGCGCTCACCGCGGCGGCAGCCCTTCCCTCTCTCGCCCCGCCCTTCTCACCCGCGCCAGTCCTGCCCGCGCCGGCCCCTCTGGTTCCAGGCGGCGTCCACTCCACAGCCCCACCGACCAACTGCTCGGACTGTACGTGCCCAGGACACCGTACGGAGACGCTGTCGTCGCCGCCGCCGGACGTAACGTCTGGGCGCGTCTGCTGTGACGTCAGGGAGCGCCCGCTGGGCGGAGCAATTCTAAGGCGCACGGTTTTCAAGTGCCGGCTTGGAGGCGGGACCAATAGGAAAAAGGCCAATGGGGTGTGAAGGAGGCGGGGGCAAAATGCCGTTTCTCTGCTTTGGGACTGCCTCCCGCAGTTGCCTAGCAACGTTAACTTGGGTCCCCGGTTCTCCTCCGCCTCCTCGCTGAGGTTCGTGGTTTGTTCGCCGCGATCCTTTTAGAGTTGAAGAGGTAGTGCTCCACTCTCGCCCAGTCGGGAAGCGCAACCAAGACGTACAGCTCACCTCTTTATTGGTAGCCGGGAGTCTGGATTGGGCTCGCCCGTGTGCTGACATTTCCCAAGCCAAGAATGAGAAACTGAGAGGTCCCTAGGAAGGGCCTTACCCTAGTAGCTCTGCTCACAAGCCAGTGAAACTGTGATGAATGGGAGCAACCAGCCCCAAAGAAAAGCCATTTGCATCTCCCAGCATTTGCCCTGAGCAAATCCACCTTTTTGAGCTCCCGCTCTGTGTTTTCTCTGAATTGACTCTCTGGAGGACCGAAGAGATGCGTTCCCACAGGGGCAGTAAAAGGAAATCATGTGGCCCCTGGAATCCAGCTCTGAGCTGAGCCCTAGTTACCTCAATCTGCTTCCTGATCTTGGCCTTACATCTCCGGGTGGCTCATGCTCTTCTTTTTCTGCTGTGGACATGCTAGTGTATGCATTCCGGCCAGGTTTTGTTTCAAAGTACCAGCTGTCTAGTGTCTTGGATCTAGTATCTAGCTGTCTACTGGCATGGACAATAGAAGTATAGCCTGGGAAGGTGAAATGAGAACATAGCTATGTCCATTTGGATACAGAGGTTAAATTTAGAATAAGGCTGCATCTGTAGGAGTTGGTTGGAAGCTGTCTAATAAAGGGCAAGTTTGGCCTGAAGTTTTCAACTGGTTGTTTCTTTTTGCTCGATCAGAATGGGCCGATGTCCTCCAACTTATATCTACCTGGGAGCAAAGTGACTGGGGCCCCGGTTTGGGGGTCAGATGTGCACACGTGTAGCCCCAGGGATGTCCTTTTACCTGCTGTGTAGTTGTTTGCCCATTCACCTGGGCTCCCACCACTCTTGTTGGGGAAGATCCCAGCTTCACAGGGCATGCAGTCGAAGCAACAGTGGTGGAAGCCCACGATCACTCACTGGCACCCTTCAAGACAGTCACTGGAGCACAAAGACATAGACACCTGCAAGAAGCCACAGTTGTTCTGTAACTGCACGGAGGATCCCAACTCACACCTGGAATAGAAAACAGACTCTGTGCATCCCCACCCCTGACTCACTCATAAGGCAAGACCCCTGCTTGTATGAACCAACAGCAACTGGGCAACTGTCTCGTGGCCTGTGCAGTTTTCCTGGCAGGGCCGGGTATGGCAGCCTAGGACCTGGGAGCCCCTCCTGCCCGAGTAAACTGTGTCCGTATCACCCCCAGGCTCAGGGCCGCCCCTAAGGCAATCACTGGGGTGAGTATAGGTCCTCATTACCTGGCTGTCCTTTCTGTGCCACTGGGTTTGGTCTTTTTTTTTCCCCTAAATATTTTATTCATTTATTTTTAGAGAGGGGAAGGGAGGGGGAAAGAGAGGGAGGGAAACATCAGTGTGTGGTCGCCTCTCATGTGCTGCCCACTAGGGACCTGGCCTGCAACCCAGGCATGTGCCCTGACTGGGAATCGAACCAGGGACCTGTTGGTTCACAGTCCAGTGCTCAATTCACTGAGCCACAGCAGCCAGGGCTGGGTTTGGTCTTCTTTATGTCCAGCCGGACTGGAAGCCACATGGAGGAGTCAGTGACCTTGTGAAGGTCCACTTGGAGCCACTCCAGTCCAGGGCAGTTATGTTATAGCTGCTGAGGGGATTGTGCAGTGACAATTTAAGGACATTGTCATTAAGTGTCACAGTGTCCTCATGCAGAGAGAAATCCACCTTGCGGGTCTGCTCCAGAAGCTGAAGTAGAAAGTGATGGCGTGACATGATGACACAGACTGCTCCTCCTTGACCCTCCTTGACCCTCCTTGACCTTCCCAGACCATGATAGCTCAGGAAGCAAGTGCCTGGGGCCTTGCTGGGTCCTGTCTGGCAGCTTCAGCCCACCTGGAAGTTCTGACCCCTTTCTGAGAGCCCCCTCCCATCCTAGGATGCCCACCAACCCTCAACCAGCCTCCTGACTGAGGACTGAGGGGAGGCTTCTAACAAAAGACCTTTCACAGGGATTTCTAGCCCTGATTTCAGGGCTAAATATGGGGCCAAGGTTTAGGGGAAAAAAGCCTAAGAGAAGGGATCAACTTTCTACTTGGTTGCCTTTGTCCCCCACCCCCAGCATTTAGGCTGGCCAAGGAGTGGACCCTGCTTCCCTCAGGAAAGCACCCCTGATATGGGTGCCAGGAGCTGGGGAGCCTTACCTGCCAGGGATAGACTCAGTCTCTGGAACGGGCTTTAGAGGCACAGCCCAGGAGCTGGTGGAGGCCATGAGCTACCGGGACAGCCCCATATAAGTTGTAGGCGGAGCTCACAGAGAATGTTCAGGGCATGGGCATCTTCTGTGCCATGAAAGTCCAGCACTCTCTGCAACACTGGCTGCTGCTGCCCCAGGAGCCCCTGGGACATGCCTTCTGGGCCCTGTTGTCTGTCCCATTCCTTCAGGTCAGGGACAAGCCTCGGCCAGAGGGCCACACCCAGCACCCCGCTGGTGCCCCCGATCCCAGGCACCCTGATGTGCGCGGAGATGGCCCAGTGTTCTGGGGCGATCCTCACCTTGGCTGTCAGGGTGGCCAGCACCAGGGACCTGGCTAGCTGCCTGCTGGAGAAAATAATCACGATGGTGGTCCTCATTCAGGCCAGGCGGACGATAGTGCTCTGCATCCTCTGGCTGCCTGGCCAGGCAGAGAAGGACACCGTGGCCTTGAAGGTGAGGCAGATGCCACTCTGGTGTCTCAGCCCTCTAGCACCTGCCCCCCCAGCTGCCCACAGTTACTGTCGCTGCTCACCAGTGAGGTACACACCCACTCAAAAATCTCTGTAGCAGCAGCACCATGATCTCCACCTGGTGCGTGGAGCTGAGAACGATGCACAGAAAAGAGGGTGCTACCGCCTCCCGATCATCCTCGTGCCTGTGGCCTCGTGCCTGTGGCCTCGTGCCTGATCTGTAGGGGTTACGTCCAGCAAGTTCTGTGGCCCCACACTTGACTGAGGGCCCCTTAGTGCCCTGTGCTTGGTGTGGAGACACAGGATAGAGACGGGTCCCCGCCCTGTCTCTCAAAGATAGCACTGCTTGACCCGTGAGGCTGACAAGTTATATATGGAAAAGGGGGCAGGCCTCAGGGGAGGCTTTTGGGAGGGAATGGGGCTCTGCCTGGTGGACAAAGGGGAGGGGTCATGCATGCTAAGCAGAGGGAGCAAAACCTGCCCAGGGAGTGAAATGGGGTAGTCGGCTCCAGGCCCTATTGGAGCTTCCACTGGGCTGGTGGGAGGTCAGATTCCAGGAAGAAGGAGAGCATGAGTAGGCGTGTCCAGTCAGGGCAGGGGGCCTCAGCTGTGGTCATGGCGAGCCCCTAGGGTTTAGGCAGAGGAGTGACATGTTCAGACTTGTGTTTCAGGAATGTGTCTCTGAGTTCAGGGAGGAACATGTTAGAAAAGGCTCAAAACCAAGTCAGGGAGGACCCCTAGGAGGCTGACGGAGTTGTCCAGAGGAGGGGGGTTAGTGGTATGAGTTAAAGCCGGGGTGACGGTGTTGGGGAAGAGGGATGAACCTGGTAGTGTTCAGAAGGTAAAAGCCGAGGCCATGGAGACAGCTAACCACGGGGGCAGACGTTTCAAAGGAGAACGGGTTTTCCCAGGTGTGTGGAGGCAGGAAGATGGGGAAGCAGCCCTTACAGAAGATGAACACTGAGCCAGGGATCCCCAGGGACAGGGACCTCTGCAATGTGACTGAGGCGCTGCGGCCACCCAGGAAATCAGGGGCCAGACTGTGCACCTGCCCCAGCGCATGGTGGAGTTCAGGAGGGGAGAAGGGCAAACTGCTGGGGCTCCTGCTCACGGGGGGTGGGGGGGGGAGGGCACCAGGAGGGGCTCAGCAGGGCTGCAGTAGCAGCCGCATGGGTTTGGGGTCAGACCCAGCCACCACCACTGCTGTGGGGGAAGAGTGGGCAGGGTTTCCTCCCGTCCCTCTTTGGGGTGCCCCCAGTGGGGAGAGCATGCTCAGAGTGGCATACACGTCGGCTGACTCTGAGCACACACATCGTACAGCTCACATCCCAGAGTGACACAGGATAGCTGGGCCTGGAGATGTTTATCTGTTCAACACCAAAGTGCGTGGCCCAGAAAAAGTGGTAGCCATGGCTGCTGAGGCTGCTGGGTCTGAAGCGAAAGCCAAGGCAAGGGTTGGGAAGCATCCCGGGCCTGAGAGACAGAAAGGAATCTCTGAGGTTATCTGTCCAACCCCTACAACCATGACTTCCTGTGGGCTTTGTCACATACCCACAGTCCTGAAAATAGGCCTTCGGAGAGGTGGAGAACGACCTGGAGAAATGCACATACCCAGGCCCCACCTGGAAAAGCGTGTTAGCATTGAAAGCCTCATGGTCCTGACCAGTAGCTCAGTTGGTTAGAGCATTGTCCCGATACACGCCAAGGTTGTGGTTTCCAATCCTGGTCAGGGCAGGTAGAAGAAGCAACCAGTGAATGCATCAATAGGTGGAACAACGAACTGATGTTTCTCTCTCTCTCCCTTCTCGTTCTCTAAAAGTAATAAATTAGAAAAAGTGGGGAGAGAGGTATAAAAGGACTAAATGGTAATGGAAAAAGTCAATTAAAAATAAGACTCACTAAGTTATGTAGCAGAGAAACCTGCCATATTCACCAGGCTTCTTCAGAAAAATAGAACCAGTAGGATGTAGAGGGAGGGTTATCTTACGGAGTTGGCTCACAGGAGCGTGGGGGCTGGCAAGTCCAAAGTTTGCAGGGAAGGCTGGAAATTCCCATAAAGTTGATGTGTTTTGAGTACAAAGGCTGAACTCCTTCCCTTTTCGGGGACTTCAGTCTTTTCTCTTAGGGTCTTCAACTTTACTCAGTCTACTGATTTTTTTAATATAGAATTGGTACTTTTTAAAAATATCTTATTTATATATCTTTTAGAGGGGAAGGGAAGGAGAGAGGGAGAGAAATGTCAACGTGTGGTTGCCTCTCATGCATTCGATGCTGGGAACTGGCCTGCAACCCAGGCATGTGGCCTGACTGGGAATTGAACCGCGATCCTTTGGTTCACAGGCCCGCGCTCAATCCACTGAGCTACACCAGCCAGGGCTCAGTCTACTGATTTAAATGTTAACCTCGGTACAGAAATGCTTTCACAGCAATGTCTGTGGCTGTTGGATCAAACAGCTGGGCACCACACCCCAGCCCGGCCGATACTTGACATTAACCACCACGCCTGCCCCACACTGCTTCTGCTTACCACGCGCTTCTCACCAGCCCACCCTCGCATGCAATGGGGGGCCTTGCTTCTCGTGGCCTACTTGGGAACTGCTGGCTGGACCCCAACAGGGATGCCCTGGGAATGTGACTCAGTCCTGCCCGAAGAGTGTGCTAGCCTGGTCTGCTTTGCAGTCTCTCTGATTTTCCAAAGGGCCTTCCGCCATTTCTGTCACTCCTGCCCTTAAGTCACTTGGAGGAAGCACAGAGCCTCCTGCTCCTGACAGCCCTTTGGTCATCCCAAGCCAGTTTTTATGTTTCTCCCCACCCCAGTCTTCTCTTCCCAGGATCTACCTACAACTCTTCGGACCAGTCCACATGAGTCAGAACCTTCCGGAACCTTCCAGAATCTTCCTACTGGGCCAACTGTCGGGGGTGCTTCATGTTTAGGGCATCCTGCTGCCAAGCACTGGTAGCACCCTCCAGCCCCCCACATCTGTGATTTGCACAGACTGTAAGCAACTATGTTTTTACCAGAAAAGCACCTGTTTGCCTCTGCCTAGGCTGTGGACTTCATGAGGGCACTAACCCAGTGTAGGTTCGCTAAGCTCCTGAAGCATCTCTCCACTTCCCTCCACGAGCAGGGAGAAGACCACTTGTCATCTGGGAGAGCAAGAAGTCTGGAAGCGGGGAGAAGTGGGGAGGAGATGGCTAAGTGGAGAGGCTGCACTTGCTTTAGTCCTTGCTGCCTAGTTACGTCACAAAGCCAGGAAGTAACTGGGAGGGAACTGGAACACAAAGCATTTTAATAGCCAGGACAAAAGAATGAATTACAGAGTGGAAGCTGGCTAGACTGCCTGGGGAAGGCCCAGGTGTGGCTGGACTGGAGGGAGTTCAAGTGGGCACCCCAGAGTCAGGACTGGCAAGGTCCTCCTGTGGAGGGCAGGAGAGGACCCCGGAGGCACGGGTTCCACAAAGTGACAGTTCTGCTGAACCTTCGCTGCCCTGTCACAGAGGGTCACTATGGGTCTGTGTCTGCCCTGGAGATAGTCAATGTGGAGAGAGGAGACAGGCCTGCACCAAGGTAATCCGTCAGGTGGCTGAAGTCCAGGAGGCGGTGTGCGGGGGGGTGGGGCCTAAAAGCCCAGTAGCAGGAAAGGGGAAGCTGCAGGACAGCCAGGTGAGCCACCCCAATGACATGCTGGCCAGACAGTCCTGGGCCCACATGGCAGAGCCTTGCCCTCCGAACACGTCGGCCGAGACAGACACGGTTGGGACTGGAACCCAGGTGTTGCTGGCACCAGGCCCTATCCCCTGGCTTCCAGCCGGTGGTCATACTCAGGAACTGGGCTGGCTAGCTCCTCTGGACCCTGTGGCTTCTGGTCCGGCCCTTGTGCCTCACTTGGCTCAGGCAGGGAACCCTCACATTTTGGGAGACTGGGGTGGGTGCAGAGGGAGGCAGGGACACATGGTCTCTGGAGAGCCTGAGGAACAGGGTATGGAGGGTTGTTATCTAGAGCCGCTGTCATAGGTGGGCACAAGTACCCAGGTTCTTGGCGATTGGGGACAAAGACTTGAACCAAGCACACAGAGAGTTTACAGCAGAAAAAGAGAGGGCAGATTAATTAAGCAGTAATACACTCCAAAGAATGTGGGAGCAGGCCAACTTTGAGCAGAGACTGACCTCAGAGGCTGGAGGGATTCTGTTCTTACAGTGAGGATATTTTCTGGCTAGTTTTGGCAGAATTTTATTGCGCACGTACATTACTTTAAAGCTACTGCGCATGTGATCTCTGGTGATTTTCCTTGATTGGCCAACTGGGAAGGGGGTCCCACAATAAAGACTTGCAATAAATTATAATTAATTTATTATGCTACTATAATGAAGCAGGGGTCAGTAGGATCTTTTGCGCAGGTGCACTCGTGATTCACCATGATTCAGTGCTTTTCCAGAAAGCGGGAACCAGTCTTGGGACAGAGTCCCAGTCTTGTATCAGTGTCCTTTATCTTAGCCCTGGGGCACCTCCACAGTTGCCTCCTTCCTGAGTATTTCCTGCCTCACTGCCAGTTTTAGAACCTTTCCCATGGGCCTCAGTTTACAGAATGAAACAAGATTTGAGTTGACCTCCCCGCCCCCTAGTTCTGTTTTCTGACCGGGAACTTCTGAGGTTTTTGCCTTGTTTACAGGGCTGTCCCCTTCAACCCAAAGACAAATGCATGCAAACCGAGAGTATGCAAATAGCCGGGGTTTGTTTAAACCGCTTGTCCTGGAGATTGATTGATTGATTGATTGGCTGCAGGAAAAAAAATGATCCCAGTTGGATGGATTTCCGGAGAGGTGGCCCGGGACTCGGGGTTTTGGACGTGTCTGTCACTCTCCAGGCTCCCGGGTGGGCTTTTGCATAATGTAAACGCAGACCACAATGTGGGATCGTCAGGTCGGTGGTCGCCGAAACGCCAACCCCAGGGGCCCCGCAGGCCCGCGGGAGACTTGGAGAGTACAGCGACAGATCGGGTGCGCCGCAACGACTGCCAGCGCCCGCGGCGCCCGCGACTCCCAGGCTTCGCCTTTCGGCCATTAGACCGGCCGCGGGGCGGAGCGACGAGATCTCGCGAGCTTTCAGGGCCGCCCGCGCCGGCACCCAGCATGGCGGATTCGTCGCAGCTGCAGAAGAGGGGTCCCTTTCGTTCCACGTGGGCGCGAGCCCGCAAGACCCGGCCCCAGCTCGTCCTCAGCCGCCGGCCCCGCCGCCGGCTCCGGATCTTGCGCTGGTGCGGCCGGAGGCGCCTGCGGCGGCGGCTGCTGCAGGCCCAGGCGGCCGGCGCGGACTGGCGGGCGGGCACCTGCCTGGTGTCGCGCGCGGCGGCGGCCCCGAGGCCCAAGACCACAGCCCCCAGCCGGGCCCCCAGCCCGGCTCTCAGCGGGGCTTCGGACGAGGAACCTGCCCCGAGTGCCCCCGCGCCCCTCCCAATCCCCCCACTGCGGCCCGCCGGCCCAGGCCGAGCGTTGCTGCTGCTGCCGCGGGATCAGGTGAGTCGCGCCAGGAGAGAGCGGGGACGCAGCCCCCGGGGTCGCAGGCCGGGAGGAGGCCGTGTCCCCTCTGCGGGTTCTCCGGCCCCCCTTCCTCCTGGCGGCGGTGCTGAGCAGAGGGTAAGAAGGTCTCTGCCGAGGCAAATCGAGACCTTCAGAGCAGAAAGGGACTTTAATGGTGCGTAGTAATGCCAGTCTCTGCGTGTTAAGTGTTTTGGGTGTATGAACCCGTTCAGTACGCCCAGCTCGCATGGAGGCATTACCGCTCTTACTGTGAGTGTTTACTAGGAAGGAACTGAGGTTTAGCTTAGGTAACATGCCAAAGGGAACACAGTAGAGGTAGAGCCAGGATCCGAACCCACGAAGCCTGGTTGTAGCCCCCCTCCCAACTCTTCACTTGGACTCTCCTGTGCGAGGTTCCCTCCAGTGCAGGAGGAAAATGAAAAAACCCACCAACGCGGAGACTTGGCCGGCAGTGCGCCTTTTAAAGACAAGAGCCAGGAGGACAGCAGAGCGGGGTTCATGGGGCCCCCTTGTTTTCTATGTGTCCGTATTCACCAGCTGTATCGGTAGCTGCCATGGGGTATGATCTTAGGTCCAAAACATCCAGTGCCTGATAGTCACCTACTACAACGTATTGTTATTTAGAAATGTGCCACATTTTGATATGTGAGTAATAATTAAGGCCCCAGAAAATTTCAGTCATTGGTAACAGAGTCTGTAATGTTACTTTTTCCTTTCTTCCCCCCCCTCCCCCCCGCTAGGGTTTCACCTTTAGTGGCATCTGTCGTGTCACTTGCCTTTATGGCCAGGTGCAGGTGTTGGGTTTTACCATCGGCCAAGGCCAGCCTTCCCGAGATGTCTTCTCCACCTACACCCACTCTCGCCTCGCTATCAACTCAGCTCACTACTCGATGCCAGAGAAAAGCAAGAAGGAGATGAAAAGGGAAGCCCGAACCTTGCTCAGGGCTCACGTTAAGCGGGGTAAGGAGAAGAACTGGGTGCTTTACTGAGGGTGTACTGTGACGAGGCTAATAAATCTTAGTCCTGTACTATGGCCTAGCATTGCACACTCTGCCGTGTCTGTAAGCCCTCACCAGGGTCCTGAGAGTGAAACTCTTGTTCTCACCATTTTACAGATGAGAAGAGTTGCCCAAGGCCACACAGCTAGTAGGTGGCAAACCTGGATTGACTTCTCAGCCCCGGTGTGTTCCCGTTATACAGTGTGGCCTCCTGAAAAAGACTCAAACATAATTCCTGCCCTCAAAGAGTTTGCAGTTTTAGCCAAGGAGATGGTAGTCGAAAAGGGCACCGAGTTCAGTGGAATTACTGTTCCACTGAAAAGTAAGGCGGTTGAATTTTCTCTCTACAGATGACAGATGTTGGCTGATGAAGAATTTCTCTCCTCTGTGCTCCATTGTGATGTTAGAAAGGCTGAAAACCGCCACTGTGAACTTCATAACCAGCCATCCAGGGCTATCTTACATTTTCCTACAAGAGGTAAACCAGTTTTCATTCAGAGTTTTACCCATTACTTTCACCCAGTCACATTAAATGACTGTGTAGGGTGTTCCTTTCGAAGTCAGTCTGCCTGGTTGTGCTGGAGGTCATGCAGGTTGTAATACCTGTGCACAGTGAAAGTAATCAGTATAGGAAGGTATTTCCTGAGAAATGTTCCCCTCGCCTGTTAGTTTCATTCCCCAGCAAAAGCCGTCATTTCATACTATAGTTGAGGAAATGGCTTTTGGCATTTCTATAAGTGGTTTTCTTTGTGTCTTGGTTTATTAACTTGGGACAGTGTAAGTTTTTTCTAAACTGTGAATAAGTAATTTCAATGCATTTCTACTTTCTCCCATCTCTTTTCTCACCTGTATATTCTGCTGGCTGTGTTATTAATTTCCTAAAGTCAAGTTGTTACTCTATTTGCCTCCCATGAGCCAGCAAATTGAATCTGACCTGTACGATTATTGGACAGACTAGATGGTGAGGTACGAGGAGGAATCAAGAACTAACAGGCTTTTTGGGCTGAACCCCTGGGTGCTTGGAGTTGCCGTTCACTGAGATGGGGCAGCTGTAGATGGATGTGTCGACTTTGTGATGCCCATTAGATGTGGAGGCTGGAATCGGAGAGAGGTTGGGAACGGATGGAGCTTTCAGCGGAAGAGGGTTCCAAGGCCTCCGGGGAGGATGGTGACAGCAAGGGAGCTGGTGTAGTTAGAAAGGGGGGGCTTCTGGGCATGAGCCTGCGGCACCCCCGAGAACTAGCTCCAGGAGCCCGAGAAAGTGTGGGCATTGACCTGGGGAGGGAGGGCCTGCTCCGTTGTTTTCTAGGCTCCAGAGCTGCCGCAGGACGTCCTGGGCGCATCTCGTTCCTTTTATGACGACTTTGTCCTTGGGACTGATGAGTTGTGATCCTGGAGGGGTCTCTTCCTCGGTCCTCTTCCATATGTGGCCTTGTCCTGTCCAGTGGCCTTGTCCTGCCCAAGCCCCACCTGCTTCTGCTGGCACGAGGCTCCTCCGTCCCTCAGGCCACTTTCCCATGGTTTCCTGTCACTTCTGCTGGAGCGCCATTGGACTCCATGGACCTGCCTTCCACATCCTTTGGACTCTGTGTGCATAGTTCTTTGTCCTGTTGCTTCGTTTGGGTACTGCCTCGACTTTCTTCCAGATCACCAGCCTGCTCCGTGACTGCTCGTCTGTTGCATTTTTCTTTTTTTAAAAAAATATATTTTATTGATTATGCCATTACAGTTGTTCTAATTCCCCCCTTCCCTCCCCTCTACCCTGCACACCCTCTCCCACTCACATTCCCCCCCTTTAGTTTATGTCCACGTGTCTCAAGTTCTTTAGATTCTATATTTCCCCTACTATTGCCCTCCTCCTCTCTATTTTCTACCTACCGTCTATGCTAAAGTCTCTTTAACATTTCATATAATAAGGGCTTGGTGATGATGAACTCCTTGAATTTGATCTTATCTGAGAAGCACTTTATCTGTCCTTCCATTCTAAATGAAAGCTTTGCTGGATAGAGCAATCTTGGATGTAGGTCTTTGGATTTCATGACTTGGAATACTTCTTTCCAGCCCCTTCTTGCCTGTAAGGTCTCTTTTGAGAAATCAGCTGACAGTCTGATGGGAAGTCCTTTGTAGGTGACTGTCCCCTTAACTCTTGCTGCTTCTAGGATTCTCTCCTTCATTTTAATCTTGGCTAATGTAATTGTGATGTGCCTCGGTGTGTTCCTTCTTGGGTCCAGCTTCTTTGGGACTCTCTGAGCTTTCTGGATTTCCTGGAAGTCTATTTCCTTTGCCAGATTGGGGAAGTTCTCCTTTATTATTTGTTCAAATAAGTTTTACACTTGCTCTTTTGCTTCCCCTTCTGGTACCCCTATAATTCAGATGTTGGAACGTTTAAAGATGTCCTGGAGGTTCCTAAGCCTTTCCTCATTTTTTGAATTCTTGTTTCTTCATATTTTTCTGTTTGGTCACTTTTTTCTTCCTTCTGGTCCACTCCCTTGATTTGAGTCCCAGTTTCCTTTCCATCACTATTGGTTTCCTGTGCATTTCCCTTCATTTCAGTTAGTTTAGCCTTCATTTGTTCCTCTATTTTTTGACTAAAATCGACCAGTTCTGTGAGCATCCTGATCACCAGTGTTTTTAACTGTGCATCTGAGAGGTTGGCTATTTCTTGATCACTTAGAGTTATCGGCTCCTGGGCTTTGAGTTCTTGAGCCATAATGTTTTGGTCTGTTTGAGCCTATTATGTCTGAAGAGCAGAGACTTAGGTGTTCACCAGGGCGGGGCAACCCAGGTTGCTGGGTTGTGATGCTGTATGTGGGGGCGGGGTCAGAGAGGGGCAATGGTGGTCCCCTCTGCTGCTTTCCGCCCCTGGGGCCTGCGTGGTCTGTCTCACTGCTCAGTCCTTCACTGGTTTATCTGCACGCAAATGTGTGACTGCGGTCAGCCTGCCACCTTGTGCCCTCACTGGGTCCGCCTACTACCCCACACCTGGGATCCGCCCACGGTAGCCTGCTTGCCTGGGTCAGGAGATCTTTCTGCCCCACCTCACTCTGCTGCTGGCTCCGCCCCTCTTACCGGTCTGGTTGAATGGTTCGTTGTTCAGATTTCTGTATAGTTCAATTTTCTGTGTTTTGGCTGTGTTTTTGTTACTGAAACTTTGTTGACTTTAAACTTGCTTGTGAGAGGAGGCACAGTGTTTCCACCTATGCCTCCATCTTGGCGGAAGTTCTCAATGTTTTTTCGCATTTTTCTTTTGGCACTCACTTAAACTTCCACACAGTTTCTTTTTCTTGGGAGTGTCCTGCACAGGAAGTAGCATCAGCCATGAAAACAGACATCAGGTGACTTTAGGAAGAGAGATGAAGATGACAGGCCTTACTTACTGAAGGGCTGGCTTGGGGGTTCAGGAAACGGGGGTGGGGTCAAATTTACCTTTTGTGGCTCACAACTGTGTGGGGCATATTAATTCAGAACTGAAGGAAAAAAAGATGCATTTGTTTTCACCTTTCCTAAACGTTTGCATTGTTGGTTTCAGAGTCCCACTTTCCAGATTAACACCGAGTACTTCGCCCTGAGGTCTGTTGGCATTCGAAGGGAGAAGAAGAAAACCGGCCTCCGTTTAACCGAGAGTGTCCTCGCAGCCCTGGAAGAGTTAGTTAACGTCTCTCGTGGTGAGTGGCGTGTCAGTAGATTCGAGTGTTTGCCGCCAGAGCCTCATGATTCCTGTGTGTGGTTGGAGTCCACACACAGTGAGCAGGTGGCTCATTCTGGGGTCAATGTTTGTCTCACCTCCAGAGGAAGTAGATGGCTGCCCCGTGATTCTGGTTTGTGGATCGCAGGACGTTGGAAAGTCAACATTTAATAGATACCTGATTAACCAGTTGTTGAATAGGTAAGAATGTTTTTCTTATGTTGACATGTTGCCAGGTTTGGGGCACAGAGTTGTTTCGATTTAAGAATCTCTATGGGAACGCCGCCCGGCTTTGGGTGGAGAGTTTCCCAACTTTGGACCAGGCTGCTCGTCTGAGTGATGGCGTCCACTGCTTTACTGTGGCCCCGAGGGAGGGGACGGTGTCTCAGGGTGTATGTGTCCTGGAGGGAGGGGACCGTGTCTCAGGGTGCACTGGCCTTGCCTGCCCGTGAGGTTCTGGGAGCCACTCGGTCTCAGAATCTGTGTTTGTCCCTGTCCAGAGATTCAGAGTAGGGATACATTTTGCTGCTGTTTTTTTATTCTTATGTCTCTAAAGATTTTATTTATTTTTAGAGAGGGGAGGGGAGGAGAGGGAGAGAAACATCAGTGTGCAAGAGGTACATTGATCTGTTGCCTCTTTCATGCCCCGAACTGGGCCCCGGCCCACAAACCAGGCATGTGCCCCGACCGGGAACTGAACTGGTGACCTTTCGGTTCTCAGGCCGCACTCAGTCCACGGAGCCACCCCAGCACTGGTGCTGTGCTGTCTTTTAAAGGTCAAGTTTTAGGAAAGACGAAGTTGTACCGTATTATGAATGGACACTGTGACCCCAGCACGTGTTCTGTTTAGGCTCTTTTTTTAGGGTATGGATTGAGCATTCCACCGAAGAGCCTGCCTCGGGTGGCTTATGACCGAACCACGTAAATCTGTCTATTGTATGCTTTTGACGTGGTGAAGCTAGCTGAGGTTTTTCTTTTACATTTTTAGTATCCCTTGCGTGGACTATTTGGAATGTGATCTGGGACAGACAGAATTTACCCCGCCGGGATGCATTTCTTTACTTAACATCACAGAACCGGTTCTAGGTATGTATCACAAATTCTTTAAATGTTGTGGTGTTACAAAGTGCAAGAGTAATGACATTTAACACAAAACTCAAAAAAACATAAAAGTATAAAAAATAAATGTGAACGTCCCCCTGCCGAGCCCATGGCCCTCCCGAAACGGTTTCCCTGGCCTCCGAACGTTGGAGGACAAGCTATGACACCGTCCAGGGCTCCGTTTCAGTGACCAGAGCTGCAGTTCACTTTGTCGTGTGTAAACTGGAAGCACACCTTCCTGTAACAATGTCTTATTTAGCCGTACACAGTGATCTCACCGGAAAATTAATAATGATACGATACTAGTAACTAAGCTATAGATTTAAAAAATTTTTTAGAGAGGAAGGGCAACATCGATATGTGAGAGACACATTGATTGGTTGCCTCTCTCATGCCCTCATCTGGGGACCTGGCCAGCCATGTGCCCTGACTGGGAGTTGAACTGGTGATCTTTTGATTTGCTGAGCCACACCAGCCATGCCTAAGCTATAGATTTCATTCAAAATCAGTTATCCTGCTAATATCTTTTTTCTGGTTCAAAATCTAAACCAGAACTCCACATTGCTTTTTTTTTTTTTTATGGGAAAGTATGCGTAACCTAATACCATTTTAACTATCCATGCACTAATTTACAATGTAGTGGCATTAAATGTTCACAGCATTGTATAACCGTAACAGTGGTTAAGTTTTATACCCCAAACTTGTTTGTCATCCTTAACTGAGATGCCGTGCAGCGCTCTTGTCTGCAGGGCACGCGTTCCGTCCCCCGGTGTGTGCCCCAGACTGAGGGCAGTGCTGGACTGAGGGTCGCCTTGTTTGCTCCTGTGCACGCCTGCACGTGCTGAAGCCCTCAGCTCCTCTTGGGCGTGACCGTCACCAGCAGCATTACTCTTGTGCTTCGGGGCCAAGTAGGGGCTGGCTGGACACAGGCACTGCGGTCATTGTCGGCCAACTTGAAAACTAAGTGACCAACGGGTGGTGTCCTGTGTGGTGCAGATGTGCTGGACACAAAGGGGTGATTCGTGGGGTGGGGCGAAACTGCACCACGCCACTCAGGACCGTGTGCACTTGAAACTTGTGAATCTCCCTGCTGGTGTAGCTCAGTGGATTGAGCGTGGGCCTGCAAACCAAACAACCGCAATTCGATTCCCAGTCAGGGCACATGCCTGGGTTGCAGGCCAGTTCCCGGCAGGGGACATATGAGAGGCAACCATACATTGATAGTTCTCTCCCTCTCTCCTTCCCTTCCCCTCTGAAGATAAATAAAATTTTTTAAAAATCTTAAAATATGCCACATCTTTATTGAAAAAAACTTGTGAATTGTTTAGATCTGGAATTTTTCATTAGGTATTTGCAGACCATGGTTGACTGCAGGTAGCTGAAACCACAGAAAGTGACACCGAAAAGAAGGGGGGTCTGTGTCAACAGGCAGTGACTCCCCGCCCCGCTCTCCCTCAGCCCCTAGGAACCTCTGCTCTCCTTTCTGTCCCTGTGCAGTTGCCTGTCCTTGGTGCCTCCCGTAAACGAAACCCTGTGGTACTTGTCCTCAGCATAATGCAGCCCGTGTCAGAGCTTAATGGCCAAACGTTGTCCCGCGGTGTGTGTATGTCACATTTTGTGTATCCGTTCAGCTGCTGTTGGGCCTTTGGCTTGTTTCTCCTTTGTGGCTGTTTTGAGCAGTGCTGTCCCGAACAGATTCTGCAAATCTGTTCAAGTCCCTGCTTTCGGTCCTTTTGGATTGGGTTTGCCGGGGGGGTTTGGTAGTTCCACGTTGAACTTTAGAGAAACTGCCAGCTGCTCTTCACGGTGACCGCACCATTTTACTTCCGTCAGTGGCGCGTGGGGTTCCAGCCTTCAGCGGTGCTGGTTACTTGGACTATAGCTGTCTGCTTAGATGCGAAGTTCTGTGTCATTGGGGTTTTGATTTGCATTTCTCTAGTGACTAATGATGTCATACATCTTTTCGCACGCTCACTGGCCATTTGTAGGTCTGCTTTGGAGAACTGTCTATTCAAGTCCTTTGCCCATCTTTGAACTGGGTTGTCTTGACTGAGTTCTAGGAGTTCTTTATGTATTCTGGATATTAATTCTCTATCAGATATGATTTGCCAATATTTTCTCTTATTCTATAGGTTGTCGTTTCGTTTTCTTGACATCCTTTGATGCACAAACACTATTAATTTTTATGAAGTCAACTTGTCTATTTTTTCTTTTATTGCTTATCCTATTGGTGACATATCCTCCAAGTTGTTGCCAAATCCAGTGTCATAAAGATTTTCTGTAATGTTTTCTTCTAAGGGTTTTGTAAGTTTCAGCTCGAACGTTAGGTCTCGGATCCCCAGCTCCCAGCACCTCCAGTGGGGAGAAAGGTTTCCTTGTCAGGCTGCTGGACAGGGAGGCCAGGGAGGAAGCTCCGCCCAACCTCCCCTGTCCAGGGTCCCAGGCCAGTTCCCGAACGAGCAATGCGGAAGTGGCGCGGCACGTTTTATGAACAGTTTAATTCGGGGAACTTGGTCGTTTATGGAAGGGGGCTGCAGCGCCAGATCTTCCTGGACTACGGACCCTCTGTTTCTGAAAGGGTTCTGGTGTTAGGTTCCTATCTTGTGTCGGTTCCTTGGTTCCGTGGAGGGGTGGGGGATGCTTGGTTCCAGACACAGCCGGAGGTCCAGGTCCTTCCCTCTGTGCCTCGGCTGAGTGACTCGTGGTTTTTGTCTGTTGTCTCTGATCTGATCCACTTTTGGGTAAACTTTTCTGTCCGACATAAAGAAAGGCGCCAACTTCATTCCTGTACGTGGGGCGTCCAGTTTTCCCCTCAGTGTTTGTTGAAAAGACTCCTCTCCCCATTGAATGGTCTGAACACCTTTGTTGCAAATCACTTGACCAGATGTGCGAGATTTTCCCCTGGACTCAGTTCCAATCCATCCGTCTCCCTTATCCCAGCACCACACTTGCCCGGTTACTGGAGCTCTGTAGAAAGTTCCAGGTTGGGCAGTGTGAGTCCTCCAACTTGGTTCTTTTTCAGGATTGTATGGCCCTGGCCAGGTGGCTCAGTTGGTTAGGGTGTCATCCCAATACGCCAGGGTTGTGGGTTCCGTCCTCAGGGCACACACGAGAATCAACAAGTGAGCGCACGAATGGGTGGAACAGCAGATCAGCATTTCTCTGTCTCTCTCTCTCTCTCTCTGCTCCTTCCCTTCCTTCCTTTCTCCAAAACCAATGAATAAAAGTTTAAAACAATTAAAAAGAAAGGCCTTTCGGGAGCCCTTGCAGTTTCATTTCTGTTTGAGAACCGGCTTGTCCGTTTCTGTGCAAGAGGCTGTGACAGCCTTGTTAGGGGCTATATTGAACCCGTGGGCCGCCGTGGGTGGCGGTGGTGTCCGCCCGTCCACGAACAGGACTCATTCTGGGTTCTCATGTTCGCTTTAATTTCTTCAAACAGTATTTTGTGGTTTAAGTCTTTCATCTCCTTGGTTAGATACAGTTCTAAGGATTCGATATTTTAGCTGTTACTATAAATGGAATTCCTTTCCTAATTTTTTTTCAGATTGTTCGTTGCTGGTGTATAGAAACATAATTGATTTTTTATGTGTTGATGTTATTTCCTGAAACTTTGCTGAATACCTTTATTCTAGTAGCTTTCCAGCAAATTCTTTGGGATTTTCCATATATAAGATCATGTCACCTGTGATAGTTTTATCTCTTCCTTTTTAATTTTGATGCCTTTTACTTCTTTTTCTTGTCTTATACCTCTGGCTAGGACCTCTAGCCAGAGGAAACATCCTTTCCTTGTTCCTGATCTTAGAGGGAAGCTGTCCAATCTTTCACCGTTAAATATGGTGTCAGCTGTGTTTTCCTGTTTTTTTTTTTGTTTTTTTTAAAATATTTTTATTTATTTATCTTTTTAGAGGGGAAGGGAAGGAGAGAGGAAAGAAACATCAATGTATGGTTGCTTCTCGCGCATCCCCTGCAGGAAACTGGCCCCTGCAGGGAACTGGCCCCTGCCGGAAACTGGCCTGCAACCCAAGCATGTGCCCTGACTGGGAATTGAACCGCGATCATCTGGTTCGCAGGCCCGCGCTCAATCCACTGAGCTACACCAGCCAGGGCCTTGTTTTCCTGGTTTTTATCGGGTCCAAGAAGTTGGCTTCTGCTCCTGGATTGTGGGACCGTTCTATCATGAGAAGATGTTGGACTCTGTGTCTGTTGGGATCATCGTGTGATTTTTGTTCAGTTGACTTTTAAAAGAAGCAAATGGTATTATGTTAGGTTGCTAGGTATGTTAGAGATTCAATAGACTGTTGATAGGAACTCTTAAAACATTTGTATTGTGTTAACAGCTTAATCAAAAAATAATTGTTAGGCTTAAGCCCTGGCTGGTGTAGCTCAGTGGATTGAACTCAGGCCTGCGAACCAGAGGATCGCAGTTCGATTCCCAGTCAGGGCACATACCTGGGTTGCAGGCCAGTTCCCTGAAGGCCAGCTCCCAGCAGGGGACGCACGAAAGGCAACCATACATTGATGTTTCTCTCCCTCTCTCCTTCCCCTCTAAAGGTAAATAAATAAATAAAATCTTAAATAATAATAATTGTTAGGCTTGGCTCTTTGACTGGCTACATCGCCTTTCCCCCTTTTACCTTTCTTCTGGTCCATTCAGTGTTTTTCCATTTTTTTAAGCCCTTAATATTTCTTAGCAATTCTTTTTTTTACGATTTTTTTAATTTGTTTATCTTTAGAGGGGAAGGGAAAGACAGAAGAGAAACATCCATGTATGGCTGCCTCTAATGGGTCCCCCGCTGGTAACTGGCCTGCAACCCAGGCATGTGCCCCGACTGGGGATTGAACTGCGATCCTTTGGTTCGCAGGCCCTCAGTCCACTGAGCTGCACCAGCCAGGTCTGAGCCCTTAATACTTCGATAGGTAAATCTCAGAACAAGGACACTGCTGCGTGGTCATTAGACAGGTACCAAGACCAGGGCAGCAGGCGTATGGCTACAGTGTTGCCCTCAGGTCCGGCCCGCTGCCCCGTCATATGAAGAGGCCCAGTGTACTGTCGGAAACCGTAGTCTCCTTCAGTCTGGAACAGTTCCTCCAGCGTTTCTTATGTTTTGTGACCTTCACAGTTTTGAAAGGCACAGGTACAGAATGTCTCTGGTGATTGAATCTAGAAGTTGGTGCTGTGTCCCCAGGACACCATGCCAACACCACGCCTGGGTGCCCTCTTCCTGGAGGCGTTGGCCCTGCTGCCTCGGTCGAGGTGTGTTTGCCACGGTGTTCCCCTCCAGCTGGAGCCGGGGTGCGCGCCTGGGCGGCGTTGCTGCCAGCCCCCCTCGGTGAGCAGATCCCCTTGGCAGGCAGAGCCTGTGCAGAAATACATGCCTGTGTAAGCCCTCACTCATCATATATGTGCACGTGTGTGTGCACACACACCTATATCTCTTCTGTTTACTAAGAGCCTTGAGTTTGTACCGTTGTTCCAGTTCCACTCTGACACCCGGGTCACGCTAGTCGGCTGCCGCCCCCCCCCCCCCCCCCCCCCCCCCNCCCGGGTCACGCTAGTCGGCTGCCCCCCCCCCCCCCCGCGCCCCACACACATTGACAGGTTTCTTCTCTGATGAGAAGAACCCTGGCTACCATTGCTCTCAAAATATCTACATAGCTGCTCGGTCCTTTTGTATTTTTACCCCTTGATGACCCAGGCCACTCACAGCTGTGGCCCGCCTGCCTGGGGAGTCTCACCAGTTCTGTCTCAGGTGGCCCTGCACCGACCACATGGACCAGGACCCTCACCCTGCCAACTGTGTCGTCACACGGTCCTGGTCCCCTGCCTGCCGAGGGTTCTGGCCTGGCTCCGGCCAGAGGCCAGAGGCCACAGAGAGTGGCCTGGGCTGAACAGACTGGGGGGCTCGTTGGAGAGTGTGAGCTCCAGAGGTGACTGGGAACCTTAGTTTAAGCCTGGCTGGGGTCTGCCAGCTGCGTGACCTTGGCTAACTAGTCCCTCTCAATGTCCTCGCATGGGAAAATGCCAAATACCTCATAGGGTCTTAGTGAAAATTGGACTGTGGGCAGCACCCCTGGAACATGGTGCCGTGCTCCTTCTGGTGGTCGCGCTGTCACTGATCACCCCTCACCAGAGTGGGGGCCCTAAAAGGAGGGAGACGTGGGTTGTGTTCGTGATGTGACCGGCGTGTGATAGGTGCTCGGTGAATGCTGAATGAGTGGCCTTACTAGTGCATAGCTGGGGCCAACTGTGCAGCTAAAGGGAGCCCGTCTGTTACGCAGTTGGAAGTTTAGCGTTCCACCCACGGTGGCACATCTTCTGGTGGTGGTGGTCCCAGATCCCCCAGGGCTCTCTGTCACAGAGGATGGCCGCCCTCGCGGCCTGTTGCGTCGTCGGGCTCCTCCCTCTGATCTCTGTCTTCTCAGGCCCGCCCTTCACCCACCAGAGGACGCCTCAGACAATGGTGTACTTCGGGAGATGCGCGTGTAAGAACAGCTGCGAGAGTTACATAGAGGTGATTAAGTACGTGTTCAGCTCCTACAAGAGAGAGTCCCCTCTTATCATCAACACCATGGGCTGGGTGACAGGTAAGCCCACGGGGCACATCTGGCAGGAAAGGATGGGTGGTGGGACTAAGAGGAATTGTTGGCCTGTGGGCATTGTGGCTGGAGCCCAGTTTGTAGGAGATTCTCCTGGCCGATCATTTCTTTTTCTTTTTTTTTTAATTGTATTTATTTATCTTTAGAGGGATAGGAAAGGAGAGGAGAGAAATATCAGTGTATGGTTGCCTCTTGTGTGTCCCCTGCTGGGAACTGGCCTGCAACCCAGGCATGTGCCCTGACTAGGAATCGAACCGTGATCGTCTGGTTCACAGGCCCGTGCTTAATCCACTGAGCTACGCCAGTCAGGCTGGCCAGTCATTTCTTTGTCTCAGAATAAGCGTCCCAGCCCGCTGTGGGCATGTGCTTTAGCTTCGGTGCACCAACCACTGCTGTCCTCTGCTGCCTCGCAGATCAAGGGCTCTCGCTGCTCGTGGACCTGATCCGACTGCTGTCCCCCAGCCACGTCGTCCAGTTCAGCTCCGTCCGATGCAAGCCCATGCCCAGCCTCACCCCCGACTACGTGGACGGCGTGGACGGCTTGTACACGAGGAGCAAGTCCAAATGCAGAAACAGAGGGTTCTTCCTGGCCGAATTTGCAGAGAATTTGGAGTTTGGTGATGAAGAAAAGGAGAGTCCGGTTGTCTTTCCTGGACACAAGCTGATGTGTGTCCAGTCGGACTTTGTGTTTAGAAAAACTCCAAGAAACAGGTAAGTAGGCCACCACAGCTGGAGCAGTCCACTGTCTTCCATTTAACCGGGCCTCTGTCCTTTGCTCTGTAAACGCGGTATGCCCTCTAGAACGGCTCAGATCTCCAGCACAGCCATCTCTGTGTGAAGGACAACGGTGGTTTCCCGGTGGAAACAGCCAGGTTGGCTCCAGCTCTGGCTGCCGGGAGCTTCGGCTAGGCCAGTCTTTGCGCTTCCTGTTTGGCCATGGGGGTTTACAGCAGGGCGGGGCGTGCAGATACTAAGGTGTAGGTGTCATCTATGTAATGACGAGTGTCCTCTGTTTCTGAGTCCGGGGGAACCTGAGGGGTGAAATCTCTCCTTACCTCCTCGTGATTTCCTTTTCAGAGAGTCGCATAACCGAGTTCTTCGAGACTTGGCGGTGTTAGGGTACCTCGGCCAGCTGCAGAAGCCAGTGCCGAGGCCGCTTCATCCCCTGCATGGCCTGACCCCCTATCAGGTAGGGCCTGAACTTGGGCAGCGGTCAGCTTTGTTTTGGTTATTTGGTGGACACTCTGTGGCTTCCTTTGTGCCTGGTGCTCTCCTAACCACGCCATAACCCTTCTCTCATTGAACCCTCTGAACCCGCCGACGGTGTGGGTTCGGCGACTATCCCCTTTTGGCAGATAGGATGTGGCAGAGCCTGTATCAGACCTGGACAGTCAGCTCCAGGGTCTGTGCTCCTAACTGCTGGGCTGTGCCGGGCGCAGCTCTGTTCTGATGCTGGTTGAGAGTGCTCTGCCTGTCCCAGAGGGGCACAGGGACTAAACCCAGGCGGTCTGTTTCCAGCCCCTGCCTCCGAGCTGTGTGGGACTTGGTCACGTCTGGGGGTCGGAAGGCAGTGCTGGCCAGGTAGAGAGGCGGGGTGGATTCAGCGAGTGCTCGCAGCAGCGCCTGTCCCCCAACCTCCATCGCAATAACAAGCCTTTCGGGCTGTGTTATCGTCGGAAGTGGGTCCTAGCACCTGAGTGCTTGCGTCTCTTGAGATTCAAGCTCTTAAGAATTATTCTGGGAAGAAACCACCCTAATGTTAGGCTTCTGATGATGGAAGACTAAAATAGCAACAGGTTGAATTTCTTTTTTTTTTTAATATAATTCTTTTACGGAATTCTTGTTCAAGTACAGGTTTCTGAGGTTGAATTTCTTAAGTGCTTACTCTATGCTATGCTGTGCTCTGTTCTGAGCTGGTATTTACCTCCCCCCCCTTTTTTTAAAGATTTTATTTATTCATTTTTAGAGAGAGGGGAAGGGAGGGAGAAAAAGAGGAAGAGAAACATTGATGTGCAAGAGAGAGTGTCGGTTGGTTCATGCCCATAGCTGGGGACCTGGCTCTCAACCCAGGCATGTTCCCTGACTAGGAATCGAACCAGCAACCTTTCAGTTCATAGGCTGGCACTCAGTCCACTGAGTTACACCAGCCAACGCCTGTGTTGGCTCCTTTATTCACAACAGCCCTGGTATAATACCCATTTTACAGATGATAGGACCAAGGCCAGGGACACTGAGTCAGTTGTCCCACAGGGCACAGTGAGCACGTGGTTTGTACTGGGGAGCCCAGAGCGCCCCCCAGTGTTGTATGGCCCGTCTGGTATGGAGCCCTCCCTGGGGCCAGGTCCTTCGCTCAGCTCTTGATGAAGGTAATGCTAGTGTGTCCCCCACTTCCAGCATAGAGAACTGGGCGCCGTCAGGTGGATGAGACAGGCCCGAGGCCCCACAGGCCACAGCATTGGGCCCGGACCTCAGTGGGCCTCCCGATCCTGAGGGCGAGGCTGGCTCTGGGCTTCGCTTGTCCCTGCTGGCGAGTCTGAGGCAGCTTGCTCGCTGGAGTTGTGCTCACGTAGAGCTGCTGTGTAACTGGTTTGGGACTCATCTGCCAGTAATTGAAACTGCCTTTTGTTATTTCAAATGTGTTTTCAAAATGTAAATAATGTGTGTAACAAAATACTTTCCTCCTTGCAGCTTTTGAAACTGCCCAGAAAGTTACACGTTAAAGGTAGTTATTTAACTTGTGCTCCAGGAGTGGGATCCGTTGCTCTTAATTTGATGTGTTGCTTAGGGACAAATGGTGCCTGTCTCATGAAAGGATTTGACTTTTTTTTAAAAAAGATTTTATTTATTGCCCTGGCTGGTGTGGCTCAGTGGATTGAGCATGGGCCTGCGAACCACACGATCGCGGTTCGATTCCCGGTCAGGGCACATGCCTGGGTTGCAGGCCAGTTCCCGGCGGGGGACACACCAGAAGCAACCATACATTGATAGTTCTCTCCCTCTCTCCTTCCCTTCCCCTCTAAAGATAGATCAATAAAATATTTATCTATCTTTAGATATCTAGAGGGGAAGGGAAGGAGAGAGGAAGAGAAACATCAATGTGCGGCTGCCCCCCATGCATCCCCCACTGGGAACTTGCCCCTGCCGGGAACTGGCCTGCAACCCAGGCACGCGCCCCGACCGGGAATCGAACCGCGACCGTCCGGTTCGCAGGCCCATGCTCAATCCACTGAGCTACACCAGCCAGGGCTAAATAAAATCTTTAATTAAAAAAAAAGAAAAGACTCAGCAGAGGGAGACACGCTTTGGTTTTCCAGGTCCCTTTTGGCGCCGTTGCCCTGCGGATCATCCACTCTGACGTGGCGCCCACCCACGTGCTGTACGCTGTCAATGCCAGCTGGGTCGCTCTGTGCAAGATCCTGGATGACGTCAGGGGGTATGCGGACGGGCCCATCCTGCTGGCCCAGACTCCCGTCTGCGATTGTTTGGGGTTTGGTGAGTGAAACCTGCCTGCAGGCCTGCTGCTGCTGACTCACTTCTCCAGCCAGGGGCGGCCCGTCTGGCCCCCGGGGCTGCGACTCCTGGAGTGGAGGACAGTGGGCCTCTGGCTGGCAAACAGGAAGAAGGGGATCTTTCCCTGCTCCCCCTGCCAGCTCCTTTCAGTCTGGGGTTCCCGAGGGCCACAGCCTCCTCACTGGACGTGCGTTCTCCAGGCCACCTGCCCCACCGCTGGTGCTCACAGTCCAGTGTCCTGCCCACTCCCCATAGCATCGCTCCGTCCCATCCATGCCCCTGCCCCAGGCCCCCGTGCCCCGTGCACTTCTTTGCTTGGGTGGCTCTCGGGCATCTAGGACCTAGGTCCAGAACTGAAGTCCTGATGGGTCCATACACCGGAGGTTCTCCCCGAATCTTATCACCCCATACCACCTGCCACCCCATACTGCTTCCTGTTCCCTTGGGTCCTTCAGAGGGCCCCTCGAAGATCCACACTGGTGTTCGGGCCAGACCCTGGGGCCTCCCTGGCGACCCCTGCCTTCTTTGTTCTGCACACATGACTCACCAGCAGGCCAGGTAGCTTCTCTCTCCTGAACGCCACACTCCTCCCTCTCGTGTGCCAGTGTGAGCACCATCATTCTGCACCGACACTGGAGATGCTTCCTGACTGGACACCACACTCGGAAGTGGTCTGAGCACACACGGTGGTGGCCCGTCCTGACGTCCCACCCTGACGTCCCGGCATTTCCGCAGTGCAGGTCCGAGTCTAGCCGGGCCTCACAGCACCACGCCCACCTCGGGTGACCTTCCCTTGGCTCGTGATGTCAATAAACAGCAGTGAATGTTTCTGGAAGGGTGGCCCAAAATGAGCAAAGTGTTAAGCAATTACACATTTCTGATTTATACAGTACTGGACTTCCCGAAAGTTTCAGCAGAAATTGTGTCGCTTTGTACAGACCGTAAAGAAGGAATTGGGGATGGGAGAGGCCGAGGCAGCTCTGTGTCCCCAGCGGACCGCCTCGGCCGTGTGGGCCGTGGGTGAGATGGCCTGGACTTCGGCATGACGGCCAGTGTGATGCCTCGAAGCTGAACGAAGGGAGGAGCACGAGGCTTCTGACAGTCACGTGCTCCGTCTCCTGCCGCCTTGCATTTTCAAAGCAAACCCCAATTGAAATGGAAGCTCCTACTTTATTTTATTTATTTTTTTCTTTTTCTTTTTTTTTTTGTGGCTATGTGTGCGATTTTTTAAAATATAGTTTATTGATTATACCATTACAGTTGTTCTCTTCCCCCCTTCATTCCCCTCCACCCACACACTCCCTCCCCCACCATTCTCCCCCCCTTAGTTTATAACCACGTGTCTCAACTTCTTTAGATTCTGTATTTCCCCCACTATTCTCTCCCTCCCCCCTTTTTTCTACCTACCATCTATGCTATTTTCTGTGCCTTCTCCCCCCTTCTCCTCCTCCCATCCCCCTGTTTCTAACCCTCCATGTGTTCTTCATTTCTATGGTTCCACTCCTGATCTAGCTGTCCTCTTGGTTTGCTTTTGTTTTAGGTGTGGTTGTTAATACCTGTGTGTTTGCTGTCCTTTCACTGTTCATATTTTTCATCTTCTTTTTCTTAGATAAGTCCCTTTAGCATTTCATATAATAAGGGCTTGTTGATGATGAACTCCTTGAACTTGACCTTATCTGAGAAGCACTTTATCTGTCCTTCCATTCTAAATGAAAGTTTTGCTGGATAAAGCAATCTTGGCTGTAGGTCTTTGGATTTCATGACTTGGAATACTTCTTTCCAGCCCCTTCTTGCCTGTAAGGTCCCTTTTGAGAAATCCGCTGACAGTCTGATGGGTACTCCTTTGTAGGTGACTGTCCCCTTATCCCTTGCTGCTTCTAGGATTCTCTCCTTCATTTTAGTCTTGGCTAATGTAATTATGATGTGCCTTGGTGTGTTCCTTCTTGGGTCCAACTTCTTTGGGACTCTCTGAGCTTCCTGGATTTCCTGGAAGTCTATGTCCTTTGCCAGACTGGGGAAGTTCTCCTTTATTATTTGTTCAAATACGTTTTCCACTCGTGGCTGTTTCTTTCCCCCTTCTGGTACCCCTATAATCCGGATGTTGGAACGTTTAAAGATGTCCTGGAGGTTCCTAAGCCTCTCCTCATTTTTTTGAATTCTTGTTTCTTTACTATTTTCTGGTTGGATGTTTCGTTCTTCCTTCTGGTCCACTCCCTTGATTTGAGTCCCATTTTCCTTTCCATCGCTATTGGCTTCCTGGACCTCTCCCTTCATTTCAATTAGTTTAGCCTTCATATGTTCCTCTAATTTGTGACTAAGTTCCTCTAATTTGTGACTGTACTCTACCAATTCTGTGAGCATCCTGATAAATAGTGTTTTAAATTGGGCTTCTGAGAGGCTGGCAATCTGTTGGTCGCTTAGAGTTATTGGCTCTGGGACTTTGAGCCCAGATAACCAGCCACCACCGTCACCAGGGCCACGCGCCCCGCTCCACTGCATGTGAGTGTGCCACCGCTGTCAGCCCTCCACCACTGGGTTCGCCCCCTGGGGACTGCATGGTCCGTCTCACTGCGCGCGAATGTGCGACCTTGGTCAGTCTGCCCCGCACCCCGACTAGGTCCGGGCTGCCTGCGCTCCTAGGTCTGTCCTTCCCGACCCTGCTCTGCTGCTGGCTCTGCCTCTCTTACCGTCCCCGTTGAATGGTTCGTAGCTGTCGGACTTCCGCATAATTCGGTTTTCTGGTCCCTGGGTGTGTCTTAGTTCTCCAAAACTTTTGTTGTATCCAAACTTGGTTGTGGGAGAAGGCACAGTGTTTCCACCTATGCCTCCATCTTGGCCTATTTATTTATTTTTCAAGTACAGTTTTCTGAAGCTCCTACTTTAAAAACCACTCTTCAGTTGGGGGTGGCGGGAGGTCTGCTCTCTCCAGAAAGGGTGATTTTCGTGTGTCCTGCTGTCTTCCAGGGATTTGTAGGGGGGTCGACGTGGGGAAGAGGCTCTACCACATCCTCACGCCTTTGCCCCCAGAGGAGCTCCGGAACGTGAACTGCCTGCTGGTCGGAGCCATCTCCGTCCCACAGTGCATCCTCAAGAGCCAGGTGGGTGCGGACGTGACAGACGGGGACCCGGAGTTGGGGTGAGGGTCCCGGGACAGGCCGCTGTGGGGGACCTGCCTTTTTCAGAGGGGAATGCCACACGTACCCACTCGTGCCGCCTGATGTGTTCGGGGGGTGGAACGGGATGGAAGGGGGCGATCACTGAGGGCCTGAGCTGGCGCTCTCTCGAGGGGCCCTCACTCAGCCTCACCTTTACCACGGCCTCAGTGCGGGCGGGGGCGCAGACTGGGAGTGTTTCCACGTCCTCTCTGTGTTCCCATTTCAGCGAGGGCTTGAGGGAACAATACCCTACATCACGACAGATTATAACCTTAGAATTCCTGGAGCCTCGGGGGAAATTGGAGCCAGAGAAACTGAGGAAACGGGTAAAGAGAAACAACACCCCAAAACTAGATTCTATCGAAAATCGAACTGATGTTTTGCATCGGGGAAGAAAGCTTGACTCTGACTCCAGCCCGACATCTGCAGACTGACGGGCTTGTGCTGCTGCGACTGGCACCATTGGGTCATGGTGTTTCCTGCGTGACTCTGGAAGTTTGGAGTCATTAAAGACCCTTCTTAAGGGGACGTGACCCAGTTTTGCCCTGGTCTGCTGTGTGGCTCACCATACATGGTGTTTCGCTTTCTGGAAGGATGAAGCAGTGAGGAAAAGGTTGTATGCCACTGAAACAGAGAATACAGTCAATTCCTCAGAAAGTTCTTCCAGGACCCGGTTGTTGGAATCTGGACAGAAATAGGCAGACTGGGGCCACAGGAACACACCCAAGAGGGAGGCAGGCTGGGCAGCAGGGTCCGGGCACGCCGGCATGTGGAGACGCTCCTCGGTCTTCATGCTGTGATGGCTGGCGGGCATAGGAGACCACTGGAGGGTCTGCCTGGTGCGGGTCTCGGCCCCCATGGTTGTGCCTGTCCCCTGATCATGGGATGCTCCTCGGCTTCTCTCCCATCCCTGTGGGTCAGGCATAGAAGATGGTGTCTTGTCTCTAATCAAGGGCTAACGGGAAAGCTCAGACCCCAGAACCCTTCACTGTCTTTGTGGGTCCAATGGTTTTATGCTGCAAAAATTGCCCGCAAAGCCAGGAAACCTGTCTCCAGGCCTCTGAAACTAGATTTGTGCTGACTTCTCGCCTGAAACTAAAGACGCAGCCCGGGCAGAACTGGCCCCCAGGGGTCTTGGAGGAGGCCTGGCAGGGCTGCTCCAGGAGAATGGCCAGCCCTGCGTTGGCTGGACCTGAACTTGCACGTGCGCACAGCTCTGCACCAGTGAGCATTTTGTCCTGGGGCGCGGGAGGCTGGGTACAATGCCATTCTTCCTCCTCCCCCTGGGGCTCACGGCTCCACGCCCCCAGGGTTGGAGTGGCGGTGCTGAGCAAGGAGCACAGGGGGCGGTGAGATGCCCCTGAAGCAGCATTTCCAACTGGTATTCTGAATTTCCGCTCTCAGCAGATCTCGTTGAAGGAGGTTACCCGGATGTGCAGGTTTTAACTTCTGGGCCCGTGGGAATCATTGATCATCGTTGCCTGTGCGTGCCCCACATCCAGTAGACGTGCACGTTCCCCCGCGAGCCCTGGTCACTCCAGGCTGACAATATTCTACAGACCATTCAGTCTGACTTCTAAGTTGCCTCTTATTTATATTTAGTTTACCTCGTACATGTTTTCTGTCTCGGCCTTGCAGAGAACTTTGAGACAGTCTCCCACCGTCCACTCTTTGCTCCTTCCCCAGTTCCTTGTGTCTTCATCATAGTACTCACTGTAGGCTCTTGGCAGCCAATCCCAGAGTGAAAATGTGCTCTGGCCTTTGCCTTTCCATTAAGTCCAGGCTTGCCTTTAGCCTCACCTCCTGCTGGGGGTTGAGGACGACCGCTTGCTTCCCATCTGGAAAGAAAACAGACATCGCCACTAGAGGGAGCTGTCAGCCACAGTCAGGGCCAGATCCTCCACAGCCGGCCCCAAGCCTGTGTAGGCCTTTCTCCGGGGATCCGGAGGACCTGGAGGTGGGGCTCTGGCCAGCTCCTAGGGTGCCGGTGAGACCAGCGGCAGGTGCTATAGACCTGGGGTGTCGAGTTGGTGATCCTTGTCGACGTGTCACCTTGTCCTCTCTGCGGTCTGTGTGGTTCAGGACAGGTAGGCATGAGTCTGCGCTGGAGTTACTGTCAGTCTTGTGTGTGATTTTCAAAGTGGTACATGCTTATTGTGAAGAAATTAAAAAACTGTGTGACTTAGAATGTGAAAATCCTGGGTCGTGGATTCTTTAAAGTCATGTCTTTTAAACAGGTCCTTTTACAAGAGATATGACAATGATGAGACTTCAAGTTCTAGGGCTCATTTTATTTTATAAACAAAGTTCAGTTGTTCCCACCCGTCCCCAATAGGTCTGGTGGAGGGTGCCCACGTACCCTCTGAGACCCCAGCCTGGAAACTGAAGACTGGAGATGGGGGAGGAGCAGTGAGCTGGCCCTCCAGGTGCTGTGGATGGATGGCGATTTCCGGGAAATCGGGATCTGAGAGTGGCTTGTGGGAGGGGACAGCGGGGGTGACCAGGCTGCAGGCTGGGTCCTTTGATGGGTGACCACTTACCCTGCCTAGCACTCGCTGTCTGCCTGGCAGACATTGTGGGGACCAAGCGATGTGGGTGCAGGGTTCCTTTTCTACCAAATGGCGAACTTTTTTAAAAATTGTTTCATTGGTAGACTTATTTTTAAAAGATTTCCACGCGGCAATGGAGTGAATGAGACAGCGGGCTTTGGGGTTGGAGCTCTGAGGTCAGATCCTGTCTGGGCCTCGGGAGGCAGGTGCTGTGAGGGACGCAGGCCCTTCCCCTGCCCGGCCTGCACAACGCCTGAGGCCGAGCTCTACTCAGAGGGCGTGGCTCAGTGGGTGGGCTGTCTGGCCCCAAGGCAGACTCCCAGAAGGCAGAGACCCAGACCGAATGTTCCCCGTCGCATTGGGACAAAGCAGAAACTCAATGTTGGGATCAGAAACCAGCTTACCTGGCTCACCTCTAGGCAAGCGCACCTTAAAATCCGCCTTCTAGCTCCAGAGCCACAGAGAAGTGGGTTCTGCGGCTCCGGCTGGTGGCCCCTCCCCCGGGAGATTGCCCTAACCCTCCAGGTAGTGCTTTCCAACTGGCGTTACCCGTCCGCAGGTGTAGAAAACGGCCCTTAAGCCCGCCGCGTGATGACTGCTTAATGCCCTGATGCTGTCTCGTCTGGTATTTTTCTAAATTGAGTGTGTTTTTTACATTGGTGTCCTTCTATACATGTGGGCTCTACCAGCTTTTTCCATTTAACATTATTTTGTATCATTAAATATTTTTGAGAACATGAACTGGTGTGATTTCATTGCATATGTAGGCCGTTTTGTTCCAGGAGATTATTTCCGTGCTTCGGAGAAACGGTGGCAGAAACACTGGCCAGAATTAGACACTGGAGGGGATGAGGGAGCTCGGGGCCCCGTGCGGGGAGACAGGACACCCCAGCAAACGCCTGTGCCTCTTTCCACTCCAGTACTAGATGCAGCCGCAGTTCAGTCTTCCTGTTTGGGCCTAAGAATGTGAGCTGAGAGAGGATGCCATTGGCTGAGAGCATATTAAAAGGAAAAAAATTGCTCCCGGAAAATTTCAAATCAAAGAAGAAAAAAAGGGGGCCAGAGTTTCTGCCTGTAGGTCCTCTCCTGAGCTTAGCCCCGGTTTCCATTCCCTGGGTCGGGCCTGAACAGCAGCTAAAATAAATGTGGGGACCATCTGTGCCGAGACGGCGGGTGGGGGGGGGCACGTGATTTGGGGGCCTCTGCAGAAAGGCTTTGCCAGGAAGAGGGTGGGCTGGAAGGTGGGCTGGTGGGGGCAGTCTGAGAGGAGCCGCCCTTGGAGCCCAGGGTAGCAGGTCCAATCTGGAAGCGCTGGGAGCTGAGTAAGCAGTCAGCCAGGCGGCAGACAATGTGTTGGTCTGGGAAGCCAAGGGTTGCCATGGTGACCAGCCCTGATGCTGTGGTGGTGCTCAGCAGACTGTGGCTTGGGTTTTACTAACTGTGGAACTGGCCTGGTGTCCGGGATATGACCGTCTGCTGGGCAGGGAGAAGCCACCAAACTTTCGGGCCTTCCTCCTCACCAGGGCGGCCAACCGAGAGGCTGCTGCTGGGACTGCAGAGACCAGGGTCTCCGTGGCATCGCTTTCTGGGAAAGGAAGGGACGCCAAGGCAGGCAGCCGGGTGGGAACTCCGTTCCAGGGAGCGAATGGGTCCTCGGGAATGGAAAATCCAAGGGCAGAAAACCACTGGCAGGGAAGCACAGTGCAAACCACGGCCATGAAGTTTGTGCGTTAAAATATATGACGCCCAGGGGGCCCGTGGCAGAGGGAAGCTA
This sequence comes from Sturnira hondurensis, assembly GCF_014824575.4. Classification (NCBI taxonomy): domain Eukaryota; kingdom Metazoa; phylum Chordata; class Mammalia; order Chiroptera; family Phyllostomidae; genus Sturnira; species Sturnira hondurensis. The sequence continues at coordinate 1,756,165 of NW_028086562.1, forward strand.
ATTGGCCCAGCTGAGAGCTCCGTGGTTTTCTGTGCAGACGGATTCAGCTGGAGAAACATGATCGGGGCTGAGTCTGGGAGAAGACCTTCAGGGTTGGGGCTGCAGCTGGACAGAGGGACGCAGACCTGAGGTCTGGCAGGAGGCTCGGGGGGCCAGGTGGCAGGGGGGGGGGCGCCCCAGAGGTCAAGTGTGAATTCAGTCCTGACAAAGTACGGGTCACCTCACAGCTGGCTAAGCCTTCGTCCTGGAACCAGTGAGTATGTTTTCTTCCTATTCTGTCCAGAAAGGAGGGTTGACAAGCATGAGCCGGGAGAGGAGACCGGAGAGGATCTCGGAGGGGCTCCAGAGAGCCCATGCTTGCTGAATCAGTCTAGACCCTTTAAAGTACAGCCAGTACACCTGGCTGGTGTAGCTCGGTGGATTGAGCGCAGGCTTGCGAACCACATGATCGTGGTTCGATTCCCAGTCAGGGCACGTGCCTGGGTTGCAGGCCAGTTCCCCGCAGGGGACTCACAAGAGGCAACCATACATTGATATTTCTCTCCTTCTCTCCTTCCCTTCCTCTCTAAAGAGGAATGGATAAATAAAATCTTTAAAAAGAATAATAAGGTACAGCCAGTACAGCCCTGGCTGGTGTAGTTCAGTAGATTGAATGCTGGCCTGCAAACCAAATGGTCACTGGTTCAATTCCCAGTCAGGGCACACGCCTGGGTTGCAAGCTGGTTCCCAGTAGGGGTCGCATGAGAGGCAACCACACACTGATGTTTCTCTCCCTCCCTCCCTTCTCCTCTGTCTAAAAATAAATAAAACCTGTTTTTTGAAAAAATGCCAATACAGAAAAGCCTCCCTCGTTTCTGAAGTGGCTTTCTGACCTGTGTCGCTGCATCTCACTTTTTATACCGGCCCTCCAGGAGCAGACAGTGGGGGTTTGGTTTTCACTCGTGTGAACAGTACGGTAGTGAACACTCTTCCACCAGAATCCTTGTGCCCTTGTGACAGAGACCGAATTCCCACAAGTGGAGCTGCTGGGGGGAAGGCGTGAGCATCTTGTCTTTTCCATGTCGTCATCCGGAAAGCCTCTGACTTTCACACCGGCCCCATATGTTGGCCCTCCACGCTCTCTGTCTATCTGGCCATTGTCTCCCATGAGCCTGTGTCTGACGTACGAGGGTGGGTGGCTGGGCAGGTGCCCCCTGACAGGGTCCCCAGGCATTTCTCTGACCACTCCCATCCCGGAAATGCTGTGGCTCCTGCCCGAGGCACAAGGCAGCCGCAGGCCCTGACGTCCCACCTCTGGGACTTCCAAGGGTGGAGGGCGCCCAGTGCATGCCTGGCATAGGCCACAGAGGCCACCAGCCTGTGCTGCATCCCAGCTGTCCTACCCACTGGCCTTGGGGCCTCAGCCAAAGCCCTGGCTTTCTTAGCTTCAATTCCATTATCTTTAAAGTGGAAGTGGTAGCGGTGCCTGTCACTCGGTCAGTGTGGAGCTCAGATGCGTGGTGGTGTCCGCACTGGTGAGCGGTCACCCCTGGGTGTCCGCACTGGTGAGCGGTCACCCCTGGGTGTCCTTGTGCTATGTGTGTGTGTGTTCCAGTCGGTTCTCAGTCATGGGGTCTTACTTGCTTGTGTGCCTAGTTATCTTCAACTGTGTGTTGGACATTGTATTTTAAAAATTATTTGCAAGACAGATTTGAGACGTAGGATGATCGAGGGTCAGGATGGGGAGGCCTCGCTTGGAGGCCCCTCGGACTTTCTGTCTGTTTTCCTAGGCCTGCGGGGCCAGGAAAAGGGGAGTGCAGTCTCCCGGCTCTTCCTTCAGGACACACGAGTACCTTGAGGGGAAAACCATCTACATGTATCTCCCGACATCCTCCTCTTCTATATTTTGGCTGGTTTGAAGTTTTTAAGATGGAAGAAAGTTTTTTATTCAGCTTTTTTGGCTGTCCCAGGCCGGAAGCTCCGTCTCGTTTCCCCAACCCATCCCTGTGGGGAGCAGAGAGCCCCACTGAAGGCTCCAGTTCAGAGCACTTAGCACACCGTCTTTTTGCAGCTGGTGTTGGATCCAAAACTATCGTGTGTGTGTATGTATGTGTTTAAGATTTTATTTATTTATTTTTAGAGAGAAGAAAGGAGTAGAAAGGGAAAGAAACATCCATTGGTTGTCTCTGGTATGGACCCTAATCTGGGACAGAACCCACAATCCAAGCATGTGCTCTGATCAGGAATTGAACCTGCGACCTTTGGGTTTATGGGATGAGGCTCCAACCAACTGAGCCACACTGGCCAGGACTCATCCTGCCTTGAAAACTGAAAGCCCAGTGTCCTGGGAACCCTCTCAGTCTGGGGCAAACTGGACTGGGTGGTCTGTGTAGCGAGAACACAGGCTAGGCCTCAGGGCCTTTGCACTTGCTGCTTTCTCAGCCTGAGCTGCCGTTCTTCCCCAGGGAGCCGCGCCGCACGTCAGTCCAGTCTCCATTCAAATCACCGTCCTCGGAGAGGGAGTGCCCAAAACGATGTTCACGTGCACCCACAGACACCCGCAACCAGTCTCTCTCTCCTTGCCTGCTTTGTTTTTCTCGAGATACAAATGAATAGGGCACAGTCGCTACCTTGCCAGGACCTTGAGAGCCAGCATTCGCTGCAATGCCCAGAAAGGCTAGGACCCGGCAGCTGCCCCGCCCTAGGCTGGGCCTGCCTCCTGGGCTTGGGGGAAGGGGTGTCAGTCCTCTGTGGGCCAACACCCCACAAGGCCTGTCCTAGGCAGCCTGAGTCTCTGCTGGGGACATGCAAGGGGACCATAACGATCGTTTCCAAACCTTGGGGCCGGAGTTCCAACAATGAGCTAGATACTTTGAAATCCCAGCTGTCCTGGGAGTCTAGCCTGCCTTTCTGTGGTCAGGAGTCTGGCCCAGAAGCCTTTGTCCCTTGGACAGACTTGGCCCTCGAGAAGGCCCAGCCTTTCAGTCTGTCTGGCCAGGTTTAAAAGTCTGTGGTGGCCAGCAGCCGGCACTGAGCCTGGAACATGGCCACGGAGCCGCAGCCGCAGACGACACTGGGAAAACAGGCCTTGTTTCCTCCTCCTCCCCAACCCAGGCTGGAAGAACCTGGCAGCCAGTGGACAGGGCACCTGGGTCTAATGGGGTCCCAGCTCCTCCCAGGGTCTGGCCAGATCTGACCCCAGGTCAAGCATCCAGGCCTGTGGGCTGCTCTCTGAGCAGGTCCTTCCTGGTGGCCACCTACACCTTTGAGGTGGAGGTGGACCCAGCTGGAGCAAGCCTCGTGGTATTTGGAAGTCAGCCCTGGCGAGAAACAGTTATCGAGGATTGATCCAAGTTCAAGTCCACAAGAGTTCCTCTGGCACCTGCTCTGGGCAGCTGGGCCTGGGCCACCCTCAGGGGAGAATGAAGCTGGTAGCTGCCCTCAAGAGGCTCCCAGTCTAGACGGAGACCAGACTCCATTGTCCCAGTGTGTCACCTACAGCAGAGCGGGGGCCCAAAGTTGGGGTCCTAGGGCTGGGGCCGGGGCTGGGTCCCAAAGGATCTGAGCGGCCACACCAGGGAGGGGGCAGCGTTTGGTCAAAGCAGCACCAGGTTTGCACGCTGTGGTTGTAAGAGGTCGGCTCTGGGCTGCCCCCCAGCAGCCGATCCTGCCTGTGAGGCCGCTCTTCCGAACCAACTCCTCTGACCCCACAGCGACCCTGGGAGGTGGCCACTGCACCAGGGTGAGGGGACTGAGGTCCAGAGAGCCTGAGCGGTGTGGCCAAGGCGACACAGCAGCACGAGCTCTATCTGGGATCTTTCCCCGGGTGCCNCGGCTCTGGGCCGCCCCCCAGCAGCCGATCCTGCCTGTGAGGCCGCTCTTCCGAACCAACTCCTCTGACCCCACAGCGACCCTGGGAGGTGGCCACTGCACCAGGGTGAGGGGACTGAGGTCCAGAGAGCCTGAGCGGTGTGGCCAAGGCGACACAGCAGGCAGGAGCTCTAGCTGGGATCTTTCCCCCCCGGGTGCCAGGCTGCCTTTGGGAGGCTGACTTGGCAGGGACAAGAGTGAGGCAAGGCGGGGGGCCCGACAGGAGGGGGGTGGTCTGAGCTGGGGCCGGGCCACTCTCAAGGCAGCGCTCAGAATGGAGTGGGCAGCAGCTCTGTGGCCAGCCCGGCCCAAGCTGTACTTGTTCCCAGGCTGTGGTGGGCAGATGGGTGGGTGACGATGGTCGGCCCGACTGGGCCTGCCACCCCCTTGATTCTGACTGGGAATCTTCGGCTGTGTATTGGACATTGGGTCTGAGGTCTGAGCCTGGGTCTGAGGGGACTGTTGTCTGGCTGTCCTCTACACTCAGAGAAGCCCAGGGAGGGACCCACTTGCCAGTGGGCTGAAAGGTCAGGGAGGCTTGTCCAAGGCTGACAGGCTCCCAGAGTCCAGAGTAGGAGGGCATCTAGGGAAGGGAGGAGCTCAGGATTCGGGTCGCCTGGGAGGGCCCGCCAGGGCCCCGTGTTCGGCCCAGGGTGCCAAGCAGCTGTGGGTGGAAGGGCCGCTGGCTGGGCCCTGGTGCACATGTAACCTAGACATGTTGGTGTGGAGGGGGCAGTGGATGCCATGGAGGGTGGTGCATGGACTCTGGCGCAGCCCCCGGCCTACCCCTGGCTGACCCGGCAGGTCTCCCTCAGCTTCCTGTGCTGTGCAATGGGGGTGACCGGAGCACAGAAACGGGACCATTAGGCTCTAGGTCCAGGGCCGGGCCCATGTCCCCATCCCACCCAGATGCTTGCCCGGAGCTGGAGAAAGAGCCCTGAGACAGGGTCCCTGGCTGAGCAGGAGCCTCTGCTTCTGAAGGGGCGAGAGCAGCCAGGCTTGCCTGGGGCCTGGCCACAGGGGCTCAGCCCCTCTGTGACCGGTGCTGTCTCCACACGCCGCCACCTGCTGGCTCACACATGTGCACACCCTTGAGGGCTGGTGTGCCCAGCTGGGTGTGGGGGGTGCCTCAGCCCAGAAGCCTGAAGAACCTACTCTGAGGACAGAGCGGAAACCCCTGTCCTGGCCCCCATTGTGCCTGGACAGCTATGGGACCCCCAAGATTGATAAAAAGCGCCACGAGGGCAGCACAGGCACATGGGGGTCAGCCTCAGACCCTCGCTGCGTGGTGAGCGCAGCCTGCTTTGCTGGGCGGTGGGCCACGGGGCCAGGGCTGTGGGGATGTGCTCAGGGAGACGGCCCTGGGCTGGCCTCAGGCCAGGTGGCTGCAGCCCAGATATCCACCATCACCTCCCACAGTGTTGGACCCAGAGGTGGCACAGGCTCCAGGCCCGTGTTTCCAAATTCAGAATGGTCACTCCGCAGGGGAGGGCCTGGGCCGCCCACGCTAGTCCCCACTGTTCACCCCTCCTACAGGGGCCAGTCTGGGGCGTGCCCACCACCTGCTGGCCTCCATCCCAGCCTAGGCCCCCACCAGGGGCCACCACCATGCTATGGTCCTGGAGGGTCCTCCGCTGGGCCTCCTGGCAGGTGGCGGCAGATTCTTCTCATTACCCAGAGCTGGAGGTGTCGTGGGTGGGGGTGGTCAGTGGGGCACATGTCTTCTCAGCTTGGCCGACGGGCAGGTGCGGGAGAGCTGGAGGGCCGGGTTACATAACGGGCCTCTGCCTGCTGGCTTTGCTTTCTGCAGTCCGGCCTGGGAACGCTTAGCACAGCACAGCCCGTGAGGCTGCTTCTGATGCAAGCCGAGCGCTGGCACTGGGCACCTCCTGTCAGCACCAGCTCTGTTCCCAGCTGGCACCTCTGGCTGCCCTGGAGGTCCAGACGGGCCTTTCAGAACGCCAGAAGGAGGAAGGGATGTGGTCGCCAGCTCCTGGGGGGCTCAGGGACCACAGAGACTCCCGGTGGACCTTGCCTGGGGGAGGAGAAGGGGCCAGGCTGCAAGTCTTCGTCCCCTGGGGGCGAGCACCTGCTCTTCGCCAGGCACCCCGCCTTAGCCCCCTGGGAACAGGAGGGAGGGGCTCTCTCCTTAGCCATTTCACAGGTGAGGAATGGGGGTCTTCAAGAAGTGCCCAAGCTTGCCCAGCTAGTGAGGCCGAGGGAGGACCCTGGACAGGTCCTACTCCTTCCGAAGCAGCCCCGAGGAAGGGGGCCAGCCGGGCTGGGTACGGGGAGGGTGTCTAGGGGCTCAGCCAAGGTCTCTGACGGCCGTGGCTTGCTGGGGGCAGTGGGTGTGGGGTGGGGGGAGGATCAGGCCACCTGCTCCGGTTCCCCTTCCAGTCCCTTACTCCGCAGCCTGCAGAGGCTCCTGCCCCAGACTGCCCCCCGGCAATTCTGCCCCCAGGGAACCAGCTGAGGTTCACCTGGACTCGGCCCCACCCCTCACCCCAGGCCCTGGCCAGGCCCTGGCCAAAGCAGCCCCAGCTCGTCAGCCCTGCGTCCCTCTGTCCTGGCCCCAGCCCCATGGCACAGTCCAGCAGAGGCACAGCCAGAGCCTCCTCACTCCCCTTAGGCTGCCCCACCAAGAAGCCAAGAGACTCCAGAGGATGGGGCAGGAGGGAGGGCCCGGGGCTGTGGGAGGGTGGGCTTTCAATGCGGACCGCCTGGACTCTGGCTGCTCCTCTGTACCCTGCAGTGACTGTGTCATCGAGGCCAGGTGGCCTGCAGCCTGTCCCCCTGTTCGGTCTGTGTGGCCCTGGGCAGGTTTCCCCCAGCCCCGCCTCAGCTTCTTCCCCGCTGTGTGGGATGATGGCGCCCGCCTCCGGGGTGGCCCTGAGGACTAAAGGGGACGACGTAGGAGCTGCACTCGGCGGGGCCTCTGGCCTGGGGGAGGCACAACCATGGTCGGTCACTCTGCTGGCCCGGAGCTGTGGACACAGCGGTGAGCAAGATGGCCGCCACCCCCTCGACCCTGCCACCTCAGAGGAGGCCATGAAGAACCCCCCACGTCTGTGGGCCTCCTCACCGGTCATCGAGGTTCTTTTTTCTTTTTTGCCTACTGCCTAGTTTCCTGGCACCCCCAGACTGCTGAAAGGCCAGGGGTGTCCCCCAGCCTTTGACATCGGGGGACCCGACGGTTCTAGGCCTGCTGCGGCTCCCTGGAGCACTGTGGGCCTTTTTGCCAGCCTGGTGGGCTCGCCCTGACCGCCCAGCTTGCTGGCCTGCCCTCGTGTGTAGGGAAGAAGGAGGTGCGTTGGGGGCTGGGGGACCTCCAGCCCGGACAGAAGAAGTGTGGGTGACTCTGTGGGAGCCAGAGGATGTCCTGGCAGACGGACTGGCAGCAGCTGAGGCAGGAGGTGGGAAGCAGGAGGCATGTTTGGGGACAGAGAGAACCTGGGGATGAGACGCATGCGCCCTGGAGAGCGGGGGAGGGAGGGTTGCAGCTGGGCCTCTGCAGAGGGGTGCTTGCAGGGCCGCAGAGTCTCCTTGTGTTCCCCCCGAAGTGGAGGGCGGGCAGCAATCTTTGCCGCTTGCCCACACACACCATGAGGCTGCTTTGGGGCCGGCTGCTCTGAAACCATCACCAGGAGTGGGCCTGCTAGGGCCTGCACAGAGGGTCTGGGCTGGGTGACTACTGGGGACCACCCCCTCTCTGCAGCCCTGGCCTCTGACGGGTGGACACTGAGACCGGCCATAGCTGCCGGGGACAGATTGTCTCACTCCCCAAGCTCGGCCTGACACTCCCACACTGGTCACCTGCCTGCGAACACGAGCTGGGCACCCCCAACCTCCTGTGGGCGCAGACGCAGCGTGGGCCCAGGCCACGTGGGTGCCAGGGATCCAGGACCAAGGGGCCTGCGTTGGTCCATCCTGGGCCCTGAGCCCAGGGAGGAGGGTAGGCAGGCAGATGGTTTGAATTACTGCACTGCCTTTTGGCATCTCAGCCCTCAGCTAGGGGCGTTCAGGCTGCCTGGACGGCCACAGCCCTGGGGTGCCACCCCCCCCGGAAAGCAGAGCCTTCTGCCGCCAGCTTTCCTGCCCGGGCCTTGTGCCTCTCTGCTGCCAGGGGTCTGGCAGGCAGGGTATTCGCCTCGGCCCCGGCTCGTCTCCCGGCTCCAGGGTAGCTCCTCAGCGGCCCTGGAAGGCCGGGGGCCACAGGAGGATCAGGCAGAGGCAGCTCGGCGATACGGCACTCCTGGATCTCCACGAGGCCGACCCCCTGCCCTCCGACTGCCCGGCCCTGTGCCCTAGGAGGCTGCCCAGGCCCCCAAGGTGGCTTTGAAGCCAGACACTCCTGGGTTCAGATCCAAATTCCACTGCTTATGAGCTGAGCCCGGCCCCTCAGCTGTGCCAGAGGGCGACCCCCCTCCGTGGGGGAACCGGGGTTCCTCTTCCGTGGGAGAACTCAAGAGGAGGGCAGGCCCAGCAGCTCTTCCGAGCACTGCGCAACTGCAGGTTTTCGTTTTCATTTTCCAGCAAGATAAAAATATGCCATTTTTATAAGGCTTTGGAATAAATTGACTGGTAGCTTTCATTTTCTGTGTAGCTGTGGTTTTTAACTCTTCTTGTGGTTCTTTTCGTGAGTGGCTTGGACCCCCTGGTCCTCTACCCACCGGCCCTTCTGACCTCCCTGCCCCCACCCACCCCTGGGTCCCCACCCTCGTGCCCACAGTGCAAGGGCCGCAGGAGCTCCGTATAGACATGCCAGAGGCTCTTTGCACGCCTTCAGCCTGCCAGGGCCCCACGCACGGCGCTGCCTCTGGTGCAGCTGGCACAGCCCGAGGATGGGGGCGGGGGCAGCCTGGTGCAGTGTGGCCAGTCCAGGGCAGGGCCGGGCCCTCTGTGAGAGCTCACAGGGCACATTCGGGGCCTCACTGGCAGCCTGCGGGTGGGGCCTGGCCGGCAGCTCCTGCCCTCTGACCCCCGGAGCCTCCCCCAAGGCCTTTGCTCAGCGCAGTTGGGAGATGGGCCTTGAGCTACCTGGGGAGGGTGCTGAGCCAGACGCGGAAGACTGCTCCGGAGGCCACTCCACAGCACCCGCCCGGGGGGGGGGGGGGGGGGGGTGCTTCCAGTCCTCATTGAGAAATCCTGCAGGCCCAGCTGGGGCTGGGGCTGAGGTCGGAGGTCGGGCACGGGTGGGGGGCGGCTGGGACTGCTCCTGGGCAGCACATTTTTCTCCTCTGGAAACGTATCTTAGCTGAGAGACCACGGAACAATTGCACTCTTTTCCGGGCCTCCGCTGTCCCCAGACGGCCAGCCCAGCCCAGCCCGGCAGTGGGGACTCCGAGGGGGCCGGGAAGTCGAAATTTGTAAAATGTCTGTAGGAGGGGAAGAAAGGCGCTTTGTGTGGGGCCGGGGCCCTGGCCATTGGTCAGCTCCAGGGCCCCCAGCCGCTCCCAGAATGCTCCCCTTCCCCGGGGAGGGCCGAGCCTGCTGGCCCAAGGTCAGCCCCAGGGTCCCTGCAGCCCCTCTGCAGCCCCTGTGCCCACTGAGTCCAGGCCTCGGGGACCCGGGTCCCCGAGGCCACCCAGCCTCTGAGGGCGCGGGCCTGGTGGGGAGGCCTCCCTGGGCCTCAGCATGTTTCTCTACTGGAAGAAGCGGGGCGCCTATGAGCTGGAGGCCCTGCCCAGTGCCCTGGCCGGGCTGGAGCTGGGGGCTGGGGAGCGCTTCTCCTGGAGTTCCACCCTGGACATCACCGAGGACCTTGGGGGTAGGTGTGGGCCCCCTTCCGAGGGGCTGTCAGGAGGCTCCCAGACCTGGTCTGCCGGGCTGCCTGCCGTTGGCCAGAGCCTGTGCCCGGTCAGCATGCACATGCCCCTCACTCAGCAGTGGTGTGGGGACCAGAGCCCCTCCTGAGGCCACTCCTGGTGGAGGAGAGGGACCTGAACACAAGGATCCCGAGGGTCTTGGGGACAGTGAGGTGGGCTTGCTGGGCTGGGCAGCGGGGCCCCCAACAGCTGGGCCTGGAGCAGGGCATCCAGGGTGCTGGGCTTTGGGCCTGGGCTCCACCTCTGGCCCCCACCACATGATTGGGTGGGGCAGTGGGATGAGCACTGGAGCACTCATGTCCAAGGCCCAGGGCATGTGCCATTTCTCCCGTTAACCCCCTCGCAGGTGAGGAAGTGAGGCCCTTGAAGGGCAGGACAGGCAGTGGGGACGCAGAACCCCGCAGCCGGGGTCTACATGCCCACCGGCCTTTTCCCCGCTGTGGGATGTTGGGAAGGCCGTGTAAATGGGCATCGGGATGCCAGCGGCGTCGTGGGGTGGCTGAGAGGGCTCCCGGGGATGGCACAGAGCAGGGACATGGTCTGGGCGTGACGTCATTGCTGTGCACCCCATCTGGGGCCCCAGGCCCAGGGGAGTGGGAGCCCTCCTGGCGCAGCCTCCCTGTCCCGTGTGAGCCTCCCCTGCCCTTTCCTGCTGCCGGAGGGGACCAAAAGTGTGACTGACAGGCCCAGGGTTGCCACGGAAGGGAACCATGTGGGGTGTGAGTTCCACAAGGCTCCCAGAAAGGAGAGTGACAGGTGTCCCTCGTGTGGCGATGCCCCTCCTGCTTCCAGTCTCGCTGGCTGCAGTGGACAGGGGAGTGTGGCTGCTTGGAGGGGCAGTGGGCACAGGGCCCCCAGACACCTTCAGAGTGTGTGCAGGAGGCAGGCAGGGCAGGACGTGAGAGGAGGAGCCGGATGCTGGGCAGCGGGTGGAGGAGGGCCAGGCAGGGCTGACGGGCGGGTGGCCAGGCTGGGGAAAGTGCCATCTGGAGGCAGGGGGTGGGTTGGGGACAGAGTGCTTGAGGGGCAGGCTGAGGGGGTCCCGGCTGCTCGAGCTGCTCCACCCGGCAGGTTCCTGTCTATCTGAGGCAGATGAGGTGGCCGAGGTCTTGACAGGGCCAGAGATTTGTCTGAGGTCACTCAGCCAGTCCCAGGGAGGCAGCAGGTGTCTACTCCCCCCCCAGACGGGTTGTGAGCCCTGGTCTTCCAGGGCTCTCTCCCTTCCCCTCTGTCTTTGAGAGGAGCCCATGCCAACTCCTGCTGGGTCTTCTGTGGGGTGCCCTGGCCACTCGGGGTGCCCTGGCCACTCAGCGTGGCTCTGGAGCAGCTTCTGTGAAGCCTGCCTGCCCTCGAAAGTCCCCAGGCCGGACAGTCCCCATTGAGGGGACTGGTCCAGCACCAGGGCTTTCAAAAGCCTTGGCTCCTAGCATCTCCACGTCCACCCTTTGAAGCAGGGACAGTTCTTAGTGTCCCCTTCGGGAAGGGAAGGCTCAGCAAGGTCTGGAGTAGCGGCACCCAGATATGCAACTGCGGCCCTCAGCCTCAGGACGGGGCGCTGCTTACCCCCGTGTCGCCATGCCCACTCTGCCCCGGCTGGGAGAGAGGCCCCAGCACACGGTGGGGGGTGGGGGCGCGGCACACGAGCAGACCCTGGGGCTGAGCCGGGGTAGGCTGGGGCAGTGAGCCAGGCACACAGCTGCCTGTGTGGGCTCTGTCCTCTGCAGTCGGCCAGGCCCTGGCCGGGGCCCATGGAGGGTGGGTGGCGAGCCCGGTGCCAGCCCAGCCCCGTGACGGGGGTGGGGCTCGTGCCCAGAGTGTGACTGTCCTGACTCGGAATCTCGAGCCCATTTCCGCAGCCCTGCTCCTGTTCCCCTCTTGGCCATTCTCGGTTCCTCCGAGGAGCCCGGAGAGGAAGCCCGTGGTGGACGAATGGGCAGGTGCCCACAGCAGCCTCAGCCAGAGGAAGTGGTCAGCTGGCGCCAGGCCTGGGGGCAGGAACTGTGTGGACAGTTTCTCCAGCCCCAGGAAGGAACTCTGAGTGCGTCCACCCCGCTCCTCTCACGGAGCCCAGGGGCTGTGGGTGCGTAGTTGGGGTCTCCAGGCCTCAGGGGAAGATGGCAGAGATGTCCTGGTCCAGGGGCAGGGCAGGCGTCAGAGGCCATGGTCCACGCTCCTTTCTCCCCAGGAGATGGCCCTCCCCCAGGATACCCTGTGGGGCTTTGGGCCGAGTTTCCTGGCCAGGCCACCTGTGAGTCTCCGATGGGTGTTGGAGCAGGGATGGTGGATGGTTCCTGGGGCCTCTGGCATCTGCCCAGAATGTGCCCTTCTGGCTTTTGGCCAGGTGTGGGCCGAATCTCGCCCTTCCACAGGCTGCCCCGGTGAGGGGTCCAGCCCAGCCCAGCCTGCCGCAATTGCCCAAGCACGCAGAGGCTCCCGGGAGGGCTGTGCTGGCGTGGGCAGGGCGTTCAAGGCCACAGCTGCTTCCTGGGAGCGGCAGCCTTTATGCAGCCAGGCCTGCGGTTGGGAGATGGTGGGCAGGCAGGCTCTGCCTTCCTGAGTCTAGAGGGTTAATTGAAGGGGGCTCATAGGTGAGGTCAACTGAGGAATGACATCAAGGCAGGTTTCCTGTACACTTGTGTCAGCCTGGGGCCAGCTGGGAAAGGGGGGCACTTAAGAGGCAATGGAGGGATCCATTCATATGGGATGAGCACCTAACTGTTCCAGGCAATCCGGGGGAGTGTATCCCAGTGGTTGGAGCTCGGACTGGGAGTCTTAGGGACCTGGGGCTAAGTCCTGTCTCATCACTCAGTTGCCCCGCCCTCTGAGACTCAGTGTCCCCGCCTGTGAAGTGGGACGAGGGGCACACCTCCGCCCCAGCGTCGCGTGGAACGGAGCCACCTGATAGGTGCGCTCGCCCGTGCACCAACGCGGCCTGTGCCGTTTAGGACTTTTCTAGTAGCCACATCCCCAAAGAACTAAATCTGAAGAAGCAGGTAAAACTGATTTTAACAATCTGTTTGTCGTCACGAAGCCTATTCCAGCCATGACCACTGTGACACGCCATTGGTGGAACCAGTCATCAGCGAGATCTTGCCTTCTCCCCTCTTTCCTGTTTGCCCTCGGACTCAGAAATCCAGGGTGTATACACCACCCCCAGTGTGGACTAGCCTCACGGCCCATGCTCAGTGGCCGCCATGGCCAGCGCCTGCCCCTTGGGGCCAGACGGTGCTGCAGGGGTCGGAGGGCGAGATGGGATTGCATGTGGAAAGCAGAGAGCCCAGCAGGCGTGAGTGGAGGCAGAGCTATGGGATGGATCAGCAGCGTCCCCTGGGCGACCTGGAGGGGAAGACAGGTCAAAAGCAATGGGTCAGTTCGAAGGTCCATTCCGGGACAGTGGGATCCAGGAGGGAGAGATTCATCTGGAATCTGGATACGATGAGACAGACAGGCCTTCCCGAAGCTGTCTGTGTTTGACGGTGTCCCTAAGAGCGGGCAGGATATCAGTAGCCCGTGCCATAGAGGACGAGGCAGGGGACAAAAGCAGGGAGGGCTGGACCAACGTCAGACGCTCAGTTCCATCTAGGAAGAGGCAGGGAGCCACCCGCTGAGGGGCAGGTGTGAGGCAATAGGGAGTGGTGGGGAGTGCAGAGGGTGGAAGGGTGTGTGCCAGTCTAAAGCAGACACGGCTCGGAGACTGGAGCCATCACGAATATGGGCTCGCAGCTGCCAGGCTCCTCTGGTTTGTGCAGAGAAGCCAGAAATCTGGATTTTTATGTGAGATCTGACTTTCCAGAGTTGGCAACCGATTCAAATTCTTTTGAAGCGCTGTGCTCAGCCAAAGAAAACGTGTCTGCAGGCCGGCTTCTGCCCAGACGCCCTGTTGGCCAGTTGTGGTAGAGATCGTGTCAAGGGAGAGGCAAAGCGGCATCCTGTGACTAAGATAGAGGTGGGGGCAGAGCTGGTGAGGGGCCTGTCTGCCTGGCTGGGGGGCCTGCCCCACCCCGCCCGGTCGATGGGGGCTGGAGGAGCTGGGAGGGCAGCTGGGCTGTTTCAGACCCAGACAGACAGCCTCCAGCAGGGGGTGGAGCGGGTTCAGGGTTGCAGGTCTGCCTGGGGTCTGGCCAAGGACGAGTGGCCAGACACCTGCTCAGGTTGACTCAGGTCAAAGGGGCACTACAGGGGGCGGGAAGCCAGCCGGGGGGAACCGAGGGCAGACATAGAGCCGCTGCCCGCCTCCCTCTTTGCTCTAGAGGGCCCTCTGCACTGACCCTCTGCTTCTGTGGGTGCCCTCATTTTTGCTCCCTGACAAATGCAAGGCTCTGTATCCACTCTGACGGACCTTCCCTGATCTCAGGGCTCTAGGGCCCAGAAGGGGTTGCCTGTCTCAATTCAAGTTCTCAAGAGAGTGAATCTCATTGGCTGGGCTGGGCCAGATGGCCACCTCGGGCCCAATCAATGTGCAGTGTAGGCCATCACTTGGTCAGCACGTCCCCTAACCAGGCCCACCCTGCCTGCAGGGCTGCTCATGCTCACGGGCAGCTTGCCTAGAGGGGAGCTCGTGGCGGGCCTGTGGTGGGGAAGACTTGTCCCAGTTCCCAAGCCATCCCCTGCCACAGTCCCCAGAGTCTCAAGAGCTGCCAGGGTCCTCACCCATTTTCCTGTGTTTGGAGTCTGTGGGAAGCTTTCCTGCAGGACCCAGAAGGTTGACACTGAGGCTCGGAATACACAGGATGCTAGGGCTCAGGGGACCCAGGACTGAGCACCTTGAGGGAGCTGGAGCCCGGGATGGGAGCCCAGAGAGGTCAGCTGGGCAGAACCCCAGTGCCTGAAAGAACTTTGCAACTCCCACATCCAGGACCCCGGGGTGGCTGTGGTGGCCCTGCAGTGGCTGTAGCCTGGACCAGTGACGGTAAAGCCTATAGGGCTGGAGAGGCAGCTCCCCAGAACCCTGGGCTGGAGTGACAGGATTAGAGCCAGAACCCAGAAGTCTTGGGGCATGTAGGGCGTAAGAACGTGATCCCAGGCCCAGAGTTGTGAGAACCCAGGGACCTGGGGTCAACAGCACCAGACCTTGTTTGGTGGAGTTTGAGAAGCCCGCCGCAGGGTGCATGGGAAACACCCCGGAAGCTGACAGAGGCCCCAGGTCCCTGTGGAGACCCAGATGGCAGAGGGGGCTGCTGCAGCTGTGAAGGACCCTGCCTCCCCCAACCCCGGTCATTGGCAGGCAGGGCTGGGGCAGAGCCCGCAGACCGCTGACCGAGGGGCCCCTCAGGGTCTTCACAGGGTCTCCTCCACCTGCGAATGCATTCACTGGTTGCTTCTTATATGAGCCCCATTGGGGCTCAACCCGTAGACTGGCAAATCTGGGGTTGAGTGCCGTCCCTGGTCAGAGTGCCGTTCCCCTCCCCGATTTGCCAGTCTGCGGGTTGAGCCCCAGTGGGGCTCATATAACACTCTAGCCCAGGGGTCCCCCCCCAGGCATTGGACCCTATTGGTCCCTGGCTCTTTAGGAACCAGGCCGCACAGCAGGAGGTGAGCAGTGGGCGAGCTTGTCCCCCCCTGACTCCTGTCTGTGGGCCCCCCCCGCCCTGGTCTGTGGAAAAATTTTTTTCCACGAAACCGGTCCCTGGTGCCAAAAAGGTTGGGGACCGCTGCTCTAACCAACTGAGCCAGCAGCCAGGGCTGGGAAGCAGAGACCCTGAAGGAAACCCCGAACTGTGATTCCATGAGCTGAGTGAGGCTGGTCAGGCCTGCAAGGCCTCAGGGTGACCTCGCTGCTCTTGCTGCCCAAGGGACACTGTGCCCTTGCTCCCTCTCAGCCGCCTTGGAGCGCTCTGTGCAGATGCTCCTGAGTCAGCCTTGTCCCCGAGTCCCCTCCCTAAGGGTCCCCCTGCCTGCCAGGCCCCACAGTGAGCTCCCCAAGTCTTGTCAGGGTCGCAGCCGCCAGTGAGTCCCGAGCGCCCAGCTCTGGGCTTGACACATGGTAGGCCCTCAGGGGACACTGGATGTTTGCTGATTGACTCCAGAAGGCTCGGGGCCGACACAGTTCCCTCTGCCAAAAGTCCTTGAGGGCAGAGGCTGGGTTCTGGTCGCCTTTGTGTCCCCCGCTGACTCATGTAAAGGATGCACGCGGGAAGGCAGGCACCCTCCTCCGGCTGAGAGGCCCATGCGGAGCCTCTGGGGGAGGGGCCCAGGCGCCACTGGAAACTGGATCTTCCGGACCTGGGTCCATCCACCCCGAGCTCCGGCAGCAGTGTGGGCGTGGCATGGGGGTCTCCCAGGCGCTGTCCCTTGGGGGGGGGCCTGGGCCTTCTCATCTCCCGAAGGCTCTGTTTCTGCAGTGCAAGTGTTTCGTAACCATTAAAATGCTGACAAGTATCTCGTGGGGCCATTTACATAAAGTACCAGACCAGGCGGAACTTACCGTGCAGTTAGAAGTCTGGGCGGCAGCTCCCTCCCAGGGAGCAGGGCAGCCCCCAGCGGGGCCCCCCTGCTGGGTTGGGTGCTGGCTGGGTGGTGTGTACCCAAAACGTTTCTGGGCTGTGTGCTCGTGACAGCTGCGCTTCTCTGTACGCGTTTGTACTTCTGTGAAGTTTTATAAATGTCAGCAGAGCAGCAGGAGCCGCCAAGCTCACTCCCATTTATGGAGCCTTGACCCCATCTCTTCAGACAGTGTTTCTGAAGTGTGGGGGGGGCTCACCCTGGCTGGGTAGCTCAGTTGGTTAGAATGGTGTCCCTGTACACCAAGGCCGCAGGTTTGACTCTCAGTCAGGTCACTTACAGGAAGCAACCAATGAATGCACCGATAAGTGGGACAACAAATCGATGTCTCTCTCTCTCTCTCTCTCTCTCAACTCAATAAATAGGGCTGAATGTCTGGTGTGGCTCAGTGAACTGAGCACTGGCCTGTGGACTGAAAGGCCTCAGGTTCGATCCCCAGTCAGGGCACATGCCTGGGTTGCAGGCCAGGTCCCCAGTGCGGGGCATGCGAGAGGCAACCGCACATTGATGTTTCTCTCCCTCTCTTTCCCCCTCCTTTCCCCTCTCTCTAAATAAATCAATAAATAAAAATTATTAAAAAATAAATGGGGGGGGCGCTTTCCTGGGGGCAGGTGGGAGGTGAGGGCGCAGGAAGTCGCCCTGACCTGCATTTCCACTTTGATGGCATCGTTTGGACCAGGACATGAGGCCAAGTGCTCTAGCATGCCCGTATTCCCACTTTCTTGGAGATGGAGAAAATGTCTCCTAACCCATCAAAACAGAGGTGTTGGTCTTCATTGTGGTGGCTGGGGGGAATATGGGGGTCGGAGGACGGAGGGACCATGGCCTTTGGTCACACCTGCGACATTCCAGAGGGGAGTCGGGTTGACTAGCGCCGGGCGCCCCAGCAGACACCCCACCGCGAGTGAGGGCGGGGCGGGGCGGGGCGCGGGCCTCCGAGGCCAGCCCCCAGAAGGCGGGGCCGCCGTGGGAGCTCCGCCTGCCGCCCACCTGCCCCGCCCCGCCTCCCGCCGCCGAGGGTCCCGCGGCCACGGTGCTCTGGCCTCTCCGCGCACCCCCGCCGATCCCCGCCGCCGTCGCGCTCCCCCCAGGACGGCCCGCGGCGTGCGCCGCCCTGCTCGCGTCCCGGGCCGCCCGGCGCCTCCTCCATGGGTGAGTGCGGGGCCCCCGGCCGTTCCCCGCGGCACAGGCCCACCAGCCCCGCCGCCTCCGCGCCCGCTCGGGGAAGGGGCGGGAGGGCAGGGGGCGCCGCGGTGGGGAGCTCGGTCCCCGCCTCCTCTGGGGAAGGCTTGCCCGGGGTGGTAGGTGGGCCCTGGTCTCGGAACCAGGGGATCCAAACTCTGCCCCCATGTTGGGGCCCGCGTTAGCAGCACCCCTCCCCCTGCCCTGCGAGCTGGCTGGGGCGGCCAGCCTCTCTGTCCCTCCGCTGCCCCCTCCGCCGTTGCACCCCAGCCCCTCGGAAAAGAGGCGGCTTGGGGCGGGGCGGATTCTGGGTCAGAGATGGACAGCGGGTACGGGGGCCACCTGGGCTTCTGAAGGGCGTCTGCACAGAGTGCTGTGGAGGTCAGGGGCAGGAAGGGATCCTGGACCCTGAGAGCCCGCTGCCCCCCAACAGCCCTGCAGGGATCTCCCGGGAAGTCAGGGGCCCCACAAGGTCCCTGAGCCACCTCCCCGCAACGGTTGTGGGACAGAGGGAGGGAGCGTATTTCCAAAGCCATTTCTCCCCGTGGAATCTGGACAGTTTCTCTGGGGAGCAGCAACCAGAACAGGGCTCTGCACAGAGATTCCCGTGCAGATAAGTTGGCATTTAAAAGAGAAAGGGACACTGACCTCCTTTGAAGGGAGGTTTGAGGAGGGAGCCCCACCCATCCTCTGAGGGGGAGGCTACGGGGGCCCTGGGGGAGCCTGGGTGCCCCTGTCTGGGGCGCACCCTTCCCTGGGCCCCACCCGCCTGATAACCTCCTGCTGTCTCCCCCGCAGACGCCAGGAGCCTGGCCGAGGGGAAGGGCCTGCGCTGTCAGAACCCCGGCTGCATGGACAAGGGGCGAGCGGCCAAGGTAGGGCGCCTGAGGGCGCGGGGCTCTAGTCATCCTTTTTGCCTGGGTGCGGACATCCACGGGACCCCTGCAAGGGCGCAGCTGGCTCAGCCACAGTGCCGTCTGGTTCACGGGTGGCTGGGGACACTGGGTGACTGGCTCGGAGCAGTGGGGTGGGAGGACTGCCGAAGCAGGGACAGCAGCGACAGGAGCGCCCCAAAGCTGTTGTCTTCACTTCAGCTCCGAGGTGACAGGAGCTGTGGCCCCACATCACGGATGAGGGAGCTGAGGCTCCACCGGGCGGGGGTGGGGGGGTGGGGGAGGGCCTCCCCCTTCCCAGTCCAGCTGGCCCCTCCCTATGACGCTAGGCCGCTCTTCTGGCTTGGGAATGGGTCAGGGACACTGTGGAACTTTGGGACAGTGACTGTGGTCCTGGGGCTGACGAACTGGTCCCCGAGCAGGGAGGAGGCAGACCGGAGGGGTGATGGTCGGTAGGACGCAGCACCGCTGCTTGTGACGTGCTGGGCATTGAGCCACACGCTTTCTGTGCCTTGTGCGCTGTTTGTGGAAGCTGTGCTGGGGAGGCGTCATGGCCTCGTTTTCCTGGTGAAGATACCGAGCTTCCGAGAGGCCCTGTGACGTGTCTGAGACCCTGCAGCTCCACAGAGGCCAAGCCAGCGATTGAACCCCTCCCAGCCCCCATTCGAGAGACAGTAGTAATAACAGCCACAAGTAACCGCGTCTCAGGCTCCGAGGACCCAGTGTCACTTCCTGCAGGCCTTCCGAGCTTTGTCCTGTCATTATTCCCTTTTACAGATGGGGAAACTGAGGCTTGGGGAGGCAGTGGCTCTCCCAGGGGACACATCGCTAGGATGTGGTAGAGCTGAGATTTGAATCCAGAGCCCAGGTCTGGGTGATGCCAGAGCCCGTGTCCCTAACGCCTGTGTAGCCTGGCTCTGCTCTGCCAGCTGCAGGAGGTTAGAAATGCCACTCCCTCCCCACAGACCCCCCATCACCCGCCTCCACCCAGACACACAAGCATACGTTCTGCACAGGAAGACCACGTTTAGAAGGAACAGTCAGAAGGAACAGTCAGAAGGAACATGGAGGGCTGTTCTGGGGGTGGGGAGAGGAGGGGGAGGCTTCCAGTTGCCGTGGTCACCGGGCAAGGGGGCGGTGTCTGTGATTCAGACACAATCTGCTGGCAGGGATGGTGCCTGGCAATGGGGCTTTGGTGTTGGCTGGATGCCTCTCCCCCAGATGGGGGCTCCTGGCAACAAGTTGGCCCCATGACCCCCGCCGTACAACCCGCCATGGGCCTGCACAGCCCTGTGTGCAGCTGCTTCTGGGGCAGGTCCTCCCAGCTGCTGGGGCAGGAGTGCGGGCGCGGGGGGGCGGGGGGGGGCAGGGTCCGGACTGTGCAGAGGCGAGGCCTGTGGGTGAGAGCTGGTTTTCGAGCAAGCCTGGACCCTCCGCAGTCCGCAGGTCCTAGCTGCAGCTCAGCCCTGGCCTGACTGGGACTCAGCAGTGCAGGGACAGCAGCATCAGCAGCTAGGGGGTTGCCAGGCCTCCAGGGGAGAGGCCAAGCCCTGTCACTGGTGGGACCCACTTTGGGACACATGCAACAGACTTCAGGGACCTGAATGATCCGAGGGAGGAGGGCCAATCAGGGAGGACGGCTGGAGGCGGTGGCCTCTAGTGGAAGTAAAACCACCAATAGGGGAGCAGGAAGGGGGCGTTGCCACAGGCAGGAGTGCAGAGTCTTGCCAAGGGATGAGGCGGCTGGAGGAGAGGGTGAGAGGAGGTGAGAGGACACCCACCTTGGCGGTGACCATAAGCACTGAGGACCGAGCACGGGTATGTGCCCAGTGGGGTGTTAGGCCCTCACCCAGCCCTGCGAGATCCTCAGGGGAAGAGCACCATCGTTACTCCCACGTGACATGGGAGGAGCTGAGGCTCACAGAGGGTGAAAGGACTGGCAGAGCCTGGCCTGGAGTGGGGGCGAGAGCCTGGCTCTTCGTGTCCTCTCCAGCTGCTCTAGGAACAGCCAGCAGGACACAGGAGCTTTCAGGAGCGGGTGACATCACCCAGGCACCTCATCAGCTTCGAGCGTCTGCCATGGCAGGCCCAGTCCTGACCCTGGAGGTGTCCAGGAAACGAAGTGCCTGCCTCCAGGAGCTGACCTCCTCATCCCGCTGGGAGGAGGAGGGAGGTGAAGCCTGG
Organism: Sturnira hondurensis; assembly: GCF_014824575.4. NCBI lineage: Eukaryota > Metazoa > Chordata > Mammalia > Chiroptera > Phyllostomidae > Sturnira > Sturnira hondurensis. The sequence goes on from NW_028086562.1 coordinate 1,776,602, forward strand.
GCTGTGCCATACTGGCCCCCAGGCTGTCCTGGAGGCAGGGCCATCTTTCAACAGGGCTGGACCCCTCTGCTTCTGGGCCCACCCTGGAGGTTTTATTTGAACCACTCCTGGGTGCTGAGAATTCTGAGATGAATCAGCTGCCCCACCCCTACTTCCTTCCCCTGGAGTTCAATCTGGGGGCAGGGAGTAACCAGGATGGGCTTCCTGGAGGAGGCTGCTGGCATCCTGAGGAATGAGGAGGTGCTGAGATGGAGGAGAGCTGAGTGAGCAGGGAGCGATGTTGGGGCTGTAAGGATTGAGCACGGCCTGGGCGATGGGGAGAGGGAGGCAAAGCTGGATGCGGAGCACCCTGATGTCAGGCGAGGAGTTCGAACCATCTGCCTAGGATAGCAGTCCCCAAGCTTTTTGGCACCAGGGATCAGTTTCCTGGAAGACAATTTTTCCACTGAGGGGATGGTGGCAGGGCCAGACAGGAGGCAGGGCTCAGGCGGTGACACCAGGGAAGCTTTGCTCGCTCAACCTCCTGCTGTGCGGCCCTTTCCTAACAGGCCATGGACCTTTGTGGGTCCATGTTGGGGACTGCTGGCCAAGGAGACCCCCCAGGATGAAGGTGTGTAGAGTAGCACACACCTGTGCACTCCAGGGTCAAAGCCCGCCCATCTCCAGCTGCATGGCGCCGGGCAGGTCACTGCACCTCTCTGAGCCTCAGTGTCCAGGTGAGGTGTGATGAGGATTGAGAGAGGCTGTGCGTGTGTGGTGCTCGGCACAGAGTGTAGCACACTGCAACCGTGTGCCCATCCACCACAGGAGAGAGAAGCCCCCAGGCTTTGGGTGCACCTTCCTTCCCCTCTCTGAGATCTGAGACCACCCAGGGTTCCATCCCAGACCCCAGCCAACTCCACCCAGCGGACCCGTGGTTATGGTACATCGGTCCTGTGCCCTGGATGAGTGGAGCTCTTGGAGTCCATGGGGGAGATGGGGAAGGGTCACTTCCTCCCTCCTGGGGGGCCAGTGATGATGTGATGGGTGTTCCCACTCTCCTGCAAGGGCACCACCAGCCGGACAGGGTCTGGGCCCTTTGGAGCCAGGCTCTTTGGTCCAAGTCTGTGGAATGCACCCCAAGTCACAGGAGACATGGATGAGGACCGACACTGGCCCTGGAGTATTGGACTACCACATTTGAGGGGACAGAAGGTTTGGGTGTTCATCCTGGAAATGCACCCCTCAGGGCCTCATCCCCAAACACAGTTAATGGTCTAGCAGCCACCAGTTACTCAGCACCTGCTGTATGCCATGCCAGGCTTCCCCACAGGGACCTCAGCTAGTCCTTGAACCCCCACATGGCAGTGGGGATGACTGCCTCTCCATTTAGGAGACAGCTACTGAGACGCAGGGAAGTGAAGTAACTAGCTAGGGCAAGTCAGGCCAGGTCTGCCTGCCCCCCTGGAGGAGCTGCCAGGAGGAGACCCTGAAGGGCCCTGGCAGAAAGATGAGTAGGTGACAGTTTGCAACAACTGAAGCCATTCCCTGATGCATGTAGGTAGTGAGCACCCCGTGCCTAGAAGTATTCAAGCAGAGAGAGTGGAAGTTGTATTTGCTGACTTCAGAGTTCCCTCCCAGCTTAACAATAGGCTATGAGGTGGCAGGGATGAGGGTGTATGTGTATGTCAAGGGGAGGGGTGGCCCGATGAAGCCCAGGGGACACGTGGAAGAGGAAGGGGTGGATCTGAGGTCCCTGTAGAAGAATAATGGGCCGGATGTAGTGAATAATGGGACAGGGAGTCACCTACTCTCCCGGGGATAAGAGGTAGGAGGCCAGGGTGCTCTCAAGGGTGGCCAGGTGCTGAGTCTCTGGAGATAACCAGTCCTTTCAGGTGCTGGACAGCTGTGGAGAGGTGGCCGTCCAGTCTTCACCTGGAGAGAGGGGCAGGGCCAGAGAAGCAGTGCAAATGGAGCTCCTGCTTTGGAGTAACTTAGAAGGGGGACGGGGTACGCAGGTGAAGGCCTGGGGCACCGGGCCCGGATAGGCGGAGGCATGGCCCAGGACATGTGGCCTGGCCGAGGGAAGTAGCTCTGGTGTGGATCCAGCCCCAAGGAGGGAAGCACCTGCCAGGAGGGGGCTGCAGGCTTGCTGAGGGGCCCTGGGGACGTGCTCTCGGATTGGGAAAGTGCAGGTGGACCTGAGCTGAGGCTCTCTGGCTCAAGAACTGCCCCAGGGTGACCTACGTCACTGCACCCACCTCAAGGGAAGGGGGAGGTGTGCCGTGGGGCAAAGGTGCCTGCCGCCGCAGCGGTGCCCCTGTATCCCCATGCACTCCCTGCACCCCCAGTTCCTCCGGGAGAAGGAAGCTGGGAAGCACCAAAGGGCGGGATGGCCCCTTTTCCAGCCATGCCAGGCTTGAGCCAGGAAAAAAGAGGGGGACGCAGAGACAGGCAGGCGGGTTTCTCAGGCGCCACCGAGGCGCAGTTCAGAATCCAGCCCTTTATAGTGGAGAGGAAGCTAGCCTGGCTTGGGGCGATTCCCAGGGCCGGCTCGGCCTGCCGGTCCCTCTGCCTGGAGCCCCGGGGCCCTTCTTGCGGGCTGGAGCAGCCTCCTGCCACGGGGCCTCCCCGAGGACTGGCGAGCTACTCTGTCTTCAAGCCAAGGTTAAAAACCGGGGACTTTAAACTTTCTGGAGATCTGTAAAGGGCCAGCCTCCTCAGGGACAGTGACAACCGCCTCGCCCCCTCTCCCCGCAACCCGGACCCTAGATTACTCCCCGGGCTCAGGCTGGGCTTCCTGCCACCGCCTGGGTTGCCCCGTTGGCTGCCTGGCCCTTCCCGGGATGCCGGCGCTCCCCTCACGGAGCCAGGCGCGCCAATGGTACGTCCCGGCCCGCCCAGGTGGTAGCGCCCGCGCCGGCCTACCGTAATTCCCCAACGCCCGGCGCCCGCGGATCAACAGAGCCCGCCCCGCCCCGCGGCTCCGGGCCCCCTAGTCCTACGCGCCCCCCGGGAACTGGACAGTCTTGGCCCGAGTTCCAGCTACAGGGTAGGAGACGCGTGTGTCTAGGTGAGTCTCACTGGGAAGCTCGGGTCCGGACGGATTGGGTCCGTGAGCCAAGGCTCCCCCTAAATTAATGGATAGAACCCGGAGTGGAAAGTCCCGCGGAGTCCCAGGCCCGCGGGTGGGCAGGATGGGCACCACTAGCTCTACTTCTGAGGGTGGAACGGGCCCAAGCGCCTGCCCCCGCCCCTGTGATTCTAGGGGGTCATCGGCCCCGAGATAGGGCCATAGAGAGGCTATGGAGCCCAGCCCCGGTGTGAGTTTTGTTGCCTGGGCGCAGGGCGGTTGGGGGCCTCTGCGACCCTGCCCCATTTGGGCGGCTGAGTTTCGTCCCAGGCAGAAAGTCCGCTAGAGGCCGGCAGGGGGCGAGAGTGCGCCTCCGGCTGTGGGGTGGCTGGGGGCAGATGGGAGAGGAGGGAGGGAGTGCAGATGAACTCAGGAGAGGCCCTGCCAGCCTGGATCAAAGGCAGGGGAACAGAGGCCAGGGGTCCCTGGGCCTGCAGATTCCCCAGTAACTTTCCCCAGGCTTGGGGGGCTTGAGGCAGATTTTATTGTTCCTCTGTGCCTTGGCCAGGGTACAGGCACACATTCGGACCCAAAGCCATCCCTAGACAGAAAATTCCAGAGAACTAGCCAGTGCCCTCTTTGCACAGATGGGTAGGGGCAGGGTGCGGTGGGCCCCAGGTGCCAGTCTTCAGCAGCCCAGGCACTTGCCCTCGCCCCCTTCCCTTCCAAAAGGCCTTCTTGTGCTGGAGAAAGGTACCAGAAGGCACCAGTTGTGATGCTAGGGTCCTGGGCTCCAGGGTTAGGCACATACGTGTGGGTACAGGACAGGAGACCAGGCAGGGCCGCTGCCTCTCTCCCTAGCACAGGGTCCCGACCAGACTGCTTGCTCTCTGGGGAGGAAGGGGCCTCCCAGGCTTCTGGGGCCTGTGCAGTGGGCCCGGCCGGTGGACAGGTTCCCTACACCCCTGCCCTTTGCCCAGCTCAGGGCAGGGCCTTAGGGCAGGCTCTGCCTCCTGGTGGGCCCCAGAGCCCAGGGGACAAGGGCTGAGGCCCAGGCCAAGGGGAAGGGAGGAGCTGGGTAGGCCTCTGGGAATGAAGCGAGCAGCCTGGCAGAACTGGCCCGGCCCTGGCTGACCTGCCCACGCACGCAGCTCCCACCCCTGGATTTCCAAGGTGCCAGATGGGGCCCTGGGGCCGGTTGTCTCCCAGGGGAGTGTAGCCCAGGTGGGAGCCCTTGGATAGGGGTGTCCCTCCAGCCAGGGAGCCCCAACTCCTGGTTCCAGGCTTATCTGCTGGGGGCAGAGCACAGAGCTGACCCCAGACCTTGCTCCATACCTACGATCGCTCCAGGGCAGAGACCCCCTCTCCCACGGCAGATCAGGAGTCAAACCAGGAGGGGCCCCCCACCATTGTGGGGGTGGGGGTGCCCACAGGCCTCTCTCTCTCTGGGGCTGGAAAGCTGGTGCTAGGGGTGAGTGGGAGGGGGCTCCTGCCTTGGAGACTCCATTATTCATCAGCCCCAGCATCTGGTTCCTGGGTATCAGTTTCAACAAGCCAGTCCTGACTCATGAGCCTGGAGCTGGGGCTGGGCTGGGGAGGGGCCCCTTCCCCAGAGAGTCAGAGGCTGGGACCTCCTGGGCCTGCTGTGGGGTACAGACTGTTTCAGCGCTATCTCCCAGAGAGGAGGTGGGAACCGGGAATCTGGGGGGGGGGTTCCCACTCCTGGTACAGGGTGGCGACCTCCTGTCCCCCACAGCTCTGTAGGCTCCTTGACCTCTTGGCCCCGGGGCAGCAGGGCCCTGGCCCTGTAGGAGGAGCCCCTATCCAGACTGGAAAACCAAGCGGGAGCACGGCTCAGGGCTGGGCCAGGGCCCGCTCACCCAGGTAACTTCTGGTGCCCTGCCCTGGTCCAGCCCTGGTGGTCTCCATTTGATATGACTTGGTTGCCCGGGGCCAGTGAGTTACCCTAAGCTGGCTTTGGAATCTGCCTTGTCCCCAAGGGGGTGGCTCTCAAGGCACTGCTGCCTGAGCCACCACGTAGCTGTGCCTGAGACACAAAGCCCAGGTGTTCATTTCGCCACTTACTAGCTGGCGGCTTTGGGTCAAGACGCCGAACCTTTCCAAGCCTCCGTTTTGTGGCCCGTTCAATGGGGACAGTAACAGTGTCTCCCCCCTTGGATCCTGGAGGAGAGTGAACAGGATATGCTGCTCCAAACTCCTGGCACAGGCCTGGCACTTGGGAGGGCTCGGCTGTCTGCCTGTGCAGCAGTAGCCGGGGCAAGGCCACCGGGATCTGATGTGGAAACCGACCTGCCCCAGCCAGCAGGCCCGAGGTCATGGATGCCAGAAGGCAGAAGAGAGCCTGTGGTCGGGCAGGGGGAAGGCCCTGTTGACCACTGGCCACAGGAAAGGACTTCCTGGCTGAGACCTTCCCTGCCCCAGTGCCGTCCTCTGGCATGAAGACCCCTTCTCTGTCGTCTTCATCCGGTCACCGTCGAGTCCGCACTGGGTACGTCCTGGGTGCCAGGACTGTTGAGGTGTTGCGGGTGCGTGTGGGCTGGGTAGCCAAGGCCCCTGGCCTCCGGAGAGGGTGTTCTAGCGGGAAAGTGACCACAAAGAAGCTATCAAAGAAGTAAAATAACTTCAGGTGCTAATAAATACTTAGAAGGAAAGAATTCCGTTTCAGAGATCTGAGAGGGAGAAGGTGAGGGGCTATTTATTTTCAGAGGGGGATGCAGGCCTCCCTGGGGAGGCAGCGTTGACGCTGGGGCGCAGTGCCAGCCCTTGGAGGGCTGGGGCCCACGGTGTTCCAGACAGAGGGCCTGGTGTGGGGGCGCTGAGCTGGTGAGCGTCAGAGAGGAAAGGGGCCGGCGTGTCTGACCCCCATGCGGGACTCACTGGCCAGGAGGTGGGGTGGGAGCCAGGCTGTGCGGGGCTTTTATCCTAAGCCATTGGAGAAGTTTAACGGAGCGAGAGGGGGTTCCCGTGATGAGGCTTTACTTTCCTAGAGGTCTGAGCCCCGAACAGCGCCCCCTGGCGGTGGGGTGCGGGGACGCACGCAGCGGGAGGACCTCGGGAAAGCCAAGTCGGGCTGCGGGGTTTTCCTGACCCGTCTCACCCTACTCCTGGGGCTCCCAAAGGAATACCTTCCACGCCCTTTCCGCCCGGCGCCTCCGCCCCCCCGCTTCCGTGCCTCCACCTGTGGTTACCCGGCCCTCCCCTCTCCACCTCGGGCGCTGGCCCTGGCAGGAGGAGCAGGGTCCGTGCCCCAGGCTGCGAGGCGGGGTCTCTGGGCTGTGCGCTGCCGCTAGATGACCCTTGGGAGGCCCTCTGAGCGCCGGATGTGTGGCTGGGCAGTCGGAGGTCAGAACTGAGAGGGGTGTCCCGGGTTGGACGGGGAGCGGGGTCTGAGCACTGAGGGAGACTGTGTCCCTGTCCCCTGTCTAGTGCTGCAAGCTTTCAGGAGCTCCCCTGGGAGAAGCAAGTCCAAGAGGGGCACTTGGTGCCGGGGTGAGGGCTGTGGGTCAGCACGGAGGCCGGGCTGGCGTAGGCGAGGCCGGGACCCCGCTGGTGGGGCGGATGTTCCTGGCCCCCTCTTTGTCCGCCACCCACCCCTCCCCGTTCCCGCCGGGGTCCCGGGCTCGGCGGGGGCGGGTGCGGCTGCACAATGGCAGGAAGCGGGGCTCTGTGCTTTGTCCGGCGGGCGGCGCAGACCGCCTCTTCCTCCGGCCGCCATGGGGACGGGTCCCGGCGTCTCCGGGCACCGCGCGGCCTCCAGACCCAGCCCTGGGGTACCCTCCCGGGACTTGGCGTCCTACTGGGCTGGGGGCCACGCCCGCGACCGGGAAGGCCAGGTATGGGGAGCCGGGGGCGAGGATAGGGCACGCGGCGCCCGAGCCCCCTACCCGGGCGCACACTGGGGGACTGGGGCCCTGAGATGGGTGTCCCCACCCCCACCACCGAGGGGTCCAGGCGGCAGAGGTGGGTTGCCCACCCTGGTCTTTTGTGTCTGAGGCTGCCACCGGACACACCTGTGGGTCCCAGGCCCGGCTCAGGGCCAACCCTCCTCCTTTCCTTCCTAGGCCCAGGCCCTGCTATACCCCTCCTGCTCCTGCCTCTGGCCCCCGCCCTTGGATGTAGGGGGAAGGCACTTCCGGTGCCCCAGCCCTATGGGGCAAGGCCTTGACCATGTTTCCCAAGGGACCCCCCTCTGCGTTTGTAAAGTTGCCGTCCATTCGGCTCTCTGCTTTTTGAGAGGCCGTGTGAACTGGCTGTACCATCCTGTGGGCTTTCCATTCTCTGGATTTAATCTGGGCGCTTTGGTTCCTGGATCCCCCGCTGCCCCTCCCCCACTCCCCATGCCCTCAGGGTGGAAGTGGTGGGCAGCAGGGAGGAGGGCAGTAGGCACCTGGGTCTGAGAAAAGGGGAAGGGGTTGCCTCACTTTGGTGCCGGGAGGCCCCTACCCCTGGACCGAGCTGTAGGAGACCCTGCGGTTTGGCCGTGGAGATGGGGGAAGGGGTGGGGGAGCAGACTGTGCAAGGGGGCTGTGCCCACCCAGTGGGGCTCCTGGTTCTCCCTGGGGGTTCCGGGAACTTCATCCTCAGCCAGACCTGCTGTATTAAGTGAGGATCCCGGGCCTGAGCCTAGGTGCTGCAGGGAGGGTGGAGGCAGAGTGGACTGCTGGGCCCGCCTGGCTCCATCCTCATCAGTGGTAGCGGCGACGGTCATGCGCAGTGGAGGTGCCGAGGCCGCACGGGCACGGAAGCCCACCACATTGCTGGGAAATGTCTTCCCAGGTCTCCCCAGAAGCCCAGCACCTCCACGGCGTGGGTACACAGTAGGTGCTCAGTAAATACTGGATGGATTTCAAATCTGCCGTAAGGAGCGAAGCTTTGTGTAGACTCTGCCATCTCTTTATTGGATGGATATTTTTATGAGGTTGTGGCACAGAATCAGGGACTTGGACTGCAAGGGTCCCAGGGACCCTCCACAGGACCCCTGCCACCAGGCCAGGTTCCTGCCATGTCACCCCCATCCACAGTGAGGCCAGGGCCCGTGTGACCGGCAGGCTGGACTCAGGGTGAGAGGACTGCAAAGCTGGCCGATTTGGGGGCTGCTGGGGGGAAGGGCTGATGAAGGCGGGCCTTCCCCAGATGCATTGTCAAGAGAGGTGCCTGGGGGTCGGGGGTTCAAGAAACTGCAAAGCCAGACCCTCTGGCAGTGTGCCCTGGGGGACTCAAGGTGGGCCAGGCAGAGTTGAGACTGAGGACAGCAGTTTTCACGCTTTCTTTTAAAGATTTCGTTTATTTTACTTTTTAGAGAGGAGAAGGGAGGGAGAAAGAGGGAGAGAAACAGCGCCACCTACTGGGGACCTGGCCCGCAACCTAGGCGTGTGCTGTGACTGGGAATTGAACCAGTGACCCTTTGATTCGCAGGTTGGCGCTCAATCCACTGAGCCACACCAGCCAGGGTTCATGCTTTCTTTAGATGAAGTAGACAGAACTAGCTGCTTTGGTTGAAGGGAGCCCTTCCACCCTGTCTCGAAGTCCCAAAACACTGTTGAAGACCCCTGGAGAAGGCTGGAGTGGGGGAGGCACCTGGCACTTGGGCTGTCCTGGGGAATCTGGGCCGTCATGTCTACAGCTCCCTGGCCGGGGCTCAGTTCCCTGAGAGCAAATGTCCCCCTTAGCCTGCCACTTTTCTGTCTGACAGAGGCACACGGGGACTCAGGAGCCAAACCACTGATTTCCTACTGTCCCCACAGCCTGGGGGTTGACCAGAGACCTGCCTCCCCCACTGGGCACTCTGTCCTCAGGCCCCTGAGAGATGGTGTGAATGTGGTGGAAATCCGCCATCTAGGGCTATACACGCTGGGCTCAGCCCTGGCTGCCCTGGCTGTGTGACCTTCGACAAGCTGCTTAACCTCTCTGAGCTTTGCAGTCCTCTTCTGTAATACAGGCGTGACCAGCGTCCCTGCTTCCTGAAGTGAGGAGCCCCTAGTGCAGCCCCAGGCACACAGGCAACCACATTATACGTGCGAATCAGACCTTTCAGCCACTTCCTGCCTTCAGCCATGGTTCCTGTTGTCCAGGCTGTCCTCACCCTGTCTGTTATCTTGAAAATTTCTGATGGGGTCTCCCCGGCCCAAAACTCTTCAGTAACCCTCCATAAAAAAGTGTTTGTTGAGCGGGCAGGGCTGCAGGCAGGGCAGTGCGTGGGGTCCCTGCAGGGCAGACAAGGTGTGGAGGCGAATGCGTGAAACACGCAGGTGTGGGATGGTGGGGAGCGCCATGGAGAGGAAGGGCGCCGGAGGGAGGGGTTGGAGGAGCTGAAAGGCTGGAAGGGCCAGAAGCCAGGCGACTTTGGAGTGAAGACCTGCGGGGCGGGAGGCAGCCGGTTCTTCAGTCTCTGGGGAAGCGTGGCAGGCCCAGGGACTAGCAGAGCCAAGGCTCCGAGGGGGGCTGTGCCCGACAAGGTTGAGGGCCAGAGCGAGCCGGGATGGGGACGCAGGACAGGGGGCCAGCAAGTCCACATGCTTGAGTGACAGGGGAGGCCACCACGGGGCTCTGAGAAGGCATCTGTGTCTCCTCTTTGAACAGGGTCCACGCTGGTCCCACGGAGAACAGAGAACAGACTGGAGGGTAGGGTGGAAACAGGGAGCCTGTTAGGAGGCCATTGTTGAAATTCAGCGGCAGTGGGGGCTGTGGGGGAGGGGGCAGTGCCGGCTGGAGAATGTGGCCTGGCCTGGTTGAAGCTGCAGATGGTAAAGGTGGGGAATTTGGGCTCTGACTGGACGGGGGTGTAACAGAAAGATGGGAGGTGACCCCAGGGTTTATGTCCCAGTGTGTGACTTCCTGGGGCTGCCCTCGCAAACTGACCCCAGCAGGGCGGCTTTAGAGCAATGGCGGGCAGTTTGTTCTCACAGCTCCGCGGGCCAGACGCTGGGGCCCAGGCTTGCGCGGGGCGTTGGCGCCTTCGGAGGCTCTGGGAGAGGGCCTGTCCCTGCCTCTTCCCGGTGCTCCTTGGCTTGTACTCGCGTCACTCCCATCACTGCTTCTGTTGTCGTGTGGCCTTTCCCCCCCGCCATGTCTCTCTCTCTTAGTATGAGGACACTAGTCATGTGATTACTGCACAGTCCATACCTATGATTACAGACTTCAGTGTGCTCTCATCTTCACTAATGACATCTGCCACGACCCTACTTCCGGACAAGGTCTCATGCTGAGGTTTTGGGAGTTAGGACTGACCCTGTCTTTTTGCGGGACACACACAACCCCTGTCTGGCACACACCTAGATGGCGCTGGGTTGATGGAGCTGGTCGCAGCTGCCTGGAGAGGCCGGGAGTCCACGTGCGGAAGTTTTCCGTTTGGAATCTAGGGGAGGAGGGAGGAGGTCCGTCTGGCCTCCTGGTGGAGGTGCTGCCTGGAGATTCAACTCTGGGAGCCCACAGCGTGTGGAAGGCGTTCCCAGTCCTGATATCAGCCACGTCTCAGGAGGTGAGGGACAGACTCACAGAGCATGGGTCCTGGGGACAGAGAGACCACCGATGGCAGATGCCGGGCCCCGTGAGAACAGACAGTGGGCTTGCCAGGGGGCCTGAGAAGAGTGAGTTCGGTGTGCCAGGCAGGGGCACAGGCTTGAGAAAGAAGGTCTGGGAGACACTGGGAGAGCCAGAAAATGCCCAGGTCAGGTGTCGCGGTGACATTTGGCCCAGGCAGGAGTCTCGAAGGAATGCTACTGCCCCAGAGTGTGGGACTGCTGGGGGACAGACCACTCAGAGTGCCACCCCGCAGATGACTCATTCATTTACACAGAGAACAGGGGCTTTGCCAAGGATGGCGAGGTCCCCAAGTGACCTGTCATCGTGGGTGCACAGAAGTCGCACAGCTTGGTGCCCCTGCCCAGAGGCTGGGCCAGCTGTGCCGAAGTCCTCCAGACCAGTCCACCCGGAGGGGCTTTCTGCCAGACCACTGGCTTGGACACATCAAAACTCTCAATGTCACAGAAGACCCCCCAAAAAAGAAAAAGAAAGAATGGGTGCATTTATTCTTAAAGAAATACCCAGACACAGCCAACTGTGTGTGCGGACCTTGACTGACTTCTGAACGGGGAAAACATCAATTTGCACGTTTGCACGACTGGGAAACCTCAGAGGTGGACTCTTCCTGGACTGGACACTGTGGGCAGGGAGAGGCCCTGGCATCAGGTCGTGTACAACGTTCGCACTCCTGGGCGACATCGGGGTTTCTGCGCCAGGGGCGGGGGGGCCCCGAGAGCCAGTGTGGCGATATGTGAACAAGCAGGGAAGCGGGAAGGGTGTGCGGATATCGTGTTCGTCTACAACATTCTGTTGGTTTGAGATATTTTAAAACACGGAGCGGGGAAGCAGAGATGAGAGGAGAGACAGGGAGGTAGTGCGTGCGGAGGCCTGGTTCAGGGAGCACAGCTGTACCGCAGTGGTACCAGGGACCAGTTTTGTGGAAGACAGTGTTTCCAGGGACCAGGGGGAAGGAGGGGATGGTTTGGGGTTATTTCAAGCACATTACATTCAAGCTCACCTCCTGTGCGGCCCGGCTCCTAACAGGCCTGGGCTGGTACCAGTCCTGGGGTTGAGGACATCTGCTGTAGAGGAAGGAGGGAGATGGAGCAAAGCCAAGGTGGAGAGGGGACAGGTTGGTGTGGATAGGAGGGGCACTGAGGACGGAGGGGAGGGCAAAGGCTCAGTCCTGTCCCCACACCATGGCCACGGGGGTGCGGATCTCAGGGGGAAGGCTGGCCTTGGGTTGGAGCCGGACCAGACCCCCCACAACCCAGGGCAGGTGGGCAGAGATGGTGGGGGGGAATCAGGGAGCCTCGGCCTCTTGGGGCTTCTGTTTCCCTCGAAGAGTAGGAAGCAGAATCGTGGGGAGAGTGTTTAGGGTGAGAGGTGGGAGGTGGAGGAGCAAATAGGAAAGTCATGCGTGTCTGTGGAGGGGGGAGCATGGGCCAAGGTAATGAGGTAAACCAGGGACCATGTCACCAGGCGGCTGTGTAGACACCTTGAGGGAACCCAGACTCCAATGCCTGCCCCCGACGCCCCCGTGTCCCTTCGCCACCTGACTCAGGAACCTGGGCAGGGTTGGCTGGGCTGTGGCCAGAAAGGTCGTAGAACCAAGGGCAGAGGCTCCGAGTGGCCCGTGGGAGGGCCATTCTGGTCAAAACTGTGGGGGCCAAACCAAAAGGCAGCCCTGGGCCCCGAGGTTCAGTTCGGGCGCCCTTTCTGCCCGGGCTCCAGGAAAAGGCCTTGGCAGCATCTGCCCTCTGGCCACGGCCCCTTGGCCCTGCCGTGCTGGGCAGGGCTTTGCTTTTCCCTGCGTCCCTCTGAAGAGACACAGAGCAGTGCTCTCGAGACGCGTGTTGAGTGGACTGCTGAGCACACGGGACAGAAGGGGGAAGGACGGTTGGAAGTGGGGAGTGGCCGCTTGGGGGTCAGGAGCTGGAGCAGGGCCTGCGCGGTCCGGGCCCCGCCCAGCGCACCCCCCCCCTCGCCGCACAGGTATGCCACCACGCAGATTGCCAGCAGCTGCACCGCCGGGGACCCCTCAACCTCTGCGCGGCCTGTGACAGCAAGTTCCACAGCGCCATGCACTACGATGGGCACGTCCGTTTCGACCTGCCCCCGCAAGGTGAGCGCCGCTCGGGACGCCCGGCCTGGCCCCCCAGGGTCGCTCCGGGTCCCCTGTCTGGGGGCTCGGTGTCTCTGTAACTGTTGGAGCCGTGACGGGACCATCAGAAGGACAAGAGTCGACTGTGAATGAAACTCAAGTCCTCTCCGTCCCTTTTGTCCTCACAAGAGAAAAGGCTGGGCTTGTGCCCCGTCTCGGGAGCGGTCCTGTGTCTCCCAGGGGCTGGGTCTGCGCCTCCCACTGCTGCCCCGCCCCTGGCTGGGAGCCGGCGTGGAGAAGGTCCCTTTCTTCTTGTCCTCCGGCAGGGGACTTCTGGGCCAGTCTTCCAGCCAGGAGCAGAGGGTGGGGGGGGAGGTCAGAGGACCTTGTGGCAGGAAACAAGAAACCCCTCCTGCTGAACAGAGACCTGGCCCAGGCCCTCCGCCAACTGGCTGTGCTGGGGTGCCAGCCCTTTGTCTCCTTTCTCAGCCGGACGGAGGCACGAGGAGACTCTGCCCCTCTGCCAGGGCCTCCGGGGACGCTGGGTATGGTCACAGGTGGGGGAGGGGCGGCCCAGCAGAAAGAACCACGGACCTTGTCCCTTTGGTGACCATCCCAGAGGCCGGTCCCCCATCCCTAGTTCACAGAGGGGTGAACGGAGGCTGCAGGTGGCCTCAGACTGAGTGGGACGTCACCTGCAGTGTCATCTCAGGGCCCTCGTTGGTTTTGAGTCAGGGTGTGGACGGAGGATAAGCGGTGACCACGCCCCTCTCGTCACAGAACCAAAGGGCCCTCGCTCCCTGGGGGGGTCACAGGGTCAGCAGGCAGTTGTCCCTCCAGAGGTGGCCAGGCTGGAAGGCTGAGGAGAGGGAGCCTGATCCCACTCCCACTCTACTCCAAAGGCTCTGTCCTGGCGAGGAACGTGTCCACCCGGTCATGCCCCCCACGCACCAGCCCTGCAGTGGACTTGGAGGAGGAGGAGGAAAGCCTGGTGGAAGGCAAAGGGTAGGTGAGGGGTAGGTGGGCAGAGAAGGCACCTGAGGGGCCCAAGGTCAGAGATCCAGGCACCAGAGGCTTCAGAAGGGCTGACTGGAGACCCCTCCCTGTCCCTGGGGCTGCCAGCTTCCTGAGGGAGGCCACCTAGCCTAGGCCAGCCTCCAGGGCTTCACCTGACCAGGCACCACTGGGTGTGAGCCCTGTGTTAGCCACCAGAGGGCGCACAGCCTCTTCGTGGGCCCTGGCCTGCCTGAACGCCCCTGAGTTCCCTGGTCACCTGGGGTGAGTAAGGTGTGGGTGGGGAGCCAGAGTGTCTCTAACCTCTGAACTCCCTGGCTTCCCTGCAGGGACCGGAAGAGCACAGGCCTGAAACTCTCCAAGAAGAAAGCCAGGAGGAGACACACAGATGTAAGGAGCCCAGGGCTGGCAGAGGGGTCGGACAGCCTCTGCCTCCCCCAGGCCCTTCCTTTCCTTCCCACGACCCGGGGCGGGGCCCAGGGTGTCCCTGCCTCGCCACCCTGCCCTGCAGCCGAGCACTGCCCACCTTAGCCAGGTGGGAGACGTTCCAAGAGCTCCTCCCTCAGGCAGGAGGGACGCTGGCAGCCTGCCTGGGGCAGAGCCCGGCTGGCCAGCCCCTGCACTCCCTCCCCCGGCGGGGTTCCCATTGTGGACCCTGGGCTGGGGAGAGCGGGGCACAGGGCTGCAGAAGTTGAGAGCTGCATCCTCTCAGGACCCAAGCAAGGAGTGCTTCACCCTGAAGTTCGATCTGAATGTGGACATCGAGACGGAGATCGTGCCGGCTGTGAAGAAGAAGTCACTGGGGTAGGCTCGGTGGGCGGGCCCAGCCCCTGCAGAGAGGAGCGTGGTGTCCGTGTGGTAGCCTGCGAGCGTGTGCCCCCCCCCACCCACTGTGGGCAGACCTCAAGGTGTGAACACCAGCATGAGGGAGCAGGTGACAGGGCCTCTGTGCCCTGCCTGCGTGGCCCGGTCCCTGAGTGTGGACCGACCTGTGACAGTGTCTGCCCTTATGTGTGATAGCAATGTGTGTAAGCACATGCAGGACATGGGGGAGTGTGTATGTGTCCCCGCAGGTGGAGCTGGGGCTGTGGCTAGGGTGGGGGTTTGTGTGACTGACCCCTAACAGACACAGCTCCCGTCCTGGGGTAGGGAGGTGCTGCTGCCCATATTCGAAAGGAAGGGCATCACACTGGGCAAAACGGACATCTACCTGGACCAGTCCAACACACCCCTGTCCCTGACCTTCGAGGCCTACAGGTTCGGGGGACACTACCTACGGGTCAAAGGTGAGCAGCAGGCTGGGCAGGAGAGTGGCTGGGGCCTGGCTGGGCCTCCTGGAGAGGAGCGCTTCTCCCCCAGCTCAGGTTCCTGTTGGCCATGGCCTTGAGCAAGCTCATTACCATACAGGTGTCTCTCCTGGCTGGTGGTGGGTGTTGGCTGGTGCTGGCAGGTGGGGTTTCAGGGAGGGAGTTTCGGTTAGGCCTTGGTTGGGATCCCTGGGAGAGAGAGGGCTGGATCCCCTCCCGACCTGGGCTTATCCCCTAATGCTGCCCCAGCCAAGCCAGGGGACGAGGGGAAGGTGGAGCAGGGAGTGAAGGACTCCAAGTCCCTGAGCCTGCCAATCCTGCGACCAGCCGGGGCCGGGCCCCCGGCCCTGGAGCGAGTGGACCCACAGAGCCGCCGGGAGAGCCTGGACATCCTGGTGAGGAGGAGGGCCCTGTCAGGGTGGGGGGTCAGCAGGGGCCCCTGGAAGTCAGCTGGGGTCCTTGTGGCTCCCTCTCGGGGCTTTAATATACCATTCTGGAGAGTGGGGCTGGCTCTGAGAGTTGGGGGCCCTCATTGGGTCTAGGGTGGTGGGTCTGTCTCCGAGTGTGCTGGTGCCCAGAGAGCGTGTGTGTGTGTGTGTGTGTGTGTGTGTGTGTGTCCCAGCAGATGCTGCATGGGGAGCCGGACTTCCCGTGTCACTGGCTGTGTGTTATGGGTCACTTTGGAGCTGTGCTTCTAAGCACATCTGAGTGCGTGTGTGTGTGTGTGACTGTTTTTTTCCTCACATGCTCTGGGCTTGTGGCTGCACGGGGCTGTCGTGGCAAGGCTGGGGCTGGCCTTGACTGCCTCTCCCCGGCCAGGCCCCTGGCCGCCGCCGAAAGAACATGTCGGAGTTCCTGGGGGAGGCCAGCATCCCTGGGCAGGAGCCCCCCACGCCTTCCAGCTGCTCGCTGCCCAGCAGCAGCAGTGGCGGCAGCGACAGCTGGAAGAACCGGGCTGCCAGCCGCTTCAGCGGTTTCTTCAGCTATGGCCCCAGCACCAGCACCTTCGGCCGGGTATGTGTGGTCCCATGGGCCCTGGGTCGGGCAGCGGGCTGGCCTTGACCCCTGACCCTGAGCCTGGTCTCCCTCCAGGAGGTAGACAAGATGGAGCAGCTGGAGAGCAAGCTGCATGCCTATGGCCTCTTTGGGCTGCCCAGGCCGCCCCGGAGGCTGCGCTTTGACCACGACTCGTGGGAGGAGGAGGGAGATGAGGAAGAGGATGAGGACGACGCCGGCCTGTGGCTGGAGGACAGCTGGCGGGACCTCATTGATGGACACGAGGTGGGTGCCACCACAACCCTTCTCCTCCCTCTCCTGGGGAAAGAGGGACATTATCCCCCTACTTGGTGGGACCCTTCTGAGGACCCAGTGACAGAACGTTCCACAGGACAGCCCCGGCAGGCTGCTGTCATCGTTAACCCACTCTGGGGAACCTCAGTGTGTCATTTAGATGTCCTAGTAGCAGAGGAGGGCCCAGACCTCAGGGGCCTCCGTGTCTGCACTGGTGGAAGGAAGTTCCACTCAAGGTTTCTCACCCTCCCCCCCACCCCCGGCGGCCCCCCGGCGGTGCCTGCGCACTCTGGTTCCTGGCCACCCCCTGCCCTTCCCGCAGAAGCTGACCCGGAGGCAGTGTCACCAGCAGGAGGCAGTGTGGGAGCTCCTGCACACCGAGGCCTCCTATATTAAGAAACTGCGGGTGATCACCAACGTGAGTATGGGCTGCAGGGCCGGCAGCCACCCCATCTGCCTCTACGGCCTCCTCTGGGTGCCCCCGAGCCGAGTGGGGGCCTTGGCAGGAGGATCAGGTGCCAGGCCGAAAAGGGGAAGGAAAGCCAGAGGAGGGCTGCACCCTGGGCAGGACGTGGTTCCCACGGCTGGGGCATGGGGGGGTGGGGCTTCCGGGAGGTTTGGTGGTTGGAGCTGAACGAACACAGGCCTCATTCTTTGACTCACTCATTCAACCGGTATCCCCCAACACCTGCTGGGCGCAGGTGCCCTGCAGCCCACACCCTAGGTGTGGAGACAGCGTGGGCAGATGCTGGGGAGTGTGTGTGTCGGGACTTTGACCGGGGGGCGGGGGGGGGCACCTGNGGGACTTTGACCGGGGGCGGGGGGGGGGAGCACCTGCCCTGGGCTCGGGGGTCAAGGAAGGCACCCCCTGAGCTGAGACTCAGAGGCTGAGCCAGGCCAGAGGTGAAGGAGTGTCCGTGGCTAGGCTGCAAGCTTGGGTCCAGGTGAGGTCTGGGCCAGGTGACCCTGTGGTGGGCTGAGAGGGTTGGACCTTTTCTCAAAGGGTGAACCCTCTCTGTCCCAGGGTGCCCTTAGGAGGGTTAGGGGGTAGAGGGGAGCCTAAGAATCTGGGTGGGGCATCAGGACTGGGATCACCCCCCTAAGCTACAGCACCCCTACCCCTGCAGCTGTTCCTGTGTTGCCTCCTGAATCTGCAAGAGTCCGGGCTGCTGTGTGAGGTTCGGCTGGGCCCGAGGGCCGGGAGGGTACCTGAAGAAGTGGACCTGGCCCCGCCCGGGCACAGCAGGAGGGTGGTGGTGGGGATAGGGGAGGGGCTTAAGTAAGGGCGGAGACAGATGGGGCGGGGCTGGAAAAGGACTGGACCACACGTGGAGTAGGCCTAGGGCAGAGCCCCGGCACTGGAAGCGGGGAAAGGTGTAGGGTTGACAGGGTGGGACGTACAGGGGCGGGGCTAGCGGTTACAGTAGGCGAGGGGCGGGACCGAGCGCTCCTCTGGGGCCCCTAGGTGGATGCGGAGCGTCTGTTCAGCAACATCCCCGAGATCGCACGTCTGCACCGCAGTCTGTGGGGCACTGTGATGGCGCCGGTGCTGCAGAAGGCGCGCCGCACGCGGGCGCTGCTGCAGCCCGGGGACTTCCTCAAAGGTTTCAAGATGGTATGGCCTGGGCCAGGAAGAAGCGCGGGTGACACAGGGGCAGGGCTCGGGGGCCGATCCCATCTGCTTGACACCCCAACCTCCCTTGAACCAATGGCCCGGAATGACCCCTAGTGGGTAGAGGCAAGGAGTTCTGAGTCGGTCACCCGGGTTTACCCCAGCTGGCCATCTTACCCTTGCTACCTTACAGAGGGTGGTCACTCTCGCCATGGCTCAGTTTCTTCATATAGAAAACCGGGATCATAGGCTTGCCACCCGCCGGGGTGGTCGCCAAAGTGCAGCCAGGAATAGCCTGAGCAGGGCCCAGCCCTCTCCGCCAGGTAACCGGTGTTTCTTCCTCGCCAGTTCGGCTCCCTCTTCAAACCCTACATCCGGTATTGCATGGAGGAGGAAGGCTGCATGGAGTACATGCGTGGCCTGCTGCGTGACAACGACCTCTTCCGGGCCTATGTCACGGTGAGGGCCGGGGAGCAGGCTGATGGGCAGGGGAGCAGGACCCCACGCCCACCTCAGCTGCAGGTGCTTGGGCGCCAGTGGTGGGCGTGGCCTGTCCTGAGCCCCACCCCCGCTGCTCCTCCCGACACAGTGGGCGGAGAAGCATCAGCAGTGCCAGCGGCTGAAGCTGAGCGACATGCTGGCCAAGCCCCACCAGCGGCTCACCAAGTACCCGCTGCTGCTCAAGTCCGTCCTGAGGAAAACGGAGGAACCAAGAGCCAAAGAGGCTGTCGTCACCATGGTAACCAGGGTGTCGGGTGGGGCTCCCTCTGCGGCTCTCCGCCCCTCCTTGGCACTGGGCCTGAAACAGCTGTTGTCCGCCCCACCAGATCAGCTCTGTAGAGCGCTTTATTCACCAAGTGAACACGTACATGCGACAGCGACAGGAGCGGCAGCGGCTGGCGGCCGTGGTGAGCCGCATCGACGCCTACGAGGTGGTGGAGGGCAGCAACGATGAGGTGGACAAGGTGGGCGGCCTGGCCCAGCTCAGAGGGAGGGTGGGCCAGACTGGAGTCTCGCGTGAAGACTCCTAGTGGAGTGGAAGGTCAGCCCCTGACCTCTCCTACACCCGTATTCCCAACCCCCACTACCCCCCAGCTCCTGAAGGAGTTTTTGCACCTGGACCTGACTGCGCCCATCCCTGGAGCCTCCCCCGAGGAGACCCGTCAGCTACTGTTGGAGGGGAGCCTGAGGATGAAGGAGGGGAAGGACAGCAAGGTGACTCTTGGGGACACCCCATACCCAGGGCCCTGCCCCCCTCCTTCCTGCCCCGCAGGTTTGGACCACCCCTTCCAGGGCTGCTACTGGATGGGGTCAGTGGTGCTCAGCTCCCCAGCCACTGGCCGGGGGGGGGGGGGGGGGGCGGTGCACAGTTTGAGAACAAATGACCTTGGGGTCCTATGAGAGATAATTACTTGCCTGCATTTTACCCTTTTCCCCCTCCATTCTGGAATGTAAAGCTCTTTTTAATTATGGTTAACACGCAGCATGATATTAAAGGTGTATAACAGGGAGACTTCATACTTACACGCCCTACAAAGGGATCAGCCCGAAGGGCCCGCTGTGCCAGGATGTGTGACGTTACTGACGGCTTCTGTGCTGCACTCGACACGCCCGCAACTCATTTACGTCACCACCGTAATTCGTCCCTCTCCCCCGCCTCGCCTTTTTGCCCACACGCCCACTGCCCAGCTCTGGGGCCACTGCCAGGTTTCCTGTATCCCTGAGTCTGTTTGCTTTGTTTGTTCATCTGTTTAGTCGTTTCGATTCCACGCTTATGTGAAATGCTACAGCATTTGTCTCTGACTTATTTCACCTAGCATAACCTGGTGTCACAATTGGCAAGATTTCATTCTTTTTAAAAATTTTAAATATTTATTTTTAGAGAGAAGGGAAGGGAGGGAGAGGGAGAAACATCAATGTGTGGTTCCCTCTCCTGCGCCCCCTCCTGGGGACATGGCCTGCAACCCAGGCATGTACCCCAACTGGAAATCGAACCTACAACCCTTTGCTTCACAGGCCCGTGCTCAATCCACTGAGCTACACCAGCCAGGGCAGATTTCCTTCTTTGTCGTGGCTGAGTAATCACTGCAGTGCGAGTGTGTACATAGTGCACGCATGCGTGCACACACATGTGTATACCCACTTTTCATCCACTCCTCGGTCGAGGAGCACCTAGATTGCTTCCGTATCTCAGCTCTTGTGGGTGACGCTGCTGCGAACATGGGTGCCCGCGTCCTTTTCAACAAGTGCTCTGTTTTCTTCAGAAACACGCCCGGAGTGGGATTGCTGGGTCCTTCTTTGTCTGTTGTTAGAGCCTTTGTTTTAAAGTCTGTTCTGTCTGATACCAGCATTGGTACCCCAGCTGCTTTCTCTGTCGTTGTCATCGTTGGCACTTTCATGAAATATCCTTCCCTTCCCTTCCTTTTTGGTCTGTGTGTGTCAATCAAGTCTCATGTAGGCAGCGAGTGTACAGGTCTCGTTTTTTCAGCCATTCAGTCGCCCTGTGTTTTTTCAGTGGGGTGCTTAGTCAGTTTACATTTAAAGCAATTGTTGATAAGTATGTGCTTATTGCCATTTTAATTGTTTTCATACTATACAGTATTTATAAGTGGTTGGGGTACTACATTTACTGTATGTTTGCCTTTACTAATGAGGTTTTTAAAACTGTTTTCGTATTGCTGGGTTTTCTTTTCCGTGACCTTTCCTGGGATGCCGGTTTAGCAGAGATGAACTCCTTCAGCTTGTGCTTGTCAGGGAGGATCTTGCTCTCCCCTTCAGTCCTGACTGATACGCTTGCTGGGCGTTCTTGGTCGCAGGGTTTTCCCTTTCGTCACGTGGACTCTATCGAGCCTTCCCTTCTGGCCTCGCCTGCAGTCGACTCTTTACAAATACATAGGGTCACAGGCCGTGGGCTGTCTGTCTTGCCCACCTGGTGCCGTGTGGGTTCCTGGGGGGAGGGGGGAGGCAGGAGCCCCCAGGGGACAGCCCAGACCCGCCCCCCCTGCCCTGCTCCTGAGCTACGTTAACCCTTGAGGTACACTGTGCAACCCAGAGCCACAATTTTAAAATTACCTCCCTTTTCACCTTTCGTGTCAAGTTTTAATTGAAATAAGCCACAAGTAGGTAGCCCGATGAAAGAAAATGACCTCACTTTGCCTTTTGCTTTTGCTCTCAGGTCCGTGCGGGAGGGCAGGGGAGGTGTTTGACAAACGTCTGAGCACCCCCAGGACAGGGTGTTGCAGCAGACAGGCCGAGACCCCTCCTGACCTTGACCCCTGGCCTTGACCCCTGGCCTCTCCTCCCCCTGCCCCCACTCAGATGGACGTGTACTGCTTCCTCTTCACGGACCTGCTCTTGGTGACCAAGGCAGTGAAGAAGGCTGAGAGGACCAAGGTCATCAGGCCACCGCTGCTGGTGGACAAGATCGTGTGCCGGGAGCTGCGGGACCCTGGTGAGGACCCGCGTCCCCGCTCCCGGGCCAGGGCTGGGATGGGCAGGGCCCGCTGTCTCCGCTGACGCCGAGCCCTTCCTAAGCAGGCTCCTTCCTCCTCATCTACCTGAACGAGCTCCACAGCGCCGTGGGGGCCTACACGTTCCAGGCCAGTGGGCAGACTCTGTGCCGAGGCTGGGTGGACTCCATTTACAACGCCCAGGTGAGGGCAGCGTGACATGCGGGTGGGCGGGGCAGCCGGGGTGGGGGGGTGCTGCAGCTCACAGCCCGTTCTGCCTCTGCGCACCGCCTCTGCCGCCCACAGAACCAGCTGCAGCAGTTGCGTGCGCAGGAGCACCCGGGCAGCCAGCAGCGCCTGCAGAGCCTGGAAGAGGAGGAGGACGACCAGGAGGACGAGGAGGAAGAGGAAGGTGGGGACAGTAGCACTTCGGCTGCCAGCTCTCCCACTATCCTGCGTAAAAGCAGCAACAGCCTGGACTCCCAGCACTGGTATGCTTGCCCGGGACCACCCAGCGGGCCGGGCAGGGCACGCGCTCCAGCCCAGGACTCCTGACCCCGAGGCTGCAGACAGGGGTAGAGCCTAGCTCGACCCCTTTGTCCGAGCGGCTTCAGGTCATGAACCCAGTGGGGGCGGGGGCGCGGTCTGTCTTCCAGCCTGGAAGCATCCAGCCAGGGCTGGCCAACCATTTTCAATTTGACCACTGACTCTGACTCGTTAGTAGTAGCTGCCTGCAGCTGAGCTGAGAACTCTTAGGCTATATCCAGCCGAAAAGGGCTCTGGTGGTGACAGATGCCGTTCCTGGTGTCTGTTGTGGGCACAGGGGTCAGGGAATCGGGGGCTTTCACCCCACGTTTGCTGTCTCTGAGGCCGCCAGCGAGGAGGACGGAGATTGTAGACTTTTGTGTTGCCTGGCACAGGGCTGGAGCAGGCCGGCCAGGGTCCCTGTCTGTGCTCACTCTCTCCGCCCCCCGTCTCCCCATGGTGGCCCGCAGTGCCTCGGACGGCTCCACGGAGACCCTAGCCATGGTGGTGGTGGAGCCCGGGGAGACGCCGTCCTCTCCCGAGTTTGAGCATGGCCCCTTCAGCTCCCAGTCGGACGAGACGTCTCTCAGCACCACTGCCTCATCGGTCACGCCCACCAGCGAGCTGCTGCCCCTGGGTCCTGGGGACAGCCGCTCCTGCTCCATAGACTCTGCCTATGGCACCCTGTCCCCCACGTCCTTGCGAGACTTTGTGACCCCAGCCCCCGTGGTGGAGCCAGCACCCCGGCTCCCAGAGTCACCACAAGCCCCTTCACCCTCACCCTCTCCCCGCCTTCGCCGCCGCACCCCCGTCCAGCTGCTGGCCCATCTGCCCCACCTGCTCAAGTCCAAATCCGAGGCCAGCCTCCTCCACCTGCTGTCAGGGGCCACCACCCGTGGAGCGCCGCCCGCTCCCAGCCGCAGCCGGTCGGAACTCTGCTTGGCCACCGCAGCCACTGGCACTAGGACTCAGGGCTCCCCGCGGCGGGCTGGGCCCAGCTGGAGTTGCGGGGGTGCACCACGCACTGGCAGTGGGCCTCAGCCATCAGAGATGGAGGATGGAACCCCCTACCTGTCTGGGGGGCCTGAAGGGCCCGAGGGGAGGAGCAGAGAACTGCCCTCAGGGGCCTCACCCAGGGCCCAGCCCGAGCCCTCCGCAGGAATCTCTGCCCAGCACCGGAAACTGACGCTGGCCCAGCTCTACCGAATCAGGACCACCTTGCTGCTTAACTCCACGCTCACTGCCTCGTGAGTGGCCTGGGCAAGACCGAGGGCAGCTGCCCCAGTGTGCTGGCACAGGGTCACTGCACCCTGGGAGAAGGCGGGCACTGTTGTGGCTGGGAGTAGGTGGCATCTAGGGCTGTGGGTGGAAGAGGGGCCCTGAGGCCTGCCCACCCTCAGGGTGAGGGTGTCCTCAGAGAATGGTGATGACGGACTCTGAGAATTCTAGGGGGGTGGACAGGGTGGCCAGGGTCCCTCTGAGTGGCATCAGCCAAGGAAGGACTGTCTTCCCCCTCCCCCACAGGGAGGTCTGAACAGAGGGAGACCCCGAGGGTACCACTGGACCACCAGACAGCAGACAGCATGCCTTCTGGGGCATGCCGGCCCCTGTTGCCTTGTGCGCAGAGTGCTGGGCGGGATCCCCGCCGCCGCCCCGGGCTGATCTGCACTTTGCCAGACAAGAAGGAAACAGAGGAGGGTCCGGCAGAGTCCCAGGCCTGGCTGCAGTGCCCCTCAGGACCAGCCCCCCCCGCCCCGAGTCGCCAACTTCACTAACCTGCCCCCCACCCCCACCCTCAATTTTGTGTCTGCTGCTCCCCAAAGTTACCAGCTCTGATCCACTGGGCTGGTCTCCCAGGCTGCCCCCCTCCACCTTCATCTGGCCCCAGATGGGCATTTACCTCCCTCACCCCCTTGTCTTCCTCCCGAACAGTTCTGCTGGCCACCCCAGGCTGGGGTTGGGCTCTGTGTAAAGTTGCGTATTTATTGAGCTTTTTGTTCTTTTATAAAGACTTGTATGTGCTCCACTGAGAAGAGCCCTTTGCTTTTGGAACCTGCCCCTTCCAGGATGCAGGTGCACTGACCTCCTGCCCCTCCCTCCCTGGTCGGGCACTGCTGGAAGAGACTGTGGGAAGCAGAATGAATTAGGGGGCCGAGGTCACCAGACCAACACCCAGAGATCAACCCTGTCCCCTTCCACAGCCATGAGGTCCACCATCAGAGTCCCACGTGGTGCCTCTGGGGACCCTGCCCTGGGTGGGCCTCCCATAGAACCCCCCTCCAGGGGAGGGCCCTATCCCATACCCACACAGGATCTGGGCACATTGGGCTTCTCACTGGGCTCTGAGGCCCATTTGGAGGAAATCACCACAGCAGGGTGGCTTCCGGGTTGGGGGTGAGAACCCGGTCATGGAGACCCAGAGGCAGCCCTGTCTGGTGTACACCTCGCTGCCCTCTGGCCACCTCCAAGTGAGTCCCTGTGTGCTGGGGGCAGGCCCCTGGGCTCCGGGCTCCACTTCCATGGTCCCTCAGGCCCTGCCCTGAACTCCACCTCTGAGGCAGGTTCACTGGGGTGTCGGGGGCGGGCCCTGTGGCAACTGGCTGGGCGCCGGGCGGAACCTCAGTGGGCAGGGCGGGTGGCACGGGGAAGCCCCTGCCGCCTGAGCCATCGGAGGGCACAGAGCAGCACTGGGGCCATGGAGCAGCTGCTACGGGGCTGTACTTCGGTGTTGGCTGCAGTGAGTGGGGGTCCTGGTGGAGGGGGTGGACGCGGGCCTCAAACCTCTCCTGGGCCTGGGTGGGTCTGTGCAGGCAAGGAAGGGGTCCCCGTGAATGTCTGAATCCCCACTCTGACTCGCTGGGGACTGGGCAGCACCCCTCCCCCCTCCCGACCTACTTAGAGGCTCAGCCGGGGGATGGGCCCTTCTACCGTGAGGAAACATCCTCCCAGAGGCCCAAGGGGTCTGGAGGCCCCAGGCAGAGAAAGATCAGAGGCCCTCACCACCTCTGAAGGAGCCCCGGGGGTGGGGGTCGCCTGGTTCTGCCCCAATGGCGAGGAACCATGTGAAGGGGGGGAGGTATCCCCTCTGCTCCTTCAAAGCCCTGCCTGGGCATGGGGGGAAGGAAGGGCGTCTGCACCCCCAACCCACGCACATCCCTTCTGCTCAAGGACCTGAGGAGCGGGCTGCTCTGAGGGAGAACCTAGGGTGTCTGAAGTTGGGGAAACTGGGCAGGGAGAGCCCCGAATGGGGAAGCCACTCTGGAGCCAGCAGCACCCGTCCCCCAGGCCCTCCTGCTGCTGCTGCTGCTGCTGCTGGGCGCCCGGGGCCAGGGCAGCGCCCCCAGCCCTGGCTGCAGCTGTGCCCTTGACTCTCAGAGGAGGACCGCTCTGCTGTGTTGCAGGGGCTGCCCAGCAGGTGAGCAGCTGGAGGGGTGTGAGGGGTGTGGAGAGGGAGTGAGGGCAGACCGGTAGGGGAGTGGCAGGCAGGCCGGGGATGGGGTGAGGGGGCCGAGAGAGCGGTAGGGAGCCACGGGTTTGGGTGGAGGGGGTGTTGACTCTGACCCTGGTCTGGGTTCCACAGGACAGTACCTGGCAGCCCGCTGTACAAAGTCTTGTGGCAATGCCACCTGCCTCCCGTGCCCTCGGGGCACCTTCTTGGCCATGGAGAACCACCACGAGACCAGCTGTGCCCGCTGCGAGACCTGTGATGACCAACGTGAGGGGCCTCCTAGTGTTGTGAGGGAGTCTCCTGAGGACAGGCCAAGGCCACACTCTTTCTACAAGAAGTGCCTGGCTTGGGCCCCTGTGGGGTGTGAGGCCCCTCCACCCTGATCCTGCCTCAGGAGGCCTCCGAGCCCTTTCTTCCTGGTGGCCTCCCTGTCCTGGTGCACACGTCAGCCTCTGGTCTGCAGTCATCCTCTGCTTCTCTTCCTTTTGGGGTTGCCCTCTCTTTGGCCTGTCCCTGTCTCTGTCCTTCCAGGGGTCTGTCCCACCTCTCCGTGGGGTCTTGGCCCCTAACTGCCTCTGTTCTCCCCATCTCCCTGCACCGCTTCCCAGTCTCCCAGGTGGCTCTGAGGAACTGCTCGGCGGTGGCAGACACCCGCTGTGGCTGCAGGCCAGGCTGGGTCATGGAGTGCTTGGACACGCACTGCGTCGGCAGCCTGCTCTTCCAGTGTCGCTCATGTGTGAACTGCAGTGCCCTGCACCGCCGCACGCGGGTGCCCTGTGAGTACCCGCAGTGCGGGCTGCTGACCCCACCCCTCTCTGCCACCCTCTCCCCTGCCTGACCCGCACCATCTCTTGGACTGCAGGTTCCACCACAAACTGTGGGGCCTGTCTGCCTGGCTTCTACGAATACGGCAACAGCTGTGTGTCCTGCCCCACGTAATTCCCTGGCTGCCCTGGGCAGGGGGGAGGGGAGCTGGGAGCAGGGTGGGGGTCTGGGGCCAGGGAGGGGGGAGCTTGGCTGTACCGTAGGTGGGCCCCACGTCAGACAAACAGGTAAAGAGAAATCTGGATTCACCGACACCAGATCAGTAAGGATCCCTTTAGTAATCCTTACAGCTGTACCATGCGACTTGTCACCTCCAGAGAGAATTACATTGATGTAGTTTCAAAATGTGGGCTGAGATCCAGGACCTGCCACCTGTTCCCTGGGGGGTGTTGGCCGAGGTACTTCACCACCCTGATACGTGGCTTCCCTATCTGCACGTGGGGGTGTTAGCAGGTCCACCCCAGAGCATCCGCCATTTCCAGACACTGTCCCGGGTGCTGGGGATACAGCAGGGAATGAAACAGGCCAATCCCGGTCCTTAGGGAATGGGCGTTCTAGTGACCCTCAGTCTGGTCTCGAAGACGCTCGATAAATCATGGCTGTTGGTATTGTTGCTGGGGACACAAGGGACATTTCAGCAGCAATTCAGGAACATTCGTGGGCAGTCTCGGAGAGGTCCTCCGGATTGGAGGCCCTCACCCCTGCCCCACCCCTCCCCTTGCAGGAGCGCCCCCTGGAGCTGTCCTGGGCCCTGTGCGGCAGTCTGTGGCTGGAGGCCGAGTAGGTGGTGTGCTGGGAACGCAGTGGGGGGGGCTGGGCTGGGTCAAGGGGAGTTGGGGGGGCTACCACCCAGCACCAACCAGCTGCTCTCTCAGTGTTCTGGGTCCAGGTGCTCCTGGCAGGCCTGGTGGTCCCACTCCTGCTCGGTGCCACCCTGACCTGCACATACCACCTCTGCAAGTCGATGGTTCCCGGTAAGCGCATGTGTGCACACACACACACTCCTAGGCGCCTCGGGTCAGGGTGGCTAGCCCAGATTCAGCCCTGATGCACAGGGGGAAACGGAGGGAGTGAGTCCTGGGGGGTGTGTGCAGAGGAACGGAGAAGCTGGACCAGCACCCTGGCCCTGGAGCCCTGCCTGGGTGCTGGTTGGACTCTCTTGTCTCTCTCAGCAGATGGAGCTGGGATGGAGGCCCTGACCCCACTGCAGGTAAGAATCTCAGGAATGTTCTGGAAGACGGTGAGCAAGCACCCAGGCCCCAGCCTTCTGGAGCTGAGGCGGGCCTTATTATAATTCGAGATCCCTGGTGTGTGGCACAGTGGCTGGCGTGGAGTTGACCTAAGAAAGCCATGCGCCAAGTTATCAGTGCAGGAGAGCAGCCCAGTGCCTGTCCTCAGGTGGCTCTCAGTCCGCGGGGCCCACAGGCAAACTGGGGCTAACCACTGAGTGGGGTGAGGGCCACCATGGTGAGGGCAGGGGCAGGGCACTCCAGGCAGAGGGCATAGCTCTTCCACGGGGCCAAGTGAGGGAGCATGGCCCACCCAGGGTAGTGGACACTGGTGGGGTGAGGGGGGCGGTTGCTGGCCAGGACTCCAGCCAGAGGGGCCTTACTAGGTAGGCAGGGCTGACCTAAAGGCTCTCTTGGCTTCCAGACCACCCACCTCTCAGCCTCAGACAGAGCCCATGCCCTTCTGGCGCCACCCAGCGGCAGTGAGAAGATATGCTCCATCCAGTTGGAAGGCAACAGCTGGACCTCTGACCGCCCCGACACCCAGGAAGCACCCTGCCCAGAGCTCCCCTGGCCCTGGGACCAGCTGCCCAACAGAGCTCTTGGTAAGCGACTTCAGTGGCCTGAGGCCTTTACACCAAGATGAAGTCCGGTATGACAAGCTGTGCTTTTTTGAGGTGCCACTTGTGAACTACCACTAGTGAACTACCTCGGTAGCTCTCCCTGTCCCGTGGCCGTGGCCACAGACCATGTACCCACTGGCTTTCTGGTGTGTCCCCAGGCCCAGCGCCGCCACCACCGCCGCAGACCTCCCCAGCGCCCCCTGTAGGCTCGGCGGCCACCATGCTCCAGCTGGGCCCACAGCTCTACGACGTGATGGACGCCGTGCCCGCCCGGCGCTGGAAGGAGTTCGTGCGCACGCTGGGGTTGCGCGAGGCCGAGATCGAGGCCGTGGAGGTGGAGGTTGGCCGCTTCCGCGACCAGCAGTACGAGATGCTGAAGCGCTGGCGCCAGCAGCAGCCCGCGGGCTTGAGCGCCATCTTCGCGGCCCTGGAGCGCATGGGGCTAGGCGGCTGCGCTGAGGACCTGCGCAGCCGCCTGCAGCTCAGCCCGTGACGCGGGGACCACCTGCCAACCAGGGGCTCCAGGGGCCCTTGGCGAAGCCCTAAGTACCGTTACTTATGCGTGTAGACATTTTATGTCACTTATTTATGTATGCCTCTGGCATGGCCCTGCGTAGCAGCGCTAGCCGGCCTCACCCCGCTGCGCCCCCCTGGCTTCTGGTTAAGGCAGAGAAGCGTCATTGAACATGGACAGGGAAGGGTCAAGGGGATTGCTCCGCTGTTTCTCAACCTGAGTCTGGCCGGGGCCGTGGTATTAAATCTATGAAAAAACCCTACTGCTTGGTGTTTCCACAGGGCTGGGGTACTAAGTGGCCCACGCTTGGTTTCCTGGGGAGCGTCAACAGGGCCGGAAGCCTCGCCACCCAGGATCTCAGCCCCACGTGGGGACCAGAGTGGCCCTGCGCCCAAGCCCTCCCCTCCCGTGTAGCTGTGGCAGTTATCCCGACAGGGAGAGTGAGGGACACGAGTCCGCGCCCACGGGCGGGCGCGAATGAACGTGAGGGAGCCCCAGGCATCTGAGAGAGCTTTAATGGGGATGCGAGACGGCGGGGGCACGGGGACCTGGGAGGCGGCAGCTGGAGACAGGTTCGGGGCCCCTCACCCTCCATTGACTCTACCACGGCCGTGAAAGGGCCCGAGGAGCTCGGCCAGCCGGGGCAGCGCCCAGGCTTCCTCACCGGAGGAAGGTGGGGCCCCGGGAGCTGCGACTCCGTCCTGACGGGCAGCTTTCACCGTTTCTGGTAAACAAATGACTGAGAGGAAACCCTCGGCGGGGATGGGAAATGCGGACTGGGCGCATATCTAGGTCAGGGAGGGAGGAAAACCCCTTCCCCGAGCGCCGGAGCCGGCCTCCGCCCAGGATGCGCCAGCGGATGCGCCAGCGACGCGGTTCCGGGGTGCGGGGGAGGGGACTGCAGCCGGGTGCACGTCCCCCGGGAGAACAAAGTCACCACCTACGGGGCTGGAAAGAGCTCTGCACACGTTGACATTCAACGAACATGCAAATGTATGTAAATGGGCATGCAAATAAGCAGCATCTTTTGCGTCAACAACTTGGGCACTTTTGGGGGGCGACTACAGCGGCTGCGGCGGTGGGCGCGCTCCAGCGTGGTCCAGCGCTGGGGGTGCGAGGGCCCGAGCGGGGGTTCAGGGAGGGGTTACAGCACCGGAGGGGAGGGCGGCGTGGCCCCCAGCCCTTCCGTCCGGTCCGGCAGGCTGGGGCGGGGGCTGCCTCCCCCCTCCCCCCAGCTCGCGAGGAAGCGGGCAGGAAAGCAGCATCTAGTACTTAGCGATGTCCCCTTTCTTCAGGATGATCTGTCGCTGCCAGGGCGCCAGCTTGGTCTCGTCGTAGCCCAGCGTTCGCAGCTTCTCTGATTGCTCTTTCTCCCGCTGCATCTCCTCCTGCTTCTGTCGCTCCTCCTCTTTACTAGACATGGGGTCGGGGGGCAGAACTGCCGTCAAGGGCGGAGGGTGGGCCAGGCACCGTGAGGGCTCAGGTGGCAAGGACTGGGTTACTGAGGGCAGGGGCAGGGGCCGGTTGCTGAGGACAGAGGGACTAGTGAATGGTAGGCAGGGCAGTGGATGCTAGGGGCAGAAGCCCTAGGTGACTGGGGACAGGAGCTGGGTTAGGAGGGGGGTCATTGGGCACACATAGCAGCTGGGTGAGCAAGAAGCTGTGGCGGGGTTATTGCAGGTTGGGGGTGTTACTGGAAACGGGCTGGGTCACAGTGTGGCAGAGGGTGAGGAGGGGTTGTTGTGAGGGCAGGGGATGGAATTTGGGGGGCCTAGGGCCTGGGGACCATGTGATTGGGAGAGGGGGCTGGTGATTAGGGACAAATTGTTCAACCGTGGGGGCCAGATCAGCCCTTCTGACAGGGTAGCTGGTGAGCACATGCGGCTGCTGAGCAGTAGAAATTTCAGGACTGAGTCCTGGCTGGTGTGGCTCAGTGGACTGAGCACCGGCCTGCAAACTAAGGGTTGTTGGTTTGATTCCCAGTCAGGGCACACGCCTGGGTTGTGATCCAGGTCCCCAGTAGGGGATGAGTGAGAGAGGCAACCAATGTTTCTCTCCATCTCTTTCTCCCTCCCTTCTCCTCTCTCTAAAAAGTAAATGCAATATCTTTTTAAAGAAATTGTAGCCCTGGCTGGTGTAGTTCACTGGATTGAACACGGGCCTGGGAACCAGAGGATCGAGGTTCCATTCCCAGTCAGGACACATGCCTGGGTTGCAGGCCAGTTCCCAGCAGGGGAAGCAAGAGAGGCAACCATACATTGATATTTCTCTCCCTCTCTCCTTCCCTTCCCCTCTAAAGATAAATAAATAAAAAATCTTTTGGGGGAATGGGGCAACTGTAATGGCATAATCAATAAAATATATTTGAAAAAATCTTTAACAAAATATTTTTAAAAACATCGATTGCTTAAAAATAAATAAATAAATAGCAGAACTGAGATGTGCTGCAGGCATAAGACGCAAACGGCATCGCCAAAACTCAGAGTTAAAAGTGTGTGGAAGAGCTCTAATAATTTTATGTGATTATCTATTGAAATGTAGAATTTCAGTTAAAGTTATAATTATCGAAATATATCATTGAATTCTGATGTACTGGGTTGTATAAAATACACAATGAAAACGGAGCTCACCTATATCCTTTTTCCACCTGGGCTACTATGAAGGTTAATACTGTACATGGGACTCACATTGTGCTTCTGTCAAGCAGCCCTGGGCTAGATTCCTGGGGGTGGCGACTAAGCCTGAGGGAATCCGATCAAGGTTATTGACAGTGACGGTGGGTTAACCGCAGAGCAGAACGTCTAGGTTAATGAGAGATGGGGGCTGGAGACTGGGGGCATGGTCATCCCCTCATCAGAGGCAGACTCCAGGGGCTGAGCCACTACAGGAGGGGTGGTGGCATTATTGGGAGCAGAAAGGCTGTGCTACGGGGCTGAGGGACAAGGCGACTCGCTCTAGAGGGGGCTGGGTGAAGGGGCGAAAGAACGGGCTGGTGACTGGGTGTGGGGTGGGGAGGCAGGTGGGGCCCAGCCCCAAACTCACCGCTTCTGCTCCCTAGAAGGAAAGAGAGACATTCGTTAGTGCCACCACCTCAGGGACATGATCAAGAGACCCTGCCAGGCCCCACATCTCTCGGACCCCCAACTCACCTCTCCTCTTCCAGCTTCTTCCGAAGGAGGTCCCGCCTCCAGGCCGGCATGCTGGCCAGCCGGGCCTCTTCCTCCTCCTCCTGAAACAAAAGCACAGAGCTTCAGGGCCAGCCCAGGCCAGGGAGCAGGGGGGCAGGGGGCCGGAGGGGGTCGGGGACAACAGGACACAGATGGGGCTGCAGGAAGGGCCCTTTCGACACGCTCCTATAGGGTGGATGGAGGACGGAGCCTGGCCACAACCCCCTTAAGCGCTCCTGTCCCCTCTGCCCCTGTAACTCAGGCCTGTGTCCTAGAGGCGGCGCTGGAACCAGCAGAGCTGAGTGTAGGAGGAGAGCAGAGAAGGAGACTCCCCCCAGGAGCAGGTGGAAAGGCGGCCCCAGGCCTGTGACCCACAATCTTCGGGCAGACCTGTACTTGGGCTCCCACAGACCCTGCCAGCTCTGAGAGGCTCAGGCTGGCCCCGCTTCCACTGTGAAGGACCTCCCGCCCACTCCTGTCCTATCCCCACAGGGAGCAGACACCAACTCCACAACTGTGGCAGGGGGCATCCGACACAGGCAGCTTGGAGCAAAGAGTTTTATTACTTGCATGTTACAGAGAAGACGTCACATGGAACACTGCACACGTGGCTCCCGTGCCCTCAACCAAAGAGGTAGCTGTGAACTCCAGGAAAAATCCAGAGAGTGAGAGAGAGAGAGAGAGAGAGCCACACAGCCCCAAGGGGGACACAAGGTCCCTCTCTCACAGGGGCTGCTTCTTCCTCCTGGCTCCACCCGGAGCCAGCCAAGGCTGTAGGGCCAGAGGGAACGCCCGGTTCGCCCTGTGCCACGCGAGGCCTATCCTGGCCATCTCCCCACACCCGGCCATGGTGGGACCTCAAAGGCAGAGGCAGCCTGGTTCTGGGCATTCTGGGCTCTCCAAGGCCACCTTCCAGGGTTCTTCCTGACCACCTTTGGCCTCCGGAGCGCATCAGCCAGGCATCCAGGCCCGAGTGAAGATGCTTGGGGTAAATTCTGAATTCTGCTGTTCAGACATCAAAAAGCTCCGCCTCCTTCTCCTTCCAGAAGGAGAAGCTGCGGTCGATGTAGCGGCAGATGTCCTCATCGCTGAACTCGCCCATGCCCGACAACAGCTCCAGGGGGTCCTCAGCAGGGGCTTCAGAACTGGGAGGGTCCGACTGGGTCGGGGGAGGCGCGGCAGGCGGGGGAGGGGGCGGGGGCTGCGGTGCAGGGCCCGGGGCCTCGGGCTGGCCCTCTGGCCAGTCTTCCCTTTGAGCCAGCTCAGCCTCTTGAGCCGGCTCAGCCTCTTGGGCCGGCTCCCTCTCCTCCTCCTTGTCTTCTTTCTCCTCTTCCTCCTCCTTCTCGGCCTCTTCCTGCTCCTTCTCAACCTCTTCCTCCCAAGACGGCTTAGCCTCCGGGCTGTCTCCAAAGAACTGATGCTTGAGATCCTCAAAACCGTCGCTCCAGCCTCGTCGGCCGGCCTCCACCTCCTCAAGCACCACTCGGTGGAACTGGCGAATGAGCTCCCATGGGTGGCTTCCCAGCCGGTCAAACATCTCGTAGCACAGCAGATGGCGGAACTTGCGCTCCTCACGGCTCAGGCCCATCTCAAGCAGCTGGAAGTAGCCGAGCATAAAGAGGTCCAGCGTGAGGCTGTCGTAGCGAGGTGGCGCTCCGCCGTCCAGGGGCGGCAGGAAGTGCTCGGGCCAGTACAGGCCGTGCGCCAGGCCCGGGCCGCAGGGCTGGCGCACGGGCACCTGCCGCAGCAGGCTCCGCCAGTGGCCTAGCAGCTTGCCCACCACCTGCCGCTGCTTCAGAAGGCGCAGCAACCGCTTGTCGGGGCCGTCCCCCGTCGGCGGCTGCGGGACCTCGGCGGCCTCCAGGGCCTCAGGGACGGGGTCGGCGCCGGCGGCCACCACCCGGGGCAGCAGTCTGCGCAGGCGCGTCTGGGCTTGGCGCCCGTGGCCGTGGAAGGTCCACTTGCGCCAGTGCTCCAGGAAGAGGTAGACGATGCGCTCCTTGCGCATGTCGATGTAGTCCTGGACGCCGCGCAGCTCCGTGGGGAGCGGCGGCCTGCGGGCCAGCTGCTCGGGCTCCGGCAGCGCCGCCTGGCGGCCTGGCACCTCGGGCGCATCCAGGTAGGCCTGAGGCTCCTGAGCCGACCGCAGGGTGTTGGCAGCGGCAGCGGCAGCGGCGGCGGCGCTCCGCTCTCCGGGGCCGGCTGCCCTGTAGTCTTCTTCGAGAATAGGTTCCCGGCCCGGGGCGCCTGGCGACAGCGAGTATTTGCGATGCGGACTGCGCGGGGGCGCGGACCCCTGGGCCCGCAGCTCGTAGATAGCTCGGAGGTGCTGCACCGACACGCCGCACTCGAGGATCTCGCGCGCCACGGCCTCGCGGCACCAGCTGAGCGAGTGTGAGCGTCCCAGGCAGAGCGGGCCCGGCCGCCAGGGAGCGTCGGGCAGCGGCGCCAGCGGCAGGCCGGTGTCGGCGGCCAGCAGATCCGCCAGGTACGTGGGCCGGCCGCCCAGGGCGGCCAGCAGAGTGGCCATGTTCTTGAGCAACGTGGAGATCTTGCTGCACCAGGCGGGCAGGCTAGCGGCGCGGCCGTGCATGCGGCGCGGGTCAACCGTGAAGCGCGGCGCCGACAGAGCGGCCGAGATGGGAAGCAGCTGCTCCAGCTCCAGTTCCAGCTGCTTCAGGTGCGCCTCCAGCTTTTGCGTCTTGTGCAACACCTGCAGGTTCTCGATTTGCTGCTCGATGCGGAGGATGTCAGCCTCGGTCATGAGCTCTCCGAAGGGCCCGAGAATGCCGTTGTATTCGCGGGAATACCTCCAGCCCTCGCGGGGGTAGCAGCACGAGCTGGCGGATGTCAGCTAAGGCGGGGAAGACAAGAGAGGGGAGGGAGGCGGGTCTCCCTCTGGCCCGGCTCCCGCGGCGGCCGCCGGGGGGCGCCCTTTGCATGTCCCAGGTGGTGTAATGGCTCCGCGGGGCTGAGTTTGCTGGGACGAGCCGCGCCTCGCCGGCGGGCGACTACACTGGAACGAGGCTTCAGCCCAGGCCGCCGCTCCCAGCGCTGGGCAGTGTCCACTGTGTTCGTTGGCGGGGACAGAGTCGGTCGTTGGCGCTGTTGCAGAGGCAGGGCAGGCCGACGGGGCTCCATGCCTGGCTTGGTTGCTCATTACACCACCGAAGAACATGCAAAAGGCATTGAAGCTGTCATGCACGGCGGCCCTCCCACCTCCTCCAAGGTCTGCGATTTTGAGGCCACATCCCAGCGAGGCCTTTCCTCGCCCCAGACTGAAGACCCCTTTTAATGTTTCCCTGTGGCACAAGTCCTCACTATCCACGATGTCAGCGTTTCAGTCCCGAAGGACTGAAACGCCTCTTAAAAGAGGCGTGGCTTCCACCCTTATTTACACCCTGTCTCAGCCCCGGAATAGTAATACGATTTGTAGAGCTGGGCTTGCCAGGCTCTTCATGCAGTCTCATCTCCCCCTCGCTTTCCTTCATCTCAAGGCTGCATCTTTATTTAGTTCCAGGCTTTTCCGGCCTGGGATTGGGGGAGGGGGGCTGTCCCCACCTCCTCACAGCCCTCCCAGTGTATCCTGACACACCAGGATCCCCAGGCACACACCCAGCTTAACCTCCCTCCTAGCGTCTCATGGCTCCAGGAGAAAGTGCATTTTCTTCTAGATCAGGCCTTGGTGACCTGACCCCCCGCCCCCACCCCGCCAACTTCCCCAGCTCTACTCCTTTCCTTCCATAGAACAGGCACTGAGCCACACCCACTGCCTCCCGGACCGCCCCCTCCTGCCTGCTTGCTCTTTGCCCCACTCCATTCACTTCTTGCTCATCTTCCAAGTCTACCTTAGTTAGACCTCACTTTCTCCTTCCCTAGCGCCACCCCCAGCCCAACTAGGATGGTGGGCTGCCCCAGTTCTCTGCATGCCCCACCACGACGTTGGCCATTTTGTAAGAGCCCAGTTATGTGGGGGCACACATCACCCTGCTAAGGCACTGTGTTTGCCTGTTGGTTGGCCCTCTGCCCCCTCCTGCAGCCCCCTCAACAGCAGACCCTGACGTAGTCCATGAATCCCCAAGAGGCTGCAACAGGGTGGCACACACACGGTACCCAGGGAACACTTGTGGAATGGACCAGTGACAACCACCCTGCCAGCCAGTGATGAACTCATCTGACAGATGAGGAAACTGAGGCTGGATGAGACTCTATCAGTGGCTGGAAAGTGGCAATTCAGGGACAGAGCCCAGAACTGTCTCACTGAGACTAAAAGCCTCTTGGCTACTCAGATTGTGGCCCCCAGACCAACACGGGGCTCGTTGCAGAACCTCAGCTCCACCAGTGCTCCCACACCCAGAACAGGCATTTTCACAAGCTACCAGGCTGCGGGTGGGGGAGGGGTGGAGAGTCCCAGCAGAGGGAGGTTGTCCAGCTCTGCTCTTCCCCAAAGGGAATGGGAGTTGCCTGAGGTTGGAGGGCTCTCACAGGTGCTGGGCTGTTGGGACGGGGCATGGGCCCAGGTGCAGACCCCCCAGGCCCTCCGGGAAGTGCCGCACCGCCCACCTTCCGCCTCTGCTCCTCCTCCTCTTGCATCTTCAGTTGCATCTTGCGGACCATCACCTGGCGCTTCCACTCTGGAATGGGCCGGCCCTGCTCATCGTGCGTGGGGATGAGCGCTTCCACATCCAGCTGCACACCTGGTGCTGGAGTGGGGGGAGGCGCTGGTGCCAGGCTGCCGTTGAGCAGGGGCTGAGGCCCCGCGGCTGGTGGGGTGGGGCTCCGGGCCCGACAGGGTGCCGGCGACGCTGGTGGCAGCGGCGAGTCGGGCTATGGGGAGAAGGGGCTGGGCTGAGCGCAGGCAGGGGCCCAGGGAGCCTGGGCAGGCGCGCCCTCGGACCGCCTACCTGGGAGGCTGGCTGTCCGCTGCCGGAGAACACCGTGGTCAGACCCTTGCTCTGCGGCGTGGGTTTCAGACTCTTGCCAGCCTTGATCTCAGCCAGAAGCTCCGAGTTGTCACCCGTCGGGGCCATCATGTTGAAAGACTTGGTGCCTATGTGAAGGCGGGGGAGGAGGTGCTGGCAAGGGGCAGGGTGGTATCCCCTGCGACCCCCACCTGTGCCTCTGCTGCCCCCTCCCCAAGTCAGGACAGGCTCGGAGCCTTCCCCTCAGCCCCGGGGCAGCAATCCAGATCCCAAGCCTGGCGGGTGGCTCAGCTCTTGGGGGACCCAGAGTTGGGACCCCCACTGGAAGTTGGAAGTTGTGCAACCCTGCCATTCTCCCAGCCCTACTCACGGGGCGTGGGGCCCCCGCCTGGAGGCCCCTGGGAGTTCATGATGGCTCCTGGGCTGGTCCCAGGGGCTCTAACGAGTGCCCCTGCCCAGTGCACTCACTGCCCAGCTCCAATACACCACTGGGGGCCAGCCCCCGACCTTTGTCCCGGGTGCCCTGGCTCGGCCAGGCAGGGTGGAGTCTCCCTCTGGCCCTCTGTCTGCATCAGCAAAGCCCAGTGACCCTTGGACCGAGTCTCCTGAGCCTTTGTGGTTATACAGACTGGGGACCCTGGATACCTCCAGCCAGCCAGCCCCCGCCCCCCGAACCCCCCCCCCCCCGACAGACGGGCGCCCAGACACTAGTTGCAAGCCAGGAGCACATTTATGGCAAAGCACTGCTCAGCTGGAGGGGGGGGTAGGAAAGTAGAGCCTTTACTGAGGATATGGAGCGGGGGGGGGGGGGGCCGGAAGAAGGACCAGGCAGGCGGCATGCAAATGTCCACGGGGGAGTTTGCATTTACCAGCAAGGCTGGCAGAGGGGACTGGGGTTTGGGGAGGGCCTTCTGCGGAGCCCGAGGGTGGCCAGGGCTGGGTAAGGGGACTGGCCAACCGCTCCTGGGTCTCCTGGGCTGGGAACACCAGTGCACAGTGGCGGGAGGAGGAAAAGGGGAAGGTAGCCGGCAAGCAACATCAGCCAGGCCAAGAATTCACACGTGTGGGTGTGGGGTGGGATGAGAGGGCAGGTGTGGGGCAGAGGCCCCGACTGTGGCACAGAGGATCCCTTGCCAGGCACCTGCCCCGGCCCTGCCTTTTCCTCAAGTCCCTTGCCCGTTTGGCCTTGCTTTTCCTGAGCGTGCTTTGTCCCCCACCCTCGCGCCTCAGCCAAGAGCAGTGCACAGCTACTCACTCTTCCTGTGCCTCAGGACTCTCACTTCTAGGGACCGAGAGGAGAGAAGTGACAGTGGAGTTAGGAGGGGCAGGGCCTCGGGTTGAGGCTCGGAGAGCAGGGACAGTGAGAGAGGGCCCAGGAGGGCAGGAGGAGAGAAGGAGGATGTGCAGGGGAGGGGGAACGGGGCCCCTCTGACCCTGGGTCAGGCTGAGCTGGGGTTCCACAGGGATGGTCTGCTCTGGTCCCAGCCCAGCTGGTGCCCTGAGGGCTGGACCGGGCTGCCATGGCGCTGGTCCCCCTATTGAGAGCCTTCATCTGGACAGTGGGCTGGGCTCAGGCACCCAGTCTGGGCTGTGCTGAGCAGGGGTGTCTGAGAAGCCCAGAGTCTATTTTCCTTCTGTTCCTAGCTTTAGCCCTGCTCAGGCTACAGAAGGAAGAAGCTGAGCCCAGCGCTGGGGGCCATTCTGGAGGCTCAGCTGGTGGCAGACGTGTTGTCAGGGGGCTCTGATCTGCAGGGGCTGGTGCTTCCTAAGGCCCCCAGGGAGCACAGCTGGCCCTCTCCTGGGCCCTCCGGTGCCTTTGCACCCTAGTCTGTAAGATGAAGCTTTGGGTGGGTCCACTGTGCATAGTCCCTGCACTGAGTGGCTGGGTGAGAAAGGTACTTCCTGCCAGGCTGGGGAGGGACTGCAGAAGCCCGGGTGCGTAGGGGATTGCCCCATAGGACATATTAAAGCAACTCAGGGGTCCTGGTCGCCAGTCCAACTCTTAAAAAAGGATGCCCGGGAGAGTCACCAGGAGGGACAGGCATGATGGGTCGCTGGCCTTGTCCCCACAGCCAGGCCCTAGCTGGCCTGGAGAAGACATGGCCGGGAAGAGGCCCTGGTGACCCAAGAAGGGCTCAGGGCTGTCCCCAGCTTAGAAGAACAGGGAAGGGCGTGAGGAGATGGACACTCAGGCTGGATGGGGGCAGGGAGGAGGGTGGCCAGCTCCCTGCCTCCTGGAAGCTGGCTCTGCCCTCAGAGCTTCCCTCTAGTCCTGGCTCATCACCAGAGACAGTTGCCCGCAGACCCGGGAGGCCTGCCCCGCTGGACTGGAGGCAGAGGCAGAGAGGGAAGGGGACGAGCCCGGGGTCTCACAGCCCCAGCCTGCCAGGGAGCCCTGCACTGTGGCACTGGGGACCCGACGTTGTTTAGGTTTCCCTCCCCTTTCAGGGCTACAGCTGCCCCCGCCCAGTACGCCCCTACTCACTGCCAGTGGAAGAGGAAGAGCGACGCTGTCCGCAGCCGGGGCCGGCGCCCTCGAGGGGCAGCGGCGGGGCGGGCGGCGGCGAGCTCAAGCCCTCGGGCAGGGGCGGCGGTGGCGGCGGAGGCGGCAGCTCCCTGGACGCCCTGGGGTCCGCGGCACAGCCGTTGTGCACGTGATTCCCGGGGAGCAGCGCCGCCTGCGGGGGAGCGGAGGGGCCAGCGAGTGAGAGGCGGGCG
Organism: Sturnira hondurensis; assembly: GCF_014824575.4. NCBI lineage: Eukaryota > Metazoa > Chordata > Mammalia > Chiroptera > Phyllostomidae > Sturnira > Sturnira hondurensis. Next base: position 1,815,943 of record NW_028086562.1, read on the forward strand.
GCCGGGCCGGGTCCCGGGCGGCTGGCGGGTGCGGGCTGGGGGGCACGCACCTCCTCGCTGTGTGCCATGCCCGGGCGAGCGGCTGGCGGCTCCCGGGGACAGCGGCCCAGCTGGCGGTAGTAGTCCCCCGTGCTGGGCTGCTTGCTGAAGGCGCGGGGCTTGCGGCCGGAGTCCTGTCTGCGCAGCCCGTCGTGGCCGTCGCGGGAGCTCGGCTGCAGAAAGACGGCGGAGAGTGGGTTCCAGGCCCTGGTCCCCCGGGCCTCCCACGCCGACCCACCCCGGCCCCGCACCTTCCCGGGGGCTCGCGGCCAGCGGCTGTCGAGGGTTCCGCCGGCCGTGTTCCTAGACACCTGCCGTCCTCAGAGCGGGGATGGGGCGGGGGTCATGGGGCCTCGGTGGACAGGCGGGCTCGCTGGCCCCACAGGGAGGGGTTCTGGGCAGGGGCCCCCACTGAGGCTGGAAGGGGCGGGCCCAGGGGCGGGGTGGCCCAGCCCCGACGCCAGGGGGAGCCGGGAAGGGGCAGCTCCCAGCTTAGCCCGCACTAGAGCCTCTGCCGCACCCCGGGTCCCGCTGCCACACCGTCCCGCCCGTCCGCAAGGTCACGGTCTGGAGGGAGCCCTCTCGACAGCCCGCGTCCTGCTTGCCCAGGGCCCTCGGCTGCCCTGCCCAGGGTTGGGACTGCTCCTACCTGTGCTGGTGCCGGCGGCCCCCGCTGTGCACCTGGCGGCGGGGGCGGCATGGACCCGACACCTGAGCTACCTGATCCTTCCTCTAGGGTTACAGCCCAGCCCGTGCCCGCCCGCGCCTCTGGGCGCCTGGGAGCTCTGACGGCCTGACATCACCTGGGCCCGCCAATCCTGGGCCGCGGGGATGCGATGGCCCCGCCACACCCGGCCGCGGCGCCGCGCCCGCTGGGCGCGCCAGATGTGCCCCAGGCCCTGCGCCTCGCTCCCTCCGCCAGGTGCTGCTGCGCGCCGGGCCTTCACTGCCCAGCTCTGTCCCTCCGTCCTCCCAAACGCTAGTGCCGGCCTGACCTTGGGCAGTGGACCCCTCCCCCATTTGGCCCCCTGGGTCCCGGGTCACGCCCCCGCCCTTCCCCGGCCGCATCTGGAAACCATCGCCATCCGCGTAAGCGACACCGACACCCTCGCCCAAGCCTCGGGTTTCAGGGGCGGCAAGGCGGCTCGGGTGACAGTTATGCGCCCGCCCCGTCGTAGCTGCCCCCCGTTAAGCCCTGCTCAGAGAGGCAGTGGGGCCAAAGGCCGAATCCACGGGCGGGGGCTGTCCCCTGCCCCATCTCCCAGCCCATTCGTCCCTGCCACGGCCCCGGACCCTCCATGCCCCACCCCACCCGGCTCACGTTGCAGGAAACGGGACACCGCAGGATTCATTTTCTGGGCCAGCCCGCCCCCTCGGTGCCCCCTGCAGCCCCGAGGCACACACACCACGACCCTGCTCCGGCTGCGGTCAGGCTACCAGGCCAGGGGGCTGGGGGCGCTGCGGGCACACAAAGGGCCCTTTGTAGAGCTGCCCGGAGCCTGCCGCCCGGCACGCACGCACACGGGAGGGGACTGGAGACCGAAGTCTTGGCGCTCTGGCTCCGGGGAAGGGAGGGGGCCTCAGTGGGCCACCTGTCCTGTGGCTTTGGGCAGGGCTCACAAGCCCAGTTAGGAAAGTTCTCTGCCCCCTGCAGGCCTCTCCTGGCCCCCACCTTCTGGAGATGAAAGGGGAACCTGGCTGAGAGCTCAGTGGGAGGTGGGGTGAAAGGGGGTGGGCAGAGTCACTGTGGAGGCTCTGTCCCTCCCTCCCTCCCTCCCTCCCTCCCTTCCCCCCCAGTGGCCTTGTGACCTGGGTCACCTGTGGGAATTGATTACTTAGCTTGGTCCTGGAGTGGCCTGCCTTGGACTTGAGAGAGAGCTACATGGTCAGGGCCCCCCCAGGACCCTTAGGGGTCTCCACCCCACACTCAACCACCTGAGGGCTCAGGCTGTCCCCCACCCCGCCTCTCAGAACAGCTTTTCACTGTCCCCTTGGCCAGTGCCCCAGGGCCCCCTCTGGGCCTCCCTGCCCAGGACTCTCAGGGCTGTCCAGACCAGCCCTCTGTCCCACCTGCCTCACTCCGGAGCATCTGTGGGGTCCCAGAGGCCCTTCTGGCCTGGACTCCGCCCCTCCACCCCCAGGACTCCCATCTCAGCCTCCCCCTCCACTTCCATGGGCCCTCAAGCCCCAAACTCAAAGTCAGCCTCCTCCTGACCACCCCCTCAGCCTTGATGGACTGCCAAGTCCTGCCACTGCACCCTCCATGCCCCCCACCTCCAGGCCTTCCCCTCCATAGTCACACTGCCCGAATCCCCCACCCCAAGGACACGTTCTCTGCCTATTGCACGACTATCCTGCCACTGTGTGCAAGAGGTGTCGAGGACCCAGCCCCTTGAAAGGCATGGCCATCTGGGTACATGTTCCTAACCCTCCCCTCCCCCTGACTCCCCAGGGGGCGGCCACTCTGCCTTACCTATCTCCCTGTGCCCAGCGCCCAGCCCTGAGCCCCCCATGGGGCTGACCAGGAATGTGGACTCTTGGTCAGGTCATTGGTCCAGGGACCCCCACCCTGTGCCCACAAGCCAGGTGGTCCTTGGCCTCCACTGCACCCATCAGCCCAGGTCTGGTGTTGAGAGACAGGAAAGTGGGCAAAGGCTCACTACCTCCTTTCCGAAGCCCTGGGTCTCCACGTGGCGGAGTTTGCTCTTGGTCTGCATGTAGATGTCAGCGGCTTGCACCCCTACTGGGGGCCTGGGAGCTGGGTAGCCCGGTGGGGGAGGAGGCAGCTGGGTGCCTGGGGGTGGGGGTGGCGGAGGGAAGCTGGGTGGTGGTGGGGGTGCTGTGGTTTTCTCCATCTTGCCCTGGGCCAGGGTCAGCTCCGGGCTCAGCATGTCCATGTAGCTCTGCATGTCTGCAGCTCTGGCGCTGGGAGGCCCTGGGGAGGGAGGGGCAGCTGGGGTGCAATTCAGCAGAGAGGCTGTCCCCCAGGGCCAAGACCCTCTGCTGCCCGTAAGCAACTTGCCAAGGGGGGAGGTGGATTGAGGGGTGCAGCCCAGCATGGCCCCACCCTCATCGTGGCCCTGCCCTCCCCCAGCCCTGCACCTGCTGGGGAGAGACCACAGGCTCCAGTGTGGAGGGGAAGCACCGGGGGACTTCGGGCTCCAGGGTGTGCCTTCAGAGCAGAGCCACCTGGAGGGCGGAGGGCCTGCTTTTCAGAGCAGATCTGGCAGGGCAGGTGGCAGGAATATGGAAGGCCACACCCAGTCTCCACAGGCCACCACCTGGTGGCATGAAGCTGGCATGGCAAGTGGACAGACACCTATACTCAGGGCGTGGTCAGTGTGTGTCTGGCTTCGGCTTGAGCATTTGTCCACCGGGCATGTTTGTGAGTGAGTACACAAGCTTCTCTCTGTTTGTGAATGTGTTTGCATTAGCCTGTGGACATGGGTGTGTGTGTGTGAGCATATGGAGGGTATAGAATGGAGAGTTTCGTGCCTGCATGGAGTGCAGGTGTGTGTATGTGTCTGCACAGCTCTGTATGTGTGGTTGTGCATCTACATTTGGATGCTGGGTGTGTACATGTGCCAGTGTGCACTCTTGAGTGTGTATAGTCTGGGGAACAGTCTATGCGTGTGTGGATAAGAATATGATGTCATGTGCAGGGTGCATGTGGGTTTTGTAGGGAGAGAGCGTGTAGATGGACATGTGTGTTGTGATGGGGACACACAGCGTGAGAGTCACCTGCCTCCCATCAGAACTAGTGTCCTCTCCTGGTTGACCTGGGCAGCCTCCAGCACCAGCTGTGGGCAGCGCGGGTGGTGCTGGCCCTTGGCGCCCAGGGGTCTGGCTCCAGCCTGCTCTCCCCCGTCCTCCTCCCCCCTGCCCACTCACCTCGTGGTGGGCGTTGGCCCTTGACACTGGACTGGCTGGAGGAGCAGGAGTCGTAGTTGGAGAGGGTGCTGGCGGGCGAGCTGAGGTCAAAGTTCAGTGGCTGGACTGACATGGTGGTGTTGGGTGAGGACATGCCCGAGTCAGGCTGCTTGGTCTCCAGCTCGGCGGACGGGCCCCTGGACAGCACGCGGTGTTCCACGCTCTGAGCAGAAGGAGGGGAGGCCGTGAGGACCACCAGCCCTGAACACCAGCCTGCTCCAGGCCAGGGTCCTGCTCAGGCATGCCTCGCTGTGTGACCCCGGCTAAGCCACTGCCCTTTCTGGGCTTCTTCTCTATCACCAGACCCTCTTTGAGGCTCTTCCTAGGCTAAGAGGCAAGCCCAGCCCCCCAGCAGCAGGACCATGGGTTGCTGGGAAAATCCTTCTGGCCCCGCCCTGCTCAGGAGGGTTGAGAGACCCACAGAAGAGGAGGCCCAGGCTGGACCCCAAGGCGGGAAGCCCATGGCAGCAGCTGGGCAGAGGACCTGGGCTCCAATGTATGTTTGGGGAGGGGGCTCAGGCTCTTCAGCTGGTGAGAATACTGATTGCAGCTGGGGGCAGGGGAGGGGTGCACGGCCCCCACAACTTGCAGAAAGAACTGACTCATTACCTGGCCAGTGACCCCTGTCTCTCCTGGCCCAACTAGGCATGTCCCAACAGCAGCCTAGTCCCTGTCTCCCGACGGGGTCCTTGGGGAAGCAGTAGGGCCTGGGGTGGCCCCACTGAGCTAGGTGGGCATCGGAGCTGAGGCTTCCAAGCCAGCCATCCCCCGCCACTGCCATGCCCCTGCCCACAGGCTTGACCCCCCTGGCATGGGAGCGGGCTGGGGTGGGGGCCCTGCTTACGTTGCCCATGCTGGCCCTGCTGCCGGCAAGCCTGCTTGCTCGCTGCTCCTGGCCAGGCCTGCTTCTCCCTGCCCCGCGCCCCCTCCCTGCCTGAGAAGTGTCACAGGCCCCCGGGGAGGGGAGGCAGGCCTGGCACCAGGTAACGGCTCAGCGGCCACGCTCATTGGCCTGTAATTAGGGGCTCTGCGGGACTGTTTGCTTTTTCTGGGCCAGTGTCCTCTGTGGCTGGATCTGTCACTGTCGCCACCAGGCCTACCTAGGTGAGGGGGCCAGCACCCCCACACCTCACGCACTTCGGGGGGGCCAGCCCTGCTGCCAGGAGCCAAGGGGATCCACAGCAGCTGAGATGGGGGAGGGGCAGCTGAGGATGCCCATTCCTTGGCCCTCAGCCACGGGCACCGTGGGTGCCTGGCCTGACCCCATGGAAAGCAGAGGTGAGGGGTGGGGCTGTGCAGCCTGAGGTGCTGGCTTCAAATCTTCCCTCCCCCCACCTACTGGCTACCTGACCTTGGACAAGCAGCTTTTCTTTTCTGAAGGTGAGCCCCTTTCTGTGATGGGATAGCGCTGCTGCTGGCCCCGGCAGGCCGTCAAAATGACTTTAAACGTGAGCCAAGGGCTGTGGCACGGTGGCCAGGGAACGCCACACGTAGCCACTATTAGTATTAATTCACTGTGAAGATGAACTGAGATTACCCCCTGAAGCACGAGGCGGGGTGCACTGGGAGTCAGGTTTCAGGGCTGGTGTGTGCTGCCTAGTGCCAGGGGCTGCTGCCGCTGGGAGGGGATGGGGGCTCCTGCTGCCCCAGCCCCCACAACAGAATCTCAGACTCTCCCTGATGGGAGAAATTCACCTCTGGTGCAGAAAGGCCCCTCCCACTGTTTGCCCCTGCTTGCACACCCTGGTGTCAGGGAGCTCACTCACTCTATGCTGACCTGCCACTCTCTCTGGGAGGCCCCATCTGGGGGAAGTCCCTCCTCAGGTCCAGTTCACTCGCTGACCCTGACCCAGCCTTGCTGGGCTGGAGTCCCCACACCCAGGGTGCTCCGTGTGCTCCCACACAGGCCAGACGGTACCTGGGGCAGGGGTTCTCCACCTGCTCCTCTAGGCCTCATCCTGCAGCCCCTCTTGTGGCCAGGCTTCCCCTCAGAGTTAGTCAGTGTCCTGGTAGCACCTGTGAGACCAGCCCTCTTTCCTCCCTCTTGTCCCAAAGCGGCATCGTGCCCCGTAATACAGAGCTCTGGATTGAACCCACCCACACCTGAGCTCAAGCCCTAGTAGGTCACCTCATGGCTGTGTGATCGCAATAAAATAATTTAAAAAGAATAACACAGCCCTGGCTGGTGTGGCTCAGTGGACTGAGTGCTGGACTGTGAACCAAAGGGTCACCAGTTCGATTCCCAGTCAGGGCACATGCCTAGGTTGCAGGCCAGTTTCCCAGCTGGGGGAGTGTGAGAGGCAACCACACATTGATGTACGTTTCTTTCCCTCTCTCTGTCCCTTCTCCTCTCTCTAAAAATAAATAAGTCAATTAGATTTTTAAAAAAGAACAACATAGGTTTCTTGCTATGAAGTGGTTCACCATAAGTGAACACAGATGGGGTAGTGGTCAAGAGAGGTCCCTGGCCTGGCCCCAGGCCAGGCCACTGAGCTCCACCCCTCACTAGCTGTGGGCCTTGGGTCTCCCTGAGTCTCCGTTTACCTTGAAATGGGGACACTAACCCTACCCACCTGGGCGGGCGGTGGTGAAAGTTAATCGAACTGTGTATGTGGGCTGTGGCCAGCTGAGCAGACGGTACTGTTCGTGCTCATCAGCATGACCCTGGTTCTCCTTCTCTTGACCTTTTTGCCTCCACCCCCCACTCCTCAGTGGTCAGTGGTCTGGGCTTAGAAGTCACACGGAATAATGGCCTAGGGCCCTTACTCTCTGTGTGATCGTGCAGCTGCACCTCGGCTTCCTTGGTGGTAGAAGGGGTAACCAAACCTATCTCTGGGGGAAGGGGAGGGTGGGGCCCGGGAGGAGATAACGGGGAGCAGCGTCCAGGTCATACCAGGTTCTCCACTGTGCGCAGGTAGCGGGTGCAGTGGCTGTGGCCGTTGTAATCTGAGAGGTCGGCGGCCGTGTATCCATCGCGGTCGCGGATGTCCAGCTCCGCGCCGTTCACTACCAGGATCTGGCAGCACTGCAGGGCCACGCGGTGAGGACCCCTGCCGCTGGCCCGGACCCCCGTGCCTGGGTAGCGCTGCGCGGAGAACCCGGCGCCAGGAGAGAGCGCCCGCCCTCCTGCCCAAGACCCTCCCCTCCCGGCCCCGCCCCGCCCCGGCTTCGCCGTCACCTCCAGCTCCCCGTTCTCGGCGGCGTCGTGCAGTGGGGTCCCGCCCCACAGGTCGGCCGAGATCTCGCCGCCGTGCAGCAGGAGCCAGCTGAGCACTTTGGCGTGGCCGCGGCTCGCCGCAAAGTGCATGGCCGTGGCGCCGTCCTTGTCCCGCTCCGACAAGCTCACGTCCGTGAAGCTCACCTGGGCGGGAAAAGGCGGGGAAAGGGGCGGGGCTGGGCAACAGGCCCTCCTGGCCCCGCCCCCGCCCCATGCAGGCCCCGCCTCCTCCCGGGCTCCTCCCCGTCTGTCCTCGAGCTTACCAGCCACACGATGACCGAACTGTGACCCATCTGTGCCGCAGCATGCAGCGGAGTCATGCCGTCGTGGGCGCTCAGGTGCGGGTCCGCACCGCACTCCTGCACCAGGTACTGCGTCACCTCCAGGTGGCCCTCCTGGCACGCCAGGTACAAGGGCGTGGCACCGTTCTTGATTTGGGCATTCACTCCCCTGCGAACAGGAAGCACCCACGGAGGCTCTCAGCGCCCGCCCTCTCTAAAGCCATCCTGGGAACCTCGCCCCCTTCCGGGGAGCTCTGGAAGGCTGGCCCGATGGGATGGAGAGGGGCTAGTCCCTAGAACCTGCTGTCCTGACTCCTTCAGGACTCAGGCCCCTGCCAGCCTCCGGAAGGGCCCCCCTCTGGCTTGCCCCCTGCTTCCCTCCTCCCCAGCAGCCTGCTTCCTACAATGCGCATCTGAGTGAGCTTGTCGCGGTCCTCAGTAAGTAGCCCACCTTTCTGCCAAGGTCTACAAGGACACAGTTACCCAGCCTCCCCTACCTCTTCAGCCACAGGGACCCATAGCTGCCGTCTGCTCTCTCCGCCTTGGCTCATTCCCCCTCCCCCCAGAACACCCTTTCCTCCTCCCTCTTTAATACTCAGTACAGATCCCTCCTCCATGAGGCTTACCCAGGCGCGGCCTGGGCCTCACTGGGCAGAGCAGGCCTTCCTTACCTGTGTGCCCCACACCGCCCTGGGCCCACAGACCACCTTTCAGGCCTGGTTGAGCATAAGTGATTTGGGCCCCTGCCTCCCTCAGAAGTTTGAGTCCCCAGAGGGCAGAGTGGTGAGGTTGCCAGATAACACACAGAATGTCCATTTAATGAATATCAGATAAATAACAAATCATTTCTCAAACATAAGTATGTCCCAAATACTGCATAAGGTATACTTGTACTAAAACTCGATTTGTTGTCCAACTGAAATTGCAGTTCAGCCGGGTGCCCTGGGTGCTGGTAACCCGGAACCCTACCGAGGGCCGCCACTCGACGCACGCTTGCCATGTGCTGCGCTGTAATATGAACAGGCGGGCTCCCACTGAGCGCCCCTTTTGCAAAGAGGCAGTTGAGGCTCAGAGGCCGTGACTTTTGCTCGTGTGATGCAGCACCTGGTGCACAGTAGGCACACAGGGGGTGAAGAGAGGGCATTCCGTCTCTCCACTCCTTGGGGCTTCCCTGTTCCCCAGCTCCCACAGGAGGGTCCTCACTGGGGAACAGGGCACCGGCCCCTTAAGAGGAAGTGCCCCTGGGGACCAGGGGAGCTGACACCGCACCCCCCTCACCACCTGAGCCTCAGTTGCTGTGAATTCCAAGTGGGTAGCACCACCCAGGGTGCAGTTACCAGAGTCGGGCACAGGGTGGAGCCACAGTCTAGGCCCAGACCCAGTAGTTGCCAGTCAACCTCCCCAGCGATTCTAGACTCTGGGAAGGGGCTGGGTCCCACCGTGCTGGATCAGCCTCTGCGCCCCAGGTAGTGCAATGCTTCCCGCGACTTCGCTCCTCTACCCCTTCACCTCATCAATCACACGCTCCACCCATCCTTCCATGCCCTCCCTCCCTAGTCCAATTGCCAGCCACTGACACGGGCACCAGGGTACTCACTGCTCTTTTGTCTGCCCACTCACTCACTCTCTTGTCACCCCCAACATGACACGGCCCTTCCCTCTCAACCCCCTGCCACCTACCTCCTAGCTGACTTCTCCCTGTCCCTCAAACCCTGGCCTCTGTCCACTTCCTTGACCCCTGGCAGCGCCCCCCAAACAGCCAGTCCCTGCCCTCCACTTCCTCCCGACCCCAGCTGCCCTCCGCAGACACGGAACTGCCATTGGCTGGGATGACAGTGAGCCCAGCGCTTCACACATCTGGGGAGGAGCAGGGACCATGCCTGGCTGCCCCCTGTGACCCTACCAGTGTCAGGGATAGAGTGGTGTCCACCGGCTGGTGTTGCTGACACAGCACGCACGGCAGAGACCCACATGCACGCCTCGCCTCAGGAACGAGTTGGAGCAGAGCCACCGGCCTCCACGCCCCGGACCAGCCTCGCCCCCACGCACACTCACATGTTGGTGCCTCAGGAACAGCCCGTTCAATATTTCATGACTGACACTCAGTAGCCTGAATTATTCACCCCGTAACCAAGGCACAGGGAAGGCTGGGGTCCTGGGGATCGAAGGGTAGAGGGGCCACAGCCCAGGGCCAACTGGACTCTCTCCGGGGTTGCCTGAGGTAACATAACCAGGTCAGGGCACCAGGTCTGCCAGGAGCCCTGCCCCCTCCCTGCAGCCCCTGCTTGGCAGGTATCCGTGACCCAGGGGTGCCCGGCAGCCTGAGAAGGTCTGAGAAGGTATGAGAAGCTGGCAGGCAGCAGAGCCCAAGCAGGAGGGGGCGGCTGTGCTCCCCACCGCCTGCCTGTCCGCTGGCTGCCCCCTGGCTGGGGCCCTGGTGCAGAGGAAACGCTCCGGGGCTGTTCGAGCCCCACGCTGTTGTTTTCAGTGTTGCGGCCTCAGGAGCCTCAGTCGGAGTCACAGCTCCGGCCTGAGAGGCCCCAGGATGCGGGGTAGGTCTGCTGCTGGGTGGGCAAGGGGGCCGGGGGGTGGGTGCCCTCGTGTTATAACAAGGTGGGTGGGCAGAAGGGACACATGAATGAGGGAGGGAGGGATTGGTGGCAGTAGTAGTAGTAATAATGATAATAATAGTTGGCAGCAGGTACCATCCGTGGAACGATTTCTCTGCTCCAGGCCCTGTGATGAGCGTGATTCACACGTGCTTATCTTGTCCTTGTAAAATGACCTTATGAGGTAGCGGTCACCACTGCTTTCCTTCTGTAGACGGGGAAATTGAGGTGCAGACAGCTAAGACCACTCAGTAGAGAGGGGCCCAGAAGGACCTGGGTGTAGGAAGGACCTGGCTGAGCTTCTCTGAGCTGCGCCAGGGTCTTGCCCCTTGTGTCTCTGGCCTCTCCGCGCCACGGGGAGGCGGAGGCTGTACTTCACTGTGAGACACCCCCGGAGGCCTCAGCCTCTGCCTGGCGCCCGGCTGCCTTTGAGGGTCCCTCCTCTCTGCGCCTCTGTGCAGGGGAGCGCTGCTGGCCTGGGTGCCCCAGCCTCGCCAGGCAGGAGTCACTGCCTACAGGAGAGGGGCGGGGATCAGGGGACCTGTGGACCCCACCCTGTCCGGCCCATCAAGCTCCAGCCACGGTGACCACCTAGGGGGGAAGCGGTCTGCTCCACGCAGCTGCTGGGGCTCGCCCTGGCCTCTGCTCGCCCCCGGACTCTGCAGTTCACTGCACGGGGCCACCGGGAGCCTCCTGAGCCTCGGTTTCCACACGTGGCAAAGGGGCACAACAGTTGTTGGGGCTCTCCATGTTTCTTGTGCAGAACGGAGGAGGGGGCTCTGCGAAGCTGCGTGTTCCCCCGAGGGGAGGGTGCTGCTGCTGTCACTCCCTCCCCCGCCCTCCCCCCCCCCAGGGCCACAGTACCAACCCTGCCAGGACGAGGTTCAAACACCCTCATCTGGCCTGGCCACTCCCTAGCAGGGCCCCCCCACCTTGGAACAACTGCTCCTCCTGCCTTCCCGGGCGTTCTCACCAGCCTGGGCTGGACATCGGCCCCTGGCCCACTGACCTCCAAATGCCGGGGTGCCCCAGAGCCTCCTTTCTAAGTTCACCCTCCCCCTGGTGAGGTCACCTACTTCCCAGGGTCAAAGGCCACCTGGACCCGAGGCCCATATCTCCCCGGCTTGGACCTGGAGCCTGCACCCCCCCCACCTCTGCCCACTCATCCATCTGCGTTGGCCAGGCCTCTTGACCTTTCCAAGCCTCGGGTCACCCTCAGCAGTTCTCCCTCAACCCCCCTCCCCTCTCTGTCCCTTGCATGGCCGAGGTTCCCTGGGAATGATCGCAGATATGATTACTTTCTTCCCCTCGGGGAAGGAAGATGACAAGGACACACTGTAACCACCAAGCAAGCCCCCCCCCCCCCGGGTGGCACAGGAGCAGGGCGCGCTCGGGAGGGCCTGCTGGGAGTCTTGTCCTGGATCAGCGCCCGTGTGCGGTTCCTGTTGCAGTAGGAACAGGGCATCCTCCGCCCACGGGTGTGACCCGGGTTCAACAGCACTTCCGGGGCTCCCAGTGCCCGTCATGCCGCCCTGAGGGCGGGCGGGCGGGCCGAGAGGACGAGAGCCCCTTGTGCAGTGAGGCTGCTCTGGAGGGGGGGGGAGGGGGGAGGGCCGTGGCCTTTGGGGGCCTCCCTCTCTCGTCCTCCAGCCACGCCTCCTGGCTCATTTGAAAAGAGCCCACATTAGGGAGGCACTGCAGCCTGACTGAGGCTTCACCCCCAGCTCACCCCCAAGCCGGGAATGTCCCACGAACATTCCCCCTACACTCCCTGCAGCTACGCCAGGCTTCTGGGCTTCCTTGCGGTCCTTGGCGCGTCCCCGTGTGAGCCCCCTCGGGCCTTGCCCACACCGGGCCTTGCCCCCAGGGCAGCGTGCTGGCCCTTTGCACGGCCGGTCCCCCTTCTTGTTTGGGTCTCACCTCCTCAGAGAGGCTTTCTTTACCCCTCCACCGAAAGAGCACGTCTGTCTCTTCCCACCAAATGCCCCCACGTCTGGTGGCAGCACCTGTCACCCCTGAGCCGCCTGGTGCACCCGTTTCATTCACTCCAGGGACACCTTGCACGGCTGCCCGACCACAGGCCAGGACGCGGAGAGCAGCAGAGGACGCAGCAGCGAGGACACAGCCCTGTGTCATGGGGGCTGCAAAGCACCAGACTGCAAAGCACCCCACGCGAGCAAACAGGCCAGAACTTCTCTGAGCGCAGCACGTGTCCCTGCTCCGTGTCCCTGTTTGTTCCCTGCAGGCCAGCACTGTGAGGCGGAGAGGGCTTGCTGGCCTCTGGTGCTGACGGGGTGGGTGCTCAGCTGCTACCTGTTGGGCGCATGCATGAGGGAGGGCGGTGGGGGGCGGCTGGGCCAGGGGCTCTGTGCCACCTCCGCACGCTCGGCGGCTGGTAGAGCAGGTTAGCTCCGTTTGCCAGAGGGGCCCGGGGGTGGGGTGGGGGTGGATGGAGGCCAGGGGGGCGTTCTGTCTGAGGTCATGTGCAGCGAGCTGCAGGCAGGGCCCGACAAACCTGGGATTCCAGACCCTGCATTCCTTCGATAAAAGGGTAGTGGAGTCAGGCGCAGGGCGCAGAGAATGGGGACGGCGGGGCAGAGGGCAGAGACGCACAGACATGCGTGGAAGGTAATGCCAGGCAGTGCGAGGGTGCTGGGGAAAGAGGCCGGAAGACGGGCAGTGAGTGTGTGTTGTGGGGCGTGCTACGATCAGAAGGAGCTAGGGGCAGGGGGTATGGAGACGGGGGCGGAGCAGAAGCTTGAACTTGACAGAGGGAGGGTTCTCTAGGGAAGAGTACAAGTGGAGGGGCAGCCAGTGTGCGGGCCTGAGGGTGCGGGCCTGGAGGAGCGGAGGAGGTGATGGGGGGCAGTGGAGGCCAGGAGGGCGGACCAGAGTGAGGCGGGCCGCTGAGCCACGGTGAGGAATCGGCTTCCCCGTGAGCGGCAGGCGGCCCGTGGCTGGTTCATAAAGGTGGCCTGGGCTGGACAGGGAGAGAGTGAGGGCTGGGGCAGGGGGAACTGTCAGGGCCCCCTCGACCTGACCAAGAGTCAGGCTTGGACCAGGAGCAAGGTTGGTGGAGGTCAAGGTTGCTCCCCCTGGGAGGAGCTTCTCCGGACTCCACCAGGTCCCCCCTTTCTTAGAGCCCCCCCCCCCGGGTCAGTGTCCCCACGTAGAAGTGCCCTCTCAGGCTCTTCCGGGCACAGCTGCCCCAGGGGCCTCCACCAGTGCCCGGGCAGACCTGGGGGTGGTAGCTGAGAATCGCTGAGCCCCCACTGCCGCAATGGCAGCAGATGCTCAGCGTGAAGGGGCCAAGCTGGGCGGGCAGAGCCTTCGACCTTCAAAGGGGAGCCGCTCTAAGGGGTGAGCCATGCAGCTTCCTGCTCAGGATGGGGAGCTGCCTGAACCCCTCCCACTGGGCTATGGAAGCAGCCAGGCCCCATGAAGCTTAGCACTAAGAAGGGAAAAAGGGTGTCCTCAACAAACCTGAAAGGCCCTAAGGGATCAGGATCTGATGGAAATGGGAGACGGACCGGAGAGGGTGTGTGGTGAGACCCACAGTGGGTCCTCGGGACCTCAGCAGGTGGGCTGGCCTCTCTGAGACGCCCTTCCTGTACCTGTCAGCTCCACGAGGCAGGGACATCCGTGTGGTTCACCGATGTGGCCCTGGCACTTAGGATATTGCCTAGCACATTAGTTGAATGAGTTGATCTGTAAAATGGGCCGATTATAGAGTCTGTCCCTCTGGTAGCTACAAGGCTCACACCACGGCTGGGGGCCAGGCTCCTAGGGGACACTCAGAAGGTAGGGGCTGTTCTGAGTTTACCCTGACTCCTGGCCAGGGCGCATTCTGATCTCTGTCCTGCTGGACCTGGGAGGTCCTGGGCGCAGAAGACACTTGCAGGGAGCGGGAATCGATACAGATCTTTGGGCAGGCTGGTTCTCCAGCTGGCTACGACGGGCATGCGCTCGGGGGAGGAGGTGCCCAGAGCCCCAACCCCGACCCCTGCTACCCCCAGCCTTGACGTTCAGGCCAGGGGTCCTAGCAGAGCATGGGGCTTCTCTCCACCTCAGAGTGAACATGAGGTGGCCCTGGGGCCCCTGGACCCTTTGGGCAGGGTGGTCAGAAGCTCTGGGGGCTGCTGGCTCCTCATGCATGGTGCTGGCCAGGAGGGACGGCCCTACCCACCCAGGGCCTGAAACAGCCCAGCCACCTCCCGTTAGCCTCAGTGCCTCCCGCTCAGGGAGCCTCTCTCTGCAGAGGCCTCGGTGGAGGGTCCTCCAGGACCTCGGACTCCAAGGTCATGGGGGCAACCCCTTGGCCCCTGGGAGGATTTGCCCAGTGGATATACTGGAGGAGGGGCAAGTGGGTGGGCGGGATCTCAAGCCCTAACTGACACCCCGACCGACCGTGCAGCCCGGCACTATCTGGGCCCTCCCCTGAGCCTGTCCAGCCCTCCTGTGGCTCCACAGCTTGCCAGTGCCATGGCCCAAGGCCACCCACAGCCTCCCTGGGTGGGATCGAGTTTCCCACTGGCAGGGCTGGGAGCCCTTCCTCCCTCACCCACCCGCCAGGGAGAGCTGAGCCCTTGTGAATAATTCACAGGCTTCACAGCGGGCGGAAGGCTCACGAGAGTGAGAGCAGGGAGCTGCAGCCTCCGAAGGCCGGCTGCCTGGGTCCCTGACTGTGCCCGCGGCGCAGGGCAGTCCCAGCCTCCCCCTCCCCAGGTCCCTGCCCTGGGGTCCCCAGGCTTGGAGAGCAGGAGTCTCCACCCCCAAAGTAGGCAGCCAGGTGGTCACAGGCCCACACCTCCCCTACTTGCAGTGCCCCCCCCCAATTCCCAGCTACCTGTCCTGCCTAAGCCGAGTCTGGCACCCACACAAAAGCGTCTCCTTATCAGCAGGGACACACGCGTCGCAAGCGCAGGAATAGAGCCTGAGCCCTCTGTCCACCTCCCTGAGATTCACAGTGGCCTCTGAGGGGCTGGCTGTTCATCAGCTCGGCCATCTGGCTGGAGTCCGCCGGCTCAATCACAGCCAGCGCCCGGCAGGGCCTGGGAGGGCTCAGGGTCCCCAAGGCCCCGAGCCAGAGAGGCTGTTCCGAGGCACAGCCAGAGCCACCTTCCCCAGGCTTCTGGGGGAGGAGGGTCTCTGGGGCCAGCCTGGGGCTCCCCTGACCCTCCAGCCCCAGGTCTTGCGGGAGCATGACAGGAGCCTTCCCGGCTGTCCACACTGTCTTCACTGAATTGGCATCACTACCAGTCTGGCTTTTGGGGCCCTTTATGTGAGAGGGGGAGGCTGGCTGGTGCCAGAGTGTGGCCACAGTCTATCCCTCCGCTCTTGGGACCTCTGTGTCCTCTGCATTAAGCAAGGGGATGGGACAAAGCCCCAGAATCACCTCTGTGGGGCTGGGGGGTGTCACAAGCGCTGGTCCCCGGAGTCAGAGTCCAGGGCCAACGCCCTAGGGGTGCTGATGACGCTAGGTTGGCGCCTATGCTTGAGGGTCCCAGGGCCTTTCCCCCTAAGCCCTACTGCCTTTGACACGGCGGGAACCATAGCTTGTCCGAAAGCAGAGAACCCACACGGAAGTTGTACCACATGGCCCCCAGGCGGGATGGCTGCGAGGAGAACCCCTGGTCCGGGAGGCACGCCCATTGGTCTCCCAGTGGCCAAACCAGTGAACCCCTTGCTTAGTGAGGGGACAGCAGCCTGGCCTGGGGTCTCAGGGCTGCCCTACATCCCTGCCAATGGGCCTGGGCCCAGTGGGCTGCTGGCTGCGGCTGCCCTGCCAGGGGCCACGGGACTGGGCCGGCCTCCTGCCTGCTCCCTCGTGGCCAGTGGGCTGCAGGTGCCCGTGGATGGAACCTCGCACCTGGTGGCTGCTATTCTCAGGATAGGTCCTCTGACACCACTTACGTCCTAGGCACCCACTTGTACTGACAAAGGTCACTGGTCAGAGTCCCCATCTGTAGGGTCCCAGGGGCTATTGGGCCCCACCCCCTCAGGCAGCATCTGGGCAGCTTTCCCCCAGGACTCCCCTTGTCCCCGGCTGCACCTAAGACCTGGCTCCCTTCCTTCCCCAGGACCCCCAAGTCTCCTGCTGTGCATTAAGCCCCCTTATTCCACAAGCCCCACCCTACCCTGAGGAGACCCCCACTCACTGCTCAGCTGCTCCCTCAGCCCAGCCACTCAGGCCCCTGGGGGTTTGGGACCCTCACTTCCTTGGTGGTGGGAATGGGCTGAGGGGCCACAGGAAATGACCTGCTGCTCTGTGGACGGCTAGAGGGCTGGGGGGCCAGAAGGGATGGGGGCCTGGGTGGGCGGCCGAGTCCTTCCACTTCTGCCGGATTGCCATGCTCCTTCTCTGTCGCCTTCCTCACTAGGGGTCTCGGAGAGGCTCTTATTGCTGCACCCCCATTTACAGCAGCCTTGCAAACGAGCTCAGGCTAGAGTCAGAGAGAGCCCTCAGGGCAGGCTGGGAGCATCCTGGTGGGGAGCATGGGATTTTGGCCCCGGGCGCCCAGCTGCGTGCTAGGGGGCCGTCTGCTTGCAGGGCTGTGGGGCAAGCGACCATGGGCAGCCTGCCAGGAGGGGAGGAATCTCAGCTTGGGTAGGAGCAGTGCCTGGCCTGGCCCTCTGGTCCCAGGAACGGTCACTCCCCAGGCATGCTGGAGGGGCACGGAACCTTCAAGCACCCTCGGAGCCCTGGCCAGCCCCACCCAAGGCCCCACAGAGGGGTGTCCTTACTCAGGGTGGTGCCTGACGAGAAGCCTCAGGGAGGGGAAGTCTCCTTTGGCGGCAGCGTAGTGGACAGGCAGGGCTCCCGTGTCTGTGGCTGCGGCGGGATCCCCACCGCCGTGACGCAGCAGCCAGTCCACCACCTCGGGGTGGCCGAAGCGGGCAGCCAGATGCAGGACTGTGGCACCAGAACTGTCTTTGTCCTGTGGAAGGAGAGCCCGTTAGCCCTCAAGTCTAGTCAGGGCCCCGTCTCTGGCTCAGGCCGCTTCCTGCATCCCACCCGCACGGGGGCAGCTCTGTCCAGGAGCTTCAGTTCACGAGTGGCATTGCCAAGCTGTCCACATGGGCTCTCAGAGAATGGCAGCTCATGGCTGTGACTTGCTGGCACAAAGTGGGCATTCAGGCTGTGGTACCTGCTCGTCCCAGCAGGAGCTCTAGTATTGGGCCAAGACCCTACCTGTTGCCCGGGTGCTTAGAGAATGCCTGAATGATGGAGCAAGAGTAGCCGGGCCAGGAAGGGGGTGCTGCTGGGGCCACACCAGGTTGGTGTCTGGACCATCGGGGTGCCCTCTGCATCCAAACCTTTTTCCCTTCCTCCACCCAACCCCAGGTGCCCAAGGGGAGGAGTCTCCAGGTTGGCGCACCTCCGACAACCCAGTCTTGGCACAGAGCGCTGTCCCACCCCCAGCCAGGAAAACAGACTGCCTTCTTGCCCCATGTCCTTGCCCTTTGGGGCAGTTTGCAGGGCCTCAGCAGTTAGCCAATGGTGGTAGGTGTGGGTTAGAAACAGCCCCTGGGAGGCACTTAGGCGAGACCCCTTCCCAGGAACCCCAGAGGGAGTGGGGAGATGGTCTGGGCCCAGAAGGGCCCGATGTGCCGTGGTGAAGCGTGTGCATCTGCTGGGGTGGTGGTGGAGGGCGCTGCTTACAAGACCTGGGTGAGGACGACACGAACCAGGAGCCCAGAAGGCTGGACTCAGATGCTGGCTGGCCAGTTTGGGAGGGTGGGCATGGGTTCTAGAATAGACCAAGCTCCTGGCTCCAAGCCTGTGGGATGATGGAGGTGAGCAGGGAGTTGGGCGTGGGCAGTGGTGAGAGGCGGGCACGGTTTACTAGAATCAGGGAAGGATGTGCCCAGAGAGGGGACTGTGGGGACAGGTATGGCCAAGGCAGCCTCTCGGGCTCCTGTACGAAAAATGAAGGGAGAAGAGGGGATGGAGGGAACAGAGCCCAGGGCACGGCTGGGAAGTCACGGAGGCCATCAGCTGGGGAGGAAGCAGGGTGTGCAGAGTAAGGTGGAGGGGGCCAGAAGTGAGCAGCCCGGGCAGCTGAGAATGACACTGAGACCCTTCTGTGTGCTGGAATGCCCGGGCAGGGCCAGGAGTCTGGTCCAGCCTGTCCCCTGAGCCCAGGGAACAGGGCTGGCTAGAGGTCACCTGGAGAGGACAATGGCAAAGCATGCCCTGAGCCCAAGGCCCTCGATTCCTCTGGCCTCGGGGATTGGGGGTCTGAAGCTTCAGGGGTCTTGCTGGCTCAGGCCTCTGGGTGGGGGGTAGCAATAAGAAGAGGACCCCAGACCTATGGGATCTGGCCTGTCCCTGAGGCTCCAACAGTAGGCCCCAGGGGCCTCATGTGCTGGAGCCCACACCCTAAATCTGCTTATCTCTCCAGGCTGAGCAGGGCCAGGATCCAGGTCATCCTCCCCCCCACATACACTTCCGCCTCCAACACCCAAGCCTGCTGGGGCTGGAGGGTGGGAGAGGTGATAAGCTGGGCACGAGGCCACCGGCTCGGCCACCTCCTCTGAAGTGGCGAGGGAGGCTTCCGGCCAAGGCTGGACACCGGGATTGGGGAGGCACGCCACCTCCCAGAAGAGTGGGCATGGACCATGTGCCCAGAACTCTGATAACAGAGCCATCCGGGTGATAAGGGGCCAGGCCATCTCCCAGGAAGTGTGGAAGGGGGGGCCTTGCCATCCTGAGGGCAAAGGGGTTCAGGGGTCTGGCCATCTTCAGGGCACAGTCAGCCAGCTCAGTTGCTCCTGCCTCTTCCACATCCAGTGTACCCAGTAGCCTTGCTGAGTGGTCTGGTTCCTTCCTACACTGCTTTCCCCAAAGACCAGAATATCTTCCAAGTCCCTAACTGCAGCCTCTGAGACCCTCTTGGACCTAGCTGTGGTGGCCTCTCCCACCCTCAGCCTGCTCCCAACACTCGCCTCTCTGCGGCTCGCTCAGCAGGGCAGGGATGTGCATGCCCCGGGGCTTTGCACTGCTTGTCCCTTGTGCTTGGAACGGCCTGGCCACCAGCTGCCACTTCCTTCTCATCAGCCAGGCCTCCCCTTGGAGGCCACTCCCCAGGCAGCTCCCTGGTGCGTCCCATCACTTGGCCCAGCAGTAGCCAGTGGCACCTGGTTTACTTTGTACCCTGTGGGTCTGCTGCCTTTTGCCCTGGAGAACTGGAAGTGGTGTGTGTGTGTGGGGGGGGTGCAGGAGTGCTCCCCAGTCCCCAGGCTCGGTGCCCGTTGGACTCTCTGTTTCCATCAGGAGAGCCACACAGCAGGGCCTGAGCGGCCTTCCACGCAGGCTCTGGAGGGGCCGCATTTGCTGCGGGTGAGGTCTCACGGCAGGGAGCTTGGGTTTGGGAGGCCAGAAGGGAGGCCAGATTCCGGGCCCTGAGGAGACCGTCACTGCCCACACCCACCACCATCTCCCCTGGCCTTACCTAGCCTCGGGACACCCCCATCTCCACCTGGGGTGGGCTCTAAGGCTTTGCTCAGCCCCTCCAGGCCTGATCCTGGAAGACATGGCCTTGCGGTCCCCGGCCAGGCCCTCAGTGCCCCGTGCACTGTCCAGGTCTCCCTCAGTGCCATGCCCCCTAGTCCCAGTCTAAATACTAGTCTGGCTGAGCCCTGTCCCCTTCTGGTTTCTCATTGCCTGGGTACTTGGCTGGACAGCAGCCAGGCTTTGACCAAGCCTCTGCCCAGGTACTTACTCTAAACCCAGGAGCCCACCTCACCCAAACCCTCTGAAAGAAGCTCCAAAGAAAGTTCAGCTGGGAAGTGCCCAACCCCACCCACTCTTGAGCCCGGGTGGGGGGGGGGCTCCAGGCCAGCACTGTCCTGCGGAGAAAGTCCCTGGGCTGCTGGGGAGGGACTAGGACCCACCTGCACTCTGCAGCCGCCCTGCGAGAGCAGCCACTGCAGGCAGGAGAGGTGACCGGTGGCAGCGGCATCGTGGGCCGGGGTGGCGCCGTTCCGCGCTCGGGCTGTGGAGGGCAGGGCGGCCTCCTCCACTAGGAAACGCAGACAGTGCAGCTTGCCCGCGCGGGCCGCATGGTGCACGGGCAGAGCGTCCAGTGGGTCTCGAAGCCAGGGCCCCAGCTGGCCGGCAGCGTGCAGAGACTCCAGCACTGCCAGCTCGCCCTGACGCGCCGCCTGCAGCGCCTGCTCCAGGGCCATCGTGCCGCCCGCGGCGCTGCGCCCCCTGCTCAGCGTGCTCCCCCGGGCGCCATGAGCCTGGCCTCGGACACCAGGAGACCCGCGGCGCCGCCGTCGGGGCCCTGTGGGTTGGGAGGCGGAGCGGCTGCCCGCTGGCCTCCGCTCCGCGCTTCTTCACTCGCTCCGCTCCGCCTCCGCTGCGCTCTGGGACCCGGCCTCCGCTGCACCGGACTAAAGCCGCGGCCCGCCTCCTCCCCCTCCCCCCCCCCACCTCAGTCCCGCCCAGCCTGCTGTGCGCACCGCCCCTCGGGCTGGATAGCTTTGCCCAGGAGCCAGGTGGCCAGGGAATTTACTCCGCCAGGTCCATCTGGGGAGTGTTCGGGACTGGGTTTCTAGTGGTGAAAGGGGTGCTCCGGTCAGGGGGACTGCGAGGGCAGAGGCCCAAGGCAGGAGCAGGCCTACGTGCCCAGGGGCTCCGGGTCTAGGCCCCAGGCGTGACTGGGGCGTCCGCACCCCCGCAGCCCCACCAGACCGCAGGAGAGGCTCCCAGAGCCTCCAGAGGGGAGGGAGGGAGAGAAGGATTCTGGGTCTAGAGGGGTGGGATCGGGGAGCACCCAGAGCTGCTGTCTGGGGTGGGGGGAGTTAACCGTGAGCTTCAGGGACTGGGTTGCCAAATGGAGAGAAGGAAAAGCAGGGATGCACAGGCTGAGGGCCGTGCGGAGGTTCGCCAGAGCAGTGACCACAGAGTGGGGACGGCCCCTCACAGAGGGCACAGGAAGGCTGGGGCAGGGAGGTGGGCAGCTGGGCAGGAGAGCGCACGTGGGCCAAACCACCCTGCCTGCTGGCCAGGAGCCCTCGCTGAGAGCCCGAGGGAGCACCGCTGATCCGGCACAGGAAGAGCTGCGGGGAGGTGGGGGCTGCGTGGCTGTGGGAGCACAGCAGCACATCCTGTGACTTTGAAACAGTCTGTGCCCTGCCTTCCTCCACTCCCCCACCTCTCCCTGGAGCCCCACGGGGGCCTGGCCTTGGGCTATTTCACCCAGCGCCTAGCCAGCTGGCACAGGGCAGTAATGTACAGTGAGCTGCTTCCAGAACAGTGGGAGTCCTAGGGTGGGATTCTGCGCGGCCGCTGATACCATTTCCAGGGACCACCACGTGGCGGCGCTGTACGCAATGGCCCTTCGAGCTCCCAGGCACCCTGAGCACCAGAGCGGCTGTGCGGGTGTCTCGGCTGTGCGGGTGTTTTGCCGTGTGTTGCTGCGGATTTCCAGTGACTTCTACCCGGCCAGACCAGCCTTACTCCCCCCATGAGACCTGTGGCCACCCTGGTTTGCAGACAAGGGGAGGGAGGAGTCCTATCCTGGCAACCTCCCTGCTTTGTATTCTTGATGCCCCCTGGAGCTGCCCTTCTCCAGTCCACCCAGTGGCGGGCACGCCCTGAGGTGGCAGGGGTGCTGCGGGACACAGAACTGAAACTGCTAGTCTTGGGCGCCCCTGCCCGAGCCTCCTCCGGGGCTGACGTCACATTCCACAGTTCATGGCCTCCACTCCCCAGGTGCCTCCCCTGGCCCCAGACACCCTCATCTACCAGGTGGCTTTGTCATTTGGGGAGCCAGGTCCAGATGGTGGGCAGCTGCTGTGGCACTCGGCAAAGCAAGAGCCCTGGAACCTCCCCGTCCCTTTCATGGAGGGACGTCTCCGTGAGAGCCACGTGGGAGCACCCGTCCTTGCTGACCTGCTTCTCCGACTCCTTTATAAGGACGCACTCAGGCCTGGGCTGAGATCTGGGTGGGCCTCCCCTGTCCTCCCCAGCAGCCCGCACCAGCAAGGACACGTTCCCTCTGCACCTGAACTTCCCTCTGCCTGTGGCACCTCCTTGGCCTCCCACCCTCCAGATGTCAGCTTAGGGGACCCCCACCCCAGGAGGCCCCCTTTCATTCCTCTGCTGAGCTCAGGCCATCCGCAAGGGGCACCCAGGGGCAGGGACCAGGGAGGGGCATGTCTCCACCGTACCCTAAGTGGCCCGGCTTCCCTAAGGCCTGAACCCATGCACCCTGCACACTCAGCTGACTCCCCTAAGTTCCCCAGATTACAAAGGACCCCCTTCCTCCAGGTAATCAGTGAACCCCCAGGAACCTTTGGTGGAAAGCAAAGGTGTGTTCGTTACCTGCTCACAGTCCTTCACACAATGGGAGAGCGGAGCAGAGACTAAAACTTCCGGGGTGACTGGTACTGAAAAGGGAATTTGCTCCCCAACCAGGTCTTCCAATGGGGGTACAAGGCACGGAGTGGGTGCTCTGGGGGAACCTTCCTTCCCCCCTTCTCCCAGCGAGGATGTAGAGGCGGGTGCAGGGTGGGCTGTGGGCAGGGAACGGGTGAGCACTTGTTGGAGAGACACGTGGGACACCAGTGAGTGACCACCTAGTCCTTGGTCCTTTTCTGAGCCTTCGTAGGAACCTGGGCTCCAAGATGCAAGGCGGACAGGGGCTGAGGCACCTCAGGCCCTGCAGGCCAAATGCATTGTGTGACTTACTCTCCTAATGAGGACTGGTAAGGGGGTTAAGGGAGGTGGGGGCCAAAAGGTGCTCAGCCCTGCTCAGGGCACACAGGTACCAGTGGCCCGAGCTCCCTCTCACCCAGGTTGGTGTTCTGACCCGCCAGCTGGTCTTCGTCCTTGCAGAGAGTGGGGGGAGCACGCGGCAGAAGGACTTGGGCAAGCTGGGGGGTTGGAGACCCCGACGTTGTTTGGCGGAGAAGGGGGCAGAGGTACGTCCAGCACCCGGGACTGAGTCTGTTTTGGCTGGGCCCCGGGGTATTTCCTCCAGGCCCGGCTGGGTGGGTCTGCCCCCCTCCGCTTGTGGGTCGGCCGGGCGGGCCGGGCCGCCAGGGTGGCGGTTGCCCCACCAGCCGGTTGGGGCGGGCGACCCCCCGAACAGATGGTCGGGGGACGCCCAGCCAGTTCGCTGCAGCGACCACCACGCCACGAGGAGGCGGGCCCGTAGCCTCTGGGGCCAAAGCCCGCAGCCGGGTGCCCGCACCCAGGACCGCCCCACCGTGCTGGCCTCGTGCACTCCGCCAGTCCCGCGGGTGGGAACGGAGCTGGTGCCAGTTGGAATGAAAATGAGCTTCGAGGACTCCTGGGTTGCGTGGGCTTCTCTGGGCCTCAGTTTCCCCGGTTCAAACCGAGGGCGGGGAACCAGATGATCCCTAACTCGGAGCGCCACCGGGGGTCGCGTGGGCTCCCGAGAGCCCCGTCGGGCAGTCCGGCCAGCGGAGCCCGGTCCCGCCTCGGCCACTTCCCAGGGGCCAGGGCGCGAACCGAGACCTTTCCCGGGGTCCCCCCGCTTCCTGCTCAGACGCTCTGTCCGCAGAGCGAATGGTGGGGCCAGCCCCTCCTGGTGGGAGAAACCTGCGTGGGGGCGCCCAAGTCCCGGGCCTCGGGTCCAGCCTCCACAGGGTCGCCTGCCCGAAGCTAGGGCGCGCTCGGAGGTGGGGCTTAGACGGAACGCAGGGAGGCGGCGGTGCGGGACGCGGAGGGAGGGAAGCCCCCGCGAGGCCAGGCAGGGTCTTGCCGGTGCCCCTCCTGCCCGCCGTCGCTGGCGGTGGGGCGCCCCGAGCCCACGACCCCGCCGCAGGTGGGACGCGAGGGGCTGGAGCGAGATCCACCCCACTCCCGTCTTCTTCTCCCTCCCCCTCGGGCGGGAACGAGAGCGGGTGGTGGGACCCGGAGGCGACCGACTCCGCGGGGCGGGGCGGGTGGGGCAGGCCCGGAGTCGCCGCCTTCTTAAAGCCGGGCGGCGGGCGAGGCGCTCTCAACCGGCGCGGGCTCCGGCAGCTCCCGGAGCAGATCTCCCGCCGGGTCTGGGTCTCCGCTCCGCTTCGGGGCGGGCGCAGGTCACCCACGCGCGGGACCGTATTGGCGCCGCTTGGCCGTCAAGCATGGGGTTACCTCGGAGAGCGGGGGAGGCGGCGGAGCCGCGTAAGGTAGGAGCCGGGGCCCGGGGTCCGGGGTCGAGGCCTATGACCCGCGTAACCGCGCCTCTGCGCCCGCCCGCAGAGCCTGAAGCCTCTGTTGGAGAAACGCCGGCGCGCGCGCGTCAACGAGAGCCTCAGGCAGCTCAAGGGCATCATCCTGCCGCTGCTGGGCAGGGAGGTGAGCGGGGGTCCTGGGGCGCCGCGGCGGGGGTCCCGGGGTGCGGAGCGAGGAGGGCGGGAGGGCGGGAGAGCCCCGGAAACGGGCGAGGAGGCTCCGCGCGGCGCCCAGCGCCTGGCCAGGGCTCTGTACTCAGGCAGCCTGCCGGAGATCCGTCTTGACTGTCCGTTTCTCTGTCACTGTCCCCGGTGGCCTGTCGTAGAGCTCCAGCCACTCCAAGCTGGAGAAGGCGGACATCCTGGAAATGACCGTGCGCTTCCTGCGGGAGCTGCCGGCGTCCTTCTGCCCGGAGGCAGCGCCCAGTGAGTGACCCCGCCCCGGCCCTGCGCCTCACCCCGGCCTCACCCTGGGCCTCTCTCCGAGCCTCATGCGCCTCTCTGCCCACAGCGCCCTCCGACAGCTACCTCGACGGCTACCGCGCCTGCCTGGCGCTCCTGACCCGCGTGCTGCCCGCCTCCCGAGTCCTGGAGCCTGCCCTGAGCGCTCGCCTGCTGGAGCACCTGCGGCGGAGGGCGGCCGGCGCTACCCGCGACGGCCAGAACACTACGGCCTCCTGCAGACCATCCTCGCCTTCCCCGCAGCCCGCCCCCGCGCCCTCGCCGCCTGCCCCTCCCTGCTACCCCAGCCTCTGGCGGCCCTGGTAGCCCCCGGGCCCGCCCACGATCCTGCTGACTGCCCCTGGGGCCTGAGGAAACTCTTGGTGACAACTGCTGTTTCCCGCGGAGGGATGACAGCCAGACACCCACAGCCAGGCGGGAGCCGGGTGTTTGTGCTCCGTGTGGCAGACTGAAGGCCAGGGAAACTCAGCTAGAGGAAATAAAGGGAGAGGCCCTGCCTCACCCCCACTTTTGGGGGCGTGTGGGCTGGAGGAGAAGGGGCAGGTGGCTGCAGGGGAGGTTGAAGACCCCGGCCCCAGTGGTGTAAGAGGTGCTAGGCCTGGGCCGGTGTCTGCGGCCCTGGCAGCCAAGGTCCCTGTCTCAGCACTGGTGCCAGAACAGAGGGCTGGGCCAGGAGCTTTCCTGAGCCAGGGCAAGCATCTGCTGTGAGTGGTCACTGCCCTTCCAGACGTTCTTGGGCCCCCTCGCCCACTCTGCTTGGGAAGCTCTAGGCAGACAGAAGCAATGGCCCGAGGGAGCCATCCGCTCCACTCCTGGGCACTCCTGTCCAAAGCCTCCAGTCAGAGGGACTGGGCTGCGGGGCTGGCATTGGTGGTGGCCTCTCTAGGTGGGCGTGGGGAGGATGTACTCCCCCAAGCATTAATTGAATGAACCTGGTGTGTGTGCCAGGTGTGCGGAAGGCGTGGGATGAGCATGAGGGCGCCCAGTACAGAGACAGTGCCCAGGCGAGGTGAGCAGGCCTGGGTCATGGGGCAGCAGAAAGCCAACGGGTGACCGCAGCAGGCTAAGGACCAGGAAACAGGTCTCCTCGTTTGCTCATGTGGACGGTTCCCTGCTGCTCTCCAGGGCGGGCTGCTGGAAGCTACTTGTTCTTTTTTTTAAAAATATTGTATTTATTTATCTTTAGAGGGGAAGGGAAGGAGAGAGAAAGAGAAACATCAATGTATGGTTGCTTCTTGTGCATCTCCTGTTGGGAACTGGCCCCTGCTGGGAACTGGCCTGCAACCCAGGAATGTACCCTGACTGGGAATCGAACCGAGATTGTCTGGTTTACAGGCCCGAGCTCAATCCACTGAGCTACACTAGCCAGGGCTATGTTCTTAAGACTTTTCTTTCTTCCCTTGGAAGCCAGAGGACCTGTGAAGACCCAGGGAGGGGTCCACGATCCCTGGGGTGGGGGTGCCCAAGACAAGGCAGGAGCCCCACTGTCGGTCGTGTTCCCACCATTCTGAGAGGATTCATGGAGCATCCTCAAGACGGCAGGCGTCCTCCCCAAAGGGCCTACGCCACCAGCCTGTCCGAGGGCCTGGGGCTCTAGGGGCATGAAGACAGAGTCGGTGGGGGGTTGTCACTAAACCCGCGATGATCTCGGCGCTGATTTGGATGGCGCGACGTGGGAAGCTGTGGGTGTCATTGCAGAAGTCACTGCTGAGATAACAGGGTGACCCCCAGCAAGGTGTCCTTCCCACCACCCTCTCTGGGCCCAGCTGGCTGGATTGTGGGCTCCCAGAAGGCAGGGCTGGGGCTGAGTGCACCTCTGTCCCCAGGGCACTGGGTGCACAGTAGGTGCTCAATAAACATGGTGGACTAATGAACGGGTGACATGAGCTGACCATGATGTGCTGAACGCCAGACAGCCTCAGCTCCCACCCTGGGGCCCTACTGTCCCTGTGAATACTTGCCCCATCAGGCCTGTGCTCCCCAGTGGACAAGAGTTAGGGAGGATGCGGAGCACAGGGCAGGGGTTCTGCTTCCTCTTGGCGGTTCCCCACCAGGAGCAGGGGAGGAGGAGGGCCAGGTAACCCAGAAGCCCACATCCCCATGCGGGCGTGGAGTTTCCTCCTGGGGTCCAGGAGTGCACATCCGGCATGCGCTGTGCTGGCTCCTTGTCCCTCCTGGCACTTCTGGTACAGTTTTAAACTGTGTTAAGAATGGACCACCCAGAGGCCCCTGGCCTCTGAGGGCCATATCCGCCAATTCTCGCTGCTGAGCCCTTTCTGGGCTCCCCACTCAGTGCTCTCAGTGACATAAGCTCAGCCAAGCTACAGCACAAGCGTCAGGGAGGAGGCCGGCAGGGAGGCCGGTGACTCACAGGGTTGGGCCCTCCTGGGCACCTGAGCGGGCGGCCAGCCTGCTCTGGCGGGAAGCTGAGGTAGGCCCAGAGGGGCCAGGTCCTGGGCCCCGGGTGAGAAGCCAGCTTCCCAGCAGGGCTGTGCAAGAGCTGCCCAGAGGCCTGGGCTGGCACTGGGGCTGGGCTTGTGAAACAGGACTGCCAACATCCTCTTCCCACAGGGCACCTGCTGACACTCCCTCCTCCAGCCGCTCCCCTGGCTTTTTCTGAGCAAACCCAAGGTGAGCTCAGGACGCGTTGGGCTTTTTCTGTGTGGGCGAGAGAGGCTGCCTCCTTTGGGACAGTTTCATCATGTTAATGAGGCTGACGTGGTGCTCTGGGCCAGGTCCTGGGACGCCCGGGGGCTCTGCAGAGCCCTCCGCATCCTGCTGTGGGCGATCGCTCTGGAGCCAGTGGTGGGATTGGGGGCCTTCCCCATCCTGTGTGGGAACCGTCTACTCCAACCATCAAGGCCAGATTTCCTTTTAAAAAGCACACCGGGTTGCTCTAGCCGGTCCGGAGAAGAACTAACCCACCCAGTGGTGTTATTTTCTTGGCTCTACTTCTTGTCTAGGCCCCTGAAGGTGCGGCCCTATCTCTGGGGTGCGAATGTCCCTGTTCATCTGCAGAGAGCGGCCCAGGCACGCGATGTGGGGGAGAAAGCGACCAGCTACGGAGGGTTCCCAGGGAGCAACTCGTTTCGCTTTGGGTTTTGAGAGGCCTTGGCAAAGCTCCAGGCGCTTAAAACAGCTATAATAAAGCTTTGGAAGGTTTCAGGAGCGTGAGAAAGAGGAAACGCCCTGTGCGTACGGGTGTTGTCCTGCCACCCCGAGACCCACTAGGGGGCAGCAGAGAGCAGCGTCGGGTGGCCGTTCACAGGATCGGGCTAGTGGAAAAGGTAGGCGTTCCCTGGCCTGGCAGCCGCGGATGTGCCTGGGGGTGCTGGGTCTGCTGTGGGCGTCGGGGCCCAGAGCCACCTGTGTTGGTATTTGGTTTGTTCAACCTGAGGGAGCCTTGACGGATGGGGCTCAGTTGGTGGGGGGGCGTGTCCTGAGAAGCAAAAGGTTTCCGGTTTGATTGCTGGTCCGGGCACATGCCTGGGTTGTGGGTTCGGTTCCTAGTCGGAGTGCGTATGAGGGGGAACAGACTGGTGATTCTCTCCCTCTCTTTCTCCCTCCCTTCCCCTCTCTCTAAAAAATAAAATAAAATAAAATGAAAAGAAAACTTAAAGAATTAAACCCAAGGGAGCCCGGGACAAAAAAGGAATGATTCTAGGCCCCAGAAATCAGAGACAGGTTGAGATTTTGTGGGGACGACATTTTGAGGCCCTGTGTAAGAAAACTAATATAAAATTATGGACATGGACTTAGTATGAAGGTGGATACTTATTCAGAACAGAAGTGTCAGTCCCATCGCACCAGGGGTGCTTGCAGACTGGTGTGCCATCCTTCTGGGTTCTCTTTAAGCGGTTTGCCAGACCCATGTACACAGAACTGCTTCCTGGTGACAACCCGGCGCCCCTTTGCCCCCGGACATTCTGCTACCCTCCGTTCTCGCTCTGTGAGCAGCCGCAAGCTGAAGCTCCATCAGCCTCTTGGCGAGTCCAGCTGCCCCGGGGGGGACCCTGAACCTGCACCAATAACAACAGATAAATGCCTTCCATTCCTTCCATCCTGTCTCACGACCTGTGTAGGAGCAGACATAGGTTTACACACTACTGTCCTTTGTGGCAGCTTCCCCCTCCCCCTGTGTGGGAAGCTTGTGAAATGCACGTCCCCAGTGCATCTCTCTGACCCTCTGCGTCTGTGTCAGTGGCCTCATTCCACACACCTGAGTCCAGGTGAATGTATTCCAGCAAAGCCTCCATGTGTGGGTGCGGGGGGGGGGGCGGTGCTGGGGCGGGAGGGGCGGGGTCAGTGTTCAGTGGGGACAGGGATCCAGCTTTGGAAGATAAGGAGGGTTAGGGGGTGAGCGGTGGTGACGACTGTGCAGTGATGGGAGTGCGTTAATGCGCCCGAACTGGGCACTTAAAAACGGCTGGGGTGGTACCCTGATTGGAGTGGCTCAGTGGACTGAGCGCCAGCCTGTGAACCGAAAAGTAGCTGGTTCAATCCCCAGTCAGGGCACATGCCTGGGTTGTTGGCCAGGTCCCCAGTAGGGGGGCGCGTGGGAGAGAGGAGATGTTAACTCTCCCTCTCTTTCCCCCTCCTTTCCCCTCTCTCTAAAAATAAATAAAATCTAAAAATAAGAATTGTGATGCTAGCCCTGGCATCAGCTGGTTGGAGTGTCATCCTACACACCTCGAAGTCCTGGGTTCGGTTCCTGGTCAGAGCACGCACCTCGGTTTCAGGTTCGATTTCCGGCCTGGGTGTGTGTGGGAGGCAACCCATTGATGTTTATCTCTCACATCAGTGTCTCTCTGTCTTTAAAATGAATTTTAAAAAGTCTCCTTGGGTGAGGATTTTGAAAAATGGCGACAACAGACACTCAGGACAGCGCTCCTGTCTCTTTGATTGACCTTTGTTTTCTCTCTGAGTCCTCCAGTCCTTCTTCTCCCAGCCTCACTAGTATGACGGCATGGTGTTTAGGCCATGTGCAGAGAGCCTCAGGCTCCTCTAATGGGGATGGAGCCCTGTAATCAAAACTCCCTTGATCCGCTTTGGGTGGCGGGGTCAGTGGGCTGGGCGTCACACCTCAAGCGAAAGTTTGAATCCTGGGCAGGGCACGTGCCTGGGTTGTGGGCCTGGTCCCCGGTTGGGGCGGGCGTGAGAGGCAACCGAATGATGTTTCTTGTTCTCTCTTTCTCCCTTGCTTCCCCCCTCTCTAAAAGTAAATGAGTAAAATCTTTTAAACTCCAGCAGACTGATCGTTTCACTAGGTATAAAAGGTCTAAATCCTCTGAGTAAGAGGCAGAAATTGTCAGACGGCCTAAAAGTTCACGGCCCTGCTCCCACGGCTCTACCCCAAGCCCGCTTCCTTCGTCCCCTCCGGCGGGTGCGTCCCCGCTCCGCCCAGCCCCCTTCCTGGTTTCCGGGGGTCGCGACGTTTGCGTTTGGCCGGAGGAGCTCTGTACACTGTGCGGTGAGACCATGAGGGTCTAACAGGAGTGACGAAGGTGATGATGGAGAAAAAAGTGTGAGACCAGGAGTCAGAAGGACTACAGTCCCGCCTTGGAGACCAAACCGATGAGATACGGAAGAAGGAGGAGAGAAGCCAAACATGGCTAGAGATGACCCCACGATTTGGAAAATGAAGCCCCTTCATCGCTTTCTTGAAACTTTCCTCCGTCCGGATTTGACACGTTTAGCCACCGCCAGGTCAGTAGGCGAAGAGCCATCCTTTAAATATCGAGACCGAAAGGTTCAAGTGTAAACACGGGAGAAGATAGTGGTGGCTAATGTCCTGTGTCAACTTGACAGGCCACACCGGGTGCCCGGATCAAACATTCCTTCTGCGCACCTGTGAGGGCGGGTCCCCGGTTGGAGTCAGTAGGCCCCGCAAAGCAGATGGCCCGCCCCAGTGTGGGCTCGGGCTTCGTTCGCCCTGGGCTGCCGCGTCCAATGCTAACCAGGTCGGCTGACACAGTCACGACTTGGAGATGACGGCTTCACAGAAGCGTTTTCCAGCAGGACGGACGTGGCATTAGTGGATATATGGTGTTGCTTTTATTCTTACTGTTTCTTAGTATTCTAACCTTTGCACTGCTGATAATTTGGAATCTCCTAGAATTAATGACCACTCTCAGAGAAAAAACAACAGTTGGCTCAAGTCCTAAGTAATATCACCCTGGCTGAATTAAGGCATCGTACTTTACTTATTTGTTCCTGTGAAAGCCACCCAATAAAGAACAGTTCAGGGAAAAATATGTATTCCCACAGAACTGCCTCATAGAATAGCAAAAACCCCTTTAGCAAATAGCCCCTGATTGTCAAAGAGTTGTTAGAGTAACAGCCCCTTCTTTACCTCCAATAGGAATATATATCAATTAGAATTAGACAGACATAAAAACAGAAGAAGCTGATTAGCTATTACAAACTAAGCACTTAGAAAGAACTACCAAGGAGTTAGAGTCCTCAGTATACAAAAAACATTTTAGACAGCAATATAGATAGCTAAGTTAGATATTACAAAGGCTTATAATGAATTTCCTAACCTCTGCTCGGTCTAGCGTACCTGTTGCCCATGACAATTTCTGAGAACTTTAATAAACAGTAAGACATTTAAACTGTGTACATAGAACTATTTCAAATTGTCTGATTAATAGTTCTCCTGGTGAAAATAATTTTTGTTTAACATAATTGACACTATGGGAACCTTCGTACTTTTCCTGGTTACCTTTGTATTGATTTTTTCTGCTTAACTGATCCTGCTATGCACCTGTAACATTAATCACTACCAGAAATGAAAATATAAAAACCTGCTTGTACTTACAATAAACGGAACAGTGCTTCACCTGCCTTTGAGCTGTGTAGTTGCCTGTTACCCAGCGCCGATGCCTACTCTCACCTGAGGGACCCTTAGATAAGCTGCGGCCGGACCTCGGCACTGGGCCCCCCTGGTTCTCAGGCTTTGGGCTTGGGTGGAACCGCACCGCCAGCCTTCCTGGACCTTCCAGCTTCCAGGCCCACGGGGGTCACGGGCTGGCTCAGCCCCCTGACCAGCATGGCAGCCCATTCCTCGTAATCTCATCATGTCTCTCTCTCTCTCTCTCTCTGGGCCTCCATGGACCTATATCCTACCAGGTCTGCTTCTCTAGAGAACTCTGATTAATAAAAAAATACAGTATTAACACTAATCCAAAAAAACCTGGCATAGCTGCATTAATAGCAGAAAAATAGCTTTCCAGCACGAAATGGTACCAACAATAAAGTCGGACATTTCATGACAGAAGAATCACTTCCTCAAGAAGATGGGAAAATCCTAATTGCGTAGGTGCTTAGTAATTGGACTTCAAAATATACAAAGCAACAATGGGGAGCTGAAAGAAAGAGTCGAGTCCGCCATCCACCGCTGGGATTTCGGCACCCCGATCAGAGCAATCGATAAAAGAAGTAGAAAGGCCGCCAGGCAGGCTGCAGGAGACTTGGTCAACACTCTCAGAATGCAGGAGAAAAGTGGGACAGCACAGAGCAGCCAAGGAACTTTCCTAAGGCCACACAGCCAGGAAATGCGTGGGAGGGGGCTTCACAGCGTATTCTGGCTCCAGATCCCTCCCCATGATCAGGTATGACCCCTCTTCAGGACATTCGTCACTGGTATCAGGTCCAGGTCCACCTGTGTGGCTGGACGGATGCAGAAGAAAAGCAGGTCTGTTTCCTGAGAGGCCCAAGCCCTTCGATGGCCACTGGCGGTCTCACCGGATCTGCGGCCAGGCGGGAGCTTGGCTGGGAGGCAGCCCGTTCTCCCAGCGGCCGCTGCGATGCCAGGGCTCCTGCCAGGCGCAGTCCCAGCTCCAGCGTCTGCCTGGAGCTCACCTCACGCATCTCTAGCAAATAGAGGCCCTTGGGCTCTTCACGTGGCAATTACTTGGTGCATGAAACCAACATCATTTTTGTCCAGGGCCCTTGAGAAACAGAACTATACCCCAGGTTTTTATTATCGTATGTGAGAAAAGAAGAATGATCTGACTCTGCATGGCTTTTGTTGTCATCACGGGGTTCCCAGTATAAATTTGAGCAAGGGGAAGTTCATTCTGATTTTTAGCAACATGGGGCAAGGGGGGTGGGTGAGGCGGGGCAGGTGGGAACCAAAGGGGGGTGGGAGCCTGGGAACCAAAGAGGGGGTGGGAGCCTGGCGAGCGAAGTGGAAAGCACCTGCAGGAAGTGATGCAGCCACTAGGTCAAGCCACACAGCCTGACTCAGAGCCAGGTGCCCTGGAAGGGGAGGGGAAACCTCCCAGGCCAGGCCATCCTGAAGATTTGACTGACCCGTTAATGCCCAGGCACCTGGGCGTGGCTGTAACTCCAGACGCAGTAGCTTGACCTGCTGGAAGTCAAAGAGATGACTTCTAAGTGCTGCTTTGGGGAGAAGAATCTAAATCTGTCCTAAACCCAAGTGTGTTTTTCTTCTCCAAACGACGCCCCCTTTATTCTTGGCTTGCCTTCTTGGATTGTGGGTCCTGTCTTCAAATGGGCAGTTGACTAGTTTTGGGTTTCCTTGGAGTGGTTCATTATGGGTTCAGAGCCCCAGGCTCGACTTTAAAGGTGCTTGGAGCAGGCAGGGTACAAATGAGGTCACAGGGTCTGTCGTTAAGCAGCCTCCTTGAAATGCTAGTGATCCCTTTGGCTACACTTCTGACTTGCCCTGAGTTCCTGACGGCAAGGTACTGGGTCTTGTCCCCTCAATTCAGGTAGTGTCCAGCACTTCTGATGAGTAAGACGCAAATCTTGAGTGAAACAGCTAAATCGTGTTAACACGAAGAGAACGGGTCTGTATGAGCAGAGGGGCCAGGTCCTCCCCTGGCTGCATTGTCGCACCCCCCCCACCCACCCCCGCCGTGCCCAGGGGCAGGGTGGGCCGGTCCTGGCTGTGTCCTATAATTCCAATCCCAGCTCCAACTACTTGGGGCATTCTTCCTGGGCCCTGGCCCAAGATGCCATGAATGTTCTGGGTCAACCATCCCTGCAGCCCCGCGCCCTGGGCAGCTTGGCTTCCTCTAGAGCTAGTTCCCAAAGCCTTGCTTCAATGGGGCCCCTTCTCTGAGCCAGGCCCTGGTCTGGGTGCTTGAAGACATCCACTTGCTTACCGCCTCCAAAACCCAACAGGGCGAATCCTGTCGTCTGCTCATCTTCGCAGGTGGTAGAACCAGAGCACAGATGAGTAAGGGTCAGTGCGGCACACAGCCTGGGCAAGGGGGGGCGCCCTCTGTCCTAGCTCCTCTCCGAGTAGATCTCAGGTCTCCTGACTCTGGCCGCCTGAGGAGCCGCCCCAAGGGGTGACTTCAGTGTGACTTTTTGGACACAGACTTACTGGAAGACCCCTCCTCTGTTTGCTCAGAGGCCCTGCACCTGAAGGAAGTGACCAGCGGAGACACTTGGTGCCCTGAACGTACTTCCCGGGAGCCCTTCCCTGGGGTCCAACGGCAGCTTGCTACCTGCCTCTGCTCCGCCCCGGCCCAGGTGCAGGTCAGGGCGGGGCTCCAGTAAGTGCTGGGCAGTTGGAGGGGTCACGCCCTGTGTTCGTTAGGCCTCTTCTCTTTCGTAGCTCTGAGCTTTCTGTGCAAACTTAACTCAAGTTTAAGACAGTAAGATGGATAGCTAAGTTAGATATTACAAAGGCTTATAATGAATTTCCTAACCTCTGCTCGGTCTAGCGTACCTGTTTCAAACCTGTTTCAAAACGATACTTCCTATGTCTAATGGCGTTTAGTATCTGATCCTTTTGGAACGCTGTCAGTTTCTCCTCCCTCCCTGCCGGGTCTCACCACCCTGTGATGACGTCACTGATGAAGCAACTTGGTCCCCAGGAGGCTCTGGACCTGCCCAAGGTGGTGAAACTGGTAGGACAGACAGTAAAATAGGAGCACAGGCATTTAACCACATCATCTGTGCCCGGAGCCACGAGGCTCACACTTCCTTCAAAATACAAAGAAAAGGAAAATCCTTACGCCCACTTTTCAAGTTGTGACTTTTAACAGGAAATGCACTGCACGCGTATCTGCAGCCCGAAAAACCATTATCCATCCGCACAGCACCGCCCACCGCCCGCCGGGCGGAAGCCACCCTCCCTCCTCCTTCCTCCCGGGCCGCCCTGAGCCCAGGCCTCTCCCTTCTCTGAGAGAGACCTCAGCTTTTTGTTACAATCATTTCCTTGTTTCTCTCGACAGCTTTCCCACCTCCTTATGTTTTCCTCACAAATAGAATTAGTCATTCTTAGCAAATTTTTCTCTTTTTTTTTTCAGATTATAAGAGAAAGGTTATTCAGAAAGTTACAGAGGTGGTGGAAGTGAGGCCCCTGGGCTGCGTGGGCTCGGGAGACAAGGTACAGAGGCGGGGGCCCTGGGCGCTTAGGAGAGAGAAGGGCGGGGGTAAGGGGCTGGGGAAGGGCACGTTTCACTCGCGAAGTGGAGTGCCGTCAGCTGCAGTTTCCGTTGTTCTTCGTTAGGTCCTCAGACCTCATCTTGGAGCTGAAGGTGTGCACCTTTCAGCAACCTGCCCCTGTTTTTCCCACCCCCTAGTCCTAGTGACACAAACCCAATGGGACAGATGCTATCGTCGTACCCCCCCCCCCCCCAGAGAACGAGGGCGCCCAGGGCTGAAGGGCCAAGCTGAGGCCACGCAAGCCTGTGTCCGTCTTTGTCTGGCTTATTCCATTTAGCACGGCGCCCCCAGGTTCACCATGGTGCCACAGATGACAGGACTGTCTTCCTTTTTCAAGTTGAACTGCCTTCCATTATATGAACGGATACATGCAGTTGCCCCTCTGTATCCACAGCGGACTGCTTTCAGGAGACCCAAACCCGTGGACGCTCAGGTGCCTCAGTCAGTCTTCCACAGCCACAGACGTGGGACCCACGGAGACAGAGGGCTGAGTGCATACCTCACATCTTCGTTTATCTGCTGACAGACAGTTGGGTTGTTGACACACCTTTGCTATTTTTTAAATTTTTATTCACTTTTGAGACAGAGAGAAAGGGAAACATGGATGTGTTGTTTCACTTATTCATGCATCTGTTGGTTGAGTCTAGTATGTGCCGTGACCAGGGATTGAACCTGCAACTTTATTGCATTGGAAGAACGCTCCAACTGCCATGCCTTGGCCATGCAGATCATGCTGCATGAGCGTGAGAGTGCAGATACCTCTTTGAGATAATGGTTTTGTTTCCTGCAGAGGTGGGGCTGATGAGGCACACAATGGTTCTACTGGTAAATTTTTTGAGGAACCTCCATACCGTTTTCTGTAGCGGCTGCCTGCGTTTACATCCCTACTGACGGCCTACGAGGCTTCCCTTTCTCCCATGTCTTCAGCAGCCTTCCCCCTCTCTCATCGTTTTGACGACAGCACGGACGGAGTACTGGATCTTTCTGTGTGCGGCTCTGCACCACGTCTCCTGGTCTTCTTTTCCTTGACATTGTGATTCTTCCTTGCTGTAACTGAACTCACATTATCTGGCTTTGGGGCCCTGCACTGATGAGTGAGTCCACTACAAAGGACTGACCCAGGCTACTGCTGATGGCATCTGCGTTCTCATCTCCAGCTGGGGTCCGTACGGTGTTGCTATGAACCCCTCTGACACAGTATATAGGCTGTAACCCTAGAAGTGGAACCGCTGGGTGAAGGGTGTGGCTGTTTTCAGCGATTTCCCAAAGAGGTGGTAACGATGTACGGAGCCCCTATAGCTTCGTATTTGAGGCTCCATATTGACATGGAGAGAGAACAGGTGGGTGCTTAGAGGGGACGGCACAAAAGCAAATGAATGCAGAGCAGACGCCTCAGCTCCTGGTCCTTCCCCCAAAGGGTGCCCAGGTCAACGGTTTCTTCAGTATCTTCCCCAAAACATTAGAACTTATTGAAATGATATATTTAAGGTTTTTTTAAAAAGATTTTATTTATTTGTCTTTAGAGGGGAAGGGAAGGAGAGAGGGAGAGAAATATCAATGTATGGTTGCCTCTTGTGTATATTTCCTGCCGGGAACTGGCCTGCCACCCAGGCATGTGCCCCGACTGGGAATCGAACCATGATCCTTTGGTTCGAAGGCCCATGTTCAATCCACTGAGATACACCAGCCAGGGCAGATTTAAGTTTTTAAAGCAGCAATTTCTGGGTAATATTTCTAAGTCTAAAGACAGTGTGCACATTAAGTATCTGTTGTTAAATGCATTGCTGCTGGTAAACCTTACCTATTCAATCATTTGTAAAACATTTACTGAGCGCCAGTTATGTGCTGAGCACTATTCTAGAACCTTGGGAAATGGCAATGAACAAAAAGGTAAGAAAATCACATCCACGTGCAATACCCGTTCCAGCTGGGGATACAGTGAACAGATGAGTAAATGTTAAATGGTGCTAATTGCTAAGGAGAAAAATGCACCAGTGAGGACTGGGGAGTGTTGGGGAACTGTTAATCTTAAAGAACTGAGTGGGTGAGACCCGTGGGTCCCTGGGGAAGAGCGGTCACACATATTTAAGGACTATCAGGGAGGTCAGAGGGTCTGGAGCTCAGGGACCGAGGGGGACAGCGGCAGATGACAGCGGATGTGGGCCGATTCCTGACCCCACAGGGAGAAGCAGCCTCATCCTGGGCTATGTTGTATGCAAAGCTGCTGACGAGATGGAAGAGGGTGTGAGAGGAAGAGAGATATCAAGGATGGCCACCGGGCCAGCCAGAGCTACCTGGGGCTCGGTGGCCCCTAAGGAAGGGAGTGTGACTTACCAAGCGGGGAGGGAAGACTGTGCGAGGAACAAGTTCTGGGGAGTAAGAGGATCTGGTGAGCGAGCAATGCCTACACACAGCCGAGTGACCTGGCAGGGGCCAGGAGTGTGGAGTGGCCCAGGCAGGGGCACAGCAGTGTGGAGTTTAGGGGAAAGGTTACTGAGCGGGTATGGGGCAGTTACGGAATGGATGGGACTTAAAAAACGTGGGACAGGGTGAGACCCCAAGCCCGAGCACTGCTGCTTCTCTCAAGTCCCCGGAGGCACCAGCAGGGGAGGAGGGGCAGAGTGGCCAGAAAAATAAGTGTGTGGTAGCTTGGAAGGCAAAGGACAGACGTTCCAAGAGAGGAATGATGGTGAGAGGTCAAGAAACGTGGCTTTGGACGTGCAGTGCTGGACTTAGCAACTTGGAAGGAGTCAGTGACCTTGACAATTGAACAGCAGAGACAAAACCCAGAAGGGAATGGGTTCCCCAGGGACTGAGAGGGAGGAAGAGGAGAGCGGGTGTGTGGGTGAACAGCTCTTCTCTGTTTGAGAAGTTTTGCTGAAAGAGAGGGGTAGAGAAAGCCCAGTAGTTTGAGAAAGTAGAAAAAGCTGAAATGGGAAGGTGACAGACTATAAGGACACAGGTCATGGAAATCCATTAGCACTTCAGTAAAAATAACTCATTATGGTTTCGCTAAAGGATCGGGCCCCCGGCTTCGGTCCTCCTTGAATTGAGGGCACCCTCGTAAACAACTGACACTCATATACAGTGATTAATTCTGCAGCACCATTTTTCTCATTACAGAATCCAGGATGCAATAATATCCAGGCCAAGCTGCTACGGTCTCTGGGTCTCTGGCTCCCTCTGCCGTGTTGGCAGCGGGCCGCATGGCCTGACCTCCGTCCTTGCCTCTCCCCAGCCCAACTCCGCGGCTCTGCGCGGCGGCTGCTGCTGCAGAGGCACTAGCGGGGCCTGATTGAGCCTGGCTTTCCCTTTTGTGCAACCTCGTGCCTCCCTGCAGAACCCATACAGCAGCTCGGCCCTGCAAGCTCGTTTACAGGAAACCGCCTGCAACTTCCTCTCAGGGTGGGTTTTAGACGGCGAGACCGCGACCCGCACTCCCGCAGGCCTTTCTGCCGCACAACGGCCACAGGGCCTCGGCGTCCGGACTCGCGCGCTCGGTTTGCGCTCCGCGAGACCGCGCCGCGTGGCGGCCTGGCTGACCCACGCTACCCCACCCCGCCGGCACAGCCCAACTGTCGCGGAACCTTCTGGAAACGATGCCGGGCAGGCAGAACAGGTCGCCCGAGAGGCCTTGGGGGCGGGGCGCGCAGGGTGGGGTTTGCGCAGGAAAACGCGTCCGATTCGCCGCCTGTGAGTAAGCCCCGCCTCCAAGACGCCATGGCCCCGCCTTCTCCCTCCCCCTCCATGGAGCCGCCCGGACTCATTCATTCCGCGCCGGGCCTGCTAGACACCTGCCCTCTCTTTCAGCCTCCCGCCGCCAGCGCCACTGCCGCCGCCGCCGCCGCCGCTGCCAGCATGTCGGACCCCGCCGCGGATACCCCTTCCGCCATCCAGATCTGCCGGTAAGAGGGGTGCACGGCGCGGCGAGCGGCCGAGATGCTGAGGCACCGCCCGGGCCTGTCCGGAGCATCCTCCGCGCTTTTCCCGCTCGGGTCCGGGGTCCCTCACCTCTGGCCCGCCGCCGGCCGCCGGACCCCGCCCACCTCCTCGACCCCGCGAGGCCGGACCCCGTTCACCCCCCCGACCCCCCGCGGCCGGTGCGACTCCGGTGCCGCAGAGCCCGCGGCCTCCCAGCGCGCCTCCCCGCGGGCCCCTGGCGCATCCCGGGGGCGGCGCCGCGGTCACGCAGGCCCCTTGCGCGATTATCGGCGCGACGCCTTTGCCGGGCGGGGGTCGGGGTGAAGCCCCCGCGCCCCGCCCAGCCCCCCCCCCGCCGGTGCTGGAGCCCCAGTTCAAGTCCCACTGAACCCCCTAGTGCAGGCTTGTTCTCTGGGCGGTGGTGCAAAGCCAAGCGGATCTCCCGAGAAGTGGGGCGCAAGTAAGCAGCTCGCTGGTCGGCGCCCGGAGCTCCGCGAGCCCTTCGATGGGTGCCCCAGTGGGCGGGGGCTGCAGCTGTCCAGTTCCACTTAGGGCCCTGGCTCTGGTTTTGAGGGGAGCCAGAACTAACAGGAAGAACAGGAAATGCCCCTCCCGGCTAACAGTTCACTGTTAAGAAGAGGGAATGGTCCACTGAGCCTGGAAGCACTTACACAAAGGGGGCACACGGTTGTTCTCAGCGTACCACCCCTGCCATCTTCCAGGGGAACCGGGTAGAGGGAGGCCCCCAGAGGAGGTGCGAGATCAGGAGCCGTCTTTTCGCCCGCGGGAGGACGGAGGGCAGCCTCAAGGTTACTTACTCTTCATTTCCTTGGGCAGAATCGGGAGCGGGCACGCTGGAATTTGATAGTGGGCTGAATAAGGGCACAAGTCTGGGATGGCCGCGCGTAGGCAGTGTGGCTTGGGGCAGGGCCTGTCCTGCTTCAGGCACCTCCAAGAGCGCGAGCGGCTTTGGGTTGCTGTTTTGAAATGGGTTCTGAGGGTTTGGACTTTGGGTATTACCCTGGCCTAGGGTTCAAGCCAAATTAGTTTCTGGAGGATTTGACAGCACCCTGGAAGAGTAAATGCTGGATCAGTGAGGCAGCCTGACCGCGCACCCCCTTTTCTGGCCTAGTCCAGTTCTTTGCTGACTTCATGGTCAGTTTTAACTTTTCTAGGGAGAAGAAATCTTTGGGGGAAGCCTTGCTCCATTTGCCTTGGTATGGTCTGTGTGGCTGTCTTGACCCCACCCACTCCAAGTTCCTGGGGCAAAAAGAACAGGAGTAACTGATATTTGGAGAGAGACAGGCCTGGAATCAGGTTTTGCCTCCTATTGGCTGGATGACCTTGAGGTTCATCCTTTGCCAAGGGCTCGTGTGCCTCTCTCCCCTCACCTGGTTTGTCCACCTTCCGGGGTGGGGAAGGAGGCAGGGATGCCGCCCCTCTGCCGTGCAAGGAGGAAACCCAGTGCCTCTGTAGGTCATCTGGCCCCAGGCGGCAGGACGGCTCCTCCTGGGTCTTCTGTCTCCAGCCCCACATTCTTAACACTGCGCTCCGCCGCAAAGGAGGGTACTGATTTCAGTCCACTCATGGAAGGCTGGGCTTTTATTCACCTCATCAGTAAAATAAATAGCAGGTCTGTATGTACCGTCTTTCTTAAAACCAGCTTTTTACCTATAACTTATAGTGTTATTAACCAGTGTTACCCCAATACGTT
Source organism: Sturnira hondurensis (assembly GCF_014824575.4). Lineage (NCBI taxonomy): Eukaryota > Metazoa > Chordata > Mammalia > Chiroptera > Phyllostomidae > Sturnira > Sturnira hondurensis. The sequence goes on from NW_028086562.1 coordinate 1,856,743, forward strand.
TAATTTAAACAATAATAAATATCAAGCAAAAAGAAAAAAAACACTTGAAATTTTAGATAATGTTAGTAACTGATGTTACCTCCTCAGTAAGTTTAATTTAAACAGAAATTATAAGATCCCCTCCAGCTTCTAGCTGGTTATAGATTTTTGGGTAGCTTTACACACAGATACTTTTGTGTGTCCACACACACCTACACACCCGCCATGCTTTCCAGCTGCTTTTTGGGTATTCATGATTGCAAATTGTTGCCGAGTGGCCGCCAGGCTGTGGGTGTTTGGCAGCATACCTGGCTGAGGAGCTTCAGGGGCCCAGCACAACTGCCAGAGTGGGGAGGGCCGTGGTCAGAAGGACTTGGCCTAGTGACCCCAGACGTGGGGAGAGTGGACACATCAGGGCGGGGAGCCCTTTAAGGACACCTGAGCCGACACCCTGTGTTGAAAGAGGAGCCTCCTGGCCTAGGACAGCCAAGCGCATGAATTTAACAAGTTTCACTGGACACCTCCAAGGAGCACAGCCCCTTGAGAAAGGGGCAGGGACCTAGAACATTTGGTTCTTGCCCAATGAGGTTTCACAGGTCAGCAGGGAGAGGATGCCCAAACCCCCACCATCCTAGACAATTAAGAGTGGTCGCGTGCTTTGTGGGGGGAAGGAGGCGCTGCAGGGGTAGGGGCTGGCGAGCCGGAGTCAGAGTCAGCCTCGCAGTCCCGGGCCTGCGTGTGAATTCTCCCTCTGGCCCTTGCCTGTCTCATCCCCCTGTGCCCCCATTTTCTTGTGGGTTGTTCTAAGTGTTAAAGAAAAGAAAGTACATTTGTGCCCGGCACACTGTAAATAAATGGAAGCTCTCTTTGTCTCAGAAGTGGGACACAGGCCCAGGAGGCCAGTAGCCTGGGTTGGAACCCCAGCTCTGCCTCTTGTAGCTGTGTAGCTTCAGGCATGTTCCTTAACCTTGCTGGGCCTCCGGTTTCTCATCTGTGAATTGGAGATAATCGTAGTGCCCTGCTCAGTGTCGCTGTGAGGGCAGGGCCTGTGGCAGAGCCCCAGAATTAATACACATACACATATGGTCACAGAGGGAGCCCTTTGTCTCCGAGAACCTGGACTTGAGCCAGCCGGGCCACTGTGTGGCACTGTTCCCTCCTCTGGGTCCAGCCCTGCAGGTGCAGGTTTTGGGACAGCGTTTGAAGTCTCAGAAGAGCATTTGTCCTTTGGTGTCTTTGGAGTAATATTAACATCTAGTTAGTGAATTACATTTATCCTGTGGAGCTCAGAACGTCAGGCCCTGAAGGACCTGCAGAGGCCTCTGTCCCCGCTCTGTCCCTTCATGGCAGGGGAGGGTGGGACATGAGGCTCCCAGAGGGTGAAGGCTTGGCTGAGGAGGGCTGTTCCCGCCGGGTTCCCTGGTGCCCAGGCCTCCTGCTCTCACCCGTGCGTACACTCACACTCTGCTGTGCAGCTTAGTCACGGTGTGAGTGTGGACCCTACTCGGAGCCCCCTGAGTGCGAGTCCCGAGGAAGCTGAGGGTGTGTCCATTCGCAGGTGGTGGGAGGGTGTGGGCGGGGCAGTGGCTGCACTGGAACTTCGCACAGTGAGCTCCTTGTCTTCACTGCCCAGTAGGGCAGCCATTGGCTGCACGGCGAGCGAGAGCTCGAAATGTGGCCAGACGTGGAGAAACTGAATTCTTAGCTGCATTCATTTAAATTTATCTGAATGTAAACGTAGCCGGCCTCCTGTGTCCGGCCCCTCCCTCATGGGACAGTGCAGTATGTAGAAGAATTTAAAAACCGGAATTCCTGGTAGGTTTCCTAAGAGTCTGGAGCTGCCTGGGGACCCTGGTCAGCTCTCAGACACCTGAGCTGATGGAGGCAGGCCTGGGTCTGGACACGGCCCAGGGCAGGCAACACCGAATCCTTTATTTGCAGGTAGATGTGCATGGTCTGCAAGTTATCTTTCACTTGCCAGTGCTTTTTAAAAAAAATTTCTGTAATGAACGATATGCTCAATTTTTTTTATTTTTTAAATTTAATTTAATGTATTTAATTTAATTTTAAATGTAATTTTTATATATTTTTAGAGAGAGGGGAAAGGAAGGAGAAACATCAATGAGTGGTTGCCTCTCGTGCACCCCCAACTGGGGACCTGGCCCACAACCCAGGCATGTGCCCTGACTGGGAATTGAACCTGCGACTCCCTGGTTCACAGGCCGGCGCTCAATCCACTGAGCCACACCAGTCAGGGCCACTTGCCAGTGCTTTTAGAGGCAGACCTGCTAGGACGCATCTCGAGGTGAGGGCCACAGTCCTGTGAGTGCCTAGAAAAGTGCGTGGCATCTAGTGGATGGGCCAGTGAATGTTAGTGCCATGGACCTAATTTTAGTGCATTATGGGGTGGGAATTTTCCCCCCTTGGGGCTCTGTCTTTGGGTTTAAGTGGAATTATTACAACACAGAGCCTGGTTTACAGAAACCACATTCATAGCTAGCATTCTGGAATGTTCCATCAACTGATGCACAGTGCTGCTTCCCTTCCTACTGGGATGTGGGGGCCCCCGGTGAGGACCCATCTTTGCAGCCCAGAGAGCTTGTGGTTGGGAGGCTGCGTTTGTCCCCTGTCTGGTTGCCCTGTCAGAGCGCCAAGCACCCTGGTATCACCCTTGGTTTGGCCTTGCAGCTGACCAGCTCCCAGGTTTCAATTGTCCACAGGTTGCTTTCTCCTGAGGGCGGAGCCTCTCCTGGTGGGGTTAAGCCAGGGTGACCACACTGTATGTTCCTTGTCCACTTGGCTGTTTCTTTAACTCCCAGAGATGTGCTGGGGAGCTGGATAAATTATATGGTCACCCTCCGTGGTCACTCTACCCTTGCCCCTTGGATACTTACGGCTGAATAACTGAGGAAACTTGTTACAAATAACAGATTTTCTGCATGCATGTTATACTTAAGTAGAAAGTCAACAAAACTTTTTTAATCTTTATATTTATTTTTAATCCTTATATTTTAAATCTTTATTGTATTTTTTCATTACCATTTAGTCCCCTTATACCCCCTCCCCCAAAATGCAGATTTTAAAGCATTTACTAGGGTATTTGGGGGAACTTGAATAGTCCCTCAGAAGTTAATGATATTACGGGATTTGCATCATTTTTCAGGTGGTGTGATTATTTTGTGGTCCTGTTTTTAAAGGGAGTCCTTATCTTTTAGAGCAGGGGTGTCAAACTCATTTTCACAGGGGAGTAGGGGCAGGCCACATCAGCCTCATGGTTGCCTTCAAGTCCCGAATCTACTTTTAGGACCGTATAAATGTAACTACTCCTCAACAGTTAAGTCAGCTGCTACTGGGTAGAAACGAGGTTCAGGCAGGATTCGCCCCTCGGGCCTTGTGTTTGGCACCTGTGTTTTAGAGGAAAAACTGAGATATTTGTGGATGCCAAGCTGTGATGTCTGAGGTTTCCTTCAAACGCACGTGGAGTGGGGGAGCAGGCGGGGGCAGAGAGGAACCAGAGTTGATGGTTTGGAGCTCCTTGGTGGGGCTTGGGGACTCATTTCCTTTTTCTCCTACCCTTGTGAACCTTCAGTGTTTTCCACAATTAAAGAAGAAAAAGAAGAAAAAAAAGAATAAAAAGAAAATCAGCTCCAGGACCCCCACCCGGCGGCTGGCCCAGCTCCTGCTGGAGCATGAGAGCCGCTGTCTGAAGTAGGAGCTGTGGGTCGCGCCCCGCCCCGCCTGCAGCCCTGCTGTCTGGAAGCCCGGTGCTCCAGGCTGCCTCCCAGCCCTCCTGACACCTGCTGTGGGAAGTTCTTCCAGCCCAGGTGCAGTCTCCTAAACGCCAGAGGCCTGATGCTTCCTGTCGTCTCGGCCTGTCAAACACCAGAGCTGTGGCTGGGTCCACCCTTGTGCTTCTTGTGATGGCCGAGGTGCCCCTCAGTGGTCAGCATCAGGAAGCCTGGAGGCTTATCTGGATCTGGAAATTATACAGCTCACCTGGGGCCACTCGGTGGGGTTCTGGGGGTGGGAGGGGCAGCTGAGAGTGGGAGCCTGCGCTGGGCCCTGGATTCTGCTTTGAACCTAAGAGTGGGGATGTAAATCGTGGGAAGAGAAGAAACAAATGCAAGGTTCGGTGTTTGAAATCAACCATGATCTCCAAACAAAGAAGCCCAGGTGGAGGAGGCAGCCTGGCCCTGTACCTGGGCCTGTGGCTGTTCTTGTGTTTATAAGACCTCCGTGGGTGGATGGCAGGTAAAGCCTCAGGTGTGCGCTTGCATAACACAGAAGACCTGATGGAGGGGAGGCTGCCTTGATCTTGCTTAGGAAGCCTTGGTGGATGTTGTTTACAGCCCTGCCCATTTCTTCCACACCCACCGATTGGCCTTGGCCTTGATTCTTGGCTCTGTTTGCTTCTTGTCTCATTTGTTTATGAGCAGTCATAGCTGTGACTTCAGACAGAGTCTGAATGAAGAATTCCTCCTGAAATCACTGAGCTGGCTTGCTGGGGAGGACGCGGTTGGCGGGGGGTGGGGGGTGGGGGAGGGGCAGGGAGGAGGAGACTTGCCACGTTCGGGTAGGGATGCCCCAGGTAGGGAGGCCCCGGAGGGGACTGGAGTGGGGATGTGAGCCTTGTGCTGGGAACTGGGAACTGGGAACAGCCTGGCCCCACCAGGATAAGGCTGCTGGCCCCGGCTCTCTACCTCCCTGGGCTTTCGGGTAGGCAGGCTCCTGCCTGGAACTGGTTTGGACCCGGGAGCTGCACTAGGTCACCTCAGATATGGTGGGCTTCTGTTCCAGCTGCTGGAAGCAAGTTTAGACCCCCCATCTCTTCAAGGTAGTGTTTTCGGAGAGACCTGGGTCTTTTTGCCCCTGTCGTAAAGAATTACAGATCAGCAAATCTGTTCGTGTGCAAGCAGGTTTATTGGAGATACATTCTCATGGACTTTGTCCAGGTGGTGGGGACAGGACAGAATGTGGGGGGAGGTGCGAGGTGAAAGGCAAAGGTTCAGGGCAAAGTAGGGTAAGGGTGGTGAAAGGGAGGGCAGCCAAAGGCCTGGGTGGCAGGTGTGTCCCGAGTCCTGTGTTCTGGGCACTGATGTAGCCCAAAGGGTGAGGGTGGAGAAGTTACGTGTGGATTGATGGATAAAGGTGGTGCCAGCTGTGGGGGCTGCAGGAGGGGGGCCCCCCGTGAAGACCCAGAGGTGTCAATGGGCCTCTTCCTAGGCTCTGGGCCCTTTCCAGCCTTGCGGGCCTCAGGATGAAAGCCCAGTTTCTGAGGCTTTTCTTCCCAGAGTGTGTGGACGAGAGACGTGGGACTTCGAGGGCTGACCCCTCCCGCGTTAGCCTGGTGATTTTGTGCTGCTGGGGCCCCGGCACTGGCATCCGACCAGGCCCGGGGCTGCCAAGTCACTGGGCGTCTCCCTCCTGCCGCCTGTCTGGGTCCACTATCCATCCTGCCTCTGTGTTAAAAGGCGTTTCCTGGCAACCAGGGCACTGGACTCTGGTCAGCAACAGCAGTGCAGCCTGGGGGCCCTTCCAGTGCTGTCTCCTGCCTCAGTGGGACAGGGACGCTTCTGTGCCCACCACGGTGATGGCTCCAGAGAATCGTCCTGCCCGAGGAGGGGTTGTGGCTGGGGTTGATGGGGAACCCCAGGATTACACCTGCATCGGCGGAAGTGCAGGCGCTCTGGGATCCCTGACCAGCATCCATGGTGGGGGCAGTCTTGTGGGGTCTGTACTAACTTTGGGCCCCTCCAGGTCAAAACCACAGTGAATTACGGGACACCCAGCTGGCGGCGGAGGCTTGGAGCCTTGGTTGGTGTGAGAAGAAAAAAAGTATAAACAGTTTACTCAGGAATGAAATTGCTGGGTGGTGTGGTAATTCAGGGTCAAGATTGAGAAACATCCAAACTGTAGAGAATTTTTGTGTTTGTCTGAGTCAAACTGATCATCTATATGTCGAGGAGTAAGATCTCATGTTCTTGAGAATGACATTTTTCCAGTTTCTTTTCTTTCCTTTTTCGAGAATTAAAAAAAAATTTTAAAAGATAACTATTATTATTATTTTTTAGATTTTGTTTATTTATCTTTAGAAGGGAAGGGAAGGAGAGAGGGAGAGAAAGATCAATGTATAGTTGCTTCTTGTGCTTCCCTGCTGGGAACTGGCCTGAAACCCAGGCACGTGCCGACTGGGAATCGAACCACAATCCTTTGGTTCGCAGGCCCACACTCAATCCACTGAGCTACACCAGCCAGGGCTTAAAATTTTTAAAAAAATTATGCCCTGGCTGGTGTGGCTCAGTAGACTGGGTGCTGGCCTGAGAACCAGAGGGTCACTGGTTCAATTCCCAGTCAGGACACATGCACTCTTCCCCTCCCCCACCTCCGCAGCATGAGGGCCTTCCAGTTTCTCTGCATGCTCACCAGCACTTGTTATTGTTGTCTTTTTAAAAAAGCTTTTTCTGTGTTTTTTATTTTTAGACAGGGGAAGGGAAGGAGAAAGAGAGGGAGAGAAATATCAGTGTGTGGTTGTCTTTAGCTTGCCCAGACTGGGAATCGAACCAGCGACCCTTTGGTTTGCAGGCCGGCACTCAATCCACGGAGCCACTCCAGCCAGGGCGTTTTTGTCTTTTTGATTCTAGCCATCCTAGTGGTTGGGAAGTGGTGTCTCATTGCGGTTGTAGCTTGTATTTTCCTGATGACTAAACATATTGAGTATCTGTGAGCTTATGGATCATTTGTACATCTTTGGAGAGATGTCTTTCCAGACCCTTGGCCTGTTTTTCACTTGGCTCATTTGACCTTTTATTTATTTATTTATTTAAATATTTATTTATTTATTTGTCTTTAGAGGGTAAGGAGAGAGGGAGAGAAACATCAATGTATGGTTGCCTTTCGTGCATCCCCCGCTGGAGGCTCGCCTGCAGGGAACCAGCCTGCAACCCAGGCATGTGCCCTGCCTGGGAATCGAACCTCGATCCTCTGGTTCGCAGGCCTGTGCTCAGTCCACTGAGCTACACCAGCCAGGGCTGACCTTTTATTTTTGAGTTGTAAGTTCCTTCGGTACAGTATTCTACGTACAGGTTTCTTCTCTGGTCTATGATTTATAAAGGTTTTCTTCCATTCAGTGGGTTATTTTTTCACCTTTTTAAAAATCGAGGTGTACAAGGGGTTTGGAGAATGTGTGGGGGCGGTTTCCGGTTCCTCCAGCTCTGTCTGTCCTGGACTGTCTTGGCACAGGCCGGCCACTGGCAGGGGACATGCTGGAGATACACCTGTTGAAAAGGCCCCAGGCTTTGCGCTGCAGCCTCCTCTTAAGCCAACTGAGTATTCTGTTACCTCTGGGCACCCACAGGGGAGACTGTAGCCTCGCAACTGATCGGGATGCTCAAGGGTGTGTGGCCTCTGTTTTGTCAATGACACACTTATTTCTTTGTGTGTTTCTTTGCTGTTCTAGTGCTTGTGTTCACTCGGGTGTGGGCATTTTGAAGATTTTTATTTATTTATTTTTAGAAAGAAGGGAAGGGAGGAAGAGAGGGAGAGAAACATTGACGGGCAAGAGGAACAACTGGGCCCTGGCTGGTGTAGCTCAGTGGACTGAGCACGGGCCTGTGAAGCAAAACGTCGCTGGTTCAATTCCCAGTCAGGGCACATGCCTGGGTTGCAGGCCAGTTCCCAACAGGGTACACATGAAAGGCAACCACACATTGATGTTTCTCTCCCACTCTTTTTCCTTCCCATCCCCTCTCTCTAAAAAATAAATTAAAAAAATATTTTTTAAAAAGAGATAGAAGCAGTTGGTTGCCTCTTGTGTGCCCCGAACTGGGGACCTGGCCCGCAACCCAGGCAAGTGCCCTGACTGGGAATCGAACCGAGACCTTTAGGCTCACAGGCCAGTGCTCAGTCCACTGAGCCACCCCAGCCAGGGCTGGTGTGGAGCTGTCTGACTGTCATCCTGTGCTTCCTTTCATGACAGGCGGGCCCCTTGCCAGGTACCTAACACCACCAGGCTCTCAGGGGCAGTGACACAGCCAGCCTGCGGTGGCCCTGATCTCTGAAGCACCTCCCAGCTGTTCTTTGTTTCAGCCATTCCCAGTGATGATTGTATTTTTCTTGAGGTGTTGGACTTTGGTCGATAATAATTTTTTTACTTTATTTTTGCTTTAATTGCTTCCATGTACCTACCAAATTCTTCATACTTGTGTTGCTGTAATTAAGGGAACATAGAGTACAATAGAAGTAATTAAGAGGGGGTTCAGTTTTGTGGGAAGGTACCAGACTGTCTTCCAAAGGGGCTGCCCTGCCGTGGTGCCCCCAGCAGTGGGAAAGACCCCCGCTGTGCCCGTGCTCTTGACGCGCTCTGGCGCTGCTGTCGTCTGCGTCCTGGAATCGGCCGCTCCCAGAGGGGTGGTTTGAATTTGCAGCTCTCTGCTGACCGTTGGCGCTCAAAAAGGTTTAAACTCCCTTTATCGTCAATACAGAATATACAAACTGATTTTCGAAGGGATTTTTTTTGTTTCAAAGTATAGTCACATGAGCAAAATTTTATTTTAATTTTTAAAAACTTTTATTTTTTATTTTTATTGATTTGAGAGAGAGGGAAAGAAACATTGATTTGTTGTTCCACTTATCGATGCATTCATTGGTTGATTCTCGTATGTGCCCTGAATAGAGCCTGAACCTGCAACCTTTGGCGTATTGGGACAATGCTCTAACCAACTGACTACCTGGCCAGGGCGGCAATGTTTTATTTTATTTTATTTTTTTATTTTATTTTTTTTTTTTAAGATTTTATTTATTTATTTATCTTTAGAGGGGAAGGAGAGAGGGAGAGAAACATCAATGTATGGTTGCCTTTTGTGCATCCCCTGCTGGGAGTTGGCCTGCAGGGAACTGGACTACAACCCAGGCATGTGCCCTGACTAGGAATCGAACCGCGATCCTCTGGTTCGCAGGCCCGTGCTCAATCCACTGAGCTACACCAGCCAGGGCTTTATTTTAAAGATAAGTTAGCAGATATGCCATTTTATTTTATTTTATTTTTTCCATAACAATTTATCTTCCCATACTTTCTTCTACCTCCACTCTCTCCTGTCCCCCAGATATGCCATTTTATGTTTTTATTTGCCAAGTACAGGTTTATAGTGTCATTAGAGTCATTATCAGTTTTTTAAAACATTTTGTTTATTCATCTTTAGAGGGGAAGGGAAGGAGAGAGGGAGAGAAATACCAACGTGTGGTTGCCTCTTGTGCATCCCCTGCTGAGAATTGGCCTGCAACCCAGGCATGTGCCCTGACTGGGAATTGAACCATGATCGTGTGGTTCGCAGGCCCGCGCTCAATCCACTGAGCTACACCAGCCAGGGCACATGTTACATGATTTTAAAAGATAGGAGGACAATTATATGAAAAGAAGAGCAGTTTAAGAAAACATAGTTTTATTTCTTATATTTTAAGATTATACATTTTAATTTTTCATTGCAAAACTAAGAAAATTATTTTAAATGTATAGAAGTAAGATATGCCAATTATAAATAAAGTCTCATTAAAGTGAGTTTGAGCCTTGACTCGTGTGGCGCAGTTGGTTGGAGCATTATCCGGTAACCAAAAGGTTGCAGGTTTGATTCTTGGTCAGGGCACCTACCTAGGTTGCAGGTTCGATCCCCAGTCCAGGCATGTACAGGAGGCAACCAGTCCATCCTTCTCTCTTGCATCAATGTTTCTCTCTCTCCTTAAAAAAAAGCGGGGGGGAATGATGAAAAAATGTCCCTGGGTGGGGATTAAAAAAGAAAAAGGTGAGTTGGAGTCTAGCTGGGAAGAAAACCCACCTTTATCTGCTTTTTAGTATTTAAATCCTTGAAAAAGCTTATGCATTTTTGCAGAATTACCACTTAAAATGCGAACAGTGATAACAAACATAAATGTATACAAATGGCAGCTATGTAATGTGTATGTTTCACGGGTTAAATATACGCATTCCTCAGCTTAAACTCCTGGTGAGCCACCTCCAACACCAGCATTCAGGATTCTTTCATTTTCCCGTGTGGCACCAACACCAAAGCGCCCCGTACCACGAAGGCTGCTGGGGAAGGCATCACGGAAGAATGCACCGACCCCCTCGCCGTGGCACTTCCTCAACAAGCAGCCGGAGTCCCCTCACACTGCCCTTCTGCCTGGGCACTCTGTGTGGGCAGTCTTCGGTGTCCAAGGAGTGGGGGAGTATTCCAGAGCAACGAAAGAGGAGACGAGAAGTGGGTTTCCTTGGTTTGGGGTTATGAGCTCTTAACCGTGTCACAGGCTCCCTAGTGAGGGCTTGGTCCCCAGCAGTGCCCGGTACCGACACGTCGGATCCTTGCTGTACACCACTGCATCCCTCCGACTTTGCTGGCTTCTTCACACAGTCACCCAGCCCGTTGAATTGTGGCACTTCAGGACCTTTTTCCAACATCAGCACCTGATCGGGTTTGGGCGCATCTAGTGGATATACTTACTACACATAAGGATGCTGCCCCAGCCGCTCCACCAAAAGCCAGGTTTGCCAAAAACCATCTCTAGTTTGGTCTCAAAGCGGCTGCTTCTGTAAATTCTCAGTTCTAAGTCTTCCCTGTTGAGCCAGTCTTCAGGTTGTTATTCAGGGTGACTGTTCTGTGTTCTGGTGGTGATTCATTCCCATTCGGTCGCTGGAGGAGGTGGGTGTAACCCCCACCCTCCCACCGTGGCCTCAGACCCTCCCCTGAGCATCTTCTCCAAGCAGCGTCTGTTCAGATCTTTTGCCCATTTTCTTACTTTTTATTAAAAGATATTTATTTACTTTTAGAGAGAGGGGAAGGGAGGGAGAAAGAGAGGGAGAGAAACATCAGTGTGTGGTTGCTTCTTACGTGGCCCCCACTGGGGACCTGGCCTGCAACCCAGGCCTGTGCCCTGACTGGGAATCGAACTGGTGACCCTTTGGTTTGCAGCCCGTGCTCAATCCACTGAGCTACACCAGTCAGGGCCCATTTTCTTACTTTTTTTCCCTATTCCTTATGGGCCTCCTGCTTGTTGTGAGGGCTGCCCCCTGACACCTCCATGAAGATTTTTAGTGACCTAAGAATACCGGAGATCCCAGCCGGGGGAGGAGGTGCCCCTACCTTCAGAGCCGAATGAGTTCCGACTCATTTATCCAGCGAAAGGCTGTGTTTGGACTTTAAGAAAGCGATTCCAGTGGAAAAGCCAAAGTTAAAAACCAGCTGCCCAGTTTTTTCTCCTGTTCTTAGTTATCTGACTCTTATCTTTAACCTATTTTCTCTCAACCCTTAACCTTTATCTCTACCTCGAGGATTAAAAAAAATGACATGTTATTGATTATGCTGTTACAGTTGTCCTGATTTCTCCTCCTTTGCCCTCCTCCACCCAGCACCCCCTCATTTCCTCAGGCAATGCGCCCACCATTGTTTATGTCCATGGATGACGGTGTATAAGTTTGTTGGCTTCTCCATTTCCTATACCGCACTGTACATCCTCATGGCTATTCTGTAACTACCTGTTTGTGCTTCTTCTTTTTTTAAATATTGTTTTTAGAGAGAAGGGAAGGGAAGGAGAAAGAGAAAGAATCATCAATGTGTGGTTGCCTCTCACTGCAACCCAGGCACGTGCCCTGACCAGGAATCAAACTGGCAACCCTGTGGTTCGAAGGCCGGTGCTCAGTCCACTGAGCCACACCAGCCAGGGCCCTATTTGTGCTCCTTAATCCCCTCATCTCTTCACCCGTTTCCCCAACTCCCCTCCCATGTGGCAGCCATCAAAACACTCTGTGTATCCATGACTCTGTTTCTGTTATTCTTGTTTGCTTAGTTTGTTTTTTAGATTCAATTGTTGATAGATACGTATTTTTGCCATTTTGTTGTTCATAGTTTCGATCATCTTTTTCTTAAATACGTCCCTTTAACATTTCGTATAATAATGGTTCAGTGATGATGAACTCCTTTACTCTTTTCTTGTCTGGGAAGCTCTTTATTTGCCCTTCCATTGTAAATGATAGCTTTGCTGGGTAGAGCAATCTTGGCTGTAGGTCTCTGCTTTTCATGACTTGGAATATTTCTTGCTAGTATGTCTAGCCTGCAAAGTTCCTGTGGAGAAATCAGTTGAAAGTCTTATGGGAACTCCCCTGTAGATAACAACCTGCTTTTCTCTTGCTGCTTTTAAGATTCTCTGTTTAGCCCTGGCTGATGTAGGTCAGTGGATTGAGTGCTGGCCTGCGAACCAAAGGGTCACTGGTTTGATTCCCAGTCAGGGCACATGCCTGGGTTGCAAGCCATGTCCCCAGTAGGGGGCATGGGAGAGGCAACCACATACTGGTGTTTCTCTCCCTCTCTTTCTCCCTCCCTTCCCTTCTCTAAAAATTAATAAACAAAATCTTTAAAGCAATAAAAAAAAGCTTCTCTCTTTATCTTTTAACCTTTGGCATTTTAACTATGATGTGTCTTAGAGTGGGCCTCTTTGCGTCCATTTCGTTTGGGACTCTCTGTGCTTCCTGGACTTGCATGTCTATTTCCTTCACTAAATCAGGGAAGTTTTTTAAGATTATTTTTTCGAATAGATTTCCAATTACTTGTTCTTTCTCTTCTCCTTCTGACACCCCTGTGATGCGAATGCTGGATGTCTTGAAATTGTCCTAGAGGCTGCTTACACCACCCTCGTTCTTTGGATTCTTTTTTCTCCTGGTTCTGATTGGTTGTTTCTTTGCTTCCTTATGTTTCAAATCACTGATTTGATTCTCAGCTTCATCCACTCTACTGTTTTTTTCCCTGTAAATTTTGTTCTTTATTTCAATTAGTGTGTCCGTCATTTCTGACTGGATCTTTTTTTATGCTGCTGAGGTCCTCACTAAGTTCCCTGAGCATCCTTATGATCAGTGTAGATGCTTATCTCCATTTCATTTAGTTCTTTTTCTGGAGTTTTGATCTGTTCTTTCATTTGGGCCATATTTCTTTGTCTCTTCGTTTTGGCAGCCTCCCTGTGTTTGTTTTTATGCATTAGGTAGAGCTGCTTTGAGTCCATATCTTGGTAGTGTGGCCTAATGTAGTAAGTGTCCTGTAGGGTCCAGAGGCACAGCCTCTCCTATCACTCAAGCTGGGTACTTCAGGTGTACCCTTCATGTGGGCTGAATACATCCTTCTCTTGTAGTTGAGCCTGGATTGCTGTTGGCAGGTCAGTGGGAGGGATTTACCCAGGCCAGTCAGCTGCAAGGGTTGGCTGTGACCACTGACCACTGACCTCTGCCCTCCGTGGAGGACCAGCTGTGCAGGGGCAGGTGGTGGTGCTCTGATGTGGTCTGTAGCTGTCCACTGGGTGCGCCGGCTCTGGGGTTTCCTGGGTGGTGCAGGACAATGTCAGCCCCCACCTGTGTTTTACTTGGGGCCACCCTTTCTGAGCTATAAAGCGATCTGAGATGGCTGCTACGTGTGCTGGGCTTGGAGATTCCCAGGCAAAGCCAAGCTGTGGATCTGGGCTGGCTGCTGCTAGTGCTGGGCCCGGGGCTCAGTGAGGCCAGCTGTTGCCTGTTGCAGAGGGTTAGCAAGTTGTGCAGCATCAGCCGAGACCGGCCATTCATGTGGAAAAGCAGCTTGGGTGGGGCGGAGTCTCTGGGGGTCTCCGAGTGCGTTAAACAGCGGTAGCCAGGCTGATGGAGTCTCAGACATGGCAGCAGCTTGCCGGCTCTGTGTGGAGGGGTTTAGAAAAGAGACAGTGGCCTCTGCTCGCCTCGATGCTGGAGATTCAGTTCGCCCTGTGAACCACTGGTACCTTTTAAGCTGCAACCCTGATGCTGGAGGTCAGAGTGAGTGAATCTGAGTAGGGAAATCTGTGTGTGGGGTTTCGTGTGTGTGTGTGTGTGTGTGTGTGTGTGTGTGTGTATTGAGTTTTTAAAGAGGAACTCCTTGGGGCTCCGAAAGTTTCTTTCAGTGACTCAATTGCTGCTGGTTTTTGTGGCCCGAAGTTGTGGGCACTTATCTTCCTGGCACTGGAACTCTGGGCCAGGGGGCCTAGTTTGGGGCTGGGACTCCTCACCCCTGAGGTATTATCCCTCCTGAATTTTTAACCCCCACGCGTGGGTGAGGGACCAGCCTGTGCTGCATCTGCGCCCCTCCTACCAGTCTGGATGGATGTGGTTTCTTTAGTTCCACAGTTGTCAGACTTCCATTCAACCCGATTTCTGATGGTTCAGAGCGATGGTTTTTCTCTATTTTAGTTGTAATTTTGATGTGGTTGTGCAAAGAGGCAAGCCATGTCTCTTTACACTGCCATCCTGACTGGAAGTCCTTGAAGGTTTAAAAGAAAAACAACTTCAGACAAAGTTGGCCTTTTATTTTAAAAAAGGGAGTTCTGGATTTCCGAGGAAAGCTCACCCTAGTGCACCTGGAAGTGAGGGGCCGATGGGGTGCAAGGGGCCCTGCTGGTACCTAGCGCGGGCTCGGGCCCGGGTCCCCAGGGTGTTCCTGGGCAGGCCTCCTTGGAAGTCTGCCGCACTGTGGCCAGGAGAAGACAACCCAAGTCATGACACCATGATGCTGGTGGCAAAACAGCACAGAACGTTATCATTTTGGTTCAGGAACCGCAGTACTTGAGTTGGGCAATGAAAGAATTCAGAGCCAAGACTCAAATACAAGCGAAAGTTTCTTTAGAAAGTCCCAGAGGTGGAAGAAGTGGGCCAGCTGGGCTGGGTGGGCTCAGAAAGCAAGTTCCAGAGGTGAGAGAGGGCCCTTGGAGGTTAGGAAACAGGAGCGCCCCCTGGGAGAAGGAGAGCAGAGAGCGGTGAGGGGATGCCCCAGGGAGAGTGTGGGCAGCTTGGGCAGAGAAGAGGGTGGGGAACGGTGCCCGGTGCTCCTGGAGGGAAACAGAGCGCTGCTTGCCCATGTGTGTATAGAGTTGTTTGTTATTGTTGAGTTTTAAGAGATCTTTGTGTGTTCTGGATGCAAGTTGGGTTTTTTTATAATGAGATACGTGTTTTGTAAATGTTTTTCTGTGTTCTGTAGCTTGTGTCTTTGTTCTCTAAGCGGTTGGTCTTGGTTGGCACCTCCGCCTGGCCGGGCCCAGGAGCTCAGCCATCCTGGGGCCTTTCCTAGATGCAGGGAGGGGGAGATGGTGCGAGGTGTGACAGCCCCTGCAGCCCCCAGCTCTGTCCCCAGCCTCCATCCCTACAGGGGCGGTGACTGACTGGGGGGCATGGGGCAGGATCCTGTCCCCTGGGCCGGCTTGCCCTGGCACATCCACACTGCCTCCTGGGGGCACCTGCTGGCATGGCCTGCGGGCGAGGCTGGGCAGGACGGGCTGCTCAGTGCCCAGGATGTTGGCCAGGCTGGAGGGCCCCTGTCCCCTCTCCTTGGCCCCTTCACAGTGGGGTCTGCCATTTTTCCAAAGATCTCCAGGCCCATGTCTCTGGGGGTATCTTCCTTGACACTCAGGGGCTTTGGGAACTTATGCAGGTGCGACTTGGTGTGGCCATGTGTGTGTGCCTTTGCCTTTGGCCTCTGCCTCAGTTGCTCTCAGATGTACGCAGGACCCACTCGTCTGCACAATGGGGGCCTCACTGCTGGTCCCGCGAGTGCGAGAGGCCTTGGCTCAGTGCCACGTGGCGCCTGGCCCTGTGGGCAGGTCGGGCCCTGGGTGGGGGTGCGCCTGGAGTTCCCTCAGAGCGTGGTCTGATGGCCTCCCTCCTGCCTCACCTGGGGCCTTGGCCACAGTGCTGGTGGCGGGGGAGCGTGGGCCATGGCCTCGGGTCCCCTACCCCTGTCTCCTCAGCAGGTGCCCGAGCTGCTGCGGTCCGTCTACATGGATGAGGCTGTGTTTGTGCAAGTTTTGAAAATGGGAGCTCTTTGCTGTCCAGCCTCTCCTTTTCAATCAGCACGACCCTTCTTTGGGGTGCGTCCACGCTGCCGCGTGGGTCGTTTGTCAGCTCTGTTCTGTGGCTGAGCAGGGCTCCGCATGCAGATGGATCATTACCTGTCTCGTCACCTGTCCCATCACCTGTGTGTGGGCGCTGGCAACGGTTGCGGTGTGGGCTGTGATGGGGACACCACTCTGAACCTTTGTCTGTGTTCTCAGCCCGTGATCGGGCCGACTTGGCACACACAGGTGAGTGCTGGGGGGACCGTGCTGGGGGACGCGGTCAGTGTGGGTAACTGAGAGTGCGTCCCCCACACCCTGCCAGCGTGTGGTACCCTCCATCCTTTGAATCCCAGTCATTCTCAGGTGCACAGAGGGATGCCTGGAGGTTTTCATTTGTATTTTTCTAATGTCTGATGATGCTGGCCATTTTGTCACATGTGCATTTGTCCTTTTGTTCGGTGAAGGGTCTGCTCAAGTCTCTTTCCCATTTAAGAAGACCGGGTCATCCGTTTTCTTACCTGAGAGAATTCTTACTCGGGCTGCGTGTGTCTCCGCCCAGCCCGGCTCCCTCCTGCGCAGGAGGTGCTGCTGTGAGGGCAGAGTTGCCCCACTTCCCGGAAAAGCGAGTCATCGCCCCTGTTACAGAACAGACATACTGGGGCCCGGACTCCGGCGGATGGTATACTAATACCATCCGGACCACCTACTGGGCTCGATTGTCCGCTGCCAATTGGAAAGACATCTCTCAATGCCAGCGATTTGTGAAAAGGAAAGGAAATGTTTATTTAATGTTATTCAGACCTAACACCTTCATTAAAATATCAAAGTCCTTTAGGGTATACACCTACACACACACACACACACACACACACACACAGCACTCCCTTCTCCCCCTGCCCTAACTCCGGGTGCCGTAACTCAGGAAAAGAGCACACATCTGTGTTTCCAAGCTGCTGGCACCGTCAGCTGTGTCACCGTCCAGGCAGGATCTCCAATTAGTCCAAAGTCATGAGGCACCTTCTCACGGTCCACTGGCAAGAGTTCTTTGTACCCATTTTTCCAGGCAAAGTCTCTCCTGCTTCCCAGGCCACGCAGCCAAAGGGAGCACCCCAAAGCCACGTGGGCCTCTTCTACCAAAGCTGCAGGGGTCCTCACTCCGCCAAAAGCTCGTGGCTTTCTTCTTCACCTGGCCAAGAGGGGGCCCTCACTCTGCCAGAACTGCGTGGTTGTCTCTCTCAACGGCTGCCATGTTTGGCTTTAAATCCCCGCACCAATCTTCATCTGTTCCCCTATTTCCGACTCCTCCCACAATCAGTTACACCTGCCAGTATCTCTGTATTATTACAAGTTTACCAGGCTGCCATCATGAGTCTGGGCAGGTGTGGGCCCATGTCCTGGAGCCAGTCTTCTCCAAGCTCCCACTCAGACACTGTAACTCAGGGGACCTGCCCCCCAGGTACATCTTGGGGGAAAGTGACTTCCATTCCCCTGGCTCCAAGCCTGGCCACAGCCACCTAACATATCCAAGTGACCCGCCAAAGGCTATAGATGTAAAATGACCAGGCCATGGATTAGCTGCAAGGCTGTGGCTGTACAAAACAGCCCTGCATGTTCCTGCTCCGTCTGTCCCTTCCCCCAACTCACAGGCTTCCCCTACCTGTGGGGGAAGGGCTGAGGACATCTTATGTGTCTCTCCAATAATTCCTAGACACCTTGAATTCTGGGCACCATTCCAAATCCCTTTTTGGGGCCCCCCTCTTGGCTGCACCCTGTAGCACCCCCTCCGTCCTCTGCCCCTAGTGCCCACGGGTCAGTGAGCTGACTGATCTCTCGGACTCGGTGTTTGTCTCACTTCCTGCCTTTCCACTGGGCTGGTGTTCTTGACCCGGGCGTGGTCTCCCTGCTTTCTGGGGGCATGTGGGGCGTGTGGAAGGAGAGGTGCCGTGGCTCCTGATCCTTGTCAGCTCCCAGATGCCTTCGTCAGTGTGTCAGGGAGTGGTCGGCTCAAATCAGGACAGCGTCTGCCTCCCCTGGCGCCTCCTTTGCAGCTTTCCTTACCAGAGCACCCAGAGCGAGATGGCTCCCCCCTGGCTGAGACCATGTTCCTGGGAACGTTCCGAGCCCCGTGCTTTGCCTGTAACAGAACATGAACCACAGCCTTGGCTGGCAATGGATTGAGCTCGGGCTGCAGATCAAAGGGTCACTGGTTCAATTCCCAGTCAGGGCACATGCCTGGGTTGCGGGCCAGGTCCCCAGTGAGGGGTACGAGAGGCCACCACACATTGCTTGCCTCTCGTAGCCCCCTCTCCCTCTTTCTCCTTCCCTTTCCCTCTGTCTAAAAATAAAGAAATAAAATCTGATTCAAAAAACAAAAACAAAATGGGAAGCCACTGGTCCAGGTAAGGAGCCCAAGGCACACAGCACCAGCAGCTGTAAGTGGACGTGTGCGCTGCTCGTAGTCAGCCCATAGCTGCGTCAGGCCATGGAGCTCGGGAGCCTCTGGCTCCTTTGCTCCGTAGTGAGTGTGTTTTCCGGGATTTTAAGGGAGTTGAAAAGGTCTGGGCAGTCCTGGTCCGAGGCTCAGTTGGCTGGAGCACCGTCCTGTGCACCAAAAAAAGGATGTGTGATTGATCCCCAGTTGGGGGGCATACAGGCGCGACCTGCTGATGTTTCTCTCTCTCTTCTCCCCTCCCTCTCCCCACACTCATCCCCACCTTCCTCTGTGCCTAAAAGGAAACCGCACATCCTGTGGTTAGGATTAAAAAAACAAAGGTCAGGGCAGTGTTGGGAGTGATGGAGTGGCAGTCCTTTCCCCGGGCGCAGCTGTGCCAAGCGTGCTGAGGGCGAGAGGAGCCACGGTATTGTAGGCACGGTGTCCACAGACAGGGAGGGGCCAAGTCCAAAGGGCACCACAGGACCAAGGCCCCTGTCCAGTCCCATTGGCTGAGGCTTTGGAGGGACGAGGGAGGCGATGCTCACACACCTGCGAGACGTGCTCCGGAGGGTGTTCCAGTGATGAGCCCATGAGGGGGGCTGTGGTGGGGTGTTGGGGGGCTCTGGTAGGTGCACTGGGGTGGGAAGAGCTAGGGTATCCAGACACTTGGCCCTGGGGTGCCCTATGGCTTTGGGGGCCTTATCTCTCCCTGAGAGTGCTGGCTGGACTTGGCCAGCCCTAGCATGGGGCCCTCATGGGGGACACCGGAGCCATTGGGATGGTCTGTGTGCGGCATGGGCTGTGGAAGCAGCACTGGGTGGGAGCAGGAGGAAGGGGCGGGCCGCTGCCTCTGCCCTGCCAGTGCCCAAAGGTCCCGAGCACCCAGCTGACCTGAGGGAACCAGGGAATGGGGTGGGTGGGGATTCGGGCCTCTGCCCACTCACTCTCCAGTCTGACTCACCGAAGAGACCAGGTGTCCCCGGGGGCTGCCAAAGAATGGGGGGTCTCATGTACTCAGGATCGAGTACCCTGGGGGCAGCTGAGGGCTCTCTGCCTTCCTTGCCAGGACAGGGCCCCTGTAGGGCTGCGGGTGCAGGGGAGGCTTTGGGGGGAGGTTTTCAGCCCTGACTGCTCCCCAGGTAGACATTTGGAATGTGGCCATCAGCCCCTCTGCTCCTTTGGCACCCAATCCCCTGCCTGGCTCCTAGGCTGTAAGCGTCCCGGGGCCCAGGGCAGCCCTGCCACCCCCATTCCTGGCCCTGGGGTCAGGTTGGGTGGTCCCAGTCTCCCCGTGGCATGCAGTGTTGTGGTGTCCCTGGGCCTGGGCTCACCTAGTCTTTCTGGGTGCAGGTGGGAGGGTGAGGGCACTGAACCTTCAGTGGTGACAGACCCCTGTTTAAGGGATCTTCAGACCAGTGGCTGATCAGGGGTCTGTTGGGCAGGAGAGGCTGTGTCGGCCTAGCACAGCTGGTCTCTGCCCTGGTGTTACTTTTTTTTTAAAAATATTTTATTTATTTGTTTTTAGAGAGGGGGGAAAGGAAGGAGAAAGAGGGGGAGAGAAACATCAATGTGTGGTTGCCTCTCATGTGTCCCCTACTGGGGACCTGGCCTGCAACCCAAGCATGTGCCCTGACTGGAAATTGAACCAGTGACCCTTTGCTTCACAGGCCCGTGCTCAATCCACTGAGCTACACCAGCCTGCCCTGGTGTTACTTCTTGACGGCTCCTGCCAGGCTTGCCCACTGGCCATTTGGGCTGGTGCCCAGGAGCTGAGCCAGCAGGGTTTGGTGCAGCAGCACCTGCCCCTAGAACTCAGGGAGGTGGCCTGGGGCACAGTCCCCAAGGCAGGAAGCAGGGGCTGAGCAGCTGGCAGACCGTTGCTGTGAACCTGCCTTTCTGTAGGCGGGGGAGGCTTGCAGCGCAGGCCCAGGCGTGGGGCTGTGGGGCCGGCCTGGGCTGAGACCCTGCAGAGAGACTGCGAGGTGGGCCCTGTCCCTGGGCTCGCCGCAGGGGCTCGGGCGGCTGCTGGCCCCTGGGACTTCTTGCTGTCGGGGCGCAGGCAGCAGAAGGCTTGTAGGTTTCCCTGTTCCTTGTAGTTATTTACAAACCGAGGTTTCTGTGACAACTGACTTCTGGACGACTCTTCAGGTGGGCAGACAGCCCCTTCCTGCTTAGACGGGGTGGCCTGGGAGGCCCAGGTCCTCCCCACTGGGGCAGGCATGGCAGGACATGGCGATGGTGTCTGATGGGGAGGGAGGCTGCCCCCCTCACCTCTCCAGACCTGGGCTGTTTCGGGTCCAGCCAAGCCAGACCTCCACTCACGGGTCCCTTGTGTGGGGGCCGTTGTGGCAGGTGATGTGTGTGGGGGCACTTTGAATAGACCTGGGGTAGAGGGGAGGTTGCCCTATGTTTAGTCAGGTGGCTGGCTTCATGCAGTCAGGAACATGCGTGCCTGGCCCACTTCTGGCGGATGCTGGATGTTAGGTGGTCAGCCGAAGCCAGGACGGGAAGTCCAGCCTCAGGTGACCACCTGGGCTCCTGGCAGGGCCCAATGGCGGGTGCTCAGAGGAGCAGGCAGCAAGGCTGGGGTCTCCCCCACCGGCCTGACCCCTCAGAGAGCAGTGCTCTTTCTGGTCCTGCCGCCCTGGCGCTTCCCGGTGTCATGCCAGTGGGCTCTCTGTGGGTGTGCTGAGCTTCCTGCCACAGCCCAGAGCCCCGCATTCCTGGGAACCGTGGGTGCTGCTGGGCAGGCTGTGCGGGGCGGCAGCTCCCCTGGTCCTGCCCCCGTCCTACCCTGGGACCTCAGGAGACCACAGGGGCCTTTTCCTGCCCAGCCACATCTCGCACCCCTGCGTGTGGCGAGGTCTGGGGGTTGAAGGGACTTTGCTGGAACCTTCTTGAGCAGCACACTGGAGGGGAAGATCAGTGCTGCCTTCCCCTAGGGTCCCCGTAGAGAGGTGGGTGTCCTTACATGCCTGATGCTGGCCGTCCAGACCCTGAGGTCAAGGCTGTCTGCTGGGAACCCCTCAGTCCTGCAGCTCCTTTCCTGCCAGGAATGGTAGCCCCTGCCCCTCCTCCCACCTGAACTTCAGAGCCAAGTGCGGGTCCTGCCTCCTGGGTACCCCTGCTAAGGCACTGCCCCCTGGGCGACAGACGCCCTCTGCAGCTGCCTGGGAGAGGGGAAGGGTCTGTTGCCACCTCTCCGATTTGAGCCTAACCCTACAGGGACAGCATCTGTGAGCTACCCCCTATGTCCGGGAGAGCCCGCCCGGACCTCGGCAGCAGGCCCAGGGTTTCTGCCCACCTCCGGGCACAGGTGGAAGGAAGCCCTGTTGCAGAAACCTGGCTGTGTTCGCCTGTGCCACCTTCTGCCCCAGAGGGGCAAGGCCCCGCCCCTCGTCACCCTGGAACTGCATGGCCATCACTCAGTTCCGTGCTGACATCCCCACCCAGGCTCAGGGGCAGAGGGTCTGGCCTTGTTCTGAGGGAGCTGTGGCAGGCAGGCAGGCCCCCCCCCCCCCGCAGATCTGCCACCACGCCCACCAGGGCCCTGTGGGGCTCGCCTGCCATACTGCTCACTGGGCCTCCGGGGGAGGAGCAGGACCCCTGGGACAGGGATGGCAAGGGGCGGAGCCTGCATGAATTTGGGGGTGCCACAAACAGCCACAAACTGGGTGGCTTAAAAGAACAGAATTGTGCTCTCTCACAGTCTGGGGGCCAGAAGCCCCCCATCCAGGTGTAGCAGGGCCATGTCCCCCCAGGGCTCCTTCCCAGCCCCTTCCCTTCTGGTGATTCCTGGCCACCCCTGTGCTCCCTGCATCAGGGACACACTGCGCTCATCTCCGCCCATCGATCGTCCCAGGGCCTCCTCTCTGTGTGTGTCCACGTTTCCCTCTTCCAAGGACCCCAGTCCTGTGGGAATGGAGCCCACCCTGACGGCCTCTGAGTGTGGTCATGCCCCAAGTGTGGTCATGCCCGCAAAGACACTTTCCAAATAAGGTCACATTCATCCGACCCAGGGGTTGGGGCTTGAACCTCTCTCTGGGGGACAGAGTTCAGCTCAGTACAGAGGCTCAGTGTGGGCCCCCCACTGGCTTGGCCATAGGTGGACCGCAGGGAACAGCGGGTCAGGGCTGGCCCTCAGGCCGTCTGTTGTGAGACTGGGCACACGGAATACACAGCAGGAGCAGGGTGGCTCCTCCTGGTCCCCAGGCTGTCCCCTGCCTTTCCTCTCCTGCCGCTCCAGAACCACAAGGTGCTGTGTCCAGCAGAGAGGGACCCCGGAGCCCCCGCCGCAGGTGGCCCTGGGGCTGAGTGCCAGCCAGCCCCGGGGGCGGTGACCGTACAGAGGCAAGGGCCAGGCTGCCCTTGCTGAGGTCGTGCACTGGAGCTTTGCAGAAACTGTAAAGATCGCTGGGTCATTTGAACAGGTTGCCCTGGTTTTGAGGTGCCGCCGTGAGGTCCCCCACCCCCTTCCCAGGGCTGGTCCCCTTCTCAGGGCCAGCAGAAGTTTCCAGTCCCCAGGTCTTCTTTGTCTGCCCTGGCCCTGGGTGCAGTCACCTGCCCCCACAGTCTGGTACCTTGCTTTCTTTACAGAAGATTTTACATACTTATTTGTAGAGAGAGGGAAGGATGGAGAAGGAGAGGGAGAGAAACGTCGATGTGAGAGAGAGACGGTTGACTGCCTCTCCCTTGGGCTCTGCTGGGTCAGGGCCCCCGCTTCGCTCTCCTCCCTCCCGCCTCCTGCGTGCTCAGGCTGTGCCCTCGCGGGGTGGGTGTAGCTCCCTCTAACCAGTCCCCCCTTGGTGCGCATGGGGGTCGGATGGGGCGCGCAGGTTGGCCTTCTTGAGGAGGGGGTGTCTCTTTGAGACTGATGTCATTTCCTTCGGATAAGGGCCTGGGGGCGGGGGCGGTCTCTCAGTCGTTTGGTCCCTCACGCTCGTCCATCGTGGCCGCGCCAGTTGGCCTCCCCGGCAGCAGCCCACGAGGGTGCCCGCTCCTCGTAGCTGCCGCCCTCACGACGGCCACTCTGAGCGGCGTGAGGTGACGCCCCGCCGTGGCTTTGGGTTGTGTCTCCCCGATGGGGGGCGAGCTGCAGTTGTGTGCTTGGCGGCCACGTGTGTATGTGTTTTAGAAACACGTCTGCTTAGTTTCTGTTAGAGATGGACGAGGAACAGAGGCAGGAGGAACCCAATGATCTGATCCAAGTGCCTTTATTTGATGCTGTGCTTAGAGGCGGCTGAGTCTGGACGGAGGGCAGCCCCGGGGAGGCGGGGGGTACTGGAAAGAAGCAGCTAGGGGCCTGGCGGGGTAGGGGAGGGTTAGTCCCCGTTCTCCCCGGCGGGTGCCTCAGAGTTCCGGCATGTGAGCTGGGACCACGGGTCGGGTAAAGGCCATGCTGTACAGGTACAGGAGGGTCGGTGTGACCACCAGCCAGTGCCACTGGGGCCGGACGTCTGTCGTGTGCAGTGGGAGTTCCGACGGAGCCGTGGGCTGTCCGGCGAGCCGGGATGCCCGAGTCCTGGGCAGCCCGCAGGCTGGGAGACCGGCCTGACTGTCAGTCTGCCTGCCTGTTTTAGATTGGATGGTCGGGGGGTGTTGAGCTCTGCGTACATTTGGGATATTAGCCACTTGCCACGTGCGTGATCTGCAGGCGCGCCCTTCCACTCCGTGGCGCCCGTCGCTTTGCTGATGGTCCCCTCTGCTGTGCAGGGGCTTTTCAGAGTGAGGTCATCCCCTGTAAAGATCGCTGTGTTTGCTTCTGCCGCCTTTGTTTCTTGGTGTCAAATCCAAGGAAATCACCACCAAGGCCGGGGTCCCGGAGCTTACTGCCCAAGTTTTCTGCTCGGAGCTTCATGGTTTTAGGCCTCACATTCAAGTCTTTAGCCCATGGATTCACAGATATTTGTAAACGCACATTTGAGAGGCCAAGCGAAGCTCCTCTCCGATGCCCCGGCGGGTCCCTGGCCCCTGCCGCCCAGAGCCAGCCAGCAGGGTGAGGAGCTGGGCGCCCGAGTGACTGCGATTTTCTCAGCCAAGTCTTTCCCAGGGTGAAGGGGTGACGTGTGGGCGTGGGCAACAGATACTGACAGCTGTCAGTCAACTGGATGTCGCAGCTCATTTCTGAGAGAAGCCCGTTTCCCGGTGCCTTCGTGCAGTAGGCCTGAATTCTTAGGCAGGGGAAGGTTAGGCTGGTGAGCACGTGCCCCCTGACTGTGCACCACGCCTGCTGTTGAACAGCAACTTGCGTGATCTCATGCGACTCAGCCCCCGGCCCTCCCGAGGGCGCACCGGTGGTCCCCTTGGGCCTGTTTTACAGGCGAGGATGTGGAGGAAAGAGAGTCTTGGCAGCTCACCCAAGGTCTCCCAGCTCAACTGCCTCCCCACTGCTGAGCGGGGCAGGCCCCCCCCGGGTGGCAGAGGGCACGGCCTGGGGGCCAGAGCAGCCCAGGTGGCCTGGAGGTAGCTGCTGAGCACGTGCTCGTTGCCTGCCCCTGCACAGTAGGAGCCCCGCAATGACTGGTTGGGGTTCCAGAGGTTTTAGGGAGCCCATGGCAATGGCACGGTTTGTCCTCTCGGGGGAAATGAGGTGGCAATTCAGTTCTCCTTGACCTTGAGAGCTCCTGGCCCTCAGTCCCAGGGAATCGGCACCCTTGGGTGCTCACCAAGGGGTGAGCAGCGTCCACCTCCCACAGGTCTCCGCGCTGTGGGGCGGCTCCAGTTCCCAGAACAGACCGTCCTCTGGGCACCCGACAGCGGTGCTGGTCCCGGGGTTCGCTCCCCTCCCAAGGGGCCAAAGCCCGTGTCCTCGGGCTCCCTCACCTCTGCTGGTTGTTGGGGAGGTGGAGGGGCCAGCATGCTGGGACCCTGTAGCTGTGCCAGCATCTTCCTGGCTTTGCCAAAGGTCCCTTCCCTCACCCCTTCCTGGTCTGGGTTTGGGGGAAGGCGACCCTCTCTCCCGTGGAAACAGGACCCCGTCAGATTGGCACCCCACCTGGAGCAAACCCCTGCACAGTCCTTCCCTGGGGGCTACCGGTCCCTTTGGAGGACCTTGTCCTCTCCCCAGGCTCTTCTGTTCACAAGTGACAGCCTTCCCAGAAGCGTCATCCTGCCTCTTGTCTCTCCTCCGCCCAGGATCATGCGGCCAGATGATGCCAACGTGGCTGGCAACGTGCACGGAGGGACCATCCTGAAGATGATCGAGGAGGCGGGCGCCATCATCAGCACACGGCACTGCAACAGCCAGAACGGGGTAGGCGTGGGGCCTGCACCCGGCAGGGTGTAGTGCAGAGGGTTCCGGACTCGGGTTCCAGGGGCCTGGTGTCCTCGGGTGTGCCGTGCCGAGCTGCTGTTGGGTTAGGAAAGGAGTTTGTGTCGGGGAGCTGTCCT
Source organism: Sturnira hondurensis (assembly GCF_014824575.4). Classification (NCBI taxonomy): domain Eukaryota; kingdom Metazoa; phylum Chordata; class Mammalia; order Chiroptera; family Phyllostomidae; genus Sturnira; species Sturnira hondurensis. The sequence goes on from NW_028086562.1 coordinate 1,882,409, forward strand.
TCCCCCACTCCGGGGCCTTGGGAGCTTCCGGAAGCGTCAGCCCAATCAGCCATGGGCAAGACCCCTTGCAGTGTGGTTTGGTCTGGGGCTCAGCAGGGAGGGAGGGGCGGCCCCATAGAGACTAAGCTGAGAGCCTGCAGCAGCCACCTTTAAGCACTCCCCCTCCTTCCTGGAAGAGCCTTGAGGTCTAGAATCTTCCTGGACTCCGCACTTCACGGTCATGCCTGTACAGGTGGCAGTTTGCTGTGAACACCAGATCGGCCTGGGTCCAATGCCCGCCCTGCCCTGACTGACCCCTGGGTGGCCTGTGAAGCACCGCCCCCCCACCCCCACCACCAGGGACGAGGACAGGGCTCTGATTTTAGGACTTCAGGGCAGCTCTGGGCATGCCCGTCACCTGCTATGCCCCAGTCCCATGGGATGGGACATCTCCACCCTTGGGTGCCGGGGGTGTTTGTCATGCACCACGGCTGCAGGGGGGCTGGCAGGAAGCACGTGGCTCTGTGTGCCTGAGGCCCCAGGCAGCCACGGGCTGTGCTGGGGAAAGGAAGGCCCAGTGCTGGCCTCGTCCAGCGGCTGTGCTGGGGTGTGTGCCTCTGTGTGTGGGGGGGGCATGGCCTGGGGGAACTCACCTCAGGCAGGGATGGAGGTGGGTTGGGTTGGACTGGGCCTGCTCGGTGAAGTTCCTGCTCCCCAGTCTGGCTAGGAGTTTGCTTTTATCCTGGTGTCCTTGGGATTCTGGGGCAGCGGGTCCGGTGCAGAGTGCGCCCTCTGGTGGCCATCGGGAGGACGAGCCTGAAACTGGGGGCTGGAAGGGCTGGGAGGAAAAAGCTCCGGGTCTGGGAGTGAGGGCGGAGCAGGCCAGTGGGAGCTGCTGCAACGACAGTCACATGGTCCCCACCACACTCCTGAGAGGCCTGGGTTATTTTTACTGGCCCCCCTGCACAGACAGAGAAACAGGCACAGAGGGGTTGAAGAGGGTGACTACTTTCTTAAAGCTGTGAGGCAGTGCAGGTGGGCCAAGCAAGTGGTCGGTCTGGGCTGGAAACCAGGCTTCAACCCCTCGCTCTGAGCTCTGGCTCCTCCTCACTTCTTCCCCAGAGTGAGCCTGGAGGGTAAGAGGGACAGTTTTGGGGTGTAGACTTGGCAACGCCTCGGGGCTGCGGGCCCCGGGATGGTGATCTGCAAGTCTGGTGCCGAGCAGAGGTGGTGCATGCTCCGGAGCACCAGGTGGCTGGGCTCAGGCCTTCGAGGGGCTTCGCTGGGGCTCGGGGTGGGGCTGGGGGCACCCCCCTTCATACTCCCCTGGGGCTTTAACACTGCGTTCACCTGTGAGGTTCTGTCTTCAGGCCCAGCTTCACCTGGATGCTTAATCAGCCCCTTGACCTTGATGGGCCCAAAACACCCTCTGGGCCCACCCCCAGGCAGCTCTGCCTCTAACTGCTTCCCAGTGAATCAATCACCTGTGCAGCTGCAGTCAGTTGCAGCCTCTTCCTCTCTCGCCCCGCCCTCCCCTTTGATTCGCAGGCCGGCACTCGATCTGCTGAGCCACACCAGCCAGGGTGGGAACTTCTTTAAAGAAGCCAGCGACCACCCTGAGGGCTGTCCTGCCTTTCCCGGGGCTGGCTTTCCAAAAGTCACACAGAGCTGCCTTCTTTGGGCTGGCATCAGCGAGGGCAGCCAGGGTGGGCGCAGGGCTGGTGCTGCCGCTGCCATGGAATCACAGTAGTGGGAGCCAGTGGCTTCTGGACTTGTTCGGCCACTTGCCGCCCCGATCCCGCACTTCTCTGAGAAGGAGAGACCCACTCCTCTCCCCTCCACGCTCACCTGTTACCTGTATTTCACAGAGACTGAGACATGGAGCAGGGAATTCTCTGCCCAAGGCCAGGAGCTGGAAGGCAGAAGACTTAGGGCCCAGGCCCCAGAACTGTTCTCTCTCGCTTTGCTTCTAAAACTGCTGTCCTGGCTCAAGCCCCGTGGTTTACGGAGACCTCTGCCCCATAGGCAGAGTGACGCTGGTCACCTTTGGGAGCAGGGAAGAGGGGGCTTCTTGGGGTAGAAGCTAATCGGGCTGCTCATGGCCACTTCCCAGGGTGGGGGCCGACCCTCCCTCTCCTCCCCCTCCTCCCCCTCCTCCCCCTCCCCCAGGAAGCAGTTACAGGGCACAGACAGGGCCCAGGGGCCCTGGGGTCTGAGGGTCAGATACGCTTGGATGCATGGAGCAGCTACAGGCAGTTGCTTTACTGCACTTTACAAATTGAAGGCAAGACCAGCAAAAGCGTTAGTGTGCACTGCATTGCGATGGTCTGAAACCAAACCCAGTGTGGCTCCAAGGTGGGCCTGTGCCCATTGGTCCATGTTTTGAGTTTTTGATGATACCAGTATTTATGGAAAGCACTGGGGGTGGGCCCTGCACCCTGCTAGGTCCTGGGAAACAGCAGCTCACAGTCAAGTTAGAGCCACCCTGGATCCTGCCCTGCACCTCGGCTGGGCGTGGAGTCCGCAGGAGCCCAGCTGCCTCCCAGGCCTCCTCACCTGCAGAATCCCAACACGTTGTCACTGGGTCATGTAGTAACAATGGGAGAGTGTGGTGAGACTCCTGAGTGGCTGCCCACTGAGCAGCAGTTCTCACGGCAGCATTTTAAGCCAGAGAGGACCAAACTCAATGTTTCTAAGTTGCCTTTCCACTGGGAATGGCAGGGGCAAGGCTGCCCCAGGCGTCCCTGTACCCACCCAAATGCTTGGAACAGGCCTGTATTAAGAGTGTCCTCGGGACAGTGCTGAGAGCCGTCTGTGTCCCCTGCTCCAAGCATTCCACAAGTATTTTGGGTTCCTGGTGGCCTCGGAAGAAACATGAGTGCGCTCCCCTGCAAATTCACGCCAAATTTGGTCCAAAATGTGTAGACCAAACGTGAGCTGGCCTGCTCTGAGTCCCTGGCCAGGCTGGGCCCTCTGCCCCACGCCCGGCCTCCAGCATCCCGTGACTGTCTGCCCGCTCTCTCCTCTGCGTGGGATGCCCACACACCAGAGTGTTCTCAGCTCCAACACGCCCTCTCTGGGAAGACCACCAGTCCCCTTGTCTGAAACCTCCCCTGCCCCCACCACCCCGACAGAGCACCCACCACCACGTCCTGTCGGTCATTTATCATCCATCCCCACCAGCCAGGGCCCAGGCCCAGGGCAGCTGCCTGACCTCCTCCCCCAGGGCCAGCGCTGAGCAGTGCCTGCCTGGCTCCATGAACGGCGTGAGTGAAGGATGGTGACTTTGTCGCAGCGAAAAGGCTTAGGCCCACCCAGGGCTCAGACACGTAGAGACGTGAGAGACCAGCCCTTTCCATTAAAGGTATCAATATCTGTTCCCCATGTGGGGGCGTATCCATCTCCCGAATCAGCCACTCTCCAGTATAGACCCTGGTTAGTTCCGGTTTGGCTCCTGTGGGCAGAGCTTGGAGAAGCAGCCTGGAGGCTGGTCTCTCATTCCTAGCCGTTCCGCTGTCTTTCCAGCTTTCCGCCAGTGGGTGGTGCTGTAGCCACATAAATTCACTTCAACTGTCTCCTCCCTGCCACAACCCTCCAAGAGCTTCGAGTGGGTGACTTTTTTTACTGGGCCTGCCACGGAGGGGAGGCACAGTCACCCTGACCTTCTGTGTCCTGAAACCTGGCTCTGGGCCATTTACAGGAGAAGCCCGTCACAGACCCCATGACCCTGCGTGCCTGAGAATTGCCAGGAAGTCCCATGGGCTTGGGGTGGGCCGGGGAACCGCCCGGTTTGCCAGGCAGCAGGGCAGTCCTCATGCAGGTGCGGGGCTGTGCGCTGTTGGTGCCGTGGGGGCCGCAGGCGGCTGGTGGTGGGGTGGTGGTCACCCACGAGCCTCGTATCTCCAGCCTGTGCAAAGGCGAGGGGCCTGATGGGCCATCTCCTGCCCCCCAAGCAGACCCGCGCCCCTCTGCTCAAACACGAGGTGTCCCCACATTGCTCACTCAGCACAGGTGGAAGGTGCTGGCCTCCTGGGAACTGGGGACGTCTCTGGGAACAGAGGCCACAGGATGTGCCCGCTCCGCCCAGGAAATAGCCCCCAGCACTGAGGACGGTGCCCACCACAGAATTAGTTACAGCAAACTGTTGGGATTGATCTGAATCTCTAACGACAGAATATTCCACTCTATCTGGCCATTCGAGGTTTTTTTTGCAGCAGAGCATCGCCCACTCATGAAGAATGAGCGAGAGTGTGTGTGTCTCCACTGTTCCTCATGCGGACAATGCGTGTCTCTTGTAGAAAGGCTGGGTGAGAGAAAAAGGCCGCCTGCAGGCCCTCCCCACTCACTCAGCGTGGCTGGCGCCATCTCTCGGAAGGCTTCCCCTGGGGTGTGTCTGCACCTCCTGTGGTATTCACTTGAGGAGTGTGTGGGAAAAGCTGCCCTGGTGTGGGACACATCTCCGGGGCCGCGGGGTGCGTGGCCCGACTGACCCGCAGCTGGTCTTTGCAGGAGCGCTGTGTGGCCGCCCTGGCCCGGGTCGAGCGCACCGACTTCCTGTCTCCCATGTGCATCGGCGAGGTGGCGCACGTCAGCGCGGAGATCACCTACACCTCCAAGCACTCGGTGGAAGTCCAGGTCAACGTGATGTCTGAAAACATCCTCACAGGTACCACGGCTCGGGTGGGAGCCCCAGGGACAGCAGGGGTGCCAACACAGCAGGAGCCGCCTGCACCCTGACCCACGGAGGGCTCCGCCCCAGGGGCTGGTCCTGAGGCTGGCTGACTGGGAACAACCTCCCGAGACCCCGCCCCACCTGTGAGCTGGTGCTCCTTGGAGGAGGGGCATGAGCACAGAAGGCTTAAGCATGGAGCCCCAGGTTGGGCACCCAGAGCCCTGGCCTGCCACTCTGGTCCCCAGGGTGCTCTGGTCCCCAGGGTGCTCTGGTCCCCAGGGTGCAGGCCCTGCCCAGGCAGAGGTCCGGGAGGGGCGGGGTGCCCTCCAGCTGAGTCCCTCTCCCGCCTTCACCTGCACCTCTTTCCCTTCCGTGCTTGGAAAGCGGATTCAGGATGAAGCTCACGGGAAAACCTTTGACTCTGGTTTGATCTGAATATTCTCTTCCTGGGCATGGTAACCATGGAAACCCCTTTCCGTCCTCCCACTGGGCGCTGCAGGGGAGTGTGGCTTTGGTTCCAGTTCGCACTGGCGCTGGCTCCTTTTTTATAATGAACGAGGCTGCTGCTGAGGAAGGCTGGCCCTTCCTCGGTCCCCTGGCTGCTCATCCCCCGCCAGCCCCACCGCAGGCCACCCACGCCAGGCACAGTCGAGTCCGCCCTGGCTCGGAAGGAGCTGCCTGGGCCCTGCACCCCTGCCGACGCCCCTCCACGGCCCAGGCTGCCTGCAGAGTGCTGCACTGGAGCTCTGTGAGGGGTCCCGGCTGCTCCCCGCTGGGCCAGGGGTACTGCTGTCCGCCTGGAGCACCTGGTGGCCTCAGCAGGCCCAGCAACGGCGAGCACAGCGAACCCTTGGCTGAGCCAGGGCCTGGGTGGGCAGCGATCCGAGCACCTGGGCCCACCTGTGGCCCCAGCCCTGCTCTCAGCAGGTCCCACCGATGGGACCTTTTGATGCGGGTCTCAGGCTGTGGTGCAGAAAGGGGTGCCCAGGCACTGTCTTCCCACAGGGCGGCTTGGGGTCCCTGTCATGCCCCTAGGAGGGACGTGGCTGTGCTCCCTGCCTCCCTGGACCCTCACGCTCACCCGTGGGCAGCCATTCCGGCAGCGTCGTTTTGTCTCCATGTTTTTCCAGTGTCGGAGTGAGAGGCTTCTCAAAACGGGGTGGGGCCTGCTTTACAGATTCCCAGCATCCCCCTTTCTGTCATGTGAGTGGAACCCCCTCCTGGTGTGTGGAACCCCCATAACCCGTGAGTGGAGTGCAAGTGGGGGGAGGACAGGGGGACAGGGGCGGGGAGCTGGCAGAGAAGGCTTCCTGGGCTTTCAGAGTGGCCTCCTGGTCCTCCCACTCCCGTCCTCTGTCACGAGTCCTGTCAGGCTCTCAGGAAGTGGGAGGAAGAGGGTGCCCTCACTAGGCACCCAGGGTTGGAGGTGGCTGCCTCGATGTGGAAGAGGGAATGAGTGGGCCCATTGTTGCATTGCCAGCTGGGGGCTGCCTTTTTTAGGAGAATGTGCCAGAAGGCACAGGACAGGTCCCCGCTCCTGGGAACCAGGGCTCACCATTGCCTCATACACCTGTTCCTTCGAGGGCGCGGCTGCATTTCCAGGTGGTAGCGTCTTGGCTCACAGGCTTGGGCTTGGTGCCCACCCCAGGTCACCTCCACACACCGGCACCGTGCGTGTCTCACTCCATGCTGGCGGCTCGCTCAGGATGCATCATAGAGACGCCTGGGGCCCTGACTCCACCCCCAGGGTGGCTCTCCTCAAGGGGACGTTTTTGTGGTCCCAGCTGGTGCAGGACTCCTCTCCTCCAATGGGTGGAGGCTAGGGACGCTGCTGCACTCCCTGTGGTGCACAGCAGGGTCCTGCCAGGAAGGGTGGTCCAGCCCCAGAGGCCTGGCCATGGTGCTGGGACTGAGAAGCCCCCGTGGGGTCATGAACTTCTGAGAGAGGGAGTCGTGTCTCCCTCTCCCTGGCAGTTTGGTCCATAGGGGCCGTAGACCTGGTCATTGATGAGTGGACAAATGGTGGGCAGTTGTCAGGAGGGTGTAGGCTCCCGCCCTAAGAATGACAGGAAGCGCCAGAAGGAGCTGTCAAGAATGACATGCTCACTTTCTAAAGGGCCCGCCTGCTGGGGGAAGGAGGGGCCCGAGGCAGGAGGCGCTTGCCCGGGCCCTGTTGGCGTGAGGGCGAACCTGCAGAGGACAGCCCTGCGCCCTGCATTAGTGAACATCCCAGCCTCGTGCCCTCGGCCCTGCCCCTGCCCTGCAGATGGGCCCCTGGACCTGAATGCCGCCCCGAGAGGGGAGCCAGCTGGGAGGGGCAGGCGGTGCTGCCCCTTTGTGCAGAGGATGAGGGGCTGGGCTCGGAGGAGGCAAGGCGAGGGCAGCACTGCCCAGCTGCCCGAGGTGGGCCGCGGCCCTGGGGGCTGGGGCTTCCCCCCGTGTCTTGGTCGTCTTGCCCCCTGGGGCCCACGTGCCCTTCCTTGCCAGCCCGCTGTGCGGCTCTGCCTGCCATCCCCTCGCCGTCCTCCCGCACTTCGATCTTTGTGTGCCTCCTACTCTGGGACCCCGGGTGTCTCAAGACCTCCCTGTCCTGACGCGTCTCTCTCTGCCCACGTGTCCCCTGGGATGGGAGCCCTCTGAGGGCACTGTGGTCCCCCCACTCCTGGAGCAGTGCCTGGCCTGGCGGCCCTCTGCGAACACAGGCCAGCTGGGCGCTGAGCCCAGGCAGGTGGGTTGGGGCGGCTGGGGTTGGCGGGCAGTTGGCGCGACGGGGCTGACCTAGGAAGCTGTTTGTGCGCCACCTCCGTGTTTCTCAGCCCCACCAGGCAGGAGTCCCCCGACCTGTGGGTCCCCTTCCATCCGGGCTGCGTCGCCTGTCAGGAGGTGGTTGAACAAGCGCACATGCAGGCAGACAACCAGCAAACCTTTGCCTTCGAGACGGCTCATTCATCGCTGGCAACTGTCAAAATATTAAGCAAACTGGGATGTGATCGCTCCGAATTGCTCCAGAAAATAGCTGGGAGCTCTTCAGATTTTAAAATAGATGTTTCTAATGCTGCAGTTGCCTTTTGATGGTTTTATTAAATGATGGAGAAAGTATAATTAGAATGTTTTGCCTCATTTGCTTCATGGCGCTCATTTAGGTCTAGGGGAGGGCCACTCGGGGTTTCCATGGAAACCTGCTTGTCAGGCTGGCTCCAGCCTAGTCAGACCGGAAATCTTTATTCCCAAAAGCGAGCTGTCAGATTCACTTTTAGTCATAGTGCAGTGAAAACACTGTCTGTACTGGCCTCCGGCTCCCGAGCACGAGGGCCTGCCGTCCCCATGGTGCTGTCGCACCAGGGCCGCCGCCTCGCCGTGGCTCTGTCAACCTCGGGCTGCTACGTTGAGGGGGGGAGCTGCGGTGCCGGGTCCACCTTGGGACGGCAGGTCGGAAGGAACTGCCCGGAAGTGGGCTCCCGGAGGGACCTCTGGGGGTCGCCGGGCTGCTCCCTGCCTCCCCCACTTCCTCTCTGCTTCCCCTGTTTCGCTGTGTTCCTCAGCTTGGGACTCTTCCATGTTGAGAAGGGAATTTTTTAAAGACATACTTCCCTGAAATGACTGGGACCGGGAGGCCTGGGTCTGTCCTCAGAGTGGCACCGAGTTGCTATGTGGCCGTGGACGACCCCGTTGACCTCTCAGGGCATCTGGCTCCACCTGTGCAAGTGAGGGGCAGGGGCCAACAGATTTCCTTTGGCCCGTTTCTCAGAAGCCAGGGCAGGCCCACTCTGCCCCGAGGGCGTTCGGTACCCCGAGGAAGGTTTCTTTCTGGTCACTCCGCCCAGAGTGGAAGTCAGCAGCCCACAGCCCCTCTCTCAGCACTCCATCTGGTAGCTTCTGGATTGGAGGTCTGAGTCAGCCACGGAGCCAATCCAGTCTTCTGGTGGCACCTCCCGCCTTGAAGGGGACGGCCCTCATCGGGCTGACCGAACAGCCCTGCTCTGGGCTGTGGCCCTGCAGCACCCCTTTTCTGGGCCGCCCAGGGCTGCTCCTCCAGGCTCCGCCCCCGCAGCCCAGCACCCCCGGCCTCACCACCGTGCGCGGTCCTTTTTGCAGCCCCATCTGGCAGGAGCTCTTCCTGGCACTTAGCCAGGTGGGCGGGTCTGTCAGTGTTGCGGCCTTGCGTTTCTTAGCGGGTGTTCTTGACTTTGAAGTCAGTGTCTGCTGGATCTGTTGGTGGAGACCCTGGCTCAGCCTGGCACAGCCCTGGCCCTGGCCCCTCTTCTCTGGCTCGTCTCTGTCTTCCTTGGGAGGCAGCTGAACACGGGGTGCTCCCCAGGCTGGTCTGCCCCCTCCCCACAAAACTTCCTGGCAGCTGACAGCCCTTTGGAGGCTTCTGGTGTGTGTCAATGGCCAAACTTCCCTTCTGCCCGGACACCTGTGGAGACGGGCACGCCTGGGTTCAGGGCCTGCAGGTGGGAGGCCTCCGCGTCACGAGTGCTAGAAAGCCAGCAGGCCTGGGGCCCCACCCCCAGGCTTACGCCGGGTGATGCGAAGTCTCTCCGCAGCCTCCGGAGCGTGGCAGCACCATGGGGGGTCCCCTTGCTGGGGGGCCGTGCTTGCACCTCAGCACGGAGAAGGCCTTGGGGTCAGGGGTCAGGAGCAGTGGGGTTTTAGCCCACCTGTCGGGTTCCTGGTGCCCCTGCCTTCTCCTGGGGCCTTCACTCATGTGGTTTTTCTTCTCCAAAGGTACCAAAAAGCTGACCAATAAAGCCACCCTGTGGTACGTGCCCTTGTCACTGAAGAATGTGGACAAGGTCCTGGAGGTGCCTCCGTTTGTGGTAAGGAGGCCCCCTTCCGTTTCTCACGGGGGGGGTGGGGCAGATGGCAGAAGTGTGGTCACTCTGGCGATGGGGGTGGCGTCCCAGGGCAGTAACAGTGGGGGCCAGGGAAGGGCCGTCCCTGTCTGGGGTCTCAGTGCAGGTTTGATTCAAGCTGGGAATGTGAGTGCGGCTGGTCCAGACCCCAGGACCCCTCCTCCCTCGGGGCTCTGGTCACACTCTCTGACCAGAGAAAAGGCACGGAACAGGCCCTTCTGCCTGTTGGTCTTAGGTAGCCAGACATTTCTCCAGCAAAATGGGTTTGTTCTGGAGCAATGAAGAATTGCAATTTGCAGGTCCAATGTCAAACCACCCACAAATCCAGAGAAAGGAAGAGAGAGAAGTGGGCTCTTTTATAGAGGAAGGGGGATGTGCAGAGGAACTGTTGTAAACAGAGAGTCCATTGGAGGAAACCGGGAGTCCAGAGTGTCGTGGCCTCTCATTGGCTGAGCGGTTGCCAAGCGAGAAGACCCTCCTCCTCCTTGCGGGAGTGGTAGCCTAGAAGTACTCTTCCTGCTGGGTGTGCAGAGTACTTCCTGCCTGGGGTGACTGAGGATGAGGAGTAGGAGTGAGAGCCCTTGGACTTTAAAGGAGGTTTCTGGTCATGGTTGGTCACGTGCTGAGCACCAGGCTGCCACTGCCTGTCAGTCCCTCTGTGCCCTAGAGGAAACGATGTTGAGACAGCTCTGGTTCAGCCTCTGCCCTTGGTTTCTCCCAGTTTTGTTTTAAATTTTCCATCACCCTCTCAGTTTGGTTTTGCTGTTGACAGACACATCTTTGCATGGAGAGCTTGCAGGGTGGGTCTTAGCTTTGGCTGCACGTTCGTCAAAAATGAGCGGCCTGTTCCACTGGCTGGGCGGGGGATGGGGGGGCAGCAGCGGGCATGGGGGCACCCTGGGGACCTGCCGTCTCGGGAGAGTACTGTAGATGTGGCCCGGGTTCTGCATCCTGTACCCAGGAACGAGGCCTCGGAAGGGATGGAGTGGGGGTGGGCTAATCAGTGGCTGAGGTTGCCAGGATGATACTGTTTTAACAGGAAAAAAGCTGGGAGCAAGCTGCATGCCCTTTAGAACGGACCCATCACATGAATTACGTTATGTTGATGCAGCAAGAAGGGGAGATTCTGTGACTTTTAAGCTTCACAAACAGCGTGATAGGACTGTTATGTCCACGTGGGTGTGCACATAATTCCGGGAAGGATGTGCTCTGGGGCAGGGGTGGGGCGACCTGAGACTTTCACCCTCTGTGGCTTTGTCACCCATATGTACCATGCGCTCTCGGAAGAAAGGCTGTCCCGGTCACAGAACGGGAGCCCTGAGTGTCTGTCCACCCCCACAGTACGCCCGGCAGGAGCAGGAGCAGGAGGGCCGCAGGCGCTATGAGGCCCAGAAGCTGGAGCGCATGGGGACCAAGTGGCGGAATGGGGACATCGTCCAGCCTGTCCCGAACCCAGGTAACTGCAAGGGTGCCTGCAGGGGCCGGTGGCTGACATCCGCTGGGACGACAAAGGTGGCTGGTTCATGAGCGTCCTCCTGGGGTTGGCGGGCCAACAGGTCCCTCCCCAGGATCACAGCCGCCCGGGATGACAGGAGGGCTCAGCGGGTCCCCGGAGCAGCGTGCTTCAAGCCGACCCCTGACTGGGAGGCCCTCGTGCCCACGTGCCCAAGGCTGGGGCTCTGCTGCTGGGCAGAGGGACGCCTGTTCACGGAGACCGGCGTTCGTCCCCTCTCCCCCATGTTTACTCAGGAGTGGGCTCGGTGGGCTTTCTACCTCCCATGAAACAGACAAATGGCAGCAGCTCTTTCGCGTTGGCAAGAAAGCTGTGTGGGCGCATAGCCTTCCTTCCCGGGCATCACCTTCGAGTCCAGGGAGGTCCGGCTTCAACAGAATGTCCACCCACTGTCCAACAGTAGGGCAAGGAATGTTTTCCTCCAGAAAGGCCTTCTCTTCACCCCCCACCCCACCCCACCCCCGGTCCTTCACAGACGGGCCGCTGGTGCACGGACTCACTCAGGGCAGGGCCTCTGGGCGTCCGAGCCGTCGGACACCCTGAGCCCTGGGGGTGGCAGGTCCTCCAGTGACAGGCATCACTGCCCCTGTGCACAGTGACACATTCCGTCTGTGTGGGAAGGATTCTGGAGAATGGGCCCGTGCCTCGTGTGACAGCCTGGCTCCTGTGAGGGGTGTCCCTGTTCCCGGCCGGGTTCCTTGGGGCGACTCCTCCTGGGCCCTTCGCACCCGTCTCCACCTCCAAGAGCCCCCCTGGGTCTGCAGCTCTCGGTCCCTTTTAAAACCAGACCCGGGTTTCAGCTGTCTGGCTGTTGCCTGGCAACCCCTGAGGGGCCAACCTCATCCGTCAGGTGTTTCAGGGAGTCTGGCAGCTCCTTGCAGCCCAGTGCTCCTGGTGGAGTTCTGCCTCTGGCGAGAGGAGACACGGCTGCCTTGAACTCCTTGGTCCACGGCTGTCAGTGATCCCGCCTTAGCTGCGGCCGTCTGTTTGGGGAGCTGTCATGTCCATTCCAAAGTCAGCCCTGCCAAGCCCCTGGGTTTCAAACGGTGCTCACCTCCACACCTGGCCTCTGCCAGTATATCGGGGTCTTGGTGAGTGAGCCTAGCCCTGGTTTCTGAGCTGAGATGGGGCCCAACTCCCAGGGGTCAGCTAGGGCCTGTCACCCCTGCCGGCCGGTGGGCTCCAAGCTGGCCACAGGAGCGCTGGGTGCTGGTCACGGGCTCACCCAGGGCCCATCGTACCGTTCCTGCCAGCTCTCGTCCTAGGGAGGGAGTGGGGTGTGTAGGGACTGGGGGCTGGGAGGAAAGTAGGTTCTGGAGTTGGAACCCCCACTGTGCCTCTTGAGTAGGGATTCAGCCTCTCTGTGCCTCAGTTTCCCTAACTGGACACACAGGAGGGGGAGCTCTTTCTTTGCTCATGGCTGCGTTGAATGTCACATGTTGCTACCCCCAGTACCCAGCTCCAGTTCTTTCCATCATCTGGCAGTGGCAGGTTCAAGGTCAGGCACTGCCCTCGTCAAGGTCACAGCAGCTGCTGAGCCTGAGCATTCTCATTCGTAACTCAGCAGGGGTTTACTATGAAGCCCAAAGTGGTGCTCCTAGGGGGGATCTCCCCCTGTGGTGGGGATTCAGGCCCTCGGTGTTGTGGTCCCCCTTCTGCAGTAGGGAGCTTTGCGGGTAGCTTCCAGAGGGGAAGAAGCAGGAAGGCTCCCATGTCTGGGACTCGATGGAGAGCCCCTCCCACTGTGGAGTCAGGGTTCACGACCCAGGGAAGGAGGGAGGGATGCGGGTGCATGGCCACCGTGTCTTCCCATCAGAACGTTGGTGCTTTCGCTGGTGCGCACTCCGGGAACCTTAAATCGTTAGCCATGGCTCCTGGGGTATTTTAAGATGCCGCTACAGGACAGTCGGGGCACCTCTTCGGCTAGGTCATCGTAGCTACTTCAAAGTGCTTGTCCTTTGAATAAGTTCTTATTTGACATAACAAAGACCAGTACATGCAATTCCTTGTTTGAAGTTTAAAAATTCTTTTATCCTTGTCCATGGGCAAATCTCTCAGCTGTCAAAGCAGTTCCAGAATTTGGGCCAAATTTGAGGCTTTTAGTTCCCATTGAGGCGATAAAATAGTTGCTTTCCTGTCTCTTAAGAGGGGATCACAAGGCCAAGGAAAGCAGCGTGGTAGAGCCCAGGTCCCTGGGCCTCAGTGCCCTTGGCCCCCACTCAGGGCTGAGGGACAAGCCTGGGAGGCAGTCTCTGAGATCAGGGGGTCGGGGTTGGCAGCGCTGGCGGGGGTTCCTCTGGTGGTCGGAGCACACTTCATGGCTCTTGGGGCTGCGCCCCTCCCCCGCTCCCCCAGGTGGGGTCTGGGCACCTGGAGCCCCGCGGGCTGGCAGCAGGCCTGGCCCTGGTGCACCCTCACCAGCAGGGACCGTCTGCTACAGGGCTGCTCCTCCTGTGGCATGAGGATCTCAGGTGTCTTTTCCGCTCCTGGGAACACCAGGAAATGGGGGTGGGGCCTCTCATCAGGGCAGCACACCATGGCTCTTGGCCCAAAGACACTGCTGCTTCCTGTACCCCTGCACAAGGGCCCCCTGCCCCGGCAGAGCCCAGGGCCGCCTGGAGGTACCTCACATGACACCAGGGCCCGCACGGTCCACAGGTCCAGAGGTCCACACGGTGGGCCACAAAAGGAAGTGGAGGGCCGGCTGGTGGCCAGAACCCCAGAGAGAGGAGCCGAGGGAGGATAGAGGTGGGACCCACCTGGTGGCTCTGGTGCCGCCGGACCAGCCCCTGGCTCCCGGGCCCAGGTTTGGCTCCCTCCCCCCTCCACACAGCCCCTCAGAGCAGGCGGCACTTCCCACACAAGCTCCCGACCTGAGTCTGAGTCAGTCTGCCCTGCGAGGCTGGAGAACAACCAGAAAGTGCTGCATTGGGGGTAGTACCTGCGACCTCCGCTTTGTGCCCATGCCGGCGGCCCACGGTGCAGAGTCCCCCATGGAGGGGCTGCGGAGGCTCTGGAGCGGCTGTGGAAGCTTAGGGGGTGCCAGGCACTGCCCCCCTGCCCCCAGCCCTGGGCTGCTCAGCAGCGTCGCTTCCGGCAGACTTTCTGTCTCTGGTCAAATATAGAGAGGACCTCTCTCCACCTGAGACGTGGCCCAGTGGTGGCCTGGTGGGCTCAGTCGGCAGCGTGGCGTTGCTGGGGGGGGACAGGCTGCCCTTTTGGAGGATGCTTCCCTGGGCAGGAGACACGTGAGTGTCATCGCTTCCCAGAGGCTGTGGGAAGGCACAGGCGTGTGCGGCACAGGTGTGCACGGCACAGGGTCTGCTCAGAAGCTGCTAGATGGCCCGCACCTGTTGGGCGAGTCGAGTTGAGATGTGACATCGCCTTCTGGAGGCTGGGCCCAGCGTTGTCGTTGGTGGTTCAGCCACAGCACCGAGTGAGGGAAGGGTCTGCCGCTTGGGAAAATGAAGAGACCAGAGGGCTGGCCGTGGGAGGGAGAAGCCCCGCACACATTCGGGTGCTGTGTGTCCCTGGGCTGGGCCAGGGACTGCGGGTGGGCAGGGGTTGGGGTGGGCCCAGGGAGGCTGAATCCACAGTGACAGAGTGGCTAATTCATCCTCAGAAGCCTTCCGATTCACCACCTGGGGCTGTTCTGGGACCACAGTGATTTTTAGAGATCCCAGGTCTAAGCTGACGGTCAGCCCTGGGGGACTGTGGCAATGCCGGGCAAGTGGGCATCGTCAGACTGGTCGGCTGTGGGACTCGGTCTGTCCCCTGGCCTCATCTCACTCCTTTGCAATTCCAGAGCCGAGCACGGTCAGCTACAGCCAGTCCAGCCTGATCCACCTGGTGGGGCCCTCGGACTGCACGCTGCATGGCTTCGTGCACGGAGGTAAGGAGCGGCCCTTGCCGTTGTCCCTTCCTGCTCGCCGGGTCCCCGTGGGTCCCTAGGCAGTCGCGATGCCTGCTGACCTGGGTCAGGCTCTTGTGTCAGTGGAGGGTACAGCTGAGCCTTTCGGAAGCTGTGTGATGAATTGCTGAACCTGCTTTCGAAACTGGGCACGAAAGTCGGAGGGAAGACTGTCCCGACAGAGGTCCGAGCTCTTAAGCGCTGTCTCTGTCCGTCACGTGCCGGGCCGTGCAGGTGGCGCTGCTCACCCGCTGCCGCGCACTCAGGGCGCTGAAGCTGCTTCCTGCGGGACAGGCCCGTTTTTCAACGCGTATTTAAGGAATGTGCGCGATGCCAGTTTTAGTAGGGATTTTGTGCTCACAGTTTTAAAAAAGTCTAACACTTTTAGCAAGCCCCGTGATCTCTCCTGGTGTGCAGAATTCAGCAGGCGTGAGGGACGGAGCGGCGGCCCTGCTGGAGCTGAGGACGCGGCCCCTCCTGTGCCTGCCTCCCCGCAGCAGGAGCACGGCGGCCCGAGTGGGAGGGCACCCGCTCGATGGAAGTCCTCTCCGAGCTGCCTTGTAGCTCTGCAGGAGAACTGGTGGCCGGGCTGTGAGCGGAACTGGCTTTCATTCAGTCACTTTGTGCCTCGCCCGTGGTTTTGGCACACTGCTCCCCTGCCTTTTTCTGTGGCTTTCACACTTTGGGTGGCCTAGACCTGGAGGCCTAGCCCCTGCCCTGCCCCCCGACACACACACACACAGGCAGACCTTGGCAATGCTAACCTTGGGCTTCTGCCTTCCCCGAGTCCTGTGCAGACTGGGCAGAGTTCCCCTTCCTGCTCTTGAAAGTGCTGGGGTCACAGCCCCAAAAGGTCATTGTCGCTTCGTGCCCTCCCCCCCATTGTTGGCCGTACGCCTGAAGGGTGACCCAGATGGGGGGGATGCTTAGGGACGTGGGGGTGATGCTTAGGTATGTGTGGCCATCGATACCTTATAAATGCACCCAGACACCCAACCTTGATGAAAATGCTCAGTAAGAATAGGAACTGACAGGGCTTCTTGAACGTGATAAAATGCATCAAGGGGGGGGGCTCCCGAGGACCTTGCCCTGCACTCAGAAATAGGGCAGGGCACCCACCCTCCCTCTCTACCAGGTGACATTTTTTGGGAGATTTCAGCCATGGCAGTTAAACAAGAGGAAAAATTGGGAGGCACAGGAATTGTCGAAAGAGAAGGGAAGCTGTCTGTCTTTGCAGGCAGCATAGTAACACACTTGGAGAACCGGGATCCTGTGATAAAATACCTCAAACAGTGAGAGAATTTGGTAAGGTAACACTAGCACTTTAAAAAACTCACCTGAAATAGAAAAATGACTTCATTGTTTGGGGGTATGCTCTGTTTGCAAAGGTGTTTATGTCTCGACTTCAAACTATACTACGAAACACTGCTTTTCGGTAATTTGGTGAAAAGGTGGCGTATGTTTTTGGTTCCCTTCGTTTGATTCATTTTCTTAAAGGTCTTGCTTGTTCTTGTTCTGTTGGCTCTTGGCTCCGACTTCTTTCCTCGGGGGCTCTCCTCGCCCGGCCCTCCGCCGGCTGTTTCCACGTGACCTGTTGCTGCCTGCGGCCAGCCAGAGGCCAGAACTGGGAGGCGGCGGCCAGCTCCTGGGAGAGGGAGGCTTTGGGGCTCTAGCCTGGGGTGGATGCCAGGAGTTCCTTACTTCTGAACTTTGGCAGCCCCGGATTTTTCTTTGGTACTTTATTTTTTTATTTCAAAATTGTTTTCAACCAAAGTGGTCTGTGCGAACAACCCAGATGGCTCTTGGCAGTGCGCAGCTGCCCCTCGTCCTGCCTCTACGGCAGGCCTCCCACTTCACAGCCGTGGCCGCCGCCGCTGGGTCCGCTCCAGAACGTCTCCGGGCTCGGCAGTTCCAGGTGTCTGCCGTGTGAACGCCGCTCGTGCTGGGCCAAGTGGAGCACTAGGACTGTGTGGCGGCTCCGTTTCAGCCTCGGCCTGCTCTCGTGCGCCGCGCCGCCCACTCCCAGCAGCTCCACAGATGCGTCTCGTACCGTCTCGTCTGCCAGGTAGCTGTGGGTGCCAGCGCTTCCCCGGAGAGATCCACCCTCCGCCCTCCCTCTGGTTTGCTCTGCCTGCTTCTGCCCGCTCTGCACTGTTCTCCTGAGACTGCCTGGGCCTCTCCCTGGGGCTGCCTGCCCTCATTCCCATCCTCCCGTGGCTCCCTGCAAAAGGCAGGTGGTTACCAGAAACGGCCCAGCTGCTGCACTGAAGGCCCTGGTCAACATCAGCTTCAGTGAGAGCGACAGGGGTGCAGAGCTGACGGGGCGGCCTGTGGTGTCGGGGGCCCAGGCCCCCTCCACTGTGTGCTGGTGTCCCTGGGGGCTGCCCTCTGTGTGGTGCACGAAGACCCATGTCTGTGTCAGGGCTCCAGGCGCAAAGCCACGTAGGGCACCCCAGCAAGGCCCTGCGCCACGCCTGCTTGGGGAGGGAAGGCCCATCTGGGCAGGTGGGGGTCCGTTGAGTCCAGGAGGAACTAAGGAGCTGTCCTCTGTCATGGGCGCGGGGTGGTTCTCCAAACGTGTGTGCGTAAGACGTGGCCTGGCCGGCCTGGCATTCTCCCCCAGGACGCAGAGACACTGGGACGTCACCTCCAGTGCCCGAGGTTCAGGTGGTTCTGGTGACCCAGGGCCTTCCAAAACTCACTGCTGGGGCGGCATTCGTCTCAGCAAACACAGAGACCAGGTCCTCCCAGCCCACTCCCTCTCCCTGTGGAGAGCACTGAACATCACTGACTGCCACCCCTGAAATCCCCTGGGTCCCCTGCCGCCCACTCTCTGAAACCATGACCAGGGAGGGCCTGGCCAGTTTGGAGCCCGCCTGCACCCTGCCCCAGTCACATCGAAGCAGGGGACGACCGCATGGCATAGGGAGCGTGGCCACTGACCAGCTGTCGCTTCAGAATGCAGGAGCCTGGGGGAAGCGTTTTCTGCCCTGAGCTGCCTGGGGTCTGAAATCGGTGCACTGGTCTGGGCCCCTGGTCGGGGTGGTGCTGGCTTTGCTGGGGTCCCTGACTGCCAGGGCACCTGGCTCTGTGGGTCCCTGTGGTGGAAAGAACAATGGGGTAGTGACTGTCAGGTCACTGGGGCTCCACGGTCACAGCTGTCTAGGCAGACGCAGCTCCAAGGGGCAGCCGTCAGAAGCCGTCCTCCCCCCCTGGCCCGCACCTCTGCTCTGGCACCTCCACTCCCTTTGTGGCTCAGCACTGTGGACAGCTGTCTGCACGCTGGCTCTCCGGCCCTCTCAGCTGTCATCTCTGGCACCTGCTCCCAAGCCTCCTTCCTGTTGGGACGCCTCTGCAGTGAGTGAAGCCATGGGTGTCCGGCCACTCCTCTCCACTCCTTCCCGAGGCCTGGGGTTGGCCCCTCCCAGCTTTCTCTACCTTTCTGGCCTGCATTGGGTGCCTTGCCCGTCCTCACACCCTGGGACCCGCCTGGTCTCCCACTGCCCTCAGCCAGTGGTGTGATCGTTGGTAACTCCATCTGCCTCCTCAGGGTCCCCCAGGCACAGCTGCTGGCTCCCCAGCCTGGCATTAGATGTGAGCTCTTTGGCTGCCCACTGCCCTTCCTCCCAGCCTTCCCTGCAGATCCTCCACCTTATCCTCCAGTTCTCTGACTTCTCCCTTCAAAATATTCCAGAATCTGAGTTCTCACTTGCACCCTTGCTCCAGGCCTGCCCATTACAGGGAAGTGGCCTCTCACCGGGTGTCCTGTCCTCCCTGGAGGTCACAGCGCACGGTCTGACGGGTCCTGTGGACCACTCTCCGCAGCTCCCAGCTCTCGGCTGCCATTTCTTCCCGTGCAGGGCCCTCCATGACGTATCTGCCCAGGGGCCTCCTGCCTGCACCATACCACCCCCCCGCCCTCTGCCTCTGTTCCCAGGGCCCAGGCTACGGTCCCCTAAGCAACTATGCAGCGGCCTCTTTTTCTTCAGGTGTCTGGAGAAAAGGAGGCCTTTCCTGACCACCTGTGTCGGACAGACCCCCACCCCGACCTTGCTTACCTGTGTGCCAGAGCACTGACCACTCCCTGGCAGGTGTCTCCTGGGGCCCGCCACGCCCACAGCCTGGAGGCTCACAGAGGGGGGGCTTCGGTCTGTCCTGCTCTCTGCGCCTTCCACAGCACCAGGTGCAGGGCCTGGCTCTGTGCAGAGTGACGGCAGGACTGGGAGGGGTGCCGTGGGTTAAGCTGCCACCGGAGCAGCGTGTGCTGAGGCCCAGGGACACGGCTGAGTGTGACGCATGCATGTGGCTGGCTGCCCGGGGGACTGCCCAGCTTTGCCAGGACCTGAGGGCAGGAGTGGCAGGAAGAAAGAGCAGGCTCCTGGGGCGGGGCGGGGGGGGGGCCGGGCGGAGGGGGCAGGTGGCGCATGAGCAGAGGACGTGGGAAGGTGCAGTGCAGGGCGAGGCCTCCCACCAGGGGCTCGTGGGCCTGGGCTCGGGTGGGGGTGGGGAGTGTGTCTACTTGTGGGGGGAGCTGACGTCCCCAAAAGTGCGGAATGAGGCACAGACGCTCCCTGCCAGTTGGGTGACCTCACTTGGCAGAGCTCCCGCACGTGGACAGTGTGGCCTGCCCATGGCTGGGAGAGGAAGCGTGGGGATGCATAGGGATGTTTCCTACTAGTGAGGAGCGTCTGGCCTTGTGGGGTCCAGGCAGCCGCCAGTGCTGGGCTGAAGCTGGGCATCACTGTGTCATAGCGACATGCTCTCTGGTTCTCTTTCTAAGAACCTCTGCTTTTGAAAACATCGTTCTCTGCAGCGAATGCTCCAGAGAATGGCTTCATGTCCTTCTAGAGGGGGCCTGGGGGCGGTGGACATAGAGAGTCCAGTCACAGTCCTGGCCCCCGCCCCTCCTGCCCGCCCTCGGTGCCTGTGGGCTTTGTGTTCCCTGGTGCAAGGGCACGCTGATGTCTCTCCCAGGAATGGCCGTCCTCCTGCCCATGCTGGTTCTCTCAGTGGCCTCCTTGCCTGGGGGACGTGCGTGTCTCGCCAGCGCTGCCTCCTCTGCTGCACATTCAAAACATTTTGCTTGAGAGGCCTGGTTGGCCACACAGCATGGACACACCCTTCTGTACAGCACGCAGGGCTTGCTGGTGGTGGTGCCGCAGCGACTCCCTTTGGCTTCCACTTTAGCTGTGACTGTTAGGGACACACATGGCAGGTGTGCTTATCCCCTGAGTGTCTTTCCTATTCTTCGTGAACATGGGATTCTTAAACATCACCCTTCACCCTGGACTTCAGTTGAGCCTCCTTTCAGGGAACTGACATCCACTGGGAAGGATCTTAGCCTTCAAAGAAGTGACCTTGACCTCACCCACCTCGAGTGGACTCCAGGCAGGCCCTCACTCCCCCTGCTGCCTCATCTGGCACAGGGAAGGCGCTCTTCCTCAAACGGCAGTGGGCAGATTTCCTGGTGGCTCCTCAGAGTGGGAGGGAGAAAACCCGGCCCCCGGGTCCATGGTGCTCTGGGTACCTGGAGCCCCGATGGGGCCGCTGTCCACTGTGCCAGGGCCTCCGCTAGCACTCCCAGCCTTGACATCTGACAGTGGAAACTCATCGTCTTTGCTGCACTGTACATTAATTGACAAAAATAATCCTTATTAATTACCTTAATTAGTGTTCCTCTGCCCTTGGTCTCACTTAACAGAGGTGCCCACAGGTCCGTCTGAACTTGGGAGGGAGAAGGCAGACAGTGTGTGGGGGCTGTTACTCAGCTGGCTCTGAGAATTCCCCCTTGCAATTAGCAAAGAGGGGGCTTATGAAAATAAGACAAAACTACTACCATATAGGAGGCTGGTGCCCACACTCCATCACTTGGGATTAAATATAGAAGTGGGGGCATTTCAGATGCCACCCACAGTGCAGTCAGCACCCTGGGCACCGAGCTGCCGACAGCCGTTCCAGGCTTGTGGGCTCTCGGAACCCGGCCAGCCCCGGGGGCCTGAGGACAAAGCGGAGTGTCTGCTTTTAAGGCAGTCAGCGTGTGTCGCTGCCTATGAAAACAAAAACAAAACCTGTGAGCAGTTAGATGTTAGGTTCAAAAATAGCTTTGCTGCCCGGTGTTCAGCTGCATGGGAGTGCCCAGGAGGCCTTGTGCCCCCTCCCCGTAACCCCTGAAGCCAATGCGGCCTCCAAGGAAAGCAGACCCTGCGGTGTGCTGTGACATCTTACACGGCGAGTCCCGGGGGGCAGCGAGCCCTGGGGGATGGCCGCACAACCGGCTGCCATTGGGCAGAACTGTTCTCCTGTTGTCAGCAGCTCCCGTTGTGCCTGCATGGGAAGGAATTGATGAGGTTTTTAGCTGAAGTGTAAAAAAGTGAAGGGGAGCCAGGCGGAGGCCCCAGCGTCAGAGGGGCTGGTGGCCCCCTCTGGCAGGACAGGCCCAAACGGACGGGATGAGGAGGAGACCAGGTGCCAGCCAGGCAGGAGGGTTTGCATTCTTTTCCTTTTTAACAAAATACAGTTTTCTCAGTGGACACATCAATCGTACTCTGTTGTGTCACAGCTGTGTTTTGTGGTCATTTTTGCGAGCGTGCAGGATGGCACAGAGTCTCGTGGGTTTCTAACGGCCTGGCCTCCACACGTCATTTGAGCTGCCCCTTTCCCTGACCCGTGGCTCTCAGAACCAGCCCCGCCCACCAACAGGGGGCGGGGGCGGGGAGTGGCGAGCAGAGGTCAGCGTTTCGTTGTCCTGTGGTGTTGAGATCAGGTGCCCTCCTTCTCAGTAGCCACCAGAGCACACTTCACATGGAGGACCTCAAGGGACCATGGCGGTCCTTCCCTGTCCCACGTCCACCGCAGGGACAGTGGTGTGCTGTTTGTGATACAGATGCCGGCAGCTCGGACACCAGCTGCTGCCGGACGCAAGCGTGGTTTCCAGCAAGGCCTCTTTCCTCCTTCAGAAGTTCCCGCTGCCATGTCTGGTCCCCCAGCTTCCTCCCTCAGACCCCACGTGGCCAGAGACCTCCCTTCCGAGGCACTCGAGTCCACCTTGGGTCACTTCCCCCTGTTCCTGCCGTGAACTCCCCGGGAAGTACTGTGAACGGAGGTGGGCAAGGTGGTCTGGGGGAGCGCCCATGGAGCCCCATGCCCGGTCCTGGGAGCAGGCCCAGTGCTTTTCAGATGCCCGTCATCCCCCGCTGCTGCTTCCCGTGACTGGGACCAACCCCCGATGTTACGCGGACAACCCTGAGCTCAACCTGCGCGTGTCGGCCTTCCTGCGTGACGTGGGTGTGTTGTGAGGTTTTCAGCCAATCGCTGCGCCTTCCTCTGTCCCCTGCTCCCCTTTGTATGAGCTGTGGGGCCTCTTTCAACCTCACCACCAACAGCCATAGCAAGGCCATTTCGAGTGCCAGTTTTGTTTCCTGACAAGTCGCCTAGGCCACCTGGCTTTGGGTCTCAGTGGTTTGGATGAGCAACCGTGTCCTGGCCACGCCTGTCACTGAGCCAGACTGTTGCCCAAGTGCCGGCCCAGCCGCTGTGGGAGCTGTTTCCTGGCGTGGACCCCCCTCTCTCCAGCACCCGTTCCTGACTGCTGTCTGTCACTTTCAGAGTTGGGCAGGGGCACGAGGACCACAAGGCGTGTCCCCACCTGGTGCTTGCTTCCATGTCACCCGTGGTGCAGAGGGCCTGGGGGCTGGACCAGGCTGAAGCAGGCCCGTGACCTCGGGAACCCAGACCTGCCCTGTGCCTGCCCCAGCCCAGGCTCAGGGCCCGGCAGCTGCCTCACGCACCAGCTCCTACAGTATTATTAGTAACAGTGAAGTCCCTTATGGAATCTCTACCAGCATTTCAGATAAATGGGGCAAAATCCCAGGTTGGAGTGGATTCGGACTTCTTCCATTTGTGTCTCCATTCTTACTAGCTTTGCCTTTCAGGAACACAGAGAAGGGGCTCATTGCACTTTCTGCGTTTTAAACATTAAGTCCAGTTCAAACCATTCATTCCCTTCCCGCCTCCTTACCCTTTTCCCTGCCCAGCTGGACCCCAGCCAGGAGGGGACAGCACACCTGCTGGCCCCAGCTGGCCACACTGGGTCCGTGACCTTCCACCCACCCCTTTCACCGTGACCTTGAATTCCCTTTTCCGTAGTCAGACCACAGGAATGCCACTTGGAGCTCCGTCTCCTCGGTCCTGGGTGCAGAGGCCTCTGGTGCCCTCCGGTCATGGGCCGGTCCCCACTCTGCCCCGAGGGAGTTCTGTGCCCCTGGACTCATCTCTCTCTGTGCCTTGAGCTCCTGCTGTGAGAAATGGGGACCCAGATGGGCCCACCCCCAGGGCTGCTGTCCAGGAGGGGCCAGGTTCATTCGTTCCTCCGCTCACCCTGCGTTCAGTGCTGGTCGAGAGCCTGCCCCAGAGTGGGCACTGGGGGTCCCTCAGAGAATGAAGCAGGGCTCCCCCTCAGGGGCTGACCTCCCAGCCCGAGCGTCTGCACGTGCTCCACCAGGGCCGCTGGGCCCTCGGAAGTCAGCTGCCGCACTCACTGCCCCTGCGGGCCATGCTGCCTCTCTGGCACAGGGCCAGGGGCTTACAGACCGGTCCCTTGCTGAGGACACCAAGGGCAGGGGCCTCAGGGTGGACCGAGGCAAAGCTGCCCGTGCCATTTCCAGCACCTGCCTCACCCGACGGAGACTCCTGGTGAAGCACGTTGAGACCCCTTGTCTCGGCCTTCGGAGCACTGCACTGCTGGCAGCCAGCTGTCACCCTGCCCGGCCCGGCGGCTGCCCCAGCCTCTGCTGTCCCCCAGCCTCCGTCGCCTGGGGACAAACCTGGCACCTGTGACTCTTTCTTTTCAAGAGATCCATTTTGTTTCCCCAGCATTTCATTTGCACTCGCTTTAGACTGAACCCCCAGGTGACCTTGGCCTTGCTCCTTTGGAGACCCTGGTTGCTGGCCCTTCCCACGGAGACTGGGCTTGCGGTGCCCGAGTGTCCCGGCCCTGCCGGGTCAGGCATTGCTGCCACCAGCCATTGGGGTCTTCCCCCAGGAGCAGTCGTGGTGATAAAGGAACAGAGGAACAGATGTACTTTCAATCAGGAACACTAATTGTGATGATTAATTAATCCCGCTTCAACAGCAGCTTTGTTCAATTATTTTTTAAAAGATTTTATTTATTTATTTGTTTTTAGAGAGGGACAGAGGGAAGGAGAAAGGGAGAGAAACATCAATGTGCAGTTGCCTCTTGAGCGCCCCCTACTGGGGACCTGGCTGGCAACCCAGGCGAGCGCCCTGGCTGGGGACCAAAGTGGCCACCCTTTGGTTTGCAGGCCAGTGCTCAATCCACTGAGCCACACCAGCCAGAGCCAAGAACACTAATTTTAAAAACCAGACCTTTTTACTCTGGAAATGCTCGGGTATATGGACAGGTGGAGAGCAGCCCGCCGGCCTCCGTAGCGTCTTCCGCTATATTTGCGCCAGGCTCCAGTTCCCTGTAGGAGCCTCTCTCCTTTTTTAGTTACATTGTGTTCTGTTCTCCCCACATAGGGAAGAGCTTTAATTAATCTGGTGTCTGGAAATAGATTTCTCATAAACATGCAGATTCTAGGCTGGTAGCCCGGGCCCCTCATCCCTGGGGTGCGGGGTGGGCACTGGCCAGGGCCCAGCAATAGCCCTCCTTCGGAAGCCAGACCCCAGGACCCTGGTCCCCACCCAGCCCCACAGGCATCTGCTTCCGAGAGCCCTTCCTTAAACTCCCTTCCCTGGGAGCCCGGCTTCCACGGGTGGGCTGGGCTGGGTTTCTGCCTCTGCGGACGTTTGGAAGCCCTTCTGTGTCTCAGGGTGTGTCTGCATAGCTGTCCAAGATTTTCTGTAGCTGTCAGCGCAGTCGATGTCATACTGCTCAGTGGCTGAATCTTGGCCACTGCATGTAGTTTGGCCTGATGATAGGGCTTAAGATTTAAGTATGAAATCAGTATAGTATTGGGTTGTACCAGGAGGGGAGCGAGATTGGGGGTTGGGGGACTAGCAGGCATGCGGTCGGACCCTGTCCGGCACCACCTCCCATGAGTCCGCACTTCTGGTCCTGCTCTTCCATAGAGCGGCTTCCCCGTGGTGTGACCCGCATGTCCTGCGAGCTGCCCATTACCAGCCACCGACCTTCCGTGCAGAGCCACACTCCCTCCACCCCATCAGTTTCAGGGTGTTTCCACACCCCAGCCCCTGACAGCCAGCAGCCCGCCTCCTCTGTGGGTCTGCCCATTCCAGACTCCCCGTGCAGGTGAAACCACACAGCATCCGGTCTTTGTGTCGGCTGCTCTCACTCAGTCACACTAAGGTTCCTCTGTGTTGTAGCTGGGCAGGACTTCGTTCCTTTTTTTTTTTCCAAATGATGTTCCATGGTGCGCATGGGCCTCGCTTCCTTCTCCGTCTGTCGGTTGGTGGACGTTCAGGTTGCTTCCACGTCCTGGCTGTTGGGAGTAATGCAGTTGTGAAATGCGAGTGCAACTGTGTGTACATGTTTGCGTTCTCTCAGGTGTGTGTACCTAGGAGTGGAACCGCTGAGTCATGTGGTGACTGTGGGGTGGGCTTCTGTGAAACCCCTGCTCCCAAAGCAGCTGCCGCTGCACCATCCTCCTCACCCCCGCTGCGTCCTCCGCCCCCCAGCAGTCCGGGTTCTGAGTCCCCCACGTTCTCACCGACGCTTGGTGTCTGTCTGGCTTTGGTACAGCCCCTCAGTGGACACCGTAACGATACTTTCCCAGCAGGACCCGGGCTCTGTAGAGGTTGGGGCAAGGGTCCTCACTTTGTTACTAGCCTGGAACATCAGCTGGGGTCATTTTCAAATGCTCCCCATGGCCTCCGTCCTGCCCCACGTTCTCACTGTGCAGCCCCCACTGGTGGGTTTCAGTTTTGTTTTTTATGCCTCGATTCTAGGGTGGGAACTAGTCTCGCCTCCCACCCCCAGGTCTAATCTGCCCCATGCCCCTTCTCTGCACAGGCGTCACCATGAAGCTTATGGATGAGGTGGCCGGGATCGTGGCCGCACGTCACTGCAAGACCAACGTAGTCACAGCTTCCGTGGACGCCATTAACTTCCACAACAAGATCAGAAGAGGTAACGGAACCATGCCGACAAACTGCCAGGCCTGGCCTGCAGCTGTTCAGGCCCTGGCTCTGTGTTCGGCTCCCACCCAGCGTCACCTGGTCCCTGATGCCTGCCCACTGGCTGTGGGCAACAGGAAGCCAGGGTCGTGTGCTGTCTTCTGCAGATGCATCCCTGAGCCTGGGGCTTGTTGGTTTGCCTTTTTGATCTGGTGACATCTGTCATTCCATTGTGACTGGAGCCTTGTCCTGCTCAAGAGTGGCATGCACTCACCCTTTAAAATGCCCCATGAATGGAGCGAGCAGAGCCCTTCAGAGATCCTAGGCTCATAGTAGCCATGGCCATTGCCACCAGATCGCGTGGCACACGCGCCTCTCCTCAGGGGACTGGCCTGTGGTGTGAGCCACGGTGGGGTCCGTGCGCAGCAGCCTGCCTGCCCCACCC
This sequence comes from Sturnira hondurensis, assembly GCF_014824575.4. Lineage (NCBI taxonomy): Eukaryota > Metazoa > Chordata > Mammalia > Chiroptera > Phyllostomidae > Sturnira > Sturnira hondurensis. Next base: position 1,908,878 of record NW_028086562.1, read on the forward strand.
CCGGGCAGTGCTGGCATTTGGTACTTTTTCCGACACTTGTGAGGTCCCGGTGACCCAGCCCGAGTGGCACTTGGGTGCTTGTAGGGTTCGGGGAAGGGCCGTGTGCTGCCCTGGTCCCCTCTGCTTTGCAGGCCCACGCTTTCCTGTGGGGGGTTGCCAAGGGCGTGGACCACAGTGTCCTTGTAGAGTCTGCCCAAACCGGCCAGCCTTGTCCACCCAGGCCCGTCCTACACGGCCCCCCGGTGCTGTGTGCCTTGCTGGCAGGAACTTTGGGAAAGGACGCCAGGGCTCTTTTCCTGGAATGGCTCCCGTGAGTCGCTGTTACGGCTTCCAAACCTGAGTGGAAAGTGCATGGACTTCCCACGGAGCCAGCCCTGTCCAGTGTCACCCCCACCCCCATGCCCTTGGAGAGCTGCTGACTAAGAAAAGGCCATTTTCCTGACACCATCCTGCTTGGCAGCTGCGCTTTGCCATTGGGGCAGCTCCCAGAGATGCAAAGCCGGCTTAGGTCACAAAGGAAGAACTCGGAGGCCCTGGCTGTGGCCCTCCCTCCCACCTGACTGGAGTTCACTCTCAAGGAGGAGGCAGGGGGCGTGGCTGTGGCCAGCCTCTGGGGGTGGCTGGTTGCCAAGGTGACCATGGACTCAGGTCCAGTGGGGTGCTGTGTTTAGGGACTGGTTTGGCAGCCAGGATGGCAGGGCAGCCGCTGTGGGCACCCGCTTCACACAGACCTTCGTTTCCTAAGAGCTGCTCTTGCTCCGAAACACAGAGAAAGGCTTCCATTTTCAGAAGCCTCGTTTCTGGCAGACATCCCAGGCAGATGGTCCCCTCAGGCACTGGGGTGAGAGGTGCCCCTGGGGCTGGGGGTCCCAGCCCGGCCTCGTGCTTGGCCCCTGGGGAGCAGAGACCATCCGTGTTTCCTCAGGTCGTGTCTTGCTCTGTGTGTGAGGAACTTGGGCCGCAGGGATCCTGGCCTGTTTCTGCTCTGGGCCAGTGTCCGTCCCCCAGGGGCTGTCGGGCTCTGTCATGCCGTATTGCTGTTTCCCAGAGAAAGGTCCCTGTGTGCAGGAAACTGTCATTGAAAAGAAAGAGAGGCCCCTCTCCGCTGCCACCGCTGACCGGTCAGAGTAGAGACTCCTTCCAAAATCCGAAATGCTTCAGTCAGCACCCACACCTCAGCCTTTTCCCCTCTCAGAGATGGGGACACCCTCATTCTGGCAAGTCATAGGCTTTGACACAAGGCGTCTGGCTACAGGGAGGTGCGTGGCAGCTGGATCACTCGGTTGGGTCGTTGAGGGCCTGGGACCTGAAATGGGGGCGTCCAGTTCTGCTGTCGCCAGGGAGAGACCCCACGGTGCACCCTGGGGGCCCCTCATGGGACTCCGTGCCCCTGTCTTCAACGTAACGCCACTGGTCCTTGATTCCGTGGCCTTCCTTCCCCCGGAAATGGCAGTATCCGGCCCAAAGCGCTGCCTGTAAGTATGAAGCTGAATGTGGCATGGAACCTTCTGGGACTTTACCACTGGAATAACTGCTCCTGCTTGTAGCCTGTCCGCACATCTCTAACAGTCACCGTCTCACCCCGGCTCATCTGTCTTCTGGTCTTAGACATGCCTGCGGGCCTGTCTCCAGGGGCCAGGACACGGGGCTCCCGCAGGTGTGAAAGGGCCCCTGCAGCCAGCGCTGCACGTGGGGAGCGGGTCCCGGTGCTGCGTGCTGGACTCGGGCAGGGCAGGGATCAGCCCTTCTGCTGGAGGCCCCCCGAGGGTTCATGCTGCCTCTCGGTCCGAACCAGCACCGGCAGGGATGGTAGTGGCCATCCTGAGTCGGCCCCTGGTTCATTTCGTGCCATCCCCGCAGTGACTCCATGCAGCGAGGGCCTGAGCCACAGGAAGGCCTGCTGGCTGGAGGGTGTGGGACAGAGAGAGGCTCCAGGTCAGAGAGCAGCTGCCAGGCTGGGAGCTCCAGACCAGCGCAGGGGAAGTGCAGAGAACTCGGCTCAGGGGGAGGGAGAGGACGCCTGGGACCGTGTTATGGGAACACAGGACTGGAGACTCCGTCAGGGCCCCTGGGGGCTACCACCGGGAGCTGGGTACCCTTGGGGCCTCTGAGCACGGGCGGCTCAAGGTGTGTCTCGGGAAGACAGGTGTGCACTGCTCAGGGGAGGGCCTGGCAAGGTCCTGCCCAGACAGGGGGTGGCTGGTGAGCACGGGCCACATGGGCTGAAGTGTGGACGGGGCCTCGGGGCATGAGGGACCATGGTCAGCGGCCGCTTGGCTGCTTGGCCAGACCAAAGCACATGAGCCCGTCAGACCAGCCTTGGGGACCTTGTAGCCAGGGAACCTGGAGCGGCCCAGGAGGTGACAGAAAGGTCTCTAGCGGGGCTCAGTTCAGCGTGGGGGCTGCCATGTGGGTCCGGTGGGTGCCAGCAAGGCCACAGTGTGGACAGTGCAGGCTGCAGGATGGAGCCAGCTCCCATGGGGCCACGGGGCTGCCAGCAGGTTGGGGGCTGCCTTGCGGTGCAGGAGTGACTGGAGGCATTTTCCCAGCAGACACTGCTACTCCAGGGGACAGGCCCATCCAGGCTGAGGGCCAGGTGATGGCCCCAAGACCCCCAGGTCTGATGCTTTTTGTAGATGATAAGAGCCTGTCTGCTCACTGGGCAGGGGAGTACTCACAGCACTAATGTTTTGCTGTTTTTGCGTCCTAGTAGTTGTTAAAACCGTGTGCGCTGCCTAACCAGGTGTCTTCCCATGTCCCCAGTGCGCCGGGCCCCTCGACCCGTCCCCTAACCTGCCGTCTGTGCCCTGCAGGATGGATCATCACCATCTCCGGGCGCATGACCTTCACGAGCAATAAGTCCATGGAGATCGAGGTCCTGGCGGACGCCAGCCCTGTGGTGGGCAACTTGCAGAAGCGCTACCGGGCTGCCAGTGCCTTCTTCACCTACGTGTCCCTGAGTCCGGAGGGCAGGTCGCTGCCCGTGCCCCAGCTCGTGGTGAGTGACCCCTCCCCGCAGGCCAGGCTGCCAGGAGAACCTGAGTGACACAAGCCCACTCTGGGCCTCAGGGCAGGTCAGGCGTGAGGGCCCTTGGAGGACAGTGGGGGTGGGTCCGAATAGATTGGACATCTGCCTGGGCTTGTCATCTGCACTCCCTCTCAAGGGTGCACTCGGCACCCTGGTGCTCCTGCCACTGCTCACATGCTGGGAACCCCCAGGTGGGCCCAGGGCTGAGCCTGCCAGACCCCCACGCTGCTGCGGGGTGGAGTGTCCAGGCCCTGAGGCCTTTCCCTGCCTCAGCCACCTGGCCAGACTCTGCTCTGGGTGTACCGAGAGGGACTCTGGCCCAGAAACGGGCCCTGGAGGGTCACAGCCCCCACAGGCTCCCTTGGCTGTGGCTAGGTATCTGCACTTTCGGTCTTGGATGACCGGGATCGGGTGGCTGCTGCCTGGGCTGCCTGGGCGTGGACTTGGAGGACAGCTGTGGGGTGGGCAGCCTCACCAGGGCTGCTTCAGCGGTGAACGCAAGGCCGGGCTCCTGGGCTCCCACCTCCCCCGACACTCGCCACTGCCCGGCCGGCATGGCACCAGGTGGCCACAACCTCCCTGCTCCCTGCCTCCCTCACACTCCCACGCCGCATAGCGCCAGGCGCTGTCTCCTTCGACTGTTGGGTCTGGTCACCACCCTGCCCAGAGCTTCTGGGTTCCTGGTGCATTTAGCATAAAATCCAAGTCCCTGCCACCCACTCAGCCTGCTCCCCACCACATACGGACCCCCCGCTGCTCGGGCCTCCTGCCCCACTTTGGGCCGAATCAGCACCACAGTCTGGGCCTGAAGTCACCTCCTCAGGGGAGTTCAGCCCTCATCAGGGCACCCCAGTGGCCTTCGGCTCCTCCCTGCCCTGCTTTCTCCAGAGCCCCACCCCGCCGCCACACTCAGGGCGGCTGATCAGTAGCTGGTAGTCCCCGTCTGGCCCCCGGACTGAGCTTTGAGGCCTGGAGTGTGTTTGCTCCTAATGAGTCACTAGGGCCTGGAACAGCCTTGGCACTTAGTGTGAACCCTGGGACCTGCCGAGGCATCGCCTTATCCTGCCTGGGGTCTGGGCTCTCCTGTCAGGCTGGGCCCACACCCTCAGCCTCCCCCTTTCCCTTCGGGGCCGGAGTCACACGGTGAGCCCAGGGGGCTGTTCTGGGGTCTGCCTTGCCACAGGACAGGGTGCCTCTCCCACAGGCCACTCCCTCTTCCTGCCCCACCACCCAGCAGCCTTAGCAGGATGGCCCCCACTTGCCCCACCCCTTTGGCTGGTGCTCATGCACCCCTCCCCGACTTCCCTGGCCATGACCTTTGCACCACATCTCTCCGGGTCTTGGACCACTTCTCGGAACCTTGCCTGCCCCCTTGGCCCTCAGGTGCAGGCCTGCTGGGGTCTCTCGCAGACCCTTGTCCCATCTCATTCCATACTGTCACAATGACCCTTGGGGGCATCTGTTAGCAAGGCTGCCCGCCACCCCCCCAACATTTCTGTCCTGCATACTAAAGTCCCGCCACCCACGGAATCCTTGACCAATTTTCTCCTGGCCTCTGGCTCTAGCAGGGTGGCCAGGCCAGACCCCCAGACACTCTGTTTGTGTCCTGCCGGCGCTTCCCTGCCCTTGGCAGGATATGCTGGCCCTTGGCGATGCCTGGGCTCCCTTGACCCGGGCTCTGCTCCGCCCCAGCCTGGGCGCTTGGGACCAGATCCCTCTCCTGGACATCCACTCCCCACCGACTTGGCCAGCTCTGTCTCGCTCTGCAGGCCCCTGCAGGTGCCTCACACACAGTCTTTCCCAAGCCGAGCTCACTGTCTACCCCCGACACCGTCCCCCCGAGAAGAAATTTTCCCTCCTTGTGTGTCCTGGGCCTCAGTGAGCCTAGGACCTGTCTGGCTGGCTCCTGGCTCCTGCTCAGCCCCACACCCAGGGTCTCTACTCCCCTCCCCACTGCTGGGTCCTGCTCAGCCCCCAGCCCCCAGCCGTCCTCTGTCCTCCACCCCTTCTGCCCTCGAACCAGCATGGCGCCTGCCGCCAGTGACTTAGCTGGACCTGCCCTTGGCACAAGCCCAGCCACACCCCGTGCTGCACCCCCCCACTTCCTGCCCTGGGGCCTCCCACTCTTCTGCCAGGACACCTTCCCGCAGATCGCCCCTCAGTCAGCATCTTCCACTGTTTCTCAGACGTTTCCTCCGTGGAGGGCTCCCCCTCGCTGCTGCCCGGCACCGGTGCAGAGCAGCGTCCAGGGAGTGTCGGGGAGCTGTCCCAGCCTTGCCCGCCTCTCCAGCCACACCTCTGCCGGGACAGTCGGACCGCCCCCTGAGGCCCCTGCCCTCTGCCGTGGGCCTGCCTGTGCTCTCGGCCCACACACACTGGTCTGTGACCTGTACGTGCCACAAAGGCGGGCGAGGTTCTGGGAACTGAAGTCCATCGGGGGCTCCACAACTGCCTTTTCTCAGACCCTCCTGCCAGAGCTCACACCCTGCCACGGGGAAACAGTGCGTGTTAGACGGTGGCAGGGGGGAGAGCAGGAGGTGGGCGGTGTTTTTTTGGAGGAGAGCAGTTGGACTTAAGTAAGTTCCTTTTAAGGAAGTGAAAAGGGTACATTCCAGTTGGGCCTGGAGTTGGGGGCAGAGGGAGCCAGGTCTGAGGACCACCCAGGTGAAAGGACCGAAGAGAAGGGGCGGCCAGGCATCTGAGGCCGTCCAGCTGATATGGGGCGGTGCCTGCAGGGCCCCCAAATGGGTGAAAGACCAAAGGTAGCCAAGGGGCCTTGACGTGTTCTCTGTGGAAAGGCTGCTACTGAGTGAATGTGGTTGCCTGAGTCCTTGGACCCGTCTGTGGTGCCGGCGTCGCCATGAGAGGTGCCGGCCCGGAGTCCAGCAGCTGCTACACTGCCCCCCCCAACGCGCCCCTGAACTCAGCCAGCTGGGAAACTAGGGCCCCAGCCAGGAGGGTCAGGGGCTCCGGGAAGAGGGCCCGGCACCCCTGGCTATGGGCTCCCGAGGAGCGGCCTATGGTCAAGGCGCCCGGTGTGGGGACCCACGTCCTTCATGGAGCCTGGAAGCCGTGCGCGGATGCCGGGCCCGTCTGTGCGTCTTGGGATGGGTGCCGGAGTGGAAGGAGGCGCTGGGCACGGTGGGTGGGGGTGCGGGGGCCGACACCTCAGATGAAGGCTCTGGGACTGAGTCCCTCGGATGGCAGGGCCGGCGCTTGTCAGCGGCCGCACCTGCCCACGGGCTTCGTGTTGGCCCAGGCTGTGGTTTCTCACCAATGAAAGACGGTCTTTGATTCCCCACTGCAGTGCTCTGGGGCCCACCAGGGTTGATAAAAATAGCTGCCAGGTGGGGGAGGATGGCCCACGCCCCAGGGCTGGGCGTGCAGCTCCACCCCAGCTTCCGTGGCGCTGACACAGGTCTGTGTCTCGGAGCACACGTGTGCGGCGCACAGCCTGCGTGTGTGCATCCTCAGCGGGGCCCAGCCCTCCTCCCTCCCCGCCTGCCCTCTGTCCGCAATTCTTCAGCCTCCTGTCTATTTTTATCTCCTGTCCCCAGGGCCGGCTGACACGAAAGGTGGCAGCATTGCTGTTTGGAGTATTTCTTGAATATTTTATGCTGGGAAGGGCCTTTGTGCCTCGGCCCAGGGCTGCTAGCCCTTTCCAGGTTAATTATTAGGCTGCGGGCCTGGACACCATGGCCAGGCCTCCCTGGGGGTGTGCCCTCTGACCTCAGGGGTCGGGAGACAAGCCCCAGACCTCTGACCAGGGCTGGAAAGCGGCCTGAGCGAAGGGACGTGCGGAGACCGTCGTGGTGTCTCCCTGGGGACCTGGGGGGTTTTGTTTCATTCAGCCCCGGTATGGGAGCCCTCTGTGTCTCCAGAAAAAATGTGAGAACCACTTTGGGAGCCAAATCAGGTGCCACCCTGGGTGCAGCACCTGTCACCTGTCCCCAGTTCAGATGTGGCTGCTGTAGCCCCTGAAGGTCCTCGGCACATGCGAGGGGTGGGGGCCGTGTCCTGGCCTGGTGCGAGGAGGAAGTGTACGAGTAGCGGGCTCGTGTGTGTCCCCCCCCCCCCAACCCCGTGGCACCAGCAGAGCCCTGAGCCCTTCTCGAGCACGTGCGGGACTCAGGTTTCATAAAGCAGCAGCTTCCGTGGACCATCTGTCTCGCGAGAGTCGGGCCTGACTGCTGGGCCACGCCGCGTGGGCAGAGCCTTCAGGAAGCTGACTCTGCCCCCAGAAACCCCCAGCCACAGGGTGAGCCTGGCTGGTGCTCAGACCTGCCCTGGTGGCCAGGGTCAGTTTTTGGCACTGACATGCGAGCAAACGTTTTGAGTTAGAGCTGAAGGCAGTGGGAACGTCAGGGTCAGTGGGCCTCTCGCCGTCCTCTGGGTAGGGTTGTGCGTGGTCGGCGAGGTCCCCTCAGGAATGCAGTCACCCGTGCGCTTCTTTCTGCACTCCTCCGGTGTGGGGGGCCTCCACAGGCATCCCATCCAGCCTGGGCAGGCTTTGAGCAAGGGTCCTCACCGAGGTTGCTCAGAGCCATCCCCCGCCTCCTGGGAGGGGCCCTCGGGGCGGGGGTCCACTGGCTGCCGCAGGGAGACAGTCTGCTCACAGGGAGCTGCCTCTCCCGTGTTGTTACACCTATACCCTGCAGGTTGGCGACCATGACACGGAGCGGGGAAGTGGCCCAAAGCCAAGTAGCCATCGCTGGCACAAGGAACCTATTCCAGGGCCCGGGGACCCCTTTGCATCCCTGAGCCTCAGTTTCCCTCCTGGCACCGCCACAGGTTGGCAGTTGCTCTCTGCAGTCTGTCTGTACCATGTACCAGTAGCAACAGCCTCTCAGCTCCCGTTCCCAGGGCCCAAGCTGACGCAGGTACATGGCGTAGGCGGGCCTGGGGCCCTCCTGAGCGCCCCGTTGCTCAGACGAAGCGCCAGCAACCAGCCGGCCAGCTCTGCACAGCGCCAGCTGAGCCCAGGATATAGGACAGCCGGTCCCCACATGGAGCTCACCCTGGACACTCCGTGTGGTGGGGGGATTGCTGATTGCTCCTACACTTAAGGAATTTCAGGCACCCTTGGGTGCAGTGGGATTGAAATCTCTGTCCCTGGAAGGGCTGTGGAGCCCGATTTGCAAGCGGAGCTGGGCCCCCGTGCCCCCAGCTGCCAGGGCACGGGGAGAGTCTGCAGCCGGAAGGGG